>NC_082701.1:53736518-54338762 GCF_949987515.2 Delphinus delphis
TATCAGGTGTGTTTTCTTTCAATCTGTTTGTTTAATACACTGGTTTGCATTTTTTTACAGTGTTGTGATCATACTTAATATAGCATTTTCTTCTACTTTTTTACTTAACATTACATCTTAGGTAGTCTGCACATTGTTATAATTGTAAGTACAGTTTTTAATATGCTCTTGTGGCAACATGACAAAAATACAGCTTTCCTCCATTTTCACATGTGCATAGTTCAAGATGGTGTTTAGAGAGGACTTCTTTTCTTTATAATGCCTATATTTCAAGCATATTGTGAAATTCTACTTTGAATATCAGAAACAGAATATTAACTCTTTCTCTTCTCTTTCAATGTCTTCTCCCAGGGTCCTAATCTGTCCTCGGACTTTTCCTCACCCCAACCCCACAGGTAGATGGATAGATGAGGCTGAACAGAAAGTTCAGAGAAAGTCGAGAGAGGAAAACACATAAATATTTTCCTACAGAAAGTCGAGAGAGGAAAACACATAAATATTTTCCCAATGTTTTAGAGCCACCACCCTACCTGTCAGCCTCAGCGGATGTTGGATTTCTCCTAAGCCACAAGGCTGTAATTCATAGGATGAGGTATGATTCATAAACATACACACACATAGAGCATTCTGATCAGACCCGCACTTCTACGCTTTGGAAAGAAAGAAGCCAAAGGAATAAGACAAGAAAAAGAAAGAAGGAAGCTGGGACAAAGGAAAGGATGATAGGACAAACAGACTGAAGTTCTGATGTGCTCAGTCAGAAATGCCAAAGTCAAGCCCTTTTTCCCACCTCTCCTTTTAACATAAGCTTCCCAGAACTTTCTTCTTTGTTGCACAGTTATATGTGCGTGTATGTGTATGTGTGTGTGTATATGTATATATACACACATAAATATGTATGTATTTAAATTGGTAATATATATAAAGTATGTAATACTTATCTATTACATACTTCATATATATACTTTATATGTTCATAATATATATTATATATAAATTTGTAAAATAATATATATATATATATAATTTTTTTTTTCCTTGATTGCTTCTACCTTCTGGCTCAGCTGCTGATTTGAAGTTAAGCTCACCATCACTGCTGGGTGAGCTGGAGCAGCAATGTTTGTCTTCTTGTTGGTGTCCTGGATGCGCCAGGTAATTCTGCCCCATCTTCTTGCAGGACATTATGGGAAGGATGCTTACCGAAGTGGAGGACCTGATCTCCATAACTTCATCTCATCTGGATTTGTCACGTTAGGAAGAGGACACACGAAGGGTACAGTGGAAACCATTTTTTACTAAAATACAGAGGTTGCCTAGGGAACCCCGATCTGAAATGTGAAGATGGGGTGGAGGCCAGAGGCTGGTCCAGGACAGGATAAGTTGGGTGGTTTCCATGGTTGCTTATCCTGGTGACATGCGTGGCTTCTGACAGGAGTGACCAGGAGGTCACAGGTGTAACTCTAGAAGGCAATAATAGACTTCCAAGAGGTATGCGTCCTGCCCCGCCCACGGCGTGGAGCAGGACACAGATGCCAGTGGCTCCCCGTGGGAGGGGACCACGGGCGGCATGGTGGGAAACACTGCCGACGGATGTGGCAGCATCTGCAAAGTGTTCGTTCTCCTCTTGGCTATTATTCCTTTCCATTTGAAAGCCACATTTTATAAACTGATGTCAATGTTCTGTACCGTGGGTCTCGAAGCCAGCACGCATGTCGAGAGTTTTGGCGTCCTAAGTGTGTCTATGTAAACTCTCCACGATGGGCATACAGAGGTAGGGGTTACACAGACCTTCAAGCCACAAGCTGAAAGTTAACGTGGCATTTCTGCTGAGCTGCTTTATGACCTAGCCGACAGCTTGCAGAGCATCTGTGCAGGGGGTGTGACATCTTCGATTCTGTCTTTTGTTTAAAGAGTTCTACTAGTGTTGTGAGCATTCTGTCATATCAAGAGTAACTGGATCCCTAACTCCTTTGATTACCTTCCTAACACCTGTGTACTGTTATAGACAACTGTGAATTCTGTTGTAGGGATGGTATATCCCTGTCTTCCCCTGAAATATGTGTTTGTTTTAAGTGTGAGTGAACAAGGAACTTTGCTATTTTTTCTTACATTCCATGCACCCAATTTTTAAATTCCCTATGTGATGTTTGTTCATCCTATAGAGAAAAAAAAAATCTGTATCTGTGTGTGTATTTTCTGTTGTGTCTCTTTGTGTCTAAATAAAGTTTATTGAGGATACAGGTGGCATTTGTGGCTACTAAGAGTTGCAGAATCAAATTGGGACCAGATGGCTTGGGAAGGGGAAATGGGCCTCACAGTTAACTGGTAAAAGACACAATCCTTGACGTACTCATATCAACTCAAGCCTGGGATATATGACCCCCGTGTCATCTGCTTTATGATAATTATCTATCTATTAGTGAAACCAGTTACTCTAAAATGTAGCATTTTCAACCAGTGATAAACATTTCTTATCTCACATAGTTTGTGTGGGTGAGGAATTTGGGAGCAGCTGAGTTGGGTGCTTCTGGCTTGGGGGTCTCTCATGAGGTTACAGCCAAGGTATCAGCATGGGTTGCATCAGCTGAATCGGGCTTGACCGGGGCTGGAGGACTTGCTTCCGAGGTGGCGCACTTATATGCTGCTGGCTGTTGGCAGGAGGCCTCAGTTCCTCCCCGTGCCATTCTCTCCAAGGTTACTTGAGTGTCCTCACAGCATGGTGGCTGGGCTTCCCCACAATGGGTGATCCAAGAAAGAAAAAGACAGATGCCACCATGTCTTCTATGACCAAGGCCATGGGTGACACATCATCATTTTCACAATATTTTATTGGTTACACAAGTCAGCCCTATTCAGGATGGGGGACTGCACAAGGGTGTGAATGTCGGGATCAATGCCTAGGATCATTGAGGGCCACTTTGGAGGCTGGTTACCATACCCGCATGACCCTCGGAGCAGAGCTACAAATCGGAATCTTTCCAACAGAACATGGCCTTCTCAGCTGCAGGTGCTTTCTACCCTCACTTATTACTAAGGCTTCTCAACGGCTGTGGCTTCCCACCCTTACCCTGCCCCTTATAGCTGGTGCAACCTGAAACCCCCAACAGTTCAATCAATAGAACTCTTTATATGTATATTATAAATGTCATGGCTTTGGGTACATACATTCATTTGACAAATATTTCATGAGGCCTGGCATGCACTAAGCAATATTCAGAAGTAAAACAAAGTAGAATCCAGCCTTGTGGAACTCATATTCCATTGGGGGAAGCAGACAAAATAAACCCTCGATGCTAAGTGCAGGGAGAAAACCTAAAGCACGTAAAGGGGGCGGGGAGCTACTGTTGTCAAGGAAGACCTCTGGGATGAGGGGGTGATTGAACAGAGACTCGCATCCCAGGCAGGGGCATCAGGAAGGCCCTGAAGTAGGTTCTTGTAGATCAAGAAATAGGAAGGAGGCCTGTGAGTGAAGCAGGCTAGAAGGAGATGAGATCAGAGCCACAGGGGAGCCCGATCATGTATTTATGGGTGTGGCTGTGAGGCTGCTTTTAAATTAGCTAGACCTCCATCGGAGCACATACAGGTGATTCTCTGTCCTTATCTGTCCTTCCAGTCACTGTCACCTGGGCACCCGGGAGACTCTACCCCGCCCATGCGTGTGGCGGCTTTGCTGTGGCCTCTGCTTATTATTTCCCCGTGTTGTCTTGTTCTGTGGTCTCATCCAGCCCTCCTGTGTGTGCATGGCCTGTCCTCCTGGTCTGTCACCCTTACCAGATCCTCTTCTCCATTCCCTTCCGCTCAAGAAGGCCTCTGAAACCTCCTCTTTCCGGGAATGTACCTTGCGTGTATTTTCCTATTTAGATGATAAGAGATTGGGGTGGCAGTGGGGATTTGGAAATGGGGATTCCCTTCCAATATCAAGACCCTTTATCCCTGCGCAGCCCAGATCTCTGGAAAAGGGCCAAGCTCTATCCTCGCTTCCTTCAGAACAAACCAGGTTCAGCTCTGAATGGTACTTCTAAGTAAAGCAGCCCCCTGCAAATGCCCCACGGGAAGGGGACCACTCAGAGACATCTAACCTGGGGCTGTTCCCCCATCGTGTGTGTTTGGTTCTCTTTCTTTTCTTATTTATTTACTTTTGCTTCAACTCCAATTACTGCCTTTCTGGTCCCTCCCCCTTTATTCCTTTTTTTGTTCCAGCTTCTTACGTGTGCCTTAGGCCTTCTGGTGGCCCCTGCCCACAGCATGGCCCCAGGAGGACTCTCGGAACTTGTGGTGTAGCTAGCACCTGTTTTAGAAGGTGATAGCATTGACCTACCGACCACATCACTGAGTTGAACATGGATTTCTCTCAGACTCTGATTATTGGAGACCGAGCATGGACGGTCTTTGTTCTGAATGGCACTGGGAACCTTCACTGGAAGCTGGGATGCTCCCAGCCCCGTGCTCCGTTTTATGGGTCCCCGAGGCATTACAGAGAGATGTGCGCTCCAGCTCCGGTGGGGCTCCCCCAAATTCAGACAGTGGGGTTGAGGATGCATATATGTCTTCCTGCTTTATAACAAGATTCACAGGTACGTGGATAATTCAATTCTTTGGATGAGGCCTAACTAAGTAGATATTCTTTTGTTAATGGGCTGGAGAAGGTGAGACATTAGAAGAAATAGAATTCTGACCCTAGGGGCTTCCTAACCACCAAGTCCCCCTGCTCCATCTCTATCCTGTTGGGAGACCCCACATTTTAGCCTAGGGGGCCACACCGTCATTGGCCAGCCTTCTAGGTGGCATAGCACTGCCTTAGGCTCACAGGCACTAGAATTCGTACTTACGCCCCTTTTCAGGACTTTCTAACTGAATGATGTGATCTCATAATTCTTACTTTTCCTTTTATGTTCTCCTTCTCCTAGGGAACTAATTCTGCATGTCTCCCTGCTCTGATTTCTCCTTTGACCTCCTGTTTGCTCGTCCCTTCGGGTAAATGGGAGTCAGGTCTCAGAAAGATACTGATCAGAGTGGCCATGAGTTTAGACCAAGTTTCCCCTCTAACTTTTACTCTGTTGATTAGACAAGAGCCCCCAGACTCTCCCGCCGGAACCTAGGGCAGTCTGTAAGGGCACAGAGGGTCTCCTCAGGCTGCCACGATGAAAACCCAAGGATAAAGGCTTCTCTTTACCAAGCAGTTCCTATGTGCCGGCACTGTCGTATTCGCACCTTTCCAGTAACCCCGTGGGAGAGCTCTTGTCCCCATTTTCACTGGTGAAAAACTGAAGCTGGAGCAGTTGAGTGGCCTGCCCAGGTCAACTCTGACAGTTAGCACTGTTTCATCCCATCCAGACCTGCTTCCAGAGTAGGTACTCCAGCCCCACACATCGTGTCTCTTGAAGACAGAAGGGCCGAGGTGGGCCGGGCGGTGGGTCAGCAGGACCCACATGTCGTGAGCATTCAGTGACTGATGGCTGTTTTATCAGAGGACACACTTTATAAGACAGGAAGTCACAAAAAGAAGACGGGCTGGAAACTAGCACCACCTTGTAAATCAACTAAACTTCAGTTAAAAAAAAAAAAAAAAAAAATCAGGAGTCAGGGCATTTACACCAGATGAGCAGGGTCTGTCCTTCCAGGAAGGAAGACAGGAAGCTCATCTCCTCAGATGAGGAAGGAAGCTCAGTCTCCTCAGATAATTATTCAGGGTCTGTCTCAATGAACACACCTACGGACACCCTCTGCTGTCCAGGTGGTTTGGTTACAAATCTCAGACAGGCTGGCTGCGTTTGAGTCTGGATGAAAAAGCCTGAAGACACTTTCCAGAAACTCCCATGGGACCTACTGTTAATTCCCTTGATCTCCACCCGTGTAGCCCAGGCCACACCACGCCCAAGTCCTTCCAGGTTGTGGTGTCAGCAAATGCATCTGATCTGTGCTGACCGGCACTGTTCCTTGGGTCCTTTCCACCCGTGTGTGTGTGTGTGTGTGTGTGTGTGTGTGTGTGTGTGTGTGTGTGTGTGTGTGTGTGTGTGTAAGAGACAGACAGACAGAGAAATCCCTGAAGCCTTTGCTGAATGGTAGGAGCCCCAAAGTGACTCCCGTTTGGAGGAGGTGGGCACTGCTGCCCACCTGGCCGTCCATCCCTCCATGTCAGCTCGCATGCAGAGCATCTGCTCTGTGCCACACACTCTTCTAGGCCCTGAGGATGCAGCAGACAGACTTTACATGCCAGAGAGAGATGACAGACATACTGAAAGAAAGAAGTAAATCTCTGAAGTATGTCAAAAAGGAGTTAAAAGCTATGGAGCAAACTGAGGCAGAGAATGAAGGAAGGAGTTGCAGTTTTTAAAAAGAGCATCCAGAAAGCTTCAGGAAAAAACTGGCATTTGAGCAAAGGCTGAAGGAGGTGAAGGGTCAAGTCGCCTGGAATGGGGGGTGGGAGCATTTCCCAGGCCAAGGGAACAGCCACCCACTGCCCACCTGGCTGGCACAGGGACAGCTGTGAGGCTGGAGCAGATGGGGCCTGGGTGTGGGCAGTAGGGGGCGGGATCAGAGCGGGGCTGGACCACCCAGGGCCCGGGGGTCACTTGAGGATCTGGTTGCCACTCTGGGCAGAGCGAAAAACAAGATGCTTTTGGCCTGAGGTATTAGGAAGAGGGACGTCTGTGGGAGGGCCAGGGTTTCGGCAGAGGCTGGGGTGAAGTGAATTCAGTCTGACTTCATATTAAGTTTTAGATGCGTCTTAATCACCCACGTGGAAATGTCAAGTTCAGGGGAGTTGTCCTGGCTGGGGATGTAAACGGGGGAGTTTCCAGTACATGAGGCCGGACGCTGGGTGAGGGCAGTAGCTGGAAGGCAGCGTGATATAAAGAGAGGTTTGTCTTTTTTAAGATGGGAGAAATCACAGTATATTTGATATTTGTATGCTGATAGGAAGGATCCAGTAAAGAAGGGAAAATTGATTATGCAGGAGTGGGGGATGGTATATTTCAGAAGTGACATCCTCGATAGGCGAGAGATTCCTTGATGGAATCTGTCACCCCGGGGGGCTGGCCTTGTCTAAGGGTGAACTCCACCCAGAGTCGCAGGCAGGGTATTGGGCCACAGGTGCATGCAGGTGGGCATGTGGGATCCCTGCTCAGTGATTCGGGAAGCAAGGTCATCCACTGTAAGCATTAGGGCGACTGACCATCCCAGTTTGCCCAGGACTGTTCCAGTTTTAGCCCAGAAAGGCCTGCGTCCTAAGGAACCCCTGAGTCCTGGGCGAATGAGGTCAGTTGGTCACCTTGGGGAGGACGTGTGAGCAGGCCCAGCCTGTCTGGTTTCAGGGCATCTTCCACACCCATCTCTAGAGCCCAGAAGTGGAATGAGGATGCTGCTGCCTGGGGCTGGCACCTGCACAGCCTCAGAGGCCTTGGGACTCCCCTGAGATGGAGATAAGGCCAGAGCGCCAGACGCTGCTGCCCTGTGGGGAGCAATCCCAGACCCCACAGAAGGACCCTGGATGGATGGCTTCATTCTGTCTAGATGATGCTCCCTAGGGCTAGGCTGGAAGTAGCCATTCCTGCTGCCCAGCAGACTCTCCATGGGGTCTGAGACAGAAGATGGGTGGGGGCCATAAATGCTAGGAAGGGGGTGCGGGCGTTGGAGCAGGTGCTGAGACCAAAGCTGGAAAAGTGACCATCCTGATGCCAGTTTAGGGGTCTCAGCAAGGAGACTGGCAGAGGTGGCACCCCGGCTGCTCAGCCCCCAAATCCAAGGAAGAGGAGGAGTGATGGTAGTCCAGAGGGAGGGGCTGGGCAGATGGCCCCTGCTCCCTGGGAAGAGGACAAAGCCAGAGAGGGGTTCTAACACCCAGAAACGCACAGGTGTCAGCCAGTGATGAGTCTGGGTAAAAGGTCTACCAGGAAGAAGACGTCAGAGCAGGGAAAGCAAGGACCAGAGCCTTTGGATCAGCGTGACGGGTGGGAGACCAAGCACAGGAGGTGTGAGCTTTTGGTGATGACAAGGTCCGAGGGATAACCGTGGGAGTGGGTGGCTGAATGAAGCCAGGAGGACATCCAAAACTGAGTCAGGGACCTGCTTCGCCTCTGCTGCTTCCATGTGGGTTTGTGGTTCCCCCAGCACTGGCCTTCTCAGTCATCTACTTCAGCCCTTGCCCGAGCCCCACTGCTGGCCTGAACCCCATGCACCCACAGGCCCGTGCTCACCCCTCCCTCCAGCGCATTTGTCTGGGCGCTGCCATGGCCGCGTGTGATACAGGGTTTGAAATTAGATCTGCTCTTCTAGAAAAGACAGAACAGGTGCATGGGCCTCTATGGAACTGCAGGCTGCCTCCCCCCACCAGGATCTGAGCAAGGGCTTTCAGACCATCCTGTGGACAGAGACCCCTGTGCTGTTTGGCTCCAGAAATCCAGCTTAGACATTTTCACACTCTGGGGAGCCAGGGGAGCGAGTGGGCTTGACTCCACCGAGGTGTTCGGAAGCTGGACTCCAAGTCAACCGCAGCGCTCAGAAGGTGTCCGGTCTCCATGGCAGCAGTGAGCTGGGAAATATAGCAAGAGGGAGGGAAGGCCGGGCCTAGCTTGCCTGAGATCAGCCTCTGAGAAGCCAGCGCCTCCTGGGAACATTCTTGCCTGTGCCTCTCTGTAGGCCGGGGGCACCAGGAAGCAGTGGGAATGGGCCAGAGGACCTCTGCGGTTGTGGGCTGAGGGCACCAAAGCTCTAAGCTGCCTACTGATTGTTCTGATCTGCTCTCTCGGTTTCCTCTGCCTGCTGACTCCTGATTAATGGCTGAACACCGAGAGCCAGGCACGTACCTCGTGTGCTCAGCTTTACTCAGCGGTACTCCGTGCTCCCCGTGCCAGCACATATAGGCTGTCTCTAAGCCTTACACTTAGGAAAATCCGTGGCATCAGTGTGATTCCATATTTTGTTAGAATTGAGTCAGCCTTGCCTGGTGGCTCATTGGTTAAAATCGGTTGCATCAGAAGCAGAGATGGATCCGCATGAATGTTGAGCTCAACGCTCACCAAGTGAATCCCTTTTTCAGTGTAACCGCTGTTCAAACAACATAAGAGGAAATAAGGCAAAGCAGAGCTCAGGGCAATACCTTTGAGAGGTTTTCACTTGAGTACTTCCACTTACAAACTTAGCCGTTTTGCCTGAAGGCAGCTTTTCTACAAAACTCTCTTTCCCATGTTGGTCCTGCTGACAAGTACACCCTCCAGGAAGCAGTAAGCGTGCTATGTCCCTCCTCAGTGTGGCCCAGGACTCCCTTTCCACTGAGATTAGTTTGGGCAGCAGTTAAACAAACCCTTGCAGCTCCATCTGAAGAGCACGGAGCCCTGGGCCCACTTCTGAGCTGCCCAAGAGTTCACCTCTGAGGTAGGACCACCCAGTTTGCCACTGGGAGACTCATTCAAGGTACCAAGAAGTCAATCCACAAGTTTTCCATCCTTCTTGGGCTCGTGTTGGTCTAAGGGCAGTGCTGGGGTTGAACGTATCACCAATTTAAACTACCTTGTAAATGGTGGCTCAGAGAAAAATTCCCATCCATCAGTCCATCGGCTGAGTCCTGGACCATACGTGTCTCTGTTTAATGTTTGTTTGTGGGCCTGCTGCCACTGGCTTACGTGGGATGCCAGGCCAGTCCACTGGGACAATTTGCTGGGCTGGTGTAAGAAGAGGGGAGATATTATAGAACAAAGGAGAAGGATGCACTGTAAATCTCCTTGCCTTGGGAAGTTTCACCTCACCTATAGGGTACATATATGTTCTCCTCAAAGGAGAAGTAACCCGGGTACAGCTAGATCTCCTATAGTCTCTGCCAGTGGGGCAAGAGAGAAGTCTCTTTGGTGTCTTGGGGTCAGGGAAGCATCCCTCACTCCTTATCTTCTGCCAGCCTGACTCTCCTTTTCTGCTCAAACAGGAGGAGGAGGTATACAGGATCCCTTTAGCACCCTGAATCTTGGTGGTCTCTTGAAATCCCACTGGGAGAAGGTAGAGGATGGAGTTCTTCTGTGTTCCCAGAGGCTGACATGCCCAGCCAGAGGTCTAGCAGCTCTGGGCTAGATGCCCTTATTTTCCAGTCTCTTGCTGGTGCCAGGTCCAAGCTTTCTCCTGCCATGACCCATGGCTCAGGTTGACTCCAGGGGCAGGTTGGTGGCCAGTACAGTCTCTTCCTGGCACCGGTCATGGCATTGACCCGTCATCCAAGTTAGGAATCTCCCCTTCCCAGAAGCCAGCCCTTGGCATTGGCTTCCTCATTCTCTGCTGCTCACTGACAAGAGTCTCATGAACCCTGACAGCTAAGCCATGGGGCTGTCCGGTCCCGGAAAGGTGGTGGCAAAGCCATTTCTGCCAGCTGGAACCTGTGGCCAGGAGAGGATAGCCTCTGAATCAACAGCTTCCAGCACTTCACGGTGGCTCCGAAGCGGGACAGAATACTGTTCTCAGGTTCTCAGCACCGCACTCTTGGGAACAGAGCCATATAACTCTGTGACTCTGCCTTATGCAGATGATGTCCGTGGCAGAACAAAGAAGTCCCAGCCCTTCCTGCCTGGAGTCATGGCCTCAGTCTCAGTCTTACTCCCCTCCCAGTAGTGAGGTAAACTTCCCTCCTTAGATGGTTGTGGAAGAAGAAAAATGGTGAGAAAAAGGGGGTCACTGGAGCCAGACATACTGGTTCACTCTCAGCTCCACCACTTGGTAGCCATGTGACCGTGACCTCCGTTACATTCATCTATAAAGTAAGGTGTTGGTACCACCTACCCCACAGGGCTGTTGTGGAGATCGTATGAGATAACGCATGCACCAGGGCACCAAGCTCTCAAGCGATGGTAGTTTTTCTTATTGTCTTAGCTTAAGAGTGCTGAGATGATGCTTCTCAGGGAATAACTCTAGGGCCGGCAGCATAGGCCTCCCCTGGGAGCTATTTATAAATGCAGACCCTTGGGCCCTCACCTCCTGAACCTCCTGAATCAGAATCTGCATTTTAGCAAGATCTCCAGGTGACTCATACGCACATTCAAGTTTGAGAAGCACTGCTATAGAATTTTTGCTTTAAGCGTGGTCCCCTTGCTGGTCTTCAAGGTCACTTCCATTTCTGAGATTTCATTTGCCATGAAGTCTCATCTGATACCCTGTACACTGGAAGCCAGGTTGTCCCATGGCTGGGGAGGGAAGGAATTTGAGGAGGAATACCTGAGCTCCGAGGGGTGATGCAAGGGGACCTCCTAAGACCCCAGTGACCTGCCCAGATGTCGGAGGCATGGGGATTTACCGCTTCAATGAAACTTAAGTATTTGTTGAGCAGAGATGAGTAAAATAGCACCTGCCTTCAAGAAACCATTCCTGCCAAGCAAATAAGAGGTGCCACGAAGCAGATCCTGAGAAGAACAGAGGGGGTTTAAAAGAGGAAAGCATCGCCTCTGAATGGAGGAGTCCTAAAAGGCCTCCTATGGGAGACAGGAGTTAAGAGGGTCCTTGCGGGGCAGGAAGAATGTGAGGCAGGACTGGGGCAGGGTGGGCACGTCAGGTGTGGGTGCCTCTGGAACAAGGGCACGGAAGTGGAAATGTCAGTGTGACGATGGTATATGACACCCATAGCGGGCTGCAGGAAGGTTCTGGGACCATAGCTCACAGCAGGGGAGCGCAGGAAAGTGATGGGGCCATAGCACAGCTATAGAGGGGTTCAGGAAAGTGATGGGGCCGTAGCACACCTGTAGGGATGGCAGGAAATGAAACTAGAAAGGTGTGTTGGAGGCAGCGTCCTGAATTCTCCCAGGCACACAATGCAGGCTGAGTTCGAACTCCTAATTGATGATCACTACGCATCCCCTCCTCCTTTCTCCTCTTCTATCTTTAAGAATGGTGGATGTTTGCCAATGAATAAGTGAATGGATGAATGAATGGACTGAAACAACACTAAACTGGGAGTCGGGAGACCTGAGATGTTGTTGAAGGTGAACGTGGTCTTGGGGAAAATTGCTTTGCCTCTCTGAGTCTGTGTCTCCCCACCTGTAAACTTTTCTGCAAGATGCCTCCTGGTCCTATTGCTCTGGAACTTGTGTATGTTCTGAAACAGCAGGTCAGGGGTGGTGGAAGCGGTTTCCCATGTCCTTTCTTCAGTCTGCTCTATAGCTGTGCTTCACCCCCTTACACCTTCTGAGAATTGGTACCCACATTCCCCTTTATATACCCTTTACAACTCTAATCATATGCATTTTAAACACAAAAAAGAATATGATATAGTCACCATCCTGCATCTTGCTTTTCAAATTAAATATAGCTTGGAGATCACTGGATATCTGCACACAGAGATCTACCTCTTTTTCCCCAAAATGGCTGCTTAATAGTCCATGCTATTACTATGCTGTCATTTATGTAACCAGTATTAGTGGTGTAACCCACCACTTACTTTTCACTGAATTTTTATTTTTTGATGTTTTTATTTAGAAATAATTTTACAAAAAGGTTACAAAAATAGTGCAAAACATTCCCATGTGCCCTTCAAATTTTCCAAATTTTAATATTTTAGCACATTTGCTTTATCATTCTCTGTCTCTCCTTATCTCTCTATTTCTGTCTCTGTCTTTCTGACTCTGTCTCTCTGTCTCTGTCTCTCCATATATACAAGTATATGTATATATATACAAACATACACATATTATATATGTTTCTTTTCTAAAAGTATATAAATACATAATTTTTTTAATATTTGAGAGTAAGTTGCAGATATGTTAGTCCTTTACCCCTACATACTTAAGTGTGTATTTCCTAAAATCAAGTGCATTCTCTTACATACCCACAGTATTGATTATCAAAATCAGAAGATCAATATTGGTAAAATACCATTACCTAATCCACAGCTTGTATTCAGATATACCGCTAATGTTCTTTATAGCAAAAAAAAAGAGAAAGTTTTTCTTTGTCCAGGGTCACATGTTGGTAGGTTTATTTCTAAGTATTTGATCATCCTGGTTTTCTTTGGGCTGCACCGCACAGCTTGTGGGATCTTAGTTCCCCAACCAGGGATTGAAGCCCGGCCCTGCGCAGAGTCCTAACCACTGGACCACCAGGGAATTCCCTTGGTTGCTATTGGTAACTGGAGTTTCTCTACCATTATGACCTGTAACTGGTTATAATTGTATATATGAAGGCCATTGGTTTCTGTGTGTTAATTATATATCCTGCAATCTTAGTGATTTATTTTATTGTTTGAGTTATTTTTATCATTGGCCTCCAGGTACTCTATCATGTCACATGCAGATAAAGGTAGTTTTACATCTTCTTTACCCTATGTTATTAATTGATTTCTCTTATCTGATGGCATTGGCTTAAAACCACTAGTACAGGGCTTCCCTGGTGGCGCAGTGGTTGAGAGTCCGCCTGCCGATGCAGGGGACACGGGTTCGTGCCCCGGTCCGGGAAGATCCCACATGCCGTGGAGCAGCTGGGCCCATGAGCCATGGCCGCTGAGCCTGCGCATCCGGAGCCTGTGCTCCGCAACGAGAGAGGCCACAACAGTGAGAGGCCCGCGTACCGCAAGGAAAAAAAAAAAAACACACTAGCACAGTGTTGAGTAGTGATGGAGATAGGAACATCTTTGCCTTCGTTGTGCTGGTAATGAAATGCTCTAGATCATTCCCACTAAGATACTGTCTTTAGGAGCAAGGTAGATAGAAGATAGATAGCTGGATGGATAGATGGATAGCTAGCTAGATAGGTAGATATATGTTGTTTCAGATTAATTCATGTTTAAAAAGCATCCCTCAGGGGCTTCCCTGGTGGCGCAGTGGTTGAGAGTCCACCTGCCGATGCAGGGGACATGGGTTCGTGCCCCGGTCTGTGAAGATCCCACATGCCGCGGAGCGGCTGGGCCCGTGAGCCATGGCCACTGAGCCTGCACGTCTGGAGCCTGTGCTCCGCAATGGGAGAGGCCACAACAGTGAGAGGCCCGTATACCACTGAAAAAAAAAAAAAAATCCCTCAAATTCCTTAGGTATTGAATTTTGTCAAAAGCTTTTTCATCATCTATGGAGAGATAATTTATGATTTTTCTCTTAGATTTCTTAATATCTTAAAATCCACTGTGTGTAATATCAGTGGATTTCCTAACTCAATATTGCATTCCTGGAAATTGCATTTCCTAACTCAATATTGCATTTGGAATATTGATTCCAAATCTCACTTGGTCGTATTGTATTTTTTTCTTAATACAATATTTTGGATTCTGTTTCTTAATATTTCATTTAGTATTTTATCCGTATTCATGAATGATACTGGTCTGTCCTTTTCTTTCTGGTACCACCTCTATCATGTTTAGTATCAACATTATACTTGCTTTATTAAAGGAATTGGGAATTTTCTTTCATTTTCAATGGTCTGAAACCATGTGTCTAACATTGGGACTGTCTGGTCTTTGAAGATTTGAGATAATACTTCCGTAAAACCATCAGTGCCTAGTGCTTTGGGGTAATTTATTCATAACTTTCTCTACAAAAATGTATATATGTTTACTATTTAATTTATTTTTTAAATTTTGGTATTTAAGTTGGTTTTTATGGCTTTTTCTAGTAGTCACCTTTACACTTAATGTGTACTGCTCCTTAGTCCCAAGTGTTAATATTTAAGTTTTTTCGTCTGGTTTATCAGGTTTTTTAAAAAAATATCCTTTTGCCTACACAGCAATCAGCATATTTATTCTATTTTATCCTCCCATTTTTAACGTTATTTCTACTTTGTCACATGAAATATCTCACATTAATCACCTACCCTGTTCCTCACTTGCGTTTTAGTCTTTGAGATCTGTATCTGTACTCATATCTATGTGTCTGTATGCTCATCATTGTTATTTTTCTTCTGAAATTTGCCCAGTCATCTCTTGGTTGGATGAAGTTCATCGTCCAAAAGATTGCTCAAGAAAGGCTTATGGACGTGGAATTCCCTAAGTTCTTATATCTTGAAATTGTTGTGCTATAGCCTTGACACTTAAAGGAAAATTTGCCTGGTTATAAAATTCTAGGTTCACCCTTTCTTTCCTTGAGATTTTGGAAGATGCTGCTCCAGTGTTGCCTTGCTTTGTTTGCTATTTTTTGAGAAGTCTGATTTTTTATTTTGAAGTCTGACAGTTTATTCTTCTGACTTTGTACGTGATTTTCTCCTTTTGCTTGAAAACCTTGAGAATTTTTATTTTTTTATTTTTGAAGTCTGCAAGTTCTACTAGGACATCAGAGATGATCATTCTGAGTACACTTTCCAGGTACCTGTTGGGCTTTCTTGATTGGTACCATCGGATCTTCTTTTAATTTAAAGAAAGTTTTGTTGAATTATATACATTTTTTTCATAGTTTAATTGGCAGCGTTTTTGTTCTTTTTTTAAATTTTTATTTATTTATTTTGGGCTGTGTTGGGTCTTCGATGCTGTGTGCGGGCTTTCTCTAGTTGCGGTGAGCGGGGGCTACTCTTTGTTGCGGAGCACAGGCTGTAGGCGCACGGGCTTCAGTAGTTGTAGCACGCGGGCTCAGTAGTTGTGGCTCGCGGGCTCTAAAGTGCAGGCACAGTAGTTGTGGCACGTGGGCTTAGTTGCTCCGTGGCATGTGGGATCTTCCTGGACCAGGGCTCAAACCCATTCTCAACCACTGAGCCACCAGGGAAGTCCTGAATTATGTTTTCATATATTAGTTATCGTCCACGGTTTTGTTTTTCTTCTTAGTAGACTCCAATTATAGGGATGCTGTTTTTCCTTTCCCATCTTTCAGTGCATCCACACTGTATATAATTTGTTTTGCTTTTATTAGTTCATTGTCATTCTCTTGTTTGCCTCTTGCCTTTTCATCAGTGCCTTTAAATAAGTTTTATTTTGACTCTCTTCTTTCCTAGGCATCTTGTACTTTAGTCTTCATTTTGTCTCTTTCACATCTTTCCTGTGTTCAGTGAATTCTCTTTAAATTTCTGTCTCTTTTTCTGCCACTTGTTTTTAGGTTTTGAATTTCTGTTTCTAGGTGTTTTCTTTTAACAACTACAAATGTGTTTTTAAGTCTAACTCACTTCAGAGTGTTGTGTTTAGTTTTCCTTTGCTTCATGGTTATTTTTGTGTGGGATTGGAAGAAAATTGTTACTAGTAGAGGTGTTTGGATTCCCAGCTTATGTTTTTTAACAGTAGATTCGTATGTGTTTACTCCTATTTCTTCTATCTATTTTCTGATTGGAGGAAGTTATCAGATTCCTATTTTAATGGTATTGTTTCTACTAGTATAGAAAATACAATTTATCTAATGGGTATTATTATTATCATTATTACTATTTGGAAGGAGATGTGCATCTCTGTCATCTTTGTTCTCTTATAGCAGTGGTCCCCAATTTTTTTGGCACCAGGGACCAGTTTCGTGGAAGACAATTTTTCCACGGACCAGGGTGGGGGAGGGGGAATGGTTCAGGTGGTAATGTGAATGAATGACAGGGAGCGACGGGGAGCGGCAGATGAAGCTTTGCTCGCTCGCCCGTCACTCACCTCCTGCTGTGTGGCCTGGTTCCTAACAGGCTGCAGACAGGTACCAGTCTGCATCCCGGGAGTTGGGGACCCCTGTCTCATAAGGCTCCATTCCCTCTGCTTCTTTGCCCCCTTACCAGCCAATCTCCAAAGATTCTCCCTTCCTTTTTACCTTCTTCTCAATATTTTAGAGGATGGTTGCTTTGAATTGCATGTAGTCAGTACTCTGACCTACCAGATAACTTTCTCTGTGTTTTCATACTTAGGGTGAACGTTCTCATTTTGACAGCAGTTTTAGGTCACTCTTAGGCCTGCTGCTGTCTCCTCCTCTTCTCGCATATAGTTTTTTATTTCCAGGCTGACCTTGTTCACCCCAAGGCTTGTAGCAGGACTAGAAAGATAATTTGCTGAGATATCTTTTTTCTTTTTTTTTTTTTAAATGTAATTTAAAATCTGGGCATGTTCTGGTTATGTTAAGCACACAGCTAGAAATAACAGAGGCAGAATTAAGGCCAGGGCTGTCTGATTATATTATATTTGATTATATTCTACAACAGAGAGATAGATTGGGGTTGCGGAATATACTGGTAAATGGATAAAGCTGCACGTGTGAGGCAAAGTCTTACTTGATCAGCTGTAGTGTATGGCGTTATGTGTAATGCAGTAGTGACTTCCTGCTTTTGCCACTGACTATGGAAAACCTAACCGGTGATCACTAGTTCTACTGATTGGATATAGGACTAAATATTATGTCATTGACAACTGTAGAATTCTGTCATCACCCTGTTCTCCATTTCCCTGGAGTGGCAGATGCAGGAGGACAGGAATCAGAACAATTTTTATGGAAATGTTGGGCCATGCAGAAGGTGAGGAATTTTTTTTTTTTTTTTGGCCTGTTAGGTCTTCGTTGCTGCACGTGGGCTTTCTCTAGATGCAGCGAGCAGGGGCTACTCTTCACTGAGGTGTGCAGCCTTCTCATTGCGGTGGCTTCTCTTGTTGCGGAGCGTGGGCTCTAGGCACGTGGGCTTCAGTAGTTGTGGCACGCGGGCTCAGTAGTTGTGGCTTGCGGGCTCTAGAGCGCAGGCTCAGTAGCTTGGCACACGGGCTTAGTTGCTCCGTGGCATGTGGGATCTTCCCGGGCCAGAGATCAAACCCATGTCCCCTGCATTGGCAGGTGGATTCTTAACCACTGCGCCACCAGGGAAGCCCCAGAAGGTGAGGAATTTTAGCACATGATGGTGCAACTCTTCAGACAAAGAACTAGACTAAACTCCACTGCCAGAGGCCCCAGGTAAAAATTAATATCCAGATCTAAGGACTTGTCTTAGTCTTCATTCTTCATGTTCTGCTTTTTCTCCAGAATTTGATGTTGTGAACTTCCCATTCTGACTCAGAATTAATTTCTTATGATGGTAGACTACAGTTCTCTTTGACCATGCCTTCTGTGTCTCCTTTTTTGGGGATCATTTCTTCCCATCACACCATAAATACGCACATTTTCCAAGCTCTGTGTGAACCCTCTGCCCTTTTCTTTCTTAAAATGTTCCCTTAGAGAATGTACTGATGTGCGTCCCCATGTCAGGTCTGTAGGGGGCTCTTCTTCATCCCTCTGGAGATCTATAAATTAAAAAGACATGTTTCCTTCCACACACACCTGATGTGATCGCATATTGACAGGGATTGCGCAACAAGCCACCCGCCCATTCAGAAAGGGGAAGAAAAGGAGGCCCTCAGCAGACACTGGTCCATAGCAATTTTGAAACTCTCTGAGCAGACAGTGCGAGGGGCTCCTGATCTGGATGTGTGTGGGAGGCCGCTCCTTGATTGGGCTGAAGTTCTGCCCTCTGGAGGGGCTTCACCTCCAGTGTTTCCCATGGCTCCTGGCTCTGCTCTCTAGATTTTCCTCATTTCCTATTATCTTCCTTGGCCGTATCTGAAATGGGTGTTGGGGAATATTTCTTAGGAATGACACAGGTTTCTCAGTCCACCCATTTCCCACAGAGAGTCAGAGGTCTCAAGATTGTTGAAAGAATCAGGCTCCCTGGTCCTCTGGCAGTTCAACTCTGTTAAAACAGGAGGTTTCTTACCTGTTTGATTCCGTTCAACTCCAAGTGCTTGTAAACGTACATCGTTCTTGAGATACAGTCCTCAGAACTGCTATTTCCTTTGCCCCAGGCCTCTTTCCCCCACTTAATGGGAGGTATTCTGAGCCCTGCAGACTTCGGAGGGGATACACCCTCAGGTTCTTTACTCTGAGTCACTTTATACAGTTAAAATACTGACCTCCTCAGCTAATGTGGGAGGGGAAGAGGAGCAGGGAAAGTGGCACAGCAGCGCTTAAATGCTCCCACTTCGATGTGATGCGTGGGACCTCCACTCACGTCACTGACCAGCGTTAGGCACGAGGACATGCCAAACTTTGAGATGGCAAAGAAGTGTATTCTTCTTGCACTGGGAGGGAAGGAGAGGCAAATAGTGACCAGTCTGCAGCGTGTCACTGCTCGGTGGAAGCTGTAGGCTGGACAGTTGAGACAGGCCCCCAGTAAGGCAACGAGAAGGGCTGTTGTTCAGAAGATGGCAGAAGGTGCAGGTCCTTCCTTTGGGTCACCGTCGAACAAATACCTGGTGCTGGTAACTGCACTTGGTGCAGAGAATTGTGCTCTTCCTGGACTGGTTGCCTCAGAGCCTCCTGTCCTTGGTCCTTGGTACCTCAAAGAGTCTCCCTCATGAGGAGGGAGGGTTGAAAGAGAACTCATCCTGTGTGGCTTGGGATCCCAGAGATTCAATGGCCCCAAGACGCCACGCTTCTTGGAGGTTATGCTAATACAACTGATGCTTCATATAAGGCATCCTCACCCAAACTCACAGTCCCTGGAATCGCTCCATTTGGTAGAGAGCCACCACTCCCAAGACTCAGCTTTGATTGGAGAGAGTCCGAAAGCCATCGGGGAACAGAATAGAATCTGAGCAGGTCTTTGCAGCCTGCTTCTCTTCCCATGGATGCAAATACATCCTAGGAGCCACTGTGATGCCAGAAGGGCTGAGAATCTGTGTGTTTGTTTCACTTTGTAACTGACAGGTTCACAGTCCCATTCTGGAAGTTTTACTAGGGGAATACAACAAAACCGCTGACCCCATTATTGATGAGATGGATTCTTGGGGGAGCGGTCGAAGACCCAGTGCCCTCACCTCAGCACAGCACGGGCTCTGGGAATGCCCAGGCGGAGTGGGGCTTGCCTGAGAGTCGAAGCTGTCATTCGGGCGGGTGGAGGCGTGAGTGGCTCACACAGGTGCCAAGGCTCAGCAGCCTCTTCTCTTTTTTTTTGATTAATTGGCTTCTCTTCTATTTTACGGGACTTGACAGCACTGGTTGTGGCTTTTCGTGGTTGACTACCCCCGGAGTACCTAATTACAGAGGAGATTTTTAAAAGCAACAAGGAACACATTTTCTAAATACGTTCTCAATCCGCTCCCCTCCCTGGGTAATTGGAGGCAGAGGAAAAGAAGGGCTGGAGGTACTCCCAGAGGGCTCTTGTCAGTCAGTCCCAGGCAGGTCCCACCGGGGCCACTCAGGGGCACTGTCGCCGGGAAATCACAAGGCAGGGGCAGCAGGAGGCGTGCCCCGCCGCCCCGAGGCCACACCCCGGGCACAGGAAGCTCTCACACCTGCTTTCTTACTCCTGCAGGTGAGGGCTGAGGCACCACTCAAGAGCTAGGTAGGAAATTATACACTTCAGCCAAAGAAGCGATGTGTTCTGTCAAAAGGGAAAGAAAAATATTAGAAGATTCTGGGGAGATCAAAGCCAGACTCAGTGAAGCCTCCTGGCACAGGTGATTCTGAGACTCTTCTTCTTTGTTCGTTTGAATGAGTCATTGCGATAGAAATCACATAGTTTTCATGCACTCATCAACTAATTCGTTCATTCATCCACCCACTCATTTCATTTGTTCATTCATTCAGTCGTTCATTCATTCACTCAATGCGTTTGACCCTAGGCTAGACACTGGAAGATCTATTGGCAAGAATCTCACTGAGCAGGGAATGGCATCCAGGCCTCAGTCTGCACTGAAGACCAGAATGAGGGTGGAGTTTGTGCCTCTGTGTCCCAATGTCCTGCTGACCCAGACACCACATCGCTTCCCACTTCCCCCTAATGGAGGAAGAGGGGAGAAAATGCCTATGATTAAGTCACATTTTTATTTCTTTATGTCTGGCTGGCCACCTTCACCAGCCCTTCCGCTTCTTCGAAGGGCCTCTAACTCTCTACCAATTACAAGCTGCGGGGCTGACGGTTAGCGTGAGGCAGGAATCACAGGGACTCCTCGGCTGGAGAGACTTCCTTAAAAGAACTAAGGACGTCAGGGACACATGCCAAGGATGCACTACACACACGTGCACGCACGCACACTGATGTGCACAAGGAGGCGTAAAATCTTTGCCCCTCGACTTTCCTTTCTGGAGAGTCACGCTGAAGTTGAATCGTTTTACAGCACAACAAGGATGTAAACCTTTGGGCCTATCTATTATCTCTGTCTCTTCTCTCTGCACCTACAAGGGGTGGGTAGCCCTTGCACAGGATCCCTGAGTCACGGACTGCTCCCCTTCTCAATGTGGGCTCCCTTTATGGGAGAACGGGGAGCATTCACCTCCCCCCTCCCCGCTTTCTGCATAAGAGCAATTTCCCCCAAATCCCTCCATCGTGGGCCCTCGTTCAACTCTGCACAGTAGGACAGCGGTTTTCACCTCCACTTACTATCAGACTCACCAAAACTAAAGAAAGAGATGCAGGGACTTCCCTGGTGGCGCGGTGGTTAAGAATCCACCTGCCAACGCAGGGGACATGAGTCCGAGCCCTGGTCCAGGAAGATCCCACATGCCACGGAGCAACTAAGCCCATGCGCCACAACTACTGAGCCTGCGCTCTAGAGCCCTTGAGCCACAACTACTGAAGCCCGTGTGCCTAGAGCCCGTGCTCCACAACAAGAGAAGCCAGCACAATGAGAAGCCCGTGCACCGCAACAAAGAGTAGCCCCGCTCACCGCAACTAGAGAAAGCCCGCACGCAGCATCAAAGACCCAACACAGCCCAAAATAAATAAATAAATATTTAAAAAAAGAACAAAAACACTGCCAATTAAAGTACGAACAGCAACAAACACCCAATGCAGCCAAAAATAAATAAATAAATTATTTTTAAAAAAGAAGAAACAAAGAGATGCAGATGGAAGTCTCCGTCCAAGTCCTCTTGAATCATTATCTGTAGAAGTGCAAATCTGTGACTCTGAGAAGCTTCCAAGGTGATTCTGATACCCAGCTGTGGTCTGTGCAACTCAACTCCCATTTTGAATCACCCAGGGGATGTTGTTAAAATGCAGATCCTGACCCAGTAGGTCTGGGGTGGGTTTGTGATGCAGCCTTTCCAACAAGCCCCCTGGGGTTCCTGCCGGTCCAGGAGCAAACTTTGGGTAACAAAGGTAGAGAGTTATGGTTCCCAAACTTGGGTACACATTAGAATTCTCCGGGGAGCTTCTAAATATCCTTATTGTCCAAGCTGAACCCCCAACCAACTAAGTCATAGTTTCTGGGGCTGGGACCCAGACATTAGTAATTTCTACTGCTTCCCAGGTGATAACTTAGCGTGGCCCCAGCTGAGAACTGCTGGTCCGGGAGCTGTTTCCTACCAGCGTGGGTCTGTGATTCTGCTTCTTATTTCCCATCCCAATCACTCTCCAAAATCCATTTCCAACCAGCTGGGCACTGCATTTTTTTCCCAGACAGCTAGACAATACGTATTATCATCACAGAAGAGCTCGTTGAAACATATCCGTTTCTAAGATAACGGCAACATTAGCAAAGCCGGCACATTCAGTGTACTCCCTTCACACAGAAAATTAATTCTCAATTGTTGGCTAATGGTTCCTTGGCTTCTCCCGGAGCAATCTGTGTTGTACATTTACACAACCACATAGGCACATTGGTCCAGAGACGCACCACACCCATGGGGTGAATCCATCACTGTCCCTCCATCTTTGAATTCCTGTCGCTTTCCACCCCCTGTCCTTCCTTAAGAGCCCTAAAGAATTAGTGTCTTGCTTCCCTACCTCTTCCACCTTCTTCAGTGTCATCTGTACCTCTGGGCTTTTGCACACAGTGTGGCTCAGAATGTCCTTCCCACCTTGTTGTCATGGCTGGCTCCCACTTGGCTTTCAGCTCTTTCTTTCTTGACCTTGGAAGGATCTCACCTCCCCAGACCAAGATAGGCATTGCAGTTTTAAGCAATTCCTCTGTGCTCCTCCAGCAGCCCATGGGAGTGTTTATTTAATCATCCTTAGTCTCTTGTGCAGTATTTGTTGAGTTTTTAATCTGTTTCACCCACTGGACAGTGAGCTCCTTGAGAATAGGTGGGAGTAGCTTGCCCACCTCTCAATCCACAGCATCTTGCACGATGCTCAGAACACAGCAGAAAAAAAAAAAAAAAAAAAAAAGAATGCAGAAGATTTAAGGGGGAAAAAAAAAACCCACAGAAGAAGCTCCAACAACATTTATTGAATGAATCAGTCGTTCCTCTCCTTCTGTCTTTTTTTCTGGTGTCTCTGTTGGGTTGTATAAAATGTACAGAAATGGATCTGTTTGAGCATGACTGACATATCTGCTTAAGCTGGTTCGTACCCAGTGAGAGTCTAATTGGACTACCCAGTCCTTCCAAAACCCTGCCAATCATTCTGCTGTGTAAATAGGCACAGGTGATTGGTTCTAATCAAAGTCATTAGGGTGGTTCTGGAATGATCCTGCTGCCATATGTAGATAATTATGGCAGAAGTCTAAATTTTGGATGTTAGCCGACCTAAGTAGCATTAGCATGAGGAATTATCGTAGAACAAAAGGAGAAGGATGGCTCGCTATTTGGACATAAATAATAACAGCTAGTGCTTTTAGAACATTCTCTGTGTGCCTGGCACTCCTCTAAGTAGTTAACATATATTAATTCATTGACTTAACAGAACAGCGCTAGGAGGGACGTACTATCAGTATCTAAATGTCATAGGTGAGGCACAGAAAGATTAGGAAAGTTGGCCAAGATTATCCAACTCGTAAGTGGTGGAGTCTCTACCGGGACCAGGTTGACTAGCTTCAGGCCTGTGTTATTCATGGCTCTAGTGGGCTTTTTCTAAGATACAGCATGAGCCACATTTCTCAGTATGACTCTGTTAACATTCCCCACATCACTCATGTGTTAGTAAGAAATCTCAGTTGCCCCCTCAAAGCAGAATGAATCATCAGGGCTCTCTGTCTTATGAGAGTAGCAGTCCTCAAGTTTTAGGGATATCCAATTTATTTTTTTCTCTCTCAAATACACACACATACACACAAACACATACATACACAGACCCATCTCTCAGGAAATAGAGACTTAGGAACCTTCTATAAACTTGAAATAAAATTATTCAGAATGAGAACAGCGTTGTTGCTCTCTAGAATTGTGTTTGCATTTGGATGTAAGTAAGACTGGGGTGATAGGATCAGGAGTTTCGCTGATGGTTTCTGAGTCTGAAGTACTCCTGGGGATAATAGCACTCTGATGGCTTTTCGGGGGTGGGGGGGAACCAGGAACCTAAGGTCCCCTCCTATGCTCTCTGGGGTGTGTCCAGTCCCCTGCCTCCATGAGGAAAATGAAAGTGAGGGGGTACTTTTCACACATTCAAGGACCTTCCTGTGAAATGAATCAGCCCTCATTCCTGAGTTTTTCACCTTGTGTGTGAACCATTTCGTTGGTGACCTCACATTTGAAAAACCAATATTTGGAATCACTATTTCTGCATGGTCATTTCTTTTAAGACGCAGTCTCCCTGACATCTATAAACAAGTAGGACCTGCTGTGCCCAGATCAGGTAGACACACTGCCTCTTCCCACCTCTGAAGTCAATGGGAGAATCGGGGAGCTGATCTTTTCAACCAAGTTCTCTACGGCAGACTCTTCTTCTGCCAAAGAAAATATCCAGAAAGGTAAGAACTTCACAACAGTGTTCATATTCTCAGTCCTCTTTGTGCCACATGGGAGACCATTAGAACTTAATTTAAAAAAATGAAAGCAGTATTAGTATCTCTAAAACAGTGGTTCTCAAAGTGTGGCCCACATACCAGCAGCCTCAGCATCACCTGGGAACTTGTTAGAAATGCAATTCTTGGGCTCTCCCTCACTGAAAGAGAAACCCTGGGAGTGGGGATCAACAATGCATGTTCTAATAAGCCCTCGGGTAATTCTGATGCATACTAAAGTTTGAGAACCACGGTCATAAAGAATGAAGATATATAACATTAAAACCTGCTTAATATTTGACCTCACCCAAATAGATGGATGCCAAGAATACATCATTTTAAGTATCAAGTCCTTAGAGGATATCTGAGCTGATGAGATACCTAGAAAGGGAGTTCTGCGCCAGGCACAAAGCTTCAGTTAAATTGTAAGGGGCTAGATATTAGCTGCTGGGAAATTGAAGCCATCCATTCATTACTGACCCTGGAAAAATACCTCCCCAGTGTACAAACCATTGTTTGCCCATTGATCAAGGCAGGTGGGATGTGGTTGGAGGTTGATGATTAATTCAGATGGTTCTTACTTGGAAGAGCTCAGCTGTCTTCCTCGCTCACAGCTGCCTTATTGAAGCTGTGATATTAAAACTGTGAAAATTCTGAAAGCTAATTCAACCAACTTTAATCACCCAGGGTGATAGGACACGCTGAGAAACCATAAAGACTGGGGCTTTGGTCAAATTCAAATGTTATCGCTTTTGACTGGGGCCGTTACAAGACTCACGGGAGCAAATGAACAGGCACGGTGTGATCTTTAAAATTAGTTACAAAGATCAAAACATAAAAAAGCCGGAGTGATTTTTTCTGAGCATAAAAATTTATGCTTTCAGAAATAATTAATTTGATAAAATTACTCATTAGACCCATGTATCATTGTGTCATTATAACAGCCGTGTCTAAAATAACTTTTGCTTTTCTTTTGGAAGAAGCCAGCACAGATTCTAAAAGTTACCTACCTAATTAGGTCAGACACTGACTGACTTGCCTTTCCAATACAGTTCTATGGAGAATACTAGTTATAATTACCCTCTCTAAAAAAAAAAAAGGAAACTGGACATGGGTTCAAATGCAAGATTAAAGACAAAATAGAAGGTCATGAGGCTCAGGGAGACCCAAAGTTCCAGGTTCATGGAACTATTGTCCAGTGTTGTCTTTGTAAGCAACTGACATGTCACGTGTCTGTTTGAGAAGGTTAGGAGCTTGGGGGATATCACCC
Source organism: Delphinus delphis (assembly GCF_949987515.2). Taxonomy (NCBI): domain Eukaryota; kingdom Metazoa; phylum Chordata; class Mammalia; order Artiodactyla; family Delphinidae; genus Delphinus; species Delphinus delphis. The sequence continues at coordinate 53,762,306 of NC_082701.1, forward strand.
CAACCATATATGGGTAACGTCATAAAGGATCAGAGTTCCAAGGCCCCCTTGGGGACACCACCATAATTTACCTGGGTAGACCATTGGTGTGATTTAACGTGCTGCTTCTGATACACACAGATTTGATCATTTTCCTTTCCCTGAGTCTGGAGGCACCAAAATGAAAGGTTTCTATGGCAGTGGTAACAATTCTTAAGGGTCACAGAATTCTCTTTGTTGGTGGAAGAGTTCAGCTCTCCACCAACCCTTCCACTGGCAGCAGACACAAGCTGTGGGTTAAGACCCAGATGCCTTTCAGTGTTCCAGGACTCTAAGAACTATCCCTGATTCTTGGACCCCTCTTTAAATCAGCCTTGATGCCCTTAAGGCACAGTCCATAGGGCCAGGCTCTAGCAAGGAGGAGTAACTCAAGTTGGCTCAAACCTCATCTTTCCAGTGTTAATACCCCCCAATTGACAACCTGCAGAGGAAGTCGGATGAGTTTATCCAAGGCCCTGAGACAGCATCAATTCTTGAACATCACTGTGTGCCAGCAGGTTCTTCACCTATATCTTCTTTTATTCTTATAACAGATCCACAAGTTAGGTGCTACGATCTCCCTGGTGCAGATGAGGAAAAGGAAACTTGAGATTAAGGGCTTTGCCCAACTTTGCCCAGCTATTAAGCGGCAGAGCTAGTATTTGAGTTCACAGTTAGGTTAGTAAGGTCTAACTCTCAAGTCCAACTTCTTCCCTGGCTCTTGTTATGAAAGTGGGTCACCCCAGTGAACTGCCCTCCGATAACCTGGCTGAGTGATAACGTGGAAGTTTTGCAGGTGGATGCTAACCTGCTAGCATCTTCTCCGGCCCATCCCTTAGGTCCAGGATGCCCCGGGCATGCACTGCTCCAGTCTGGTTGGCTCCAGGAATAGTTTAGGAGGGAGTGGTTGTCAAAGTGTGGCCTCTGGACCTGTAGCATCAGTGCCACCTACGAACAGGTTACATGTATATGTATAGCTGAATCACTTTGCTGTACACCTGAAACGAACACAACATTGTTAATCAACTGTACTCCAATATAAAATAAGAAGTAAAAAATAAATAAATAAAGGCAAAATGATCAGGCCCACCCCAGAGCTACTGAATCAGAAAGTCTGGGGGGTGGTGCCCAGTGGGCTGGGGTTTTTTGTTTGTTTGTTTGTTTTTTAAATTTTTATTTATTTATTTAGTGAGTTTTGGCTGTGTTGGGTCTTCGTTGCTGCACACGGGCTTTCTGTAGTTTCAGTGAGCGGGCGCTACTCTTCGTTGCGGTGAGCAGGCTTCTCATTGCGGTGGCTTCTCTTGTTGCGGAGCACGGGCTCTAGAGCGCAGGCTCAGTAGTTGTAGCACACGGACTCAGTTGCTCTGTGGCATGTGGAATCTTCCCGGACCAGGGCTCGAACCCGTGTCCCCTGCATTGGCAGGCGGATGCTTAACCACTGCGCCACCAGGGAAGTGGGCTGGGTTTTAACACCTCCTCCAGGGGCTTCTCCTGCATCAAGCAAGGTCTGAGAACTATTGGTTTAACACAGTGGTCCCCAGCCTTTTTGGCACCAGGGGCCGGTTTCGAGGGAGACAGTTTTTCTACAGACCGTTGGCGCTTGGCGGGGGGTGGGAGATGGTTCAGGCGGTGATGTGAGCCACGCGGAGCCCCAGCTGAAGCTTCGCCCATCCGCCGCTCCCCTCCTGCTGTGTGGCCCGCTTCCTAACAGGCCACGGACCAGTACCCATCCGCGGCCCTGGGGTTGGGGACCCCTGGTCTAACGTATCCCTTCGTAGGCTAAAACAGAGACTAAAGTTGGTCTACTTGGTCTCCCCTGTTTGCTCCCTCACTAATTTTCTGTCTTTCGTGTATTTAAAAAATTTCTTAGATTGGCTTTGAAACCCCCCTTGTTGGTTTTTGTTTTGCCAAAATTCACTTCTAATTCACTAAGGCTACCATAGACCCTCCCAACCCCGACACGGAGAACCTCTCCATCTTGGGGGATAACATCTGTTTCCCCACCTTGTCAGGTGACTAGGATATTCTTCTAGGTACCTGCCATTTTATTCATCACACACATGCACCCAGGATTCCAATGCGTGTGTTCAGATGGTCCCCAGGCTTTCTGGGATACAGTGACTTGAAAAAGACAAAACAAACAAAAAAAGAATTCTGTCTCTCCCTTCTGTTTTCTCTAATTAATGAGTGTCTAGCATTTTATAATCCCTTTTTGAAACGGGAATGTGATTTTCTTTTAGTTACCTTTTCCCTCCAAGGATATTTGAAGAAGCTAAGAAAAAGGTTACCTCTGAATATGTGAGGCTGTTGCTTATTTGAAAGATGTGGTAGAAAAGATGAGTTTTTTGGAGCTCCACGGAACTGGGTTGAAATATCATTTCCACTTTGCCAGCTTTGAGGCCTTGGGGGAAAAATAATCAGTTAAAATCTCTGAACGTTCATTTTATTGTTAACACAGAGAAAATAATACCACATACAGCTGTGTGAGAATTATGAGGTATGAGAGTGAAGTAGCTGGCATATCACAGGTGTTAAATAAATAACAACTATGACTCTTATCGTGGAGAATGAAGTGGTTTTATTTCCTCGGGAGTAGAGGTAAGGACGCCACCTAATAAATGTGACATATGTTCCTTAAGGACCAAATTGATTTCATGGGAAGAAATATAAATGTGGTTTCTATATTAAAACTATATTAAAATTAACATTCTTTATTAAAATTAAGATTCCGTTTAACCTCTCCTACGTGTTTCTGAATTTTCAAGGTAAAGTGTGATTTCGAAGGAAATTTAGACTTTGATAAACGTGCTTCATTGCTTTGTATTCTGGATGGCCCACCAGCCCCATCCCTGTGGATTTTATCTGTTCCCTTGACCCTTAGCTGTAGTTCATAGGAATAAGCCGGAAAGTACTGAGAAGCAAGACTGTGCCAGTGGGTGAAAGTAACAAGTAGGCAGATTACGGTTTAAGTGGATGTCGCTTTGTGACGATTAGAGGAAGGCTGCATGGTCATGAGAAGCCTGCCAGAGATGTTGCGCAGGGGGTTATTGGGGGAATGTAGGACTTGCTTACTTCTCATATCCTTCCCAACCATGAGAACCTGGGGGTATGATTCGCTCCGCTCACCGGTCCACAGAGAGGCACTAGTGCCCATTTAAATGACTGAGTGAAAGAAAGAATGAATGAATGAAGGCGCGTGGGTTCTACATGCCTGAGGCCACCACCTCCTTCAGCGTGCCGTGCTGTAACCGGCCATCACTGATCGCCCTAGCTCCAGCCAGACTTCCGGTAACACCCCTTTTCAGCTGGGATTGTGTTGAGCTACAAGTAACTGAAAACTTGCTTAAACCAAGGAGGAGGAGATTGTTGACCTCACAAGCCAAGAAGTTTGTTCTTTCCCTCATGGTTACTCAGGGGCTGGAAAATTCCAGCTGTCACATCATCCAGTTATTCAAGGACAGAAGAGCAAAGGCAGAGGGAGAGAGGTACCACCACATGCCCACCTCTGCCTCTGTATCACTTCTCTCCCGCAGCTAAGAAACCTCCCAAACTGGGCACGGACAACAGCCGCGTATGTAACTAGCATCCAGCGGGAGGCATGTGGGGCGGCTTAGCTGGACAGTTCGTTTGTCGGTGGGGTTTTCTTGTGTGTCTGTGGTTGGCTGTGGTCAACGGGGTGAATCAGTTTCTGTGGATGGGGCATCTGCCCAAGTGTCTGCCATCGTCCTGCAGGCTCAAATGGGCTTGTTCTGGCCTGCCCGGCAGTAGAGGTGTGCGTACAGGAAGGGCTGGAGAATGGAGGCCACGGTCTACCACAGACTCATTAGCCAAACTGAAACTGGCAAAGTCAGGGCCTGGCCTTGCCTTCCTGCCTTCCTTCTTTCCTTCCTTCCTTCTTTCCTCCCTCCTCCTCTGTCTTCTCTTTCTTTTTCTGTAAGCTTTACCAGACCCTATCATAAAAGACAGGCCAGGGAAAAGTTTGCAGGGAAAGGGTGTTGGGATAAACGACTTTGCAGTACCCACCATATCATTTAACCTTCATCCTTGACTTTGCTAATAAAGTTCTTGGGCCAGCATCCCTATTAGACTGTCAGAAACTTTAGCCCTGATGCACTCCTGTTGGCATATCACTAGACGCGCTCATTTTCACCCAGGCAACCCTCAAAATGGCATTGGATTTCTGTTGAGGTGTTAAAGGAGGGTGAGCGATACAGAAAATAGGCCTCTTTTCTTTCCCTTCTCCTCCCTCCCATTGAAACGTCAGTCAGCGCAAACTCTTGCAAAGCAACTGAGCACAGAAGGGCCACCCTGATTCCCTGCCGGTTTCCTTGCTTAGAAACACACTCTCTGAGAAAGTATGAAAATAGACCTTCAAATATCTGCATATAATAATAATGCTCCCTGCGGATTTTTATTTGAAAGCCAAATGATTTGTAAATGGCATGTAGGTAAATACTAGCCTGGATGCAGAAACTTGCTGGCTACATTGGTGTTCCAGTGGCTACATATATATACCCAAAAGATAAAGAAGGTTATTATTCACAAAAGAGAATAAAACGATGAATAAACTCAGGACCTGAGGTCCATAAAATAGTAGTGAGCATTTATTGAGCACTTACTATGTGTCTGGTAATGTGCAAAGCATGTTATGTAATCTCATTTAACCCTCAAACCATCTAACAAGTAGGAAAAAGCCCCATTTTACATACAGTGAAACTGAGGCACAGAGAGTTTAGGTGTCTTCTCTAAGATCACGATTGTAGAATCAGGATTCAGATTCACCTCCGCCTGACCTCAAGCCCTGGCTCCTGACTGTTAGAACAACCTGTGTTGTGTTTATTTATAATCCATGGTGCAAAAGTAATTATAGTAAACGTAGAAAATAATTTATGCTTTGTAAGTTTCAGCTGACAGTCTTGACTGACCGAGAACCAAAACGATTAAAACTCAAATGAACGTGCAGTTACTCGGGGGCTCTAATGACCATGGTGTTGTTGAATGAAGTCGAATCTATTATTTGAGCCAGAGGATTATTGATAATTTTAAAAGATGTGAACAAGATCTTTCTTACTGAAGTGCTTCACTAGCTGTGTCATTTATGTACATTAAGCTACACTTACAGGCCTGGAGTTTACTGTGGGCTTTGTGATTGTTGTTTGGTGTTTGATTTTTGGTTTTTGTGCTATAAGATTTTGGTATGATCCAACAGATTTGTGTTTCCCAAACTATGTCCCACAGAATATTAGCTCTCTTGTATGTTTTTAGGGGTCACGTGGTCAAATACATTTGTAAAATGTAGGATTCATTAACATTTAGTTTGTTCGGGTACTGCAAGACTTATTATATAGAGTCTTTTGCATATTGTCATCTGCAGGAGGGCAGTACAGTCTGCTTTGTCGGCCTTACTGGATGATGAGAAATCCTGACTATTTAATTGCTGGTCAACCTGATCTCACTGTGGACGGTCAGAGTTCATAACCGTCAGTACAACTATATAGATTCCCCAGTTCCTCTCGTGAATATTATAACGTTTCATGTGTTTTGAAATTATTTGCTTCCTGTTCTCCTAAAAATGATATTCATTTTGAATGAACATGACTTTGCTTTTAAAGACTTAGGACTTCCCCTGTTTATTTACCTAAAGACAAATAGAAATGGAATGTATGTGTTGGCTTTTGAAGATCAAAGAATATTCATTACGTTCTTTATGTTTATCGATTATGTACAAATGTGTGATGTACGCCCACTTGGATATTACTTTGTATTTCTGGTGCCAAATTCAAGAAAGATATAAGAAAACTGAATTGAGTGAGGAAAGTAACATTTTTGGAGTGTTTATCTTGTGCTAGTCACTTTTATGTCTGACTTAATCCTTTCAAAACTCTTTGAGGGTTTCAAACGCCAAATCTGCATCTCACATAGATCAAACTATTTAAGTTTACAGTTAGCAAGCGAAAGAGTTAGGGTTTGAATCCAAATCTGTCTGACTTTAAAATTTACTTTCTATTTATTATGAAAAACAAACCAAAAGGAGAATTAAAATAAAATGATAGAGAAGCTACCATTTGAAAAGAGATCTGATTGGCAAACTAATAATAATAGTAACGACAGTTGTACTACTTCCTTGTGACAGAATAGGCTAAAAGCGGCATAATCAATATCTGATTAAACTATAAAGAGTGACTACGAAATCAGTCTAGTCTGTTCACTAGATTCGGAAATTAGAGAATAGTCCTGAAAGCTTGACGAGGGTTATTTTCAGAAAGGTCAAACTACTAATTCACAAAATAGGTAATAAAATTATTAACTATATTACCACCAAGAGACAGTTTATTCTAAGAACACAGATGGAAGAAGTAAATGGATACATTATTGAGTCATTTCTGTTTGGAACTTTTGATTGCAACATCGTGTAAGACAACGATGCTCGTTCAAAACATGCCCTTGGGTACCACCTACTGACCAGCTAGACAGTCTGTTCAGTAAAATGGTACTTTGTAGATTCACTGTGGGAGGTTGACAAAAATGGTTGAGACTGTCTTTTATAGACTAGGGGCCAGTTTGGAGAATAACCTTCATTCCCATTAGGGCTTAGCTAAGATATTTCAGATCCCCTTCTAAGCAAAGTCGCTGCCAGCATTTTGGTCATGGTAGGAACAGAACTTCTGGAAATTGAGAGCTAGAGTCTGGGCCTTTAAGAACCAAAATGATGAACAGATCAGAGGTCAGGATGTCTGTTGCCATCCAAATAAATTCAGCCTCTGTTATTATCAGGGAAGAGATCTGGAAATTAGCTTGGTCAGTTTTAAGGAAAGGGCAACAAAGAGATCTATTCAAGAAGCATACCTTAGCCTATCTTGTAAGCAGGGGTACATGTGGAATATGGGCCATGTGTGCCCCTTTTTAATCCTCAAACTTCAAAACAAATGCCTTCTGAGTGTTAAAAATAGGACCAAATACGTCCAGAGTATCACCCCAAAATGTGAAATGTGAGTCACGGTCCCCCATGCTCTGTGACAGTACATTTTTTTTCTTTTAAGTCGTTATTGATAGAGGACATTTTTTTTTTTAATCTGTCAGTATCCTGGTGTCCACGTAATGATAGTACATCACTCGTATTATTTCTACTTCTCTACTTGGCTGGGATTTTCTCTCTCGGTTTCTTCAGACATTTTATCATGGTGGGTATTTTATCCCTATTATTGTTCTTGGTTCTGTCTTGTTGTATGAGAGACCTCTCTATCCCACATTTTCTCCCACCTACCCTTCTCAACCATCTCCTCTTCTTTCTTTGTTCTTTTATCATCTCCCTCCTCCTCTAAAATACACACACACACACACACACACACACACGCGCGCACACACACACACACACACACACACACACACTTTGGCTTGATTTCTGACTTCACCAGCTAATGGCTGTATGATACTTGGCAAGTTTCTTAACTTCTCGAAGGCTATTTCCTTGTATATAATAGAGAAGTAATAACTGCTCTACTCACGGCACTTTGCGCACTGTAAAGTGCTGTCTAAATATAAGCTTGTTGCTGTGACTGTTATTATCCTTCCCCACCTTCTCCAGTGTAGCATAAGTGTCCCAGTGGAGGCTGGCAGTCATTTCTCTTATTGAAAAGGTTGATGGGGAAAGGAGCCCCTCTCCCCCCACCTCACCCACCTACTGTCACCATCACATTTTGGGTTTATGATGGATTTGTTCATTTCCCTTTGGACAATTTGGACGGCATTGGGATAATTCCAGAGCTGATCCTCCATTGTTATCATACATTTACCTAAGAGGTGCGATTAAATCATTGTTATAGTTAGATGACCTCGAGCGAAAACCATTAGGGATTCAGGTGGTGTGGAGACATTTTTATGTGGCTTTTGAAAACACCATGCAACGATTTCTTAAATTCTTTGAACGTAGCCAAGAGGTTTTCTTATTTCTATGCCAAAACCACCTGTAAAAGAAAATAAGTACCCCCCAAAAGTAACCTATAAATGTAATTCAAAGCATCCCTTTGAAGGAAGAGTGATGAAAATAGTACTAGGCTCGAGCTCAGACCTGCCTTTACCTTCCATTCCTGCCACCTTCTTCCTAGGTAATTAATCAGAAATAATAATTGTACAGCGCTCTTCAAGGTTAGAACCACCTTCATGTTCATCATCTCATTTGAACCTCACCACGGTTCCACTGGTGATATAAAACAAGCACAAAGAATTCAACTGGGTGCAAGTCCTCCCCTTCAGGACTGATTGTGTCACTTTGAGCAAACCATTGACCTTGGGATCTTCATCTGTTCCCATGCCTGGAATACGGATAATAAAGCATTCCCATGTGGTCATTTTGAGGATGAAATAAGACAAGGTGTATATAAGTGCTTTGCATCCACATCTTCTTTATCCATTTCTCTGTTGATGGACATTTCGGTTGCTTCCATGTCCTGGCTATTGTAAATAGTGTGGCAGTGAACACTGGGGTGCAAGTATCTTTTCGAATTATGGTTTTCTCCGGATATATGCCCAGGAGTGGGATTGCCACATTTGCAGCAATATGGATGGACCTAGAGATTGTCATACTGAGTGAAGTAAGTCAGACAGAGAAAGAGAAATATCATATGATATCACTTATATGTGGAATCTAAAAAAAGGCTACAAATGAACTTATCTACAAAACAGAAATAGAGTCACAGATGTAGAAAATAAACTTATGGTTACCAGAGGGTAAGGGGCGGGGGAGGGATAAATTGGAAGATTTGGATTGACACATACGCACTACTATATATAAAATAGATAACTAATAAGGACCTACTGTATAGCACAAGGAACTCTACTCAGTGCTCTGTAGTGGCTGATATGGGAAAAGAATCTAAAAAAAGTAGATATATGTGTATGTAAAGCAGATTCACTTTGCTGTACACCTGAAACTAACACAACATTGTAAATCAACTATATCGCAATAAAAAATTGTTTTAAAAGCACTTTGCAACATCCAAAGCATCACACAACAGTTTGTGGGATGTTTGGAACGAGGGAAGAATTTTAGACCTTCCACTTGTAGTGTTTTGGTTGCAAGCAACAGAAACTAAGTCTCTAAGTGCATTGGAGCAACGTCACATAGTTCATCGGCTCAGTAGCAAAGCTGAAGGTCCAGGCTCAGACACTATCCAGGAATCAGTGAAAGACCGGGGGACAGAACTGCAGTTGCAAGAGGACACAAGAAGTGTGTGGTTGGACACTCTATTGCCACAGCTGGTCCCATTGCTGCTACCACAGAAAGGGATGACACAGCCACCACCCAAATGAATTCTAAATAGTAACTTGCCTTAGAGCATCATTGGCTGTAGACGTGGTTTGACCAGTCAGTTGGCTTAAATCAGATTTCCTGGTTGCATTCTGGTTGCCAGGATGCTGAGAGATGGAATATCTAACCCTTCTATACTTGCCTTCCATACCAGGATGCAAGATTCTGTCTCTCACCTCTCCTGGGATTTCTCCCCACCTAGGAAGGGTGTTCAGAAGTCAATTGGCCCCTTTGGGTTAAACGACCTACTCGAGGGCCACAAATTATTGGACTTAAATCCCATCTCTTGTCATCCCCGGTCTCCTAGACCTTTTCACCATTTTACATTTCCTCATATCAATGTGCTCAGTCTTTTAACAAATATTGAATCTCTCCCACAGACAATGCATTGCAGTGGGGTTTCTCTAGCTCTCCTGTTTTGAGATTTTATGATGAAATGTTTCCATGTAGCATTTCCCTGGTGATAAAGCACTGTGTTAAGAACATTGTTTTCATGATGAAATTTTAGAGAGCCTCAAATTTAAAATGAACGTTACTATCAGAAGGACCCTGCGGATTCAGCAGAGAGGTGTGGCCGGGAAAGGTAATTTGCTCAACCAAAAGAAAGAGGAAATAACAGCACCAGAGGGATTTCTCAGGCCCCATCAATGTCCACCGTTAAACTTTATTCTATAAATCAAAAAAAGACGTCACACAAGTCAAGGACTCACAGCCCATAACAAGAACCTAGAAGTTGGTTTTCTTCCGCACTGCCTACATCTTACACTGCAAGCAGTTTCCATACACTGTCCCCACTTTGCCTATATCCAACACCAAGATACTGTATGCCCATGAGGTAGAAAGAATGGGAGCCTTGAGAGTCAGTTCAAGGCTGATATCCATAAACAAATAAACAATGGATGGAACGTACCTTTTTCTCAAGAGGCTTTCTGCTTTCCCCTAGCTGTTGCTGGATTAGAAAGAGAGGGGCTGCAGAGTCCTGTATGATGGCAAATAAGTTATCTTAGCCTGAGTTGCCTAGAAAATGGAGCTTGGGGCAAATTTCTAGGTGTTTAGTATAGGAGGAAGTACAACTCCAGGGAGCGAAAAAGAGAGTGTGGAAAAAAAACAGGAGAAAGTCAGGAAAGGCAGCAGAGCAAATCTAAGTGATTATATTACGGCTTTTATAACAAGCGTAGTTGATTGCTCAATTTCTTAGGATGTATTAGGAGAGGTCTCCTGAAACCACTGCAGGTTTTTTTTATTTTGTTTTTGTTCGTTTTTTAATTGAAGCGTAGTTGATTTACAATGTTCCATTAGTTTCTGGTGTACAGCAAAGTGATTCAGTTTTATATTCCCTGTGCTCTACAGTAGGACTTTGTTGTTTATCTATTTTATGTATGGTAGTGTGTATCTGCTAATCCCAAACTCCTAATTTATCCCTCCCCCACACTGCATGTTTTAATAGTCCATCTTGGAGGAAGAAGGGAGAAGAATTTCTATGCTCGCTTTTGTATCTCTTTGGTGAAAGTTGTCCCATGTGACATCAAGTCTCCTGCACTTCTGGGTTTACCTCCTAGGCCCGTGAGTAGCTGCCTAGGAAACCAGATGCTTGGCACCTAGGAAGGCAGCATCCGAGGCACAAGCCACAATCCTCAGGCTGAACCCATGATGGAAGTGAGCAAGGGGTACTCCCCATCTCTCCACCTGCAGCCTCGTAAGGCCAGCTGGGCAAGACACTGCATGTGTCACAAAGGCCCAAACTATCTCATGCCTCGGTACCAACAGGAATGCCCAGAAATGAGAAGCAAGAGTCGTGCACATCGGGGAACAAGACATGCCTGTGAGTGATGTGAGGGACCTAGAGCAGCCACTGCAGAGAACCCGGTCAACTAAGCAAGTGGAACACGATGAAGGAGGCACAGAGATGACAGTCCTTCTGTACCTACAAGAATGCATTTGGGCCAGGAGGCTTCCCCAGTACCATCAACAGAAAAACGTGGCCAAGCGTATCTGGAGAGGTAAATAAATTGGCTTCCGTACACTAAGACAACTTGAAAACCCTTCCACTATGCATACCAAAAATTGCTGGATAGAACACAAATAAACTAAAATGCATGGTTGGACTCGAAAGAAGGGAAACATTATTGTCCCAGAAAAAAAAGAGGAAATTAAAACAAGATTAGTCAATGTATGGACTGGTTTTGTTATTACTTTTAGAGGGTGGGAAAGAGTGATTTTTGATACCAATAACCTATGGGATTGGATTTTTTAATCCCATCTGGAGAAAGGACACAAAACCTTAGGCCTGAGCAAACTGAGAAGCATAGAATCAGGACCCTCAAAGACCTCATTCCTAGAACAACTAGAAAACATATATTCTCATCAGTACGAGGCAACAAAAAGGAAGCTCTTCTCTCTCTGCCTGCCTTTGGCAAAAAAAGTTTCTTCTGAACAATCAAATCCAGGACTATATTTCTTAGAGGCTTGAGGTCTGATTTTATATTGCTGAAAGGTACAGGGAACCACGAAGGTGAAAATATAAAGCATAAAAATTGATCCTGGGACAGTGATACTCCTAGGGTACTCAGCAGAAGCACAGACAGAAATAGAGTGGAAAGGCAAACCACAGGATTTTGGAAGGTAAAAAGGACATCTTGCAAGAGAGCAGCTCACCAGACAGCCACACAAACTCTCTGATAACTAGACTTCTTGAACTTGAACAGAAAAATCTGAAAAAGAATATAGAAAGTGTACTTAAAATTACTGAAAATATAAAGAAAAGGATCTATCCCACAAATAAAAGATGAAGATCTTATGAAAAAAGAACAGGCAACTTTGAAGAAGAACCACATACAACTTTTAGACATGGAGAAAAGTAGTAACTAAAATTTAAAACCAAGCAGAGAGGCTAAATAATGGATTAATAAACACCACCAAGGAGGGAATTAGTAGTTTGGAGATAATTTTGAGGAAATTATACGGAAAGCCAAGTAAAGAGAAAGTATAAAAAGGAAGAATTAGGTTAAATAGTTTAATGTAGATCCCACATATAACTAATATATGTTCCAAAGGAAAAGAGAGAGAGAGACTATGGGAGAAACAGTGTTTGGATAGATAATGGTAAAGTGTTTTTCCAACATTGATGAATGACCCTAATCCATGATTTCAAGAAACACAGTGACCTTCTAGCAGGTAAAATAATCAAGATCCAAAAATCACAGGTAGCACTGTAAAGCAGATAGAAGTTAATGACAGATTCTTTACTCAGGAACAAATTTGAACTGGCAGAAGACTTCTGAACATACACACGTGTGCCAAATAATGTGTGATGAAGCAAAATCACCATCAACTTAAGGGTCTGTAACCAGCTAAACTATCATTCCGGAAGTAAGACAAAATGAATACATTTCTGCACAAATAAAGGCTAAGAAATCTACCTCTCTCAACGTAAATATTATAAATCTCAAAATACAATACCGAGTGAGAAAAGCAAGCTCCAATAGGATATGTACAATATCACTGCCATAAAATTATAAAGGCCAGCCCTGAAGTATCCACGGTTCTTTATTTAAAGTACAAAGCAATATGGAGAAACATACAAGCACATATAGTATAGTAGTTACTGCTGGGTAGGATACACGGGAAGCAGAAGGCGTGGAGGAGGCAGTGGGACTTCAGCTATAATGCAATGCCTTCCGTCTTGTTTAATAAGAGAAAAACCTGCAGGAAAACTGGCAAAATACTTCCATCTTTTCAAACTAGATGGAGTGCCACAGTGTCTATTTGACTTCTGTACTTCCTGTGTGCTTGAAATGTTTCCAAATAGAATGTTTTAAAGAAATAAATCTACATCAAGGAGGAAGGAGAAGGAAGGGAGAGGTGGCCCGTTGTGGCCAGCTCTTGAAGTGATTGCAAACAAACCTGAAACGACAGTCACTTGTAGAAAATGAGAGTCCGTCCCAAGTTGAGTGGGAAGAGGTGAGAGAGAGAGTTGCATGTCAAGTCTAGGTCATGATCCCACTTCTGCAGCTAAGCACATGTACGGACATCCCCTCCCTAACTCTCAGTTTCCCCATCTTTTGATGAATCGGGTTGCAGCTAATGGACAAGATCCTTTCCATTTCCAGCACCCTTCTATTCCACTCTCTTCGATTTTTCAGATGGCCACGAGTTTCCAGGAGGCCACGTTCTCAGGCACAAAAACATCTTTCAGTAATATAACTGTATTAGTAAAGACTCCTTTAGCTTCAAGGACAGGAAAGTCAGCCCAAACTGGCTTAAAGAAAGTGGAAGTGTATTGGTTTATATACGATGAAACATTCAGGGCTAGGTCTAGCTTGGGGCACAGCTAGATTTGGGGCTCAAAAATACTATCCTTTGCCCCATGTATTTTTTTAAAATCACCTATAGCGTGTCTTTAGTTACACTGGCTTCCTTTACAGCCATCATGTGATGGCCAGATGGTGGTGATAACCAGATGGTGAGGCAGATCCAGCCCTTATATCCTCTAAGTTTTCTGCACTGCAAGGAAAGCAAAATCTCTTTCCCTGAAGTCCCAGGGAAACCCTCATTTTGTCTCATTAGCTTTGATATAGTTCTAAACGCAGCACTGAACCAGTGGTTGTAGGTGCGGGAGGACCATGCGCTGATCACCTTGAGCTCTGAACATGCTCCCACTATGGGATGGGCATAGCTTCACCGCAGCCATATAGGCTAAGAGCGGAGGAAGGTGTCATTTCCCAGAGGGAAACCAGGATTGGTTATCAGGGAAAGAATGGATTTGGGATGACAAAAATAAATGTCTACTACAACCAGCAAAGTACAGGGGTGATTTCCCAATAAGGACAGTCTAAGAATTGAAGTCTCCTTTTATATGGAAGGACAGAAGGTAAGAGGGAAGTCTTAAAAGTAAGGAGGATTTTAAGCATAAAAAGGGGCCGTGCAGGGACAAACGCACCTTGGCTTCCAAATTCCAATATTCATGAACGAGGCAGAGACTTATTTGCTTGAAATATGTAGTTTTAGGATCAGTCAAATGAGTTCTAATTAGAATACAGGCAATAATCATGAATATTACGGGCAATGTTCCCCAATAGCAAAAATGAAATGTAAGTGTTTGAAGAGGGGTTATGCAGATTTGTAGAAGACAGCGCGTGCTGTCTAACCACGAGTTGATTGGGGCACAGTGTATACCTCCGGGAATTAGGACCGGGTAAGCAAGTAACAACATTGCCCCAGTACCTCCGTCAGGTATAGAATATGAGGTTCTGTAAACCATTTATCTTCAAAGCACTGCAGGAAAAGAATACATTTATTTTTGGACCATTCTCACAACTTAATATATCAAAATAGATAAATAATTTAAAATAAAAAGTTACGTTTATACAGAATAGGTGCACCATAAGAATTTGTTGGATGTGATTTCCATGAAGCTCAATAATTCTTGAAGTGGCGGAGAGTAAACTAGGGGGACGCAGTGGAGGGTTGAGGAAGCATTTTTCTATCATTCTCTCCTTATCTGTTGACCCAGATATTCTAGCTCTATATCCACCTTCATCTTCTTACCTACTCCGTCTTCCTTTCCCACACTCCTTCTGTCTAGAAAACAACAACCAAAACCATATTGCAGACCTTGTGCAAGCCCTTCTAGCCCTCTGGATGTTCCCAGAGGCAACCTGGTGTTACACCTTATGAATTAGAGACGTGTTCAAGACCCCTGAGAGTGCAAAAGTTTTCTAAGGCTCTCATGGTTGCCTTTCGGTCCAAACACCAGAAGAACCATCTCTCATCTCCTTCTGTCTCTGCTTTTCTACTCTTCCTGCCCTCCAGGCCCACGCTTTATTCTGCCAGCTACCATCCCAACCCAAGCCAGTCCCATGACACCCCCTTAACGCTGCGTTGGCGAGTCCTGTTCCACTCCAGGCCCTCACTGTTCAGACTGAAACATTTTCTAGTTAGTTAACTAGTTAGTTAATTGATCAACTAACTGTCAAGACAGTGTGTCTACAACTTGCCTCTCATGGGTTGTGTTCATGGTATCACTTATGTGAATTATGATGCTAAAGGACAGTAAACAGTATAAGGACTAATAGGTAAAGAGAACAGAAAACTCCAGTCTACCACTTAAATGAAGCAAGATAAAACCCCTCATATGAAGTCTCCTAGCATGTATTCCTGGTGCCCTGTTCTTGAGTGGGGGAGAGGGAGAAGCACATAAATATAGTTGAATTGAATTGAGTTGTGACCATACATGGCCTGCTGTCCCTAGTTTACTGATCTAGATTGAGTGTAATTGCTGAGTCTAGATTAGCACTGAGAGTCCAGATACTCACCAAATACAAACACTCTACCATAAAGTGAGGCATGAAGTCTGGGATTAATGATAGCTAACATCTACCAAGGACTTATCCATTCCCCAACCACTAGGCTATTCATTTTATGTGTAATACTTCATTTTACCCTCTGACGTCCCCAGGTGTTATTTTATCTCCCATTTACATAAGAACACTGGAGCACAGAGAGGTGAAATAACATTCCCAAAGGCACACAGTTAATAAGTGGTGGGATCAAGCTTGACTCCCAGGTAATCTGGCTCCACATTAGGATTTTGACCCTTGCACCAAACTGTCTTCTGATAAAAGAACTGGATCAGGTAGGAAATGGATGTGTCTTTTAAAACAGCGAAGGTAAAGTTAATGAAGCTTGAGGAGGATTGATGTCAAGGGAGGCATGTGTGTATTCTGAAACAGCCTGTTCCGAGCATGGCCAGGCTGGACATAATGCGAATGTTGTCCCTGCTGAAAAGACTGAAGCTAAGTGGGCGGACAGGGTCCTGGCAGCAAGATCATCTCTTTAGAGAAGGGAGATGTTCTACCTGTCTGTGGCTTCTGCATCTAGTAGACTGCTTGGCGTATAGCTAGTGTTTGTATCAGTTATTTATGGCTGTGTAACAAATTATCCCAAAACTTGGTGCCTTAAAATAACACATATTTATTATCTTGTAATTTCTGTGGGTCAGGAATCCAGGCATGGCTTACCTGTGTGCCTCTGGCTAAAGGTTTCTCACAAGGTTGAAATCCCACGGGTGGCTGAACTACAGTAACCTCCAGGCTCAACTGGGGAAGGACCCACTTCCAAGGCCACTCCAGCTGTGTTGGAAGGATCCAGCTCCTTGTGGGCTGTTGGACTGAGAGTCTCAGTGACTTCTGGCTGTTGCCTGGATGCCATCCTCCGTTCCTTGACACGTGGGCCTCTCCTTGCTTCATCAGTGAAGAGAGAGGACCAGGGAGAGAAAACAACAGCAAAACAAAAGCACAGTCTTATCACCTAACCTCAGAAGTGACACCCACCGCTTCTGTAAGTCCCTAAGTCAGTTTGTCAGTGCCCGATTTTATGTGCTGAACACTAGTGGACATCCCCAGGGAGGTATGAGCTCCTCACTTTCCAGATGAGGACACCAAGACTCACAGAGTTAGAGACTCTGCTAAAGGTCACACGGCCAGGAAGGGACAGGGTTAAGACTGCAGCTCGGGTCTTCTTGACCTTCAAAGCACATTCTTTCCCCTTAGCTCCGTCACGTGCTACTTGTCCAATAGTTTCTGTTCTGCCCACAAGATGACAGTACTTTCTGGCCTTCTTGTGATTGGGCGGGGCCGGTGTATTGTGCGTAGGAGTGAAGAGCCTTGCTTCTAGACCCAAGCATTTAATTTTGAGACCCCTTGGAGGCCTTTTTTCCCTCTGCCATCAGCCAAGTTGGAGTCCCCGAGTGACTGTGATGAATGGACCCTCTCATCCCACCTCCCTCCCCACCACCCCACAATGGGCACGTGGCAGGAACAAGAAATCAACTTTTGTCGTTTTCAGCCACTAAGGCTTGAAGGGGGCAGATTCAGAGTCTCCTGACTGAGGTGCCACTAAAGAGGAGAGGAAGGAACAGAGTACGGGGGTGTGAGGCTGCCCCAAGAGGGGCTCAGTTCTGTCTTAGAGCCAGCAGGAGAGCATGGCAGGCACACACCTTTGCCTCGGTTACCTGGGTTCCGTGCTGCCTGCATGCTGGATGCAGTATCTATTTCTGGATACGACTGGCTAGAATAAGGACCAGAGGGCCTGCCAGCATCACTCAGAGGCAGGCTGAGAACCCCGCTGCCTCGTTCAGTCTGAACGCTCTTGCCTTTAGACCAGCAAAGAGCACAAACAGCGGGAGCATGTTATCCCTTCCCCAGCCTGTTCCGACACACACAGCACAGCAAGAGGCTTTTGAAAGAGGCTTAAGTGAAGCAGCATCCTCACGACACAGCGGCTTGTCACCGAGGAGCCTGGGTGGCTGGAATATGGGCATTTGCTGAACGAGTCTCCCTTCAGCTGGGCTGGGGGCTGGTTCACACCGGGTTTTGGGGTGTCAAAATGGAAGAGAGTCGGGGGAGGGACGGAAGCATAGATCATTGTGTATCCCGAGCGTCAGCCTCCCGAACATTCTTCCTTTGGGGAGGTGATTCTCTTCTCCTGTCCCGCCTGAGTCATCAGCCCCGCAGCTTGTTCCCCTTGGGCTGTGTGCTCCTCTCTGCTGTCCTGGGTACCACTGAGGAACTGCCCTGTCTTGCAGCTGCTCGCCATGCACAACTCCTGGATGGATGCCCTTCCCTTGGTAGGCGGTTGCATCCTCCATACAGGCAATAGCAGAGATGTACCTCCCCCTTTATGACTCTGTCCATTTAGTCCATACTGCCCTCCCCCCACCTCACAGGGTCATACAGCTGCGTCAGACTTGCCCCAAGTATCAACCGAGTTAAAGAAGGATCATTTTCAACTACATACGAGATCTAGTCTTTCCCATGGTCTAAGGAAAAAAGCCCCCTTCCTGAGGGAGTGACGTCATGGACAACCCCAGCTCCAAATTTTATTTCTTTGTCCTCAAATCCACGATTGCCTTTCTTGCGATTCCATCTGCAAATTCCATCACGTGAGTTTGTACCCACCCTTCAGAAACGCAAGAGCTATACGTTCTCTGGGTGTGGGGCACCGTATTCCAAAGTAGATTTAGGTACTTTAAGTGGAAAACAAATACAGACCAGCTCTTCCTCGACCTCATCCGTGTTTTCAGTTTCTGCCTGGGATAGCATTTGAATAATTGCTTCTGTCGCTACATCAAGTTGAAACACGACTGACCTGTTCAATCACCCCTGCCGGTCCTTTAAAGCCCTGGTATTTAGCAGTGGAGAACCACATACTTTGTGAGTAGACACTTCAAAAACTAGAGGCCTCTTATTAGACACTTGAAAAATAAACTGTGTGGACTGGAGTCCCGCGTATCTGAGTTGAATCCTGGATCCACCACTTACTAAACTGTGTAACTTTAGCAAGTGATGCCAGCTGCTCGAGTTGAGCAAACAGGCCCGGCTAATCTTGATGTCATCTATAAGATGGGACAGCACAAATGCTGCTGGGAAATGACATCACACTTAGGAGCACTTAAGAAACATTAGTTTTTCCTTCTACCCTCATCTCCCCTTGGTTCTGAGTGATGGCATGCCTGCTTCCTGAATCATCTGGTCTCTGTTTTGGTCTAAAGATTTTTAGCAGTTTGGGGAGAGAGGGTTTTATGGTCTGACAACCATGCTTTCTGGTCCTTCACGGAGAAGAGAGGAGATTCACCCTTTTTTTTTATGATTCAAAACATACTGAGGGGATGGAACCCTAATTGTGTTGACCCTAATACTTTGGTGGAGAAAAGGGGAAGACAACCCAGGTGGGGCATAGCAGGGTGCGTCCCAAACAAACAGGAGGCAGCCTAAGGGACCTCAGTGTGCTGGCATGGAGAATTCATTCATTCATTCATTCATTCATTCCACATACACCTAGTACTTTCTCAGTGCTGAGCACTCTACCAGGTCGCCAGGGAGTAAGAAAGGTCAAGACTGGAAATCCACCCTATAAGAAGCTTCTGTACTTTAGGAGCCATAGAAAAGAGAAAAGAAGTGTAGAAATAGGATACTGGTGGGAACCCAAAACAAATACTTGCTGCTTTGTCATTTGCCCTAAACTCTAGCCAACAACTCCTGCCATCCAGTGACTCTCATGAGTTTCTTTCGGAAGAGAGGGGATATGGAAGCAGGATTGGGAAAAATCCAGTTTGTAACAAGAGAACCTGCTAGTCCTTGATTCCCAGCTTCTCCTTTCCCCTTACTCCTCCGTGCATTCCCGCCAGATCTGGACTTTACTCCAGGAGCGAATGAAGAAGCAGGACAACATGGTAGGAAGGACACAGACTTCAGAATTGGATCTAAGCAGCCTTAAGGCTATTTATTTACATGTTAATATATTATTTACCTCTCTGTGGGTTTGGATAAGCCATAGTTTCTCCAAGCATCAGTTTGCTCGTCTATCTTGGGTGTAAGAGTCAGGGATACTGTAGAGCATGTGCTTGTAATATACTAGTAGCCCCTTAACAGATGGAGGCTCTTTTGCTATTCTTACTGCAGCTGCCTCTACTACTCCTGGCCTGCAGCCAATACCCAAATGTAGCTAATAACCAGAGGTTTGGGTTTGGTCCTTTCCCACTCTAGACACTCCCAGGCATGCTCACCTTACAGCTCCACGGAGAAACAGGAATGGGCAAGATAAAGATATCCTGAGTACAGAGAGAAATGGCCAATCAGGAGGCAGGGAGAGAAGAGAAAGACTTGAGAAAGTAGAGAGGACAACACTGGAAAATGAGAAAAGAGGAAGGAGCAGAGAAGTTGAGCCCCTCGCCGCCATCTTCCCAAAAAGCTTCAGCCTGTTCTGATGAATGAAGAAGCTCCTCCCTCTGGAAGTCCAACTCCAGACCCATCTTGGACCCTTCCCAGTTCCTCTGCTGTCAGGACACCAGGCTAGAGGCACTGACAGAGCATCCCAAAGGCTGCCTTCCCTAAAACAGCCAACTTAAGGTACATTCAGGAGAGCAAACAGAAAAGATTTCAAACTGCTGCCATGGGGAAGGGTTGAAAAGAGAAGCCTGTGGGGATAGACATGTGATGATCTTTCATTTGGATGAGAAATTCCATATTCTAAAACAAAAATGACACATCTTAAAAAAAAAAAAAAAGAACCCATCAGGGATAGGAACATATCTGGATTCTTTCACCTAAGGAAGGTATGAAGACATCTAAACCACAGGAGTGAAACGCTCATCAGCAGACATGCGAGAGCATAAGCTTGGTGAGATTCCCATGAG
This sequence comes from Delphinus delphis, assembly GCF_949987515.2. Lineage (NCBI taxonomy): Eukaryota > Metazoa > Chordata > Mammalia > Artiodactyla > Delphinidae > Delphinus > Delphinus delphis. The sequence continues at coordinate 53,782,825 of NC_082701.1, forward strand.
CAATAGCATTAAAGATTTTCTAAGACTCACTTCTGATTTGAGGGAAAAAAACAAAAACAAATACAGACGAGCGTTGCTCTCCAACATGTTCTCTATGGTGTTATGTATATGGCAAGGAGTGGGCAGGAAAGCATCATTATAGACTCAAGATTCAAACCCAAAATATATTCATCCCCACTGTGAATCTCACAGCGTTAGACATTTTCACCTATATTGCACTGACATATATTCAGCGTCCTGCCACTTCTTCACACTAACCTCTTTTGGGTGGGACTGTGACCTATGTCTGGTCCCAGGATGAACGCCATGGACTCAGCACTGGGGGACCATGTATTAGAAACATCCAAGGGAGCCTTCTGTGAGCAGAGAGCAGCTCCATGGACATCTCACCTTTACTAAAAGAGAGAACACTGCAGGCTTTCTGTTCCTAACAAGCACATGCCTAGAGCAACTCCTCAGAGCAGACCAGGGGCAAAGCCAAGCAGGAAATCTATCACTGCGCCCATCTCCCTCTTGTGGTACCCTCTCTTCCTCCATCATCCCCTTTCTGGGCATATTGTGCCTTCTTCATGGCCATCGGCACCCTCACAACCCTGGTACCGTGCTTTGGGGTTACTTATCAACATGTTGGCATCTGAAGCTTGGCATACTATTATGTTTCAGTATTGTGGTCCCTATTTTATAGCTAAAGGAATGGAGCCTCAGACTCGAGGTCATGGGGATGGTACGTGAACACTGGCCAGCCAACGGGGAATCGTCCAGCCGGGGTCAGCCTGAACCTGATCCACTCTGACCCGCCCACCAGTAGAGCCTCCCAAGTTTCCGGCCTTTTCCTCTCCCATACTTCCCCATCTTCCCACCACCAAAGCCTGCCTATCCTTTTTGGCATTCTATCATAGCCTTGCTCTTGAGAGAATAGCAGAGAGAAGACTGTGCCATGAAGAGCAGAGTCAGTGGGTCCAGGTGGACCTGAGTCCCAGTCCCGGCCCAGCCTTCACTGGCTGTGTGACCGTAGACAAAGTCCTTAACCTCTCGAAGCCTCGGTTTCCTCACCTGCGGATGTGACTAATAAGAGTACCTCCCTCAGAAGGCTGTTGTGAAGATTAAATAAAATCACACATATAAAATACTTAGCCCAGTGCCTGACACACACTGAAGAGTCAGTACCACTCGTTGGTACTGTCTCTGCTAGTAGAGTCCAGTGATTCAAGTTTGCCCCTGGACTGGATGTTCCTATAGACAGCGCCGTCCCCACGTGTGGGTGTGCTGGGAGGGGGGCCCTGGGTGCAGCAGGGTGGCGTGGGGTCCCAGGCACCAGTGAGCGTCCGGTCTAATGATGCCTCACTTGCCATCTGCCGTCTTCCTTTTAGCTGAGCCACTGCTCGTTAGCACCTCAGGCAAGGAAGGGGGAGGAGGTCCGGCCAAATCCTGTCCATCTCGGCGCTTTTTAGCGGAAGGAGAAAACTAAGAACTAGGTCAAAGTTGGGTTGAAGTTGCAGAGCCCTCGATTACACGGAAGTCTGCCATGCGGTCCCCCGTAGTCTTGGGTATTTGAGTGGAGGCTGCGTTTGACAGTTTTGACACACGTGCTTGATCTGACCTGAGAAGTCTTGTCTCTCAGAGTCTTGGAGGACGACGGCCTGGGATTTGAAGAGTTTCTTTTTTCTAGCAGCTACCTGAGCCCTCACACAAAGGCTGCGTGTCTTGGGATAAAGCAATGGCCAGGAATATGCACACCTGGCTTCTGGCTTCAGCTCCATCCTTTGTTATATCTGCTTCCCCATCCCCGTCTCAGAAATGGGCAGCATGGTGTCCCTCATAAGGAGAGGGATAGCATATTGGTGTACGTTCATCACCCAGCATTTATTTTACAAATACTTATTGAGCTTTAAGCTGTGTATTAGGCAGTGCTAAACACTAGGCATATTAGAACTAATGACCCTACTGCTCATCCCAATACTAATAATAATAGTTAACATGAACTAGCATTAACTGAGCGATTACTCTGTGTGCCCGGCCTTATTTGGCTTATCTCTTTTAATCCTCACATCTACCCTCTATGGAGGATGCTATTATGATGTCTATTTTTCAGATAAAGAAACTGAAGCACAAAAAGTATGTGTAACTTGCCTAAACCCATGCCCATGGAATACAAAGCAAATGGGGCCCATCACTCGTTTTCAAGAAGCTCAGAGTCTAAGGTGCTTCTTAGCCATCATAATCTCAACATTGTATCACCTGTGCTGTAACAGAAACAATAACAGGATAAAATTGTTCTGAGAAAAAAGAGAATGGAGTGTCCATTGTGCCCATTGCTGTGAGTGGGGGAGAGTAAGGTCAGGAAAGAGTCAAAGGGTCCGAGACGTTTGAGCTGGATGTAGAGGTATTTTTTCCTTCTGTAAAGAATTTGGTGACAACTTACTATAAATGATAAGTTTAAAATAAAGTCAGGGGAATAATAGAGGAATAGAAAAATCAAGACGAAGAAAGGAAGAAGTATGTCAATTGTACTTCAATTAAAAATTTTAAAAAAGAAAAGAAATATGAGGCAAATCCAAATTGAGGGACATTTTACAAAACAACTAGACTGTAATCTTTAAAAATGTCAAGTGTCAGGGGCTTCCCTGATGGCGCAGTGGTTAAGAATTTGCCTGCCAATGCGGGGGACACGGGTTTGAGCCCTAGTCTGGGAAGATCGCACACGCCGCGGAGCAACTAAGCCCGTGCACCACAACTACTGAGCCTGCACTCTAGAGCCCATGAGCCACAACTACTGAGCCCATGTGCCACAGCCACTGAAGCCCGCGTGCCTAGAGCCCGTGCTCCGCAACAAGAGAAGCCACCACAATGAGAAGCCCGCGCACCGCAACGAAGAGTAGCCCCCACTCGCCGCAACTAGAGAAAGCCTGTGCGTGGCAACAAAGGCCCAGTGCAGCCAAAAATAAATAAATTAATTAATTAAAAAAAAAAAAGTCAAGTGTCAGGAAGGACAAAGAGAGCCTGAGACAGTCTTCCAGATCTTAAAAGAGTAAAGAGTTATGACAACTAAATACAATATGGGATCCTAGCGTGGATCCTGGTTTGGGGAAAAAAGAAGCTACAAAGGATACCACGGGGAATAATTGGCAAAATTCAAATACAGACAGTAGAGTAGATAATAGTATTGAACTAACACAAACTTTCCTGAATTTACTATTGAACTAACACGGACTTTCCTGAATTTACTATTGAACTAACACGGACTTTCCTGAATTTACTAAGTGTATTATGGTTATGGAAGAGAATGTCTAGTTTGCAGGGGACAGGTTTGAAGTATATGGGAGTGAGGATGCACAACACAGCAACTTTCTCTGAAATAGTTCCACACACACACAAAGCATAATAACAATACAAATAACAATATAGGAGGTAAAAAGAAAGCCTATGTAGGCAGTGAAGGAGCTTCCGGGTTGATGCACATGTGGGCCCTTAGGGAGAGTGGCGTATGCTTGGAGAGGGCATGGAGGCTCCTTGCCTTTTGCCCACACCCCACCCTTTGCATCTCTTCCAACTGGCTCTTTCTGAGTTATGTGCTTTTATAACCAAGCGGTAACCCAATATGTTTTAACATTTTCCTGAGCCACCCTTTCCCTCTATTTCTATCTATTTCTATCCCTCTATTCTATCAGTCTGACCTGATATTTGAGAAGAGCTCAACTCTGGAATGAAAAAGCAGAATGCATGTCATCCGGATCTCAATTCTCTTCTCAGGTGCTCATAAGGGAAGAGAAGTTTCTAGTTAGTGGCCATTAACAAGAACGCCCAACGGGGTCATTGTAGTTCCCAAAAGTCAAGAACAAAAAGACTTCTGAGAACTACGGAGCTTTTAAGATGTATCCAGATGCCATACTGAAAATGTAATTCCATCGTCCACCTATTATTTGCTTAGGTATATAACGAGGGGACATTTAAAAAAAATAGGTAGCAAAGCCATATGAAGAATCTGTGCGTGTTCACTGTATTGTTTTTGCAACTCTTCTGTGTTTTAGTACAGAACACACTTCTGTACTAAACTGTACTGTACACTTTCTGTTTGGCACCACGGACCAGTTTCGTGGAAGACAAATTTTTCCACGGATGGGGTAATGGGGATGGCTCAGGTGGTAATGTGACCGGTACTGGTTGGCAGCCTGGGGGTCGGGGCCCCCTGTTTCTGTATGTTTTCAAAACATACTAAAAAAAAGAAAGGAGAAAATTCAGTTTTTGTTACTGTATTCCATGAAAACCACCATAAGGAATTTTCACACAGGTGATACAGATGATACCCCTTTTGAGGGATTTGCAGGAAAGTTCAGTGAGACCAGTGGTCCAGCAGAGCATTCCAAACTGAGGCCCTCAAGAGGTCACTCACTACCTGTCAGCCAGGAAGGAGGGGCTATGTGGATTCAAATGCTCTGAACCAAAACAAAACGAAACGAAAATAACAATGACAAAAAAAAAGCCTGAACCCCAAATCTAAAGTCACTAATAGAGAAGCTTCTAGCTGCAGGCGTAGATCTGAATGGAGCTTCTTCTCCAACAGACAACCCCACGTGACTTATACCATGGAAAGAAGCAACAGAGATTTATTTATTTAACAATAGTTTATAATTCTCCCAAGAAATACCAGGAAGTCAGAAAGCAGTTAACATAATGATTGAGAATCAGTAAACAAAAGTCAGATGCAACTCTGAGCTTCCTGGCAACCATGTCAAGAAGGAAAAGAAGATCAGTTATATACATTTGGTTATTAGAAAGATAGAGGCTTGCCAGTTCCCCAGAGGAGACCGTGAATTTCTTGGTGTCAAATTCTGAAATAACTTTAGCATGTGGTGCAGATAAGTTACGTAGAAGGCAGTGAGTAACAGTTTTATAGAAAACGCAGGTGTAGAGAGGTGGTTTTAATATGACTTTTTCAAAATGGCCTTGGGTGAAGCCGGAGGTGTAACACTAAAACAAAACTCAGGGGAAGTATTCAGGAGAAGATCTGCATAGCACTTAATCCTCCTGAAAGAAGAGGCGTAATTGCATGCAAAGCATCACTGTACTTACTCACACATATATCCTTGCAAAATAACTCAGATGAATTAAATATTAATGTGTTTTAGCGATGCACATATGCCAGTATTAGTCAAATATATTAAATCCCAATTACATGACAGTTTTGCTTGTGTATGGTTTTGCCCTCTGCCATGGGACATTTATCCTTCTTAAAGTTCAATTACATTCAGCAAACAGTGAGCCCCTACTATGTGTCAGGCTGTATGCTAAGTCCTGGTGATGCAGAGGTGTAAGAGACGCTGCCCTTGACCTCTAAGAATGCAAAGGCTGGGAGAGGAGATGACAGTAGACAAGGAGAGCTGTAGTCAGGGAAGCAGTGGAAGCCCTGGGGTCCCAGGGAAGGAAACCAGATCTCTTATACACAAGTCAATGAAAGAGCGGAGAAAGTTTTTTAAAGGAGATGACCTGTGGGCTGAGTCTTGAAAAATGGGCAGGGGTTGGCCAAACTGAGGAATAGCGAGTGAGGAAGGATGCTGTATGCAGAGGGGACAGCATGGACCAAAGCGGTGTGGTTGGATGGATCTGTGCGTCTTTTGATTGTGGGGGAGGTCCCATGAATCTATGTGTGATAAAAACATACAGACCTAAACACACACACACACACACACACACACACACATTGGGCTTTCATCTGCAGTGGGTCCTTTTCCAAAGACAAACACTCAGAGCCTTACGAACTACGAACTATGGAAACTCAACTCAACCACTCTCTGTCCTTGTTGCTGCCTCTGTTCAAGTCTGTTGTGCTAATTACTGAGGATGCAACATTCCTAATCCAATTCCTCAACCCTCACCCCAGAAAGGCAGCAGTCAGCAAAACACTCTTAGACAAATACTGAATGAAAGGAAACTGCAGCAGACAGATAAAAATGAAATCCACACGTGGGCAGATGCAGGAGTCAATGTGGTTTCCTGCTGTGTCCAGTCCAGGAGATACATCCTTGTTCTCCTCTCTGGACATCTCTGACCCGCCACCTGACACAGCTTCCACACATGGAGTTCGCGAGATTTGCATCTTGTGTTTGCCTTTGTGCAAGACACTTCAGTTCTGAGCTGCAGATTCCTTGTCTGAAAACAGGAATAACTGTGCCTGCTCCCCTCCCACAAATGTGAGAGAAGCCAGGGAGATGTGGCTTCCAGAACCTTCTACGTTTTTCAGTCTGAGCACCCGAAGGGGCAGGCACAGTCTCATCCCCAACATTTTCCTCCTTCAAAACCTTCACCCTGTGATCTTGCTCCTGTCCAGACTCTTGGAGTCCCAGCTGAGGCTTCTTCTCTGAGACTGGGTACCATCTTGCTTCTTCCAGAGGCAGCAGAGGGCCATGGCCTTTGCCTCAATAACAATGAACTGCCTTCTGGTGTAAATAAAGCCACAGGCATGAAGAACAAGTAATACACTTCTCAGCACAAGAAATGGTGTCAAGGTGACTTTCAGAACCAGAGTCACCTACAGCATTCAGTTTTCTGGGGAGGGAAGGAAATGAAGGAGAAGGATCTCTGAATTAAGGACGACATCCTCGGAAACTTAGGGCTGCACTAACTCACCCGACGTGGGGCTATTGTCTCATTCCTAAAATACTCTGAGGATAGTGGTGTAATCTGTGGAAATAATGAACAGCTGAGTATTTTAGCTTAACTGTGCTGACCTGAGAGAAGACGCCTCTGCAGCTCCCCGGAACAGGCTGAATCAAACCTGGGAAAAAGCCACCTCCTTCCTGTTAACACAGATCTCTTAACGCCAGACTCATTAGCAGTTCACCCCACTCCAGCCTCCACAGGGTTTTTTTTTTTTTTTTTCGAACTAAACCTTTTCAGAGAGAAGGCAGGCATTTCATTTGTCTCCATATATAGTTCCCTTACTGATTTGACAGGTTCCTCCTTGGTCCTCTGAGATGGATTCACGGGAGAGCTGCCTTGTTAAGTCCTGATCACAAGCTATGCCGTTGTCTCTTCGAAGAATCGTTCCTCTGCCCATTATCTTCCACTCTAAACCCAAGTGTTCCACGGTTGGCATGTTCTGTGACTGATGGAAATACATACTCTTTTTCAGATTCTTTTCCATTATAGGTTATTACAAGATATTGAATATAGTTCCCTGTTCCATACAGTAGGTCCTTATTGTTTATCTATTTTATATATAGTAGTGTGTCTCCGTTAATCCCAAACTCCTAATTTGTCCCTCCCTCCTTCCGCTTTGGTAACCATAAGCTTGTTTTCTATGTCTGTGAGTCTGTTTCTGTTTGGTAAATAAGTTCATCTGTAACACTTTTTTAGATTCCACATATAAGTGGTATCCTATGACATTTGTCTTTCTCTGTCTGACTTGCTTCACTTAGTATGATAATCTCTAGGTCCGTCCATGTTGCTGCAGATGGCAATATTTCATTCTTTTTTATGGCTGAGTAATATTCCATTGTGTGTTTGTACCACATCTTTATCCATTCCTCTGTCAGTGGACACTCAGGTTGCTTTCATGTCTTGGCTATTGTGAATAGTGCTGCTGTGAACATTAGGGTATACCTGCCTCATTTATTACCTCCCTGGGAGAGGAAGGAAAAAAAGCACCAAAGCAGACAACTAACGTTTATGGAATATCTCCTAAGCACCAGGAACTTTGCCCACATCATTTTACTTAGTTCTCAAAAATACTCCTGCATAATCGTATTAAAACGATAAGAAAGGAGGGTTCCTAAGATTCAGCTCATCTTAAGCCAAGCCAGTGCCTCCATGGAATTGCACTCAACATGAATTGCGCCACATAGTAACACACTGGCTTTCTTATGACAGTCTTAACTCCGTGATTTAAGTTTCTATTTTGGGTCCCACTGGGCTTTTTGCTTTGGGGGAAAGCATGCAAATGTAAAAAAGCCATTCCTTCTAATACAGAGTTTACGGTCTCTTTGGGAAGAGAAAGAAAATACGGGAAGGGAAAAAGAGCGAAGACGCATCGCCGGCTCCTAGAACGTCAGGCACTCTTCCTACGTTATTTTGTTCAAATGGTCAATGATCCTTTGCAGTAGGCATTAGCGTGCCATTTTATTGATGGGGAAACTGAAGCTTGGACAGGTTAACTTCCCAGATTTTTGTATAGCTATACGAATTGGCTGCATTGGAATTTGCTTCTTGTTAAACTGTGATGCCCAAGAACGGTAGGATAAATTTAACCAAGTGCTAAAGCCCCCTAAGGCGAAGATCAGTGAGGTGGAAAGACAGTGGTTGAGACCCCTTGGAAGGGTGGAGTTGAGATCTCCTTGGAGATAAGATGTGAGCTGGAGGGGAGGGAGAAATCTCCTGGCATTTCAGGTGTCAGAAAAGCAAGTGTAAAGGCCTGTGCAAATTACACGCTAATTCCCGTAAGCGTTCCATCTCTATAAGGACACACAAGACCCAAATAGTTTATATATACAGAACATTTTTATTATAGGATAAGATTATGGCACAGCAATAGCAGAAGGATATGCAGTGAAAGGGGTCTGGCGATCTCAGGCGCGGGCTGACACACAGGACACGTGCTGTCCCCGGGTCTTGAACCACCACCAGCATACATGCCAAGCATTTTGGTGCCAGGACGCCCCAAGTCTGTTCATGCCGGGGGTCTCTTACCTACGTGACCAGCTTCCCCATCACCACGTAAAATTGGCTTATATAAACCAATAAGCCAAACTACTTTACCAAGTGGCTGTGTTTTGAAATCGTTCTTTATCACTCTCTTTCCATAACTCCCCACATTCAATTTAGCAGCAAGTCTTCAAGGTTTGACCTCCACATTGTAGCTTCAAACAGTCCATTTTGGTCCATCCTCACTGCCACCACCTCGATGTAAGTCACCATTATGTCTGGGCTGGGCGACACATCTCCCACACCCTCTCTGCTCTCTTTTCCTACAGTCCATGCTCCAAAGAGAAGCCAGAGTGATCCTTTTAAGACACTGATTGGATCAGGTAACTTCCACTTCAAGCCCCCCATCAGTGCTCCATTGCACTTGGCCTTGAGAGCACCTGGTGGTCTGGGCCCTACCTACAGCTCAGGCATCTGTCCACTCCCTTCTGCGCTCTCTCGGCCGTGATCAGCTGACCTTCTTTAAGTTCCATGAGCTGTGTTCTCCTCCACCTCAGGGCTGCCCCCTCTGTGGAATGCTCTTCTCTGGGCTCTGCATGTGTTGGCTTCTCTGCACCCTAGTTTAAACGCCACCTTCTCAGAGGAGGCCCTTTATATCTATTGTGGCACTTATCTGAACTGTTTATTTATTTTTGATGTGGACCATTTTCAAAGTCTCTATTGAACTTGTTACAATGGTGCCTCTGTTCTATGTCTTTTGGTTTCTTGGCTGTGAGGCATGTGGGACCCCAGCCCCGCAAACAGGGATCAAACCTGCACCCCCTGCATTGGAAGGTGAAGTCCCAACCACTGGACTGCCAGGGAAGTCCCCTGAACTGTTTATATTAATTTGTTCACCCTTTTGTTATCTACATCTTCCCAACTAAAGCTGCAGCGACTTTAAAGCAGGGATCTCATCCAGGCTGTGTCTAGTACTTGGGACAGTTGCTGGCACATAGGTGTTTTAAGAATATTCAAAGAATGAATGAATGTACAAACAGAAGCATTGCACCAAATGACGTTCTTTATGAGAACAGCACACAGGCCTCCATAGTTTGCCCCCAGAAGAGCCCAGAACTGACGGTTCTCATCCCACTGTAGAGTTCTCTCTCCCTGACATTCCCAACCACCCTGCACAGAAACCACGGGAGGGGCTTGCATACCATTTTTGAAGGGTCTACCCCTCCCCCCCGTCAGGGCAGTGCATTGGGAGCTGTTTGAGTCTGTGGCGATGGACCACTTCCAGACCCTTCTTGTCCTCAGAAAGTTCTTAGGAGTCTCCCTGCCCTCAAAACCATAAGCATCATTTGAAGATATTCTCCAAATCACTGCTGTTCAGAGCTAACCCATTTTCTCCCACTGAGCATGAAGCATTGCAGTTTGACAGCAGAAATCCAAAGAAGGAGGAGTCCACGTTGTCTTAAAAGCACCTTCACCCTGACTCACTTCTAAGTATCACAGTCTCTGCCAGTCTCTTACCCTCACCTTAGCAAGTTAAAGTTGTCATGGTTGGAAAAGCCCTTTGTCAGTATAAACTCATCCCTTTACCTTTCCAGTGGAGTTTTGTGCCAGAAGAGTCAGGAATGTGTCACTGTGCGTACAAGAGACATTTACTGAATGCACATTTTTAAAAAGTGAGTGACTGGGAGATGGAAGACTGGAGGGAGGAAGGAGCCTACGTCAATGGCACCCTGGCCCCCACCAGACCCACTTCTTTTTTTAAATAATTAATTAAGTTATTTATTTATTTATTTTGGCTGCGTTGAGTCTTCGTTGCCGCGCGGGCTTTCTCTAGTTGCGGTGAGCAGGGGCTACTCTTCGTTGCAGTGCGCGGGCTTCTCATTGCGGTGGCTTCTTCTGCTGCGCAGCACAGGCTCTAGGTGCACGGGCTTCAGTAGTTGCAGCATGTGGGCTCAGTAGTCGTGGCTCGCGGGCTCTAGAGTGCAGGCTCAGTAGTTGTGGCGCACGGGCTTAGTTGCTCCATGACATGTGGGATCTTCCTGGACCAGGGCTTCAACCCGTGTCCCCTGCACTGGCAGGCGGATTCTTAACCACTGCGCCACCAGGGAAGCCCCAGACCCACTTCTCATTTGTCATCACACAGGGTGCTACTGGCTGTGCTCTACCCAGAGGCACCTGGCAGAAGGGCTTTTTGCTCGCTGGGGCTGTGACCACCCAGGGGCACCCCCCTTTTCCTAATTCATCCAAAGGCACCAGGTGAGCTAGCGGTGGCCCCGTGAACATCCTCTTTTGCAGACAGAGCAAAAAGAGCAGAAACTGGACTAGAGTGAGTGGAACTATGTCTCAGCCTGGATTCTGTCACTGAAGCAAGACTCTTGCCTTCTCTGGCTCCTGGCATCCACCTCCGTAAAAGGATACCTGGGGATGCGAGAGCAGTTTTTCACAAATTTCATTTTGTAGCTACAGAGCCATGTCCTCTGATGAAATTGTTCTCAGAAGCCAGTAAGTAAAGGGTATAATCTTGAGGATATCCTTCTGGAGGTAAGCAGGGGCCTGCCCCCTTGGTCCCCACCAACGGCCCTGCTGGCCCCTTACATGGTTAAAGATGACAGGAGTCGGTGTCTGTCTTTAATTTTCTCTTTAGAGCTGTGTTTCTGTGATTTTATAAGAACCTGCCAGGCAGGAAAATATCCCGTTAGACGTGGCAGACAGTTGCACACAAATGAAAATAATAAGACCCACAGTTCCACTGTGTGGCCTGGCTGTTCAACTGAGCGAGGCTTTCCAAGTCCTTCTAGCAGACCCTTAGCCCCTGCCAGCTGTCACTCACCTACCTCTCTTCGCTGAAGCTCCTAGCCCTTTGCCTCCACCTATGACCCCGTCCAGTTCTGTGCTGTTGGCATATGCTCCCCGATATTGGGAGACTCTTGAAAAAGTCAGTCCCCCTGTCAGTTCCAGCTCCCTCAAGGGTCTACCCCTGCAGTCTCTGCCCAGCTGAATATTCATGGTGACCAACTGAATATTTATTATGCCAGAAAGCTCCGTAGGGCCTGTCTACTCCCTTATATACATGTGGTCTTTCTAATGCATGCAGCTTTCCCTGGGCTGTGGCCCATGTCCCTTTCCCTTGCCCCCCCAGTGGTGTCCCTGTCACTCATCTCTCTGCCATTGTCCTGAATCCCAACCCATCAATCCTTTATGCCTTAACCTGCCTCTACTCTTCCAGACGAGCGTTTTCTGAATTACACTCCCACCTGCACAGACCACAGTTACAACCCAGGTTAACCCCCACAACCCTTGCAGAATAGGAGCTCTCCGTGAATTTAGTGGAGATCCTGGCTTTCCACTGCCATCCATAAAGATAGAGGAGATACGGATGCTTCACAAAAGCTGCATCGTCAACACAACAACCAGCATTTACTGAGCACTGACCATGTGTTAAGTAAGACTTGTCATAAATTCTTGACAAAGCTTATCCTTCTAAAGTCGAACGAGTGAGAATCTCTTGGGTAATAATAGAACCTTCTCGGGCTTCCCTTTTCTCATCTGTAAGATGGAGACAGCGTCTGCCCATTGTGATGTTACGTGGGTGAAATGGGGAAGCTTTGCAGGGCCAGTCGGTGGACACTGCCCTCATCACCTGTCCATCTCTCTCCCTCCTCTGGGTTTGGTGTCGGGGAATAGAGAAGGTTATGTGAGCCAAAGACTGAGCTCTGAGCCCTCTGGAAGCAGGCACTGAAGAAGGAGCAGCTGTTTCTGTGGACGCCCTGTTGAGCGTGGCCGACCATGAGCTAATGAGGATGGATGAGGCCGTGTGGCAGGGAGGATCTATAGTCCCGGGGGAGAAGCACCATGGATGCAGACAGTCATAACAGCCGGGATGAGAAGGCCCTCTGCAAACTTGTAAGCTGGACCAGGCCCCCTTGTTAAGGGCTAAAACCACCTTTGTGCCCTTGTACCAATTGGGCGTCCACTGGAGAACCGGCCCCAGGTGCAGTGCCTTTTCCTGGCCCACCCTACTCTCCTGAGGAGCAAGATGATACAACACTGCTCCCAGACTTAGGCTCCCTGCAGACCTGCCACCTTCCCTCTGGTGGCCTTCGGTTGCTCACCCAACCTCTCTGAACTCTGATATCCCACTTGACAAATGGGCGTAACCCCTGCCCGCATCATTGGGTTGATGTGAAAACTAAATGCAGTCATACGTGAAAGACGCTGTGAATACAAGACCAATGCCAAATGCTCCATCCGTCATGAGGCCTTCCCTTCCTCCACGGAAAGAATCTTGTACTCCTCTGGACTGCCTCCTGAACATTAATAACCTGCCCCTATAACGCGTTTCTCACTGCCTGCCCTCGATAGTAAAGGGTTCTTTGCTTGTATCTATCTGTCCGTCTACCAGACCCTAGTGTCGATGGGGACAGGTGGGCGGGATCTGGATCTTATTCATCCTTCATCTTTACTTTGCCATGTGGAGCACAATGCCTGGCACGAGATAGATGCTCGATAAATGTCTAATGAATGAAAAAGGAAGGCCCTTTTCTACCTGGACTCAGCCCGTGTGTTATCTTTTACGTGCTCTTCAGTGTCTGGAGGAGGAAGGAGATGTGTGATACGGTCCACACTCCGGAGCCCCAGTCAAGCCAGCCGGCGATGTGAGTGGGAAATAATAGGAACGGTGCAGAGTCTGAAACACGGAGCCCGGCTCCTTCCCCCCTCATCTTCCTGCGTGCAGAGCACTTTGAGGGAACAGGATGGAGCCTTAAAGCAATTGCTTCTTGTCTCTGAAATTGCTTCCTTGTCTTCTGGGCAAGTCCCTGAAATGGCTGCAGAGAGCCCCCAGCTGTTTAATATCCAGCCCGCCGGTAGGAGCGATTGCTTATCAAACCCCAGAACCCAAACGAGCTCAGGAGGGCCCGTGGACGGCCTCGGCCGCAGAGGTCTCAGACAATCAGCTGCCCCGTGGATCGGCCCACATTAAGCAACAAACATGATTAAAGGCCAGAAAATAGGACCTGTGAGGAAAAGATGAAGCCATCTGTTTGATTTATTGTGGAGGAGAACAAATAACAATGTGCAAGTCGGTGGAAATTTTCTGCAAGAAGGATGGTGATGCCCAGCACGATGAGGCCAGAACAGGAAGAGAAGGGCATGGCCGGCCACAAGGGGGGCTGTCCAGACATAGGAAGGAAGAACTTTTCCGCCGCCTGGCAATCGGCACGGTTAGGCGCCAGGACAGCCTCCAAGAAAATCTGATTTTCTTGGTAAACGTGATGGACCCAAGTCTAGCAGCAAAACCCAGCAATGTTTGCATCTGGGGCTGAAAAATAAAGAGTGATGAGCTTTTATACTTCTCCCTTCTGAGCAGATCCAGGACTTGGATAATCCACCAGACCGGCCGTGAGGGGAAGAGGGTCCCAGAGAACACCAGACATCTAGCGTTTGAGGCGGCAAAGCCCACCCCTTGCTCCTGGCCCCGGGGCATGGTTGAGCCTACAGAGAGGTGACAAGTCTCTATGTCTTAATCAGTTAATGACGGACAGAAAGCCAAAATCAATGGATTGTGACCGGGATAACAAGTGTGCTTGCAACATAGAGGCATTGTTTTTTTCAGCATCAGTTTTATCAGTTAATTGGTGAATCAATATCTCAAGGTTTCTGTCTTCATCAGGAACTGTTGGTATATCCAAAGAGTGTGTGTTGCATCTGTTAAAAATAATTGAATCTCTTAAAAATGAAAACATGTACGATAGATATAAAAAGCATCTTTTGATACACAGCTTAGTAGAAAACCCTCTTATTTTAATATTTACTTAGGATTTGTTTTATATAGTAAGGTACAGTAAGACATGGGGACATGGAAATGGCTGTCATGAAGGAAGAAGTTTTGATAGTCTCAGATCCCTAGGTAGTCTCAGATTCCCCTTACCGCAAGAAAGGCCGTAAGGGGAAATACCAGGGTCGGTGGGGAGGCAGGGGGTATGATGGAGAAGCATGGTTGAGAGCCTTTATTGTGATTTCTGCAGGAAAGGCAAAGCAAGGCAGCGTAAACAGGTTTGAATAATTTGAATAATTTCAGTGGGCTTTGAGGCATAGGGGCCATCCCTAGTTGTCTGGTACCTGGCCCTCCAGTGATTAAGGCAGGTGGATAGTGGTCCAGAGTGTAAGAGACCACAGAGGAGAAGGGGGGACGGGGATGTGGGCTCTGAATTGGCTAATTTGCATATGAAATGTGTGCCCACAGGCGAGTCACTCACTATTGCTAAGAATTAGCAAACCCCAGAGGGGCAGTACCTTCCCCTGCTCAGCATGGCATCAGATCCCAGAGCATCAAGAATACGGAAAATAAGAAAATATAGTCAATGCAACTCTACATCCCAAAGCGTCAATACAGACGCAGTTCACAGTTGTGTTGATGTTGGCGGACAACTGGAAATGAGCGAACTTTAGAGAAATAGAACAATTATTTCAGGTAAAGCCATACAAAAGGGAAAGAGATACCAGCAAGTTTAGAGAAATGGGACAAGGGGACAGAGAACAGGGATTAAAGCTCATTCCTCCCCTCCCCTCCTTCTTTCTGCTTCCCGCTGAGTGGAAGAGGGCAACGTCACCATGAATCTATGATGTGTAAGGCATGCCCTGGAGGAAGAATGGCTAGAATGGCTTATCCAGCAAGGTTGCATGCTAGCTAAGGATGCCACCAGGAAGGGTTTCTCCCCACGGGGGGCCAAGAGGTGTTCCAAGATCACAGATTCTCGTCTTAACCCAGCTGTCTACCAAGTAGCCCCTGGAAGTGGATCAGACGACTTCTGAACCTCCCACCGCTCCAGCTGGACCCAGCATGGAGAGCCATCTGGCTGCCGATGGGTGACGTTATCATCAGGATCTTCTCTGTAGCCTCCACCAGCATCACTGCCGACGGTTACACAACCCTCCACGAGAGCTCCCTTTGACTTCCCTCCTTCTGGAGATAATAAATACGACTGACAGTGTTTTGTCAACTGTAACGCCCTATGTCATTTTCTGAGCCAGCTCATTCATCTGACATTGAATTTGTTGAACACCTGCTAGATCTCAGCATTGTGCTAGGTGCCGGGGACACAGCAATGAATATGAGAAACACGGGTCGTGCCCTTGTTTAGGAGAGGGAGAAGGATGATAAGTAAACAAAATAATTCGTTTAGTTAATTACACATTGTGTAAATTCAGTGACAGAAATCAACAGGGATGTGTGGAGGAGAATAATAAGGTGGGCCTATTTGGAGAGATCAGGTTTGGCCTTTCCAAGGGGGAGTCATTTAAACTGAGATGCAGTAGCCGAGGGGAAGCCAGCCTATGCAAGGCAAAGAAAGTGCTCTCTGCACAGATGAGCTGAAAGCATACAGGCCCCAAGGCGGGGAGTGCGTGACTTGTTCTAGGAACTGAACTCCGAGGGGCATCAAGGAATTTGGATTTTATTCCGAGGGCAGTGGGAGGATTTGAAGCAGGGGCATGACGCGATTAAATTAATGTTTTTTGTTTGTTTGGGCCACTCTGCACGGCTTGCAGGATCTTAGCTCCCTGACCAGGGATTGAACCCAGGCCCTTGGCAGTGAAAGCGTGGAGTCCTAACCACTGGACTGCCAGGGAATTATCTAAATTAATGTCTTTTAAAAGATCAGTTCGGCAGCTCTGTGGAGACTGAATTTCAGGGAGGAAGATGGGGAACAGAACCACCTAGGAGGCCGTTGAATGGTGCAGTCGACAGAGGAAGGCGCCATGGGCAGCAGGTGGATTCAGGGTGCATTGGGGGTACCAGACCAGGAGTGGCCTGTGCGGTCACCACACCACAGATGAAATGCTGGCTCCGCCACATGCTGACGTGGGACCTCCAACGGGGTTTTTAACCTCTGTGAGCCTGTTTCCTCTAACGTAACATAGAGATAATAATGGTATCTACTTCCAAAGGGGGCTGAATCGACAAGATAATGTTGTCAAGCTCCTGACATAGGGCTTGGCAGACAGCAAGCACTCCACAAATAATAGCTGTTACTGTGCTTCCCTTTACGAAATGACTCCTTTAAATAGGGAAAACCCTTCATGAATCTTTTAAAAGGTTTTTACTTTCAAAAAACGTAGAACAAGAAGAAAACAAAAGTTGCCTCAAATCCCACCCTTTATCATGATGAAAGGACGAAGTGGAAATGGCAGCCTTTTCTCTTCCAGTCCTGCCCTCCATTACTTGAATGCCTTTAACAGAATCTTTTGAGATATTTTGCTCTGCTTTAGTGCATATCTATGTGTGTATATACACACATTTTGATATGAAAGCAACATCATGCTATCCGTATTGGTCTGGAACGTTTCATTGGACGGTACGTCGCGGAGAATGTCCCTGGTCACCTCATTTGGCTCTACCATGTTCCTGTTTTAATGGCTACATAGTACTTCAAAGTATAAATGTGCCATCATTTCTTTAGCCAGCCCCTTATTGATGGACATGTAGGTCGTAAGCCTCATAGATCTCAAGTGTGATGCGATGGGAAACATCTTCCGCTTATGCATTTTGTAAATACATGCCAAGCACCTATAAGGCATTTGGGAAAGAGCTGTTGCACTAAAGATGGTTCAGAGGGTTTTGTTTAAATTGACAAGGTACCATAAGCCACAGGATCAGTAGATTTTGTGGGGTTTTCCTCCTCTTTGCATGAACTGTCATTGTTAACATCATAGTTAGCTCAATCCCCATAATTCGCTCAATCACCTGGGCCCTGGACCCATCGCTCAAAGGAAAACGTGCTTCTTATAGATTTAGGGGGTTAAGGGAGGGGAGACTCCATTTTCCTGAGTGATCTTCAAGTCTTATGGAACGAGGCCCCCTCCCCCTGGTAACAGCTTTCCTTGGCACGCAGGCCCCTATCACATCACATGCTCACTTCTTTGAAATGAATGTGTTGTGTCCCCTGGAAAAGAGAGCCAGAAAGCTCAGAGTCCCATAGTGGGGAAAGACCCCATCCTGCCCCCAGGCAAAGAAAACAAGCCAAAAAAGAAATTCCTTTCTATAAGGTTCAGGCTGTTTGTTGAAGGAATCCCAAAGTCAGCACTTTGGTCCTGTTTTTCAGTTTTCTCACATACTTTCTGTTGCCGCCCTCTGCCCCATTACTCCCCGAAAGAGTCAGCGACTCAGACCAGCACTCACAGTCCTCAATCACTTGACCTCCCCCAGCGGCTCCCGCTTCATCAGCCACAGGGTCTGGCTCACGGATTCACTCCCCATCTTCCCGACACGTTGGGTCCTTTCCTACTTCCCACTTTGCTCTCTGCTCCTTCTGCCTTTCCATCTCCAGCCGACTGAACCCCACAAGGCATTCGGGACTTAATACAGAGGCCACCACCCCAGGAAGCCTTGGCTATAACAATTGGGTCTGCTTTTTAAACAGTCTGAATATTCACGATGCCTCTCACATTCAGCCTTGCACTGCTACTCTTGGCATATGGTATATGGCTGAGGTCCTACCTTAAACGATCGGGTCCTGGAGGACAGGGATTGAGCCACATTAAGCATTTCTTACTATCTCCTGTCCCCTGCGCATAATAAACACTTCCTGCATATTTTAAAACATCACACTGAGTTAAGAACATGACTTACAGCCACCATTGCTAACTTTTCGAGGCGTGTTTCCTGGTTTCCCCAAATCAGAATCTAGTTGATGGGCTCTCTGTCTTGGGCAGAGGCGATAAGAGCTGGTAGGCTTCCTAAAATCGCATCGGTAAGTCTTCTCAGCCTTCAGTAAGGGGGGCGCTGGTGTTGATGGGAGCGGGGGAGAGTAAGTCTAGTCCTCAGCTAAAGGGAGGGAAGAGGCATTTGGGAGAGCCTGGAAGTTAACACATGGGAGGGAACTCAGAAAGAAGTCACTTAGACCAGCTAGGCTATTTCCTTAGCTCCTCTAGTCAAGCGGTCCTTGCTGCCGGCCCCCAGGAGAAATGAAAGCGTCTATCCAATGCAGGAGCCACATTGCACCCTCCGCCACGTCCTGGCTGCCTCCATGTGACCCCCGCTTCGCACTACTCCTGCCCTGGCTCCCCTTCCTTAAGCCTCATCACCCGGAAGCCAGCATGTTCTCCCTCCTCTGCCCAAGTCCTGCGCTTTGTGGAGGAGCCCCAGGGGTTACATTGCTCCAAAGCCGAGCTTCCCACCTGGCCATGCCCTTCAGAAGGGCAGCCTGACCTCACTGCACTTCACACAACTGCCTGTGTGCTGGGGGCCCTTGGAAGCTTGGCCTCCAACTCCAGAAGAAACACGCTTTGAGGAGAGAGAGCTTATAAACAGTCCTGTTGCCTCCATTGCTCCCAACTCAACCCTGCTAATAGCAGAAACATCCCCTCTGCCGCCACCCTAAACCCAACGCTGAAAAGACTTAAGCCAAGGAAGGTTCTCATAAGACGGAGTCCAGGGGAAGGCACTGTGGGTGGGGGAGAGCAGTGCGGCTGCGTTCACCCACCTCCAGGCCGAGGGTGGGCTGCAGCCACTTGTGCTCACACCATCCTCAGGCCTGGGCTGGGAGCTGGGCCAGGGTGTGGGGCTCTCAGCACTCAGGGCCCCCAGCACGGTACCTGCCTACAGGGGCTGACCAGTTGTGCTTGCCCAGCACATGGACTTATGAATGCAAACATCCAGAGAATAAAAGAACGTGCCCATCATCAAGTCAAGAATCCAACATAGAGCCTGGGATTGCTTAGAATCCACAGCCAGGGAAGTCCTTATCCACGGATGCTGGTCAGGGAAAGAATCCGAGGATGATGTGGCCCTGTGGTCACAGATAATCACCTGGGTGCTCCAGGCTGGCTCGCTCACCTGTGCACTTCAGCAGAATGTCACCTTCAGGTGAGAGGTCAGACAACCTGTGCCAGGGCACAGTCCCGGGCAAGGGCATGTCTAGAGCTTGGAAGTGAGCAGCCTGAGGTTGATTCTTCTTCTGCTCTGTACTTGCTGTTGCAACTTGGACAAGTCGCTAATCTGGACCTCAGGTCCTCATCTGTGATGAGGCAAGATTGGATGTAGGTCCCACCCAGCTCAGCAACTTTAGGACCTGCCTTTCTGCTCAATGGTCTACTCATTGGACTTGCCAATCGGTCCTTTCCTACCTGGGATCCTGGTGGATGATGGCTGATGGAGAGGTTAGAGGCTGCGTGTTGTGAATGACAGTTCCCATCTCCCTCATCCCCCAAGCCCTAGCCTCAGCCCCCAAGCCCTAGCTTTTTCATGGGTCTCTGGTGTGTAGAATTAAGATGGGGGAAAGGAAGCCACATTGAACTACCTATTGCTGAACCAGAATGTTCAGGGGATCAGAACTTACCACCCCTTCCCCATATATTCATCTGAACCCTGCCATCTGCTTCCCGTCTCTGAAGGGTGAGCTTTCCCTAGCTCTCTGTGGAAAAATATGGTATTAGTTTCCTATAGCTGCTGTAACAAATTGCAAACTTAGTGGCTTGAAACAACTCACGTTGATCTTATAGTTCTTGTGGTCTGAAGTCCAAAATAGGTGTCACTGGGCTAAAATCAAGGTGTTATGGGGCTGGGTTCCTTCTGGAGGCTTTAGGGGAGAATTCTCACCTTTGCCAGCTTCTAGAGGCTGACTGCATCCCTTGGCTTGTGACCACATGACTCCAAGCTCTGTTTCCATCATCACATCCCCTTCTCTGACTCTAACCTTCCTGTGTCCCTCTTAAAAGTACCCCGTGATTACATTGGGCCCGCCCAGATAGCCCAGAGCAATCTCCCCATCTCGGGATCCTTATTTACAATGGCCAAGGTATGGAAGCAACCTAAGTATCTATCAGCAGATGAAAGGGTAAAGAAGATGTGGTAGGTATATATATACAATGGAATATATTACTCAGCCATAAAAAAGAATGAAATTCTGCTGTTTGCAACAACATGAATGGACCTGGAGGGTATTATGCTGAGTGAAATAAGTCAGACAAAAAAGACAAATACTGTATGTTTTCACTTATATGCAGAATCTAAAAAAATAAAACAAAAGAGTATAACAAAACAGAAACAGACTTACGGCTACAGAGAACAAACTAGTAGTTCCCAGTGGGGAGAGGGGCAAGAGAGGTGAAGGGGATTAAGAGGTACAAACTACTAGGTAAAAAATAAATAAGATATAAGGATGCAATGTACAGCAGAGGAAATATAGCCAAATTTTTATAACTTTATATGGAGTATAATCTATAAAAATATTGAATCATTATGTTGTACGTCAACTAATATAACATTGAAAGTCAACTATACTTCAATTAAAAAAAAGATCCTTAATCACATTTGCAAAGTCCCTTTTTGTCATACAAGGTAAACTTTTCACAGGTTTTGGGGACATGTTTAGGGACCCACTATTCAGTCAGCCGGCGGGTTTGTTTGCACCCCACCCACGTCCATTCCTGAGTCACACTACAGTTTACATGTCCACGTTTCTGTCCAGAATCATTCTTCCCTCCTCTGTCAGACATCCTCTTTCTCTGGACCATGCACCCCAGACTCCATCCATCCTTCTCTTCTGTTTATGCTCCAAAGCATCCTCTTACACACAAGGTTTTATAAACACTTCTTCTGAAAATGTGGGGTTAGGAGGGTAAAATAAAAGCTGAGAGCAGGAAAGAATTTCTAAACTGATGTCAGGTGTCATTGAGTCTAGAAATGTATTGAGCCCTGCCCTGCACAGGGATCTTCTCCCAGCCCACACTTCCCCTGAGCTGGCTTCCTGCACCCTGGCCTGTCCTTCTTCCACCTTCTGCTCATTTATGACTGATTTATGCAGATTTGGCTCTTCACCCCCTTCTCTCCCTTCTACGCCTACCTATTGCCTTTCCCAAATATCGCAAAATGCCTTCTAAACAAAGAAACACGTCTCTGGGTCTTCCCCCACAGCAGCCGCAAGGAGACCCCAGAACTTGGAAAAATTACAGGTTTTTCTTTACCATGGACTCTACCTCAGGCTAGTTTCAGTGGTCTCATGGGAAACATTACCGAGATGTATGTGCAAGCCAGTCAAAGTTACTTCCTATGGATAGGAAGAGTTTTTTCCCCTCCTGTTTCATTCATTCATTCATTCATTCAGTGAGTATTTATTGGGCATCTACTATGTCCAGGTACTGCTCTTGGCCTCAGGGTTATATTGATGAACAAGCTAGAGATGATCTCTGCCCTCAGAGGGTTTATGGACTAGCAGGGTGTGCATGTGTACACACACACACACACACACATTTAACTTCGAGTAGAGACCACCCTTTCCCCAATTTATGAATTATAAGATCATCTCTAATTTTTGTCACTTTGACCACATTATGACAATGATCTCAAAGACTCCCCAGTCTCTTCGGGTTTTTCTTTTTTGTTTTTTTTTTTTCTTGCGGTACGCGGGCCTCTCACTGCTGTGGCCTCTCCCGTTGTGGGACATTTTCAAAATGTGATCATATATTGGGCTCTAAAGCAAAGGTCAGTGCATTTGCTGAATAAAAATGAATGAAAGCAAATGAACTACCCATTCATCTCAGAATGTAGAAAGATACAATTCAATAATCCTTGGAAACTTGCAGGGCATAACTGATAAAGATAAAAGCAGAAATTAATAAATTACAAAGCAGAATGGATTGGTCGATCCAAGAATTGTGGCTGAAACAAAATACAAATAAAATGCACAAAGAAAGTGTCCAGTAATGAGAAAGAGCTAGAGAGAGGGATATGAAGACACAACATAAGGACCAAGATAGGGGAAGAAACCACAGATACAGAAAATAGGTTTTTTTAAAATATATTTATAAAAAGAGCAATTTTCTAGGAAACTTTAAATTATAAAAATTGACTTTTTAAAAACTTAGAGGCTTGAATAGGTGAAAAATCATGGAAGAAACTGAAAAATTTGTCAGTGAACTGCCCCTGGAAAAGCAACTGAGCAGAGATAAACTGGCAGGCAGCATTAGAGCCTTATGCTACCTAATATCACAGAGGTGAACCTATTATGATGTTACTTCTCCAATTGAAAAAGAGTTTATTCTTTTACCCTCACAATATCAGCCTCCTCGCCCAGCAGACAGCTTTAAAATTAGCGTACCTTTGGTTTCTTCAGCCTCGTTCTATCAAATATGCTCCTGATTTTTGAAAAGGACAAACTGTTTTCCCTGACATGTCATCAGTGGGACAAAATTTTCGCCCACTCCCCACATTTTTAAAACAGAGCTAGAAGCTTTTTTTTTTATCAGGATAGATTTGGAAGAAGGGAAAGATACGTCGGGGAGGAGACCCGCTTTCCCAAAGAAGTAGAGGCAGGACTGGAGAAGCTGGGCAGAAGAGGGTAAGGGGTCCAGAGCCACCCCAAGTGGAGGCATTTAATACAGACAGTGTTCTACGGTACTCCGCAGACACTGCTTTTTTTTTTTTTTTTTTTTTTTTTTTTTTACAAATTGAAGGTTTGTGGCAACCCTGCTTTGAGCAAGTCTATCAGTGCCATTTTTCCAAGAGCATTTGCTCACTTCGTGTCTCGGTGTCCCATTTTGGTAATTCTCACCATATTTCAAACTTTTTCATGATTACTATATCTGTTACGGTGATCTGTGATCAGCGATCTTTGATGTTACTATGGCAAAAAGATTACGACTCACTGAAGCCTCAAAGGATGGTGAACATTTTTCAGCAATAAAGTATTTTTAAATTAAGGTATTACACCTTTGTTTTAGACATAACGCTATTGCACACTTAACAGACTACACTATAATGTAACATTTATAGTCACTGGCAAACCAAAGAATTTGTGCGACTTTATCGCAGTGGTCTGGAACCCAACCTGCAATCTCGGAGGTCTGCCTGTATGCTTATTTAATACACTCAGCGGGATGGGGAGGACCTTTCTGCCAAGAAGCCAAGAGTAGTCTGATGGGCAGTGACACTGGGGAAGGCTCTGTGCACATGCACCGGGCACTCTCAGCATCCAGGCCCCGGGTGGGCGATGCCCTCTCTCTTCAATTACCCACAAGTCCTGTCTTTGCCAGACCCAAGACGCAGGGTGCCGGGAAGTATTCAGAATCTAGGGAAACACTGGTAGCCGGAGCGCTGGTCCGAGCTCACAAGGCCTTGTGCACTGAGTGAGACATCCCCCGTGAAATGAGATACGGGGGGAGTCTTCACACAATTATTACAGTAATTGTAATAACGACCTATGAGGATGAGGGGATTCAAGCTGGCCCCATTCCTAAGGCAGGACCCAGAAGACAGGAAGAGGGAGAGAAGGGAGAGAAAGACAGGGAGGAGAGATGCTTCACCAGCACTTTTTGAAAAACACTCCTTCTAAATGGCTCTGGATCTGTGTTTTTCATTCAGGCTGGATGTGCTGAGGCGTTTTCATTCAGCTCCCTCCCACCCTACCTTCCCAGCAGATTCCTTCCCAGCGCTGTTGATTTCTGTCTTGTGACCATTATGGAAATCTGGCTTCATTTCTCCTCCTAATTTATGATCTTGTTAACATGCCCGCATGCCAGATGGTCCTGTTCTTCAGGTTGGGAGATAATGAGATAAACAAAAACTGCTGTAAGAAGCAAATAGGGGAAGTTTCTTCCTTGAATGGACTGCTCTTCCTTCCTACAAATGGGCTCGGGAGGTCTCTGCTGCAGCGCTCTGGGATTCTAAGCAGGTGAAGGGCGCAGTGGTCCTCAGGTGGCCCCGAGAGGGGAGTTCTTTCTTCCATGAGGCTCTCTGTGCCCTGGAATTCGGCCTCAGAAAGAGACAGGATATCACCCCACCCTCCTCTGCGATAGCCCTGCAACTAACTCGTCCTTCCACTCTACTGTTTGCTTACTCCTCTTACCACGCTTAGCAAGCTGGACTGGAATTGTTTATTTTTCTTTTTCCCTACTACTCTGTGAGCTCCCTGAGGCTGGGGACCGTGTCTTTCTCCTCTGAACCCACAATGTCTCGCACAAGGCCTGACATGTAGTTGGCAAGTAGTCAACACACCTCCACTAAGTCCTGCTTACAGAGAAGAACAAGGAGTTGAATGAATCAATATACACTATAAAGTGGCACAACCAACAGAATCCAAAAGACGGGCTGCAAAGGCCCCAGCCCTGGGTGGGCTCTGTGCCCCCTTATCTTTGAGGACCCTTCCCAGGCCAGCAGAGACACCACCCAAGGCCAGACCATAAACAGACACATTGAGGAAGTGATTTCTCTTATTCTTGATCCAGCCTGAACCTTGGCATGTGGGCACTAGGAGGAATCTCAAGGGGCCATCTGGTCTACCCTGCTTGCCTTCCTCGCCATCCTTGTAATTGACCCAGGAAGATGGCTCTCCAACACCCACCATAGAAGGGGCGCAGAGAAGTAGGCAGACTGTTGTTACTAAGTTCACACTAGGAAACCAAGTCACTAGTGCAGTTGGTGGCTAGCCCAGGGGTCAGACAACCAGGCCTGCATGCCGTATCTGGTGCCATCTGCTTTCACAAATAAAGTTTTATTAGAACATAATCACGCCATTTGTAACCTATTGTCTACGACTGCTTTCAAGCCATGATGGAAAATTTGAATAGTTGAGACAGAGAACACACAGCCTACACAGCCTAAAATAGTAACTCTCTAGCCCTTCACAGAAAACGTTTACTGGCCCCTGATCTCAGAAATACACAGCAGCCCTGTAGGTGCACGCACCTGGGTTCGCATGCGCACAGGTGGGTCATCACCATGCCCACCATCAGGAGGCACCAAAGGCCACAGCAATGACTGAATGAACAAATGAATGAATGAATGAGTGAATGCAGCTCCCAGTTTTAGCAGAGTTCTCTATTCCTCTCTTGGGCATCCAGAGGATATGACAATCACTGTGCCAATTAAAGTCCACAGGTTAGGGCAAAAAGTCAATTTCCTTTTCTGTTTTTCACTGTTTGCAAAATAAACTTACTAGCTTATCACTCTTAACCATGAACAGTGTTCCCAGGGAATGTTGTGGGATTTCGTTGGGAGGAGAATGGGGGCGAGGGAAGGGCCAGCTGCAGTCTTGTCCTAGTCCAGCTATGTACGCAGGAAATATCATTAAAGCAAAGAGATTAGGAAAGAAAAGCAGCCCCCCCCTCCCTGCAGTAATCCACCCCCGAGATTAGGCTCCATCCAGAAGCCCATGCTGATAGAGTTCAAAATAATAGGATTAGCCTCAGCCAGAGTGTCCTCATGCCCCTGACTCTTTCTAAGACTGGAAACAGTTTCAATTTAGCAATTTGCTAATGCCAAGACCCTTTTGTAAATATCCTCTCTGGTCTGCCTGTCTCTTTTGAATTCCAGCTTGGAATGAAATTAGCTTGCACTGCCCCCTCCTGAGAACCTGGGGTCTAGTCTAGGGATATGCCCCTTCTTGATAGCAAGTCACTGGTGACAATTCACCTTCTGGCCAGCTGCCCTGAGGTCCATAAAGTGCCTCTCAGCAGAGATTATTAGGAGCCCGAACAAATGTTTGCCCAAGTTGATTTATTTTTAAATTTTTTAAAAAATTAATTTATTTATTTTTGGCTATGTTGGGTCTTCATTGCCGTGCGAGGGCTTTCTCCAGCTGCAGTGAGCGGGGGCTACTCTTCGTTGCGGTGCACGGGCTTCTCATTGCAGTGGCTTCTCTTGTTGCAGAGCACGGGCTCTAGGCGCGCGGGCTTCACTTGTGGTACGTGGGCTTAGTAGTTGTGGCTCGTGGGCTCTAGGGCGCAGGCTCAGTAGTTGTGGCGCCCGAGCTTAGCTGCTTCGCGGCATGTGGGATCTTCCCGGACCAGGGCTTCAACCTGTGTCCTCTGCATTGGCAGGCGGATTCTTAACCACTGTGCCACCAGGGAATCCCCTGCCCAAGTTGCTTTAAAAGGCAAAAATTTGTTCAAATCTCATTCAGACTAAAGGGCAAAAAGGTCTATCATCAGGTCAGTTTTTGTTTTGGTGGAAGGCACTGGGACTAAAGAACCTAGAGTTTTGTGATACTGGAGGAGGAGAGGTAACTTTCCTGACTTACAGTTTTATCCACGGCCAGCCCTGTGAGCTCTCAGTCAACTGGACAAACGGATAACTAGAAGCTGCACATAGTAGCTAAACTGTGTCCAGTAACTGGCCCTGAGGAAGTTGTAGTGCTCATTATTTATAGGCAGTAATTATTGGTATTAGACTAGTCAGAATCATCATATTTACTAGTGGGGAGGGTCCTTTATTTTACTGAAAATGCCTGGGATGCTGGAGTTCAGGCATGGCTTGATCCAGGTGAACAGATGGTGTCATCAGTCATCTACCTCTGTCTGTCTCTCTTCTGCTTTGCTCCGTGTTGGCTTCCTCCTCAGGCAGGCTCCTTTACATCCTTCCAGGTTGGCAACCTCCCCAGAAAGAGAGTGCATCCTTTCCAGCAATGTAGGTTGATGCTCACTGGCCCTGACCAGCCTCACTTGATTATTTGCCCATGCCTAACTCTGTCTCTGAAGCTGTCTTATTCTCTACCATGGGATGGGTCGGTCCTTCTGCTTTGGATCCTTCTCATGCAGGCTCTCCTACTTACTCACTCTCCTTGGCTAGCTGTCAAGTTTCTAAGTCCTCACCTGAGCGTAACCACATGCTCCCTCCAACCCTAAGCTACACATCCCTCCCTTGATTCCCCAAGTCAGTACCCCTGTTTACCCCAGACCAACTGTTACCTCTTAGCCATCATGCTTTTCAGGGCCCCAGTTTTTATGGAAATCTTTCTCTTCACACCTGCTTCCACATTTTTCTCCTTCTCCCATTCTGCTGAGTCCCTTCCTCCCTTTAAACTATTTTCACAAATCTCATGACCTAACCAAACTGGGTTTGTGAGAGAAAAACAAATACCATATGCTAACACATATATATGGAATCTAAAAAAGAAAAAAAAAATGGTTCTGATGAACCTAGGGGCAGGACAGGAATAAAGAGGCAGACTAGAGAATGGACTTGAGGACACGAGGAGGGAGAAGGGTAAGCTGGGACAAAGTGAGAGAGTAGCATGGACATATATACACTACTATAATAGATAGCTAGTGGGAAGCAGCTGCATAGCACAGGGAGATCAGCTTGGTGCTGTGGGACCACCTAGAGGGGTAGGATAGGGAGGGTGGGAGGGAGGGAGACGCAAGAGGGAGGAGATATGGGGATATATGTATACATATAGCTGATTCACTTTGTTATAAAGCAGAAACTAACACACCACTGTAAATATATTATACTCCAATAAAGATGTTAAAAAAAAAAACCCACAAAAACTGAGTTTCTGGAGTGCCCTTATCTATCATCACTTAAAATGAACTCTCCCTTGAGTATACTGACTTAGTTTTATTTGTGTACAATAATAAGAGAGAGTAGTGCTTCAGTATATTTCCTGGAATATGATGTGGCTCTTTATAGTTTGTATCTCACGTGTTCTCCGCATTAATCGGCAAAGTAGGCAGTGGTCCCATTTGTCAAATGAAAAAAAAAACAACTCAGATTGCTCCAGGATGCTCAAGGGTGGATTCTAGGAGGCAAGGTGGCAGCTGGGGAGTGGCAGGTCCAGGACACAAACACCAAGGCCACATGGATACCTAAATGAGAAGCCAGGCTTAGACAGTGGTTCGCGAGCCAGGACAGTTTTGCTACCCGGGGACAACCCGCTTGGCAGGAGGATGCCGGTTTATTGGCACCTATCGAGTAAAACCCAGAGATGCTGCTAAACATCCTACGATGCACAGGACGGTCCCCACCCCCAACTCTCCCACCCCCTGACACAGCAAAGAATTATCTGGCCTCCAAGTGTGAATATCACTGAGGTGGAGAAACCCTGGCTTAGGAGTATCCAAAGATAAGGGTTTCCATCCACAGCTCCTTAGGGCTTTCCCTTCTGTTCTCAGCCACATACAAACTAAATCGGCCATTACCGTTCTTTCCTCTTTATCAGAAGGGGGTTGGAAATATACAGGCCGGGTACAAGGAGCCGGGCTGAAGGACACCTCTGCCCGCCATCCGCTCTGGTTTTCACAGGACCAGCTTGTGCCGAGGCTTTGGCCTGCGCTCCTAGTTACTAAGCAGAGAAGCGGAATAGATGCTTAGCTAAGGGCTGTGGGACACCTGAGGGAATGGAGGCAGAAGGAGACGGAAGAGAGAGTGGTGAGTAATCTTCACCATGGAGCAGACACTGAGCGGGGGAAGAGCCCAGGAAGGATGAAGAGGGAGGGGACAGTGGGAAGGATGTGTGGATGTGTGAACTTGGGCGGAAGCAGACACGGGCATCCTGGGTTACAGAGGAGGGAAGGATGGGGCCTCCGTGCTGCCTCTGGAAGCTTCAGGGAGTGAGATTTCAATGTGATTTCAATGTGAATTACGGTTCCTGGAAGGAAATAAAGCAAATGCTACTACTTGTGTGGTACCACACACACGCACGCGCGCGCGCGCACACACACACACACATTCATTCATTCTCTCTCCCTCTCTCTCTCTTTCTCCACCTGCCGAAACCCCCCCGGTTCAAGTCAAGCCACAGGTGCTTCACCTCTGACCCATCAGCAGGGGGCCAGGCGCAGGGGTGCCATGTGGCCAGGTCCCCGAAGCAGGAGAGCCATGTTCAGGTCACAGATTCCCAGCCTTACCAACCTCACATACCCCGTCTCCTCCCCATAGCCCAAGACACCTGCCAAATCCAGGAGCCCCTCAGAGACCCTGGCCTTGGGGCTCCTGGCAGATGGACAGCAATGAATAGGAAATACCTACACACATACACAAAGTCACGTTTTCTGTACTGAATTCTGTTCTCCCTTGTACTTATTCTTCTACTTGTTCTTTTTTTAATACTAATTTCTCATTTGAGTCAAAAATTATTTCCCCAGAGAGGTGGTGATTAAATCTGAGAATTAGGAGAAATACCAATTAAGTCAGGCTGCACAAGCAGCAGACAGACCTCGCTCACGGAGTTGCTGGAGACTGGGGCTCGGCTAGGGGCTCCTGTCCACCCCGCGCCCAGGATCACATCCATGTGCTGAACAGATGAGGGGCTTTATCCCCCGCAGAGCCAAAGGGGAGGGGCCGTGGCAGGAGCAGAGACTTTCTCTCCCCACACCCCCTAGCAGCTCCCTCATCCCTCCCTCTCCCTATTTCGTCAGCATCTCCAACCGAGAATTAAAGTCCCTGCCACCCAGACCCCCATCCTCGTCCCTGCCTTGCCCGTCCATTACTTACTGCCCTTGCCCAGACCCCCGCCACTGTGGCTTGCTGCCCTATACCTGCCCGGCCATCCCCTGTCTCTGTTTCCTAAATTACTAGTTACTTATCAGCTAGGGCGCCTGTAGGCATAAATGCACCACTTTTGCACCCACACAGAACATTCAGTGAACAGGGAGCTTCAGAAGATGGCAGTAAAACAGAGTTTCTCCAAGTGTGGTCTTCGGGCCCCTTGCATCAGGATTTCCCGGGGTAACTGCTTAAGTTAACGGGGCACTTAGCTACAATAAAGCAAAAACCGAAGAGCACTGATGAAGGATGGGGCTAGAAAGTTAGGTTAGAGCCACTCCGGGAAGCTCTTGGATACCAGGCTGAGGAGTTCATGCTGGTTTTGGTAGGAAATAGGGACTCGCTGGAGGGTAATATCTGACATCCAATTCCCACGTGTGAGTTTTCTCCTACACCAAGCCATTCTCTGACACCAACTGGGTGTCCTACAATTCAACTCAATTCTGACACCATCTACTCAGAGATAGCAGATAATGTCAGATCCCACAGGTAAAGGGTCAGTCCTACAAGGCTGCCCTTCCCCTCCCCACCTCAGACCTACTCACAAGTCGAGGTTGTCACCTGCTGCGCTATAGATGGGAGGTTCCTATCATCCCCTCCTTGGGTTCAATGAATTTGCTACAGTGGCTCACAGAACTCAGAGAAACATTTTACTTACTAGAGTATCAGGTTATTATAAAAGGGTATCACTCAGGAACAGCCAGATGGAAGAGAGGTGCACAGTGCACGGTGTGTGGGAAGAGGCGTGGAGCTTCCATGCTGTTGGCGACTGGTTCAACCTCCAGCCCCTTTCTCCACCCTGGAGGTCTGGGAGTGGGACTGAAAGTTCCAACCCTCTAAGGACAAGAGCGGTTTCCCTGGTAACCAGCCCCCAGCCGGGAGTGGGGTCCAAACGTCACCTCATTAGCATAACAAAAGACACCCTGATTGCTCTCCTCACTTAGGAATTCCAAGGGTTTTAGGAATTCTGTGCCAGAAATGAGGAAACGATCAAATGTATATTTCTTATTATAAATCACAGTATCACAGAGGGATACAGACGAAGCTGAGCTGGTGATGGATTAACCTGGCAACGGAATCAGGCCAGATTCCTCAGGCTAAGCTGGTGGTTCTCCACCGCGGCTGTGCACTAGGATCACCTGGGAAGCTTTGAAAACTCTCCATTCTCAGGCTGACGTCTGCACCAATTAAATCAAAATGTCTGGAGTCGGCAGTCAGTCATTAATATTGTTCAAAGTATTCAGTATGCAGCCAGATTGAGGCCGACAGGGCCGAGGATGACCTGCCTTCTGATGAGGGGGGACCAACCATTCTGAGTTTTCCCAGGAAGGAGGGGTTCCCTGGGACGTGAGAAATTCAGGGCTGAAACCAGGAAAGTTCTGGGCAAGTGGGACAAGCGGCTGGCTCTGCCCTGGGCGACGTCGCAGAGCTCTACCTGCCGGAAACCCAAGCCCCAGGGTGGAAGCGTCTGGTCCAACCAACAAGCCTGTTCCGGGTATTAATCACACAGCATGAGACATGGAGTTCACCACTTAGGAGCCCTGTGACGACCTTGGTGGGGGGGCTGACTTTTCCCCAAGCACTTCACCACCTGGTGTCTCCCTACAGGTCATAGATTGAGCTGCACTGGGTGGGCTGTGTTCTCCACACCTGGGGAAACAAGTTCCACAGGGGCCCAGAGAACTGGGGACACTGGACAGGTTGCCAGGGCAGGGGAGGGCTGGGGGAGGGGAGGGGGAAGGGGAGGGAAGGTGCCAGCCTGGGTGTGTGCCCCAACACGCATGCCTGTCCTCCGGCTCTTTCCGATGCTGGTCGGCAGAATTTACCAAAGAGAAGTCCTGTGTCCAGGGTCTTCCTTGGGGCAGCTACTACCTCTCTGTGCCGTGGCTATGCCCCTGGCCTAGCCGTGTCCTAAGAGGACTGCCGGACCGCAAGGCACTGCCAGACCGCCTTCCACTGTTCCTGGCATGGCCAGGGCCACCGCTCCATCCCTCCAAGAACTAAGTGGGTAAGTTGGCTCATGTATGTTTTAGGCTGACATTCTTTCAGTCTGTTTAGTTTTGAGTCATCAGGGTGTTGATTTATCTATGAAATGGCTGCCAGTTGTGGTGTTTTAGCTGCAGGCCAGGCTTTTAAATCACACAGTTGGAAACTGAGGGGAAGAAGTGTCAATTATTAGGGGAGACTGCATCTGGAGCATCCCCAGAGACCTCTCCCAGGGCACTACTTTCATGCTTGGCCTGTGCCCCCACTCAACCAGAACAAGGCCTGAAGCTGCGACTGAAAATCCATCCATCCCTTCATCCGTCCATCTGTCTGTCCATCCATCTCTCCATCTGTCTGTCCGTTTTTCCATCCATCCATCTGTACATCCATTCATCCATCCATTTATCCATCCATCCATCTATCCATCCATCCATCGATCCCACAACTATTTACTGATGACTACTATGTACCAGAAACAATCTGGTGTCTGCTGTCCTGGGGCTTAGAGTCTAACTGTGACAAAATTTAAGATTCTTCAGGTGTAATCTCCTGGGAACCAAGTGGGCTTTCCCATTTGCCAAATAAGACTGTCCAATCTGGTGAGATTTCCAGATCCACAGGAGGGTGCCCCTTCTCTTACTACTGTTTTTCTTCCAGCCAATCTTCTGCCACCTGAAATTCCTTTAATACCCTCAGTCCATCACAGGTGAGACAAACACACGCTCTGCAAGAGTTACTGTCTAGATTTGCCTTCACTGTAGAATAAAATGACCAAGAAATTGCCCTTGTGCGGGGGTTGTAAACTCAAATGACTACAAGAGCTAAGCACAGAATGAGATGAAGTGGGGTATGGGAAATAATAAGGAATGGTGAGGACTGTGGAAAACTGGAAAGCATAGTCTTATTTAAAGGATCCAGCCAATTACTGAGCTTTCTCTGATCATCTCCATGTGGGAATGCAGATCCTGCTGTGACTGTAAGTGACTTCTTTTTCAGGAGTCAAGATTTTGTATATAATTTCCTAATTTTTAAACCAAAATTTAAAGAAATACCTATGGAGGCCAGCTTCAGCTCGCATGCCTCTTCCAGTAAGTATGTCCACTGAGCCACAGACTCTCCTAGGGAGGAGTTCCAGGGCCCCTGGCCTAGGCCAGACCCCTTTAGATTCTTTCCTCAGGTCCACCTCTGATAGGGGAGGCCCTGAGGCCTTGACCTGGGCAAAGGAGAAGAGAAGGGCAAGAGAAATGGATGAAGAATGGGGAACCTGCCATCATAGGAGACCAGCCTGGCTCACGTTGTGAGATTGGTCCTAGAAATTCTTGTGTTTCAACTGTCATTTTCTTTCTCTTTTTTTTTTTAAGAATTTTTTTTGATTTGGACCATTTTTTTTTAAGTCTTTACTGAATCTGTTGCAATATTGCTTCTATTTTATGGTTTGTTTTTTTGGCCACGAGGCATATGGGATCTTAGCTCCCCAACCAGGGATCGAACCCGCACCCCCTGCACTGGAAACCAAAGTCTTAACCACTGTATCGCCAGGGAAGCCCCTCAACTGTCATTTTCAAGTGCCCTGATTTTCATCAAGCCTGGGTGGGCAGGAGGGAAGTGATCTGATTTATAGGTTAAAATAATCACTCTGGCTGTGGTGAGGAGAAAGGGGGGCTGTGTCCGGGTCCAAGTGAAACAGGACACCTTCCGAATCGCTGTGGCGATGGTGCATCAGCAAAGCAGGCTGGGACCACGGTGTGGACCGGGAAGGCTTCCCCAGCCTCGTGGGGCTGCTGGCCTTGAATACAGCCGTGGGCTTTGTCAAACCAGGAAACGTCACTTCAGGAGCCCATCACACCTTATCAAACATTGGTCCTAAATCTTTCCCTTGATTCCAAAGCTGGCCACAGATTGTCACCAGTCACCATCTTGTCTCCACAGCCTTGGACTCTGAAGCCCATCAAACTTCTCACATCTAGTAAGATCTTCCCAGCAGCCAACTCATTTTCTATTTCCTCCTTTCTATAAGGCCCTTCTCTCTCTCTCTCTCTCTGTCTCTGTCTCTGTCTCTGTCTCTGTCTCTGTCTCTCTCTCTCTCTCTCTCTCTCTCCCTCTCTTTCTCTCTCCCTCTCTTTCTCTCTCTCTCTCCTTCCCATGTCTACTTCTCAATACCGGGCTCACACACCTCCCACCCTCTAGGTCCACATAGCACCACATCTCAGTGCTGTCAAAGCCCATTTCTCCTTTGCCGACTTATCCCATTGGGTATACCTGCTCTCAGCCTGGATTCTGAGGCCTTGGGAGCAGGTATCGGACTTTATTTCTTCATATATTATCCCTCGGCTCCCAGTAAGTGCTTAATAAGCACAGTGTTTGTAGAAGGAAGAGAAGGATGGAGTGTGGGTCCTTACTAGTCCCAGCCTTTTCCTACACAATGCGGTCCACAGGTGGGACGTCCTGAGGAAGCTGGGGGCTCCCGACTACACAGGGCAGTGTCTCCCAGGACCAGGGCTCAACCCAAGGGGCGCATCTTCCCGTAGAGCCTTCCCTGATGGCTCATCCTCCCGCTGCCCACCCCCCATCTCCTTCATGAACCCATGTCCCATCCTTTCTCACCCTCCATCAGAATCATCTGTGTGAGTGTCTGTCTCCCTGGGGGCAGGGCCTGTGTGTCTCTTCCACTAGAGAGGGAAGAAAGGGAAGGAGCAATGAATAAGGGAAAGAAAAAGAAGAAAATAAGGAGGAGGAAGGGAGGGGGAGAAGGGAGGAGCCTGGACTGTGGGGCTAGGCAGACCTGGGTTGGAATTCCCGCTGAACCCCGAAATAAAATATGCGACTTTGAAGGAGTTACTTAGCCTCTCTGAGCCGGAATCCCTACATCTGTAGAAGGTTGGCTTGAGGATTCGGTGAAGCGAGGGATTTGAAGTACTTTGCACAGAGCCTGGCAGAGCCCCTCGATAAATGCTTGTTAGTTTCACTTCACTGTCATCATTACTAGTACTAAGGGGGAAAAGGGGGCACGGGATGGATGTGGCAATCACACTCTCCTGCTGTCACAAGCGTGTCCTGTGGGCCTCCAGGGCTTTGGCTGGCAACAGCTGGGGCTGCACCCCTGAGCTGCAGCGACATGTGGCTGGCTTCCTAAGCATGCGTAATTAACATCCAGCCAACTGAAGCTTCTCTTCCGAAAAGAAGGGCGGGGGTACAAACCCAAGGGTCCACCCTGGAGCGGGAGTTCCAGAGGGCCTAGAACTCGTTGCGTCGCTGAATTGGGAGAGAATGGAGTGCGCTGACAGGAGGTGGTGGGGGCAGCCGGCCAAGGTAGGGAGTGAACACCGGCAAAGGGGCTGCCCAGGAAGTGGGCTCGGAGCACGACTGTCCCCCCTTTCAGGACCTGTCATCCCCCGTAAAGTGCTGCTGCATGTACCCCCAATGCCCCCCACACACATAAATTGCAGCTTCACTCCCCCACCACATCCTACCTAGGTCTACCTTCTCTAGGTAGTGACAGGCTCCAGATAGCTCTCTGCCTTAGTGAAACAGCTCTCAGCTACTTAGCACTTTAGAATGGGCTCCTTCGTGCCATGGTGTTAATGTCCACTAAGGCTGCATGTCTGCTAGCAATTAAATTGCCACTATTTGTAGTGGCGCTATTAAATAGTGGCTACAAACATTTGCAATATGTCTGTGGAGGCTGAGACCGAGGCAGAGAGTTGAGTCATTGGCCCAAGCAGTACTGACAGAGGGAATCTGAACGAACACCAGAGGCAGGCACTCTTCCCCTCCTGCCCTCAATCCCCACCCCTTCCCACATTGCATTCTGAAGTGGCCTGAAAGCTCCTTGCTGGAGGTCTCCGAAGAGGCCATCTGGAAAACCCATCTTGTCAAGCCCCAGCATATTTAAGGATAGAAGCAAGAATGTGAGGTTGCATAACTCCGGGGGGCACCCTTCCCACTGCTGCCTCATGCATGCCACTGCCTGTCTGCAGTAGTGCTGTGCACAGCTCGTGTGCCCATATACAGCAGCTCTGGATGGAAGGGGTCTTGGAACACTGGAACTACCCAACTTCACAGCTGAGGAAACTGAGGCACAAAGCTGAAATGACCTGCCCAAGGTTCCCTGGTAGCGTCAAGGGGAGACCCCCAGCCCAGGACACGTTTTATACCACACTTTCCCTGGTTTGCTCAAAAGACCAGCCCTTCCCTTGTGCACAGCAAAGATATATCCATAGGTAGCCACTGGCCCGGATATGTCTATATATATAGATATATAGACATATATCTAGAGTATATTCAATATGGTAGCCGTGAAGCACACGTGGCAATTTAAATTAATTCAAATGAAATAAAAAAAATTCATTTTATGGTGCACATGAGTTGCACCAGTCACGTTTGAAGTATTCAGTAGCTACACGTGGCTCGTGGCTACCACATCGGAATTTCCACGATCTCAGAAAGTTCTCCTGGGTGGACTACAGATCACACTGGGGTCTACAGAGAGATTGGGAGGCAAGGCAGAGAGAGTGGTGTTTTTGTTCTGGTTTGGTTTGGTTTTTGTCCAGTGTGCCAAGCACGGTGGTAGCACTTCACATGCCTGACCTCATTCCGTCTTCACAAGTGCTGGGATGTAGGTGTTCTCCCAAGTCCCTTTTTACAGATGAACTCAACAAGGTTAAGTAACTTGCCGTGACCACACAGCCTGTAAATGATGAGCAAAGGCTCCGACTCAGGTCTGTTTGACTTCAGAGGCCAGGTACTTAAATACTAATCTCTACCGTTTCCAGTGGATAGAAAAAGATATAGACCCAAGTGCTGCTGTAGAGACAAGCCAACAGATGCTGTTTTCAAGGTGGCCAAGACAAGGAAGGGGCTCAGAACCAATTACAGGAATTAATGAGGCTTGTTGGTCCTAGAAGAGAAGACCAAAGGGTGATGTCATCCTGTCTCCAGGAATGGGAGACGGCCCTGCAGGCAGCAGCCCTCCGTGGGTACCAAAGGCCAGAGAAGAGGAAAGACAGGGAGCAAAGAGAATTCAGGTGGTCCCAAGCAGGTACTTCTTGAGCACTGAGCAATGGAGAAAACAGAGAGAGATGACAACGGCCCCCTAGAGACATTCAGAGAACAGAGCCTCCTGTCTCACACCTTCATAGTCCCAGTGGTGCCTTGCAGACAGGGGACAAGAACATAAGGGGTCCTGTTCCCTCTTCTGATGGTGGAAAAGGAGGGAGAAAGAGAGGGAAAGGCAGACAAAGATGGTGGAGGAATTGCCGTGTGCTCCAGCCACTGCTTTGCCAGGAAGTGGACAGTCCCTTGATACCCATCACTTTGCTTTTCCCAATTTCCACTTTGGTGGTTTTGAGGTCCCTCTACTTGAGCCTTAGGAACAAAGGCAGAGGCTGAAATGTTTGGGACTGGAACCCTGCAGAAATTCTCTCCGACTGCTCTGACATACACGGACGCAGGAGGCTGAGGCCAAAAGCATCTCCTACTTGCTGTGCACCGGGCTGGGCGGTTGGGATTTACAAAGCAACCACGATTTGAGAAGTATGCACTAGTGACTCCTAATCCTGAAAAGTCTGCCCTGAACTTCTTGGTATGGCTTCGGGCACAGAGCCGGCTCTCCAGGTGTCTCGGTTGCTGGCTTTGGGTCTGGTATGTGGGAGTGACTGGGGGGGTGTGAGTAGGATGGGTGTCTGGGAAACTGGATTACCATTGTTCAATCATTTCCTTTCTGTTTTATTTCTTTAGAAAAAAAAGGTGCTATTAAAACTCCCCCGAATTTCCCTCTATAAGAGCTGGAAGGGGTCTAGAGGGCATCTAGCCAGCATCCTCATATGACGGATGAAGAAACTGAGGCTCAGAGAGGTTAAGCGACTTGCCCAGATTACCCAGCTAGTTGGTGGCAGAGCCAGGGCTAGACCCCAGGGGTGACAGACGGAGGTTTTGATAGCAGTTCTCACCACGCAGGAGTGATGTCCTTTGCCTTGTATCCGGCGCTGGGAACTTAGTCACCAAATGTACCTTGAACAAAAGCAATAAACAGGCTCCTGTGGGGTCGTTTTCAATCTCTGGAGAGTAGAGATGGGGCTGGGGCTGTGGATCTAGACGGAGGAGGGCCTTTGATCTTCTTGATGTCACCGAGGTTCTTGAAGAATGTGGCTCCATTGTCCCCACTGACCTGCCTCCACGGCTCCGTTGCTCAGCCTGACAGCCCGTTCTCCTCCCCTCATTATCTCTGTGGTTGCCACCGGCTTCTTTCCTCCCCTTGGAGCCTGGCCTCTGAGATGCTTCTGAAAAGCTCTTTGAGGTTCCCTAGACCTTTTGCCCTTAAAGATGTAATAAGGCTTTGTATACTGCTGTCGTTGTCAACTGTAACACAAATGGCTGGATTTTAATTGATGATGTTTATCAACTGACATCTGCTCTCTGTACCCCCTGCTCTGCCTTGTGTACGAATGTATCCCGGATGTAGCCAGCATTCTGGTGGCTGGGATCTGTATTCTCCGTGTATTTGTGTGCTCTGTCAGTCTCTCTGTACTCCCTCTCTGTGTACAAGTATGTTAATGTGTATGCTCTCTGCAGCCTTCTGATGTCTGTCTCTGTGTGTATTTAACCTTGTACTAATGTTCACAATGTAATAAAAACAGAACCAAAAGTACACAACGCCTTCTGGCGATTTTTAAACCTAAGGGAGATGCTCACTTCTCTGGGATGGATGCGTGAGCTATTACCGAAAGGCAGCGGGGTGGATAAAACTTCTCCTTGACTTTGGAAGGGTCCGTGAGCCTCACAACCCTCTGCCGAAGGCTGGCAGGTGAGAAGGGGCTCACCTATAAAGAGGAAGAGTGGAAGGCTGACCTCACCAGCCTTGCAGGTGAATCGTTCCAAGCCGGAGCGTTCTGCCTGAAATCTCACAGTGCAGAGCAGGAATGAGGCGGCTGTGAGCAGCCTGAGTCTCCTGGTATCCGTGGAAGCTCCCTGGCCCCCAGACTTGGGTAGCATTTTTAAACCACCCTAGAGAATTGCACCTTGAGATTTTAAACCACCCTACAGAATTTCACCTTGAGAAATGCCCTTCCAAATGTCGTGAGGAGGCTGTCCATCCCTCCTCCCCTGTCCTCTCCATCCTGATCACAGAAGCCGAGGGAACTTGGTCCATTTAGGAGACTTGTCCTGAGGTTTTGATGTGGTCTGCTGTAAAGGAGTGAAGCCAGCATCCCTGGACTTGGTCCGCCGGGGTTGAGCCAGGCCCTCTGGGCATCCCTATGTGCACCCTGCCACGGCTTCTCGGTCATAGAGCCACAGGTGGTGCTCACAGGTGGGCGCCATGTACGAGATGACAGCACAGCATCCTTCTCTGCTTCCTCCTTGGCTGTGCGATCTTGTGGCTTCCTTTACGTTCACCCAGCAAGTATTTATTGAGTTACCTACTACGGACCAGGCACTCTTTTAGGTACTGATACAAACATGAACAAGCCAAAATGGTCACCTTCTCTCAAAAGTTTGTATCTAGCAGAGGAGACAGCCAATGACCAAGCACGTAAATAAGACAGATGCGAGTTGTAATAAGAGTCATAAGGCAATAGGATACCAGAGAGTGACAGGGCACACACTTTAGATAGGGGGTTATAGAAACCCCCCGAGGAAGAAACACGTGAGCTTAGAATGACAGAAAAGAGTCAGCTTTGAGAATGCCAGGCAGAGGACCACCATGGACAGACACTTTGAGGTGGGAATGAACTTGCTGGGGCAACAAAAATGGGCCTTTTGGGGCTGAAGACATGTCTGAGAGGGAAAGGAGGGAGCTGGGTTCAGAAAGGAAGGCAGAGCCCCAAAGAGACGGGATGTTGTAACCATGGTAAAGAGTCCAGGTGGGGTTCTGGGCACAAGAAGCCACAGGAGGATGCTGACCCTCCCCAAAATGGGCTGTGCTTTACGCTTAGAGCTGACAATTTATTTGAAAAATTGGATGTGAGGGGTGAAGGAAGGAGAAGAATCTAGGGTGACTCCAAGATTTTGGTCTGGGTAACTGGATGAAAAATGGAGGCTCTTAAGCTAATTCCATCCTCTTACCTCCCTAACTCAGGGTATTTCAGACACCACGTGACCACGCCATCCTTCCTGGTCCCCTACTGTCCTCTCCCCATCTGTCACACACACCCAAGTGGGAGGGAGGGAAGGAGGGACAGAGGGAGGGTGGGGGGAGAGACTGGGGCCTTTCCCACAAGCCTTTCGGAGGCTATGTCTCCTACAACCTGTCTGGCTTCTTGCCTCTCAGGAGGGAATTTCCTTTCCAGGTGATCATATTAAGTTTCAACAAAGCAATCATTTGTCTGAGTATTACATGAAAAGAGTGTAAATTAATCATCCTCATTTATAGGAATAATGAGCTGTGGCGACAAGATTTTATACCTGAATGGGATAATCATGCCATCTTAAAACCCTCCCAGGAAGGTTTGCCGGTGTAAAGCATGGACTGACTCTCAAAGGATGGGCAGGCGGAGGGGATGCAGACTCCACGCCTACACAACCCCAGCCCCTCAGGTCATCCAGCTCCAAGTGGGGTGTGAAGACCCAATCCTCTAGATGGAGGGTCATACAGACCCTGGGCGTCGGCAGAAGAAGTTGCTCCGACGTTGTTAGGAGAGCCGCCCCTCGGACTTCACCCCAAGCCCATTAGCAATCCTGGGTGGGGAAGCCAGCCTGAGGGGATGCTCTCAAAAAGCCACACCCACGGTCAGCCACAGCACTGCACACACGGTCCATACCTGCCAGGGCTTTACCAGCCTCCCCCATCATCTCAAATCAGTGAGGCAGACAGGACATGTAGCCTCAGAGAAATGCCCAAGGCTCCCTTGCTTCCTGGGGATGTATCCAGAACGAGCATCTTCCCAGAACTTCGGGGAGCTGTTTACTGGATAGCAGAGAATTCTCACTCTCACCCTTGGCAGCTCTGCCCGGCCTGGAAACTCCCTCCCCTTAAGGCCATCCAAGCTCTAAGAGAGACGGGAGCAAGTGCATGAACGCCTACAATGAGAAGCTCAGGGCAGAATTTCCCCAGATGGAACAGGGTGAATTGGTCGAGGGTGTCCCACTCTGGGGTAGAAGAGAGAAAGCTAAGGTGGCAGAGGACAGACGGCGGGATGAGGGGAGGGCACAAAGCTTCCTGATAACTCCACGTGGGAGGGATGCTCTGTGTGCACTGACCTGGGTGGAGGAAAGCGTGGCATTTAGTTTACCACTTACACCTTGGGGGGAGGAGCTTTGAAAGCAGAGTCCGTGAAGGAAGTGGCAGACTTGATGTGGGAGATGGCGGGGAGAGAAGGGGAACATGGGAGGAGCAAAAGGCACATACCGGGGAAACTGGGGAGGGAAGTGCCCCCTGCCTGTCTACAGCTTTGCACAGAGCCGAGCCCTCAAGGGATAGTACTGACTTGGCATCTTCCCAGTCTGGGGAGCCCTGTCCCTCACCACATCACTCACTGCCCCCCTTCCCAAAGCTCATGCCTCTGATTCTTCCTTGATATGACAAATTAGATGTCACCTTCTCCAGGAAGCCTTCCCTGATGCCTACTCCCCTCCAAAGTTCCCCAACCCGGACACTGCAGAACAACTTGTCCATCCAATAAATTGAGTGCCCAAGTGCTCAGTGAGTCCTGGGTGGGGAAGAAAAGAATCCGTTTCTATTCTTGCTTCAATTGAAGGGCTTTCTGGGTTGGACAAGAATTTTCCCAGGCTTCAAAATGCAGAAACAGCCACCCAGTCGACCTTGCCTAGTAATGGGGTTGGCCCACGGTGAGGAACGCTTTCCCATATCCTGTGACTGTCTTGGTAATGTTTCAGCCACAAATCCCAGGATCCATCCACAAGGTGAGTTCAATCCTTGTTCGGCCTGGTTCACGTGCACGGGTTCAGAATGTGTCCTATAGTGGGGCCTTTTTTGCTGTGTTAGACATAGAATACAGTGTAGACATTTAAGAGATGTGGGATTCCATCCAAATCTCACCACTTGCCAGCTGTCTTGGATGGGGGTAAATAACTTGTATCTGTCTCCGAATCAAACGCAGAGAGCATCGTATGTTAGAGGTCACCGTGCTCGGTGCCTGGGCCACAGACGCGTCTCACCCGATGACAGGCATTATCGTTCTCTTTATTCTGAGAGTCAGTGCAGTTGGTAACGGAGGATGGGGCTCTGGAATATTCTGCCTGGGTTCATGCCCCAATTCTGTCATCTTCTAGACATGTCGCCTCAGACAAGTTGATCTGCTGTGTGCCTCAGTGTTCTCACCTGTTAAATGCAGGTAGGAAGAACACCCCCCAGCCCACGGTGTTGTGACCGTAAAACGAGAGGATGTATGAACAGGGTTTAGAAGTGTGCCTGGTGCATAGCAAGAACTCAGGAAACGTGCAGTTGTTACTGCCGTGCTTGTTCTCATCAACCGTTAATGTTACCTAAACGTTCAAAGCTATGTCCAATCAGGTTATCAAAAAGCAAAATTATATTACAACCCTCTCGTCTTGTGTATGATCTCCTCATTGACTGCAAGTCGGTAAGCCCATCCCAGTGCCCTCTCTGTGCAGAGCCCTATGAAGGTGGTGCCGGGGATAGAAGAGATTTCTGCCTTGGAGAGGATCCTAATCCAGAGGGTGGGTCAGACACAGTCAAACACAACTGACCCATGGCTGGTAACAGTCCGTCCAGTCCCAAGTGAACAGACAGACCAGAGGCATGGAGGATGGAGACTTTGGGGTGTGGTGCAAAGAACCCTGAGCCAGGAATCAAGAGATACGGATTCTAGTCCCACTTCTGCTTACTGAGCAAATTACTTCACCACTCTGACCCTCAGTTTCTTCATCTGTAAAAGAGTTCGCTACCCTGAGCTTACTCCCATTCAGTTTGAACACTCAGTGATTTCAAAGTTCAATTTAATGTTACGCTCTGTTTTTAAAGAAAATTCTATTCAAAAGTCACCTCCTTGGGCTTCCCCAGGTGGGGCAGTGGTTAAGAATCCGCCTGCCAATGCAGGGCACACAGGTTTGAGCCCTGGTCCGGGAAGATCCCACATGTCACAGAGCAACTAAGCCTGTGCACCACAACTACTGAGCCTGCGCTCTGGAGCCCTTGAGCCACAACTACTGAAGTCTGCGCGCCTAGAGCCCATGCTTCTCAACAAGAGAAGCCACCTCAGTGAGAAGCCTGCACACGGCAACAAAGAGTAGCCCTAGCTTACTGCAACTAGAGAGAGCCCTCGCACAGCAGTGAAGACCCAACGCAGCCATAAATAAATAAATAATCACCTCCTTGAAGGAGGTTTTGATGATCTACATAATAAAGAATCACCGCATTATCTGCGTCCTTCAAAGTAATACATCCTGTCTCATTTTTGTGCCTGGAGGAAGGTACCCTTCAGGTGAATCTGTCTGCCTTCCCTTGCAGGCAAATAAAAAGTCTCACCTTCTGCGTTCTTTTTTTGCCCTCGCTACCAGGACGCTCATAGATAAATAAATGCAGCACCCAGTTATGGGAATCAGCTCACTTGCACAACCACTAAGGGCTCCTTCTTCCACTTCTTGTAGCAAATTCTGTTCTCTGTTAACATTACTCGTATAACTTTGTAACCGTATGTTTACACTTCATATAAGTCAAATCAAGTCCATGTGGAAACTGACGAAATTTAATTCACTTTAATTTTTAACTCTAAGTAATTTTTTAGTATTCTAACAATATAAGCAGATTGTAGAAACATGAGGGACTTAACGCACCTGGGGTTGACTGTCAGCCAGTGGGGGATGAGAAACAGCACACACGTGCTCCAGCCGCCCTTCCCCCAGGGGGCAGTGCCAGGAGGACCATTTCTCAGGAGGCCCCTACGTGAAGTACATGTCCTGTTGCACACAGCAGTAGCCTCGATTACACATCCTCAAACATAAGGCTTGTTTTCCTTCCTTGCCTCAATTCCAGAGGTCACCATCCCCCAAAGGAACAGCAAGAACCCATATCCTGGGCTCTGCGTGTGCTTTTGAGGGGCTGGAGCCCGGGAGAACTGGTCTTACTTGGAGTACAGGGAGCTGCAAACGTAGCATGTGGAGGCCCTGTGGACCTCCTTTAAAGACCCCAGCAGGTGATGACATCACTGCCAGGGACTCCCAGGAAGACCCAGGATTCCCTGCAATCCTCCTACCGGCACATCATGGAGAGAAGGAGCGACATTACCAGGAGAACCCTTAGAAGAGGCCCCAAATAACCACTAAGACTTTGTGTATTTCTTGGATGCCTAGAATAGAAGGATTTCCCATCTCAGGTTGGGATCCTTAGGAGCTGATGCTGAGCTGGGATTCTTGGGCAAGTGTTCTATGGAGGGGGTTTTCTCAGGAGAAGGGGGGTGAGGGAAGGAGGAGAGGGCAGGGGAAGAAAGCCAAGCAAGAATGTGGGCTCAGCTGGACCCTGGCCCACAGAGCCCCTGGAACATGAAGCTCAGAGTGCGGATCACACCTCGAGGAAAAAGGACGGCTCAGACGCTGGATGGAGGCTGCCCCCACGCCGACACTTCCCTAGAACCTAGCATGGTGGCTGATTGGGAAACTGTCCCAGGAGCTGGGGGCAGACGTACCAGCTCAACAAAGGGGCCCCGGCTGGACACGGACAGCGTCCACTGCATCTCCCTGAGTGATGCGTTCGTGATCCATGAGGAAAACCATTTCCCCGTCCTGATGCAGAGACCTCTGCTCTGGCTGTGTGCTCTGAAACGTTCCTTGCCCAGAGCTCCCTGTTTAGTCTTAGGAGCCTCTCTGTCTCTCTCATCTTCTCCAAAAGAAAGTTCCCACTGAGAGAGCTCAGTGCAGTGCCAGGGATTCTCTCC
This sequence comes from Delphinus delphis, assembly GCF_949987515.2. Lineage (NCBI taxonomy): Eukaryota > Metazoa > Chordata > Mammalia > Artiodactyla > Delphinidae > Delphinus > Delphinus delphis. The sequence goes on from NC_082701.1 coordinate 53,827,555, forward strand.
AAATGCAGATTTGTAACTGCTGTGACCTCATCCCAAGTCATCAGCATGAAAATGCTCCCCAGTCTTCCCTCCAGGGAATCCTTCCCTCCAGGGTTGCACGGGGATAACTGGGGATCACTGTACAAACTGAACACCAGAGCCCTTCCTCCAAAGCCACATCACCTCGGAAGGACAAGCCTTACCTCTACTGCAAGGGGATCCAAAACAACTCCTCATAATGAAACCTCAGGGTCTCTCATTCCACACTGTCTTCAGACCTTCAATTTAAGACTCTAGATTCCAATTCCAGTTCTGCTATTCTCCTCCTCCCCAGAGGGTTTATCACAGCATTTCTTCCAACCTGGTGAAGTGTCCCCCCAACAACTGTCATTGTCTCTCTTTCATGTTGTAGGAAGGGCAGGGCTGGAACTCCCTATTTTCGATCATGCACACAGAGGTGGGGTGGTGCTGTGGTTAAGGGCACAGACTCTTGGTCTAAGTTTCCCGGTCTCAGGTCCCACCATTATCACACATTTAATTAACTATGTCAATACTGGCAGCTGCCCCATTTTATTTTTGTGCCTCGTTTGCTTCTTTGTAAAATGGAGATATTGGTATTGGGAGGACTGAAGGAATGAATAGACTTAAGATGCTTTGAACTGTGCTTGGCACGTGGTGACAGTAGCTGTTCCCATTACCGATAGGAATCAGTGATGTGAAATCGATGCACTCTTAAATGTGTGAATTTAAAAAGAAAAAAGGCAGATGAGGATTTGCTGGAGTTTCACATGTTGAGCTGGAAACACACACACACACACACACACACACACACACACACACACACACACACACACACACACACACACACACACACACACACACCCCCCTGTAAACCATACAGGCTCATCTCACTTGAAATTTATGATTACAAATATCAAATTAGGGTCTGACACTCCCAGTAAGCCTATTATTTTTCTCCGAAACAGTCATTCTCAGCTCAGACAGCACGTGGGAATTATCTAGGGAGTTTCAGCAATAACTATCTTTCAAGTAAGTCATACTAACTTTATCAGTTAAAACTATGTTGTTTTTAACTAAACTATAGTTAAAATATAGATGCCCAGGACCCACCCAAGACCAATTAAATCACAATCAGAATAGGGCAGAGGGAGCAGGCATGAGAATATCTGGAAAGTTCTGCAGGTGATTCTAAGGTGCAGCCGAGATGGAGAAACGTTCCTTGAAGGAGATCGTTTCAGAACTTCTCTCTCCTCTAAATCTCTCACCCCCTGCCTCCTCCTCTCAACGCCCAGCTGATAAACTTGCTTCATCCTTCACGGAGAAAACTGAAGCTATTAGCAGGAAACGTCCTCACCCTCCCACGGCCAAAGCCACTGAAGCACCTGCCTATGAAGCCAAGTCTTCTCCCTTCTCGACAGTTCCCTCCTTTAGTCGCCCCCGGTCTCTGCTCAGCATTTGCCTCTTCTCCACTGTCAAAGGCGTACAACATCCCCTGGTTTCTCTTGGCTTAGGGAAGAACGACACACAGTCAGAAACAAGCCCTCTCCTTGACTCTGCACCGCCTCCAGCTCCCACCCCCTCGTTCCTCCATCTGAAGAGCCATGTGTGTGCGCCCATGTTCACAGAACATGATTTACAGTAGCCAAGGGGTGGAAACAACTCAAGTGTCCGTCAACGGAAGAACGGATAAAGAAAATGTACAATTTTGACACGTGCTAATGTGACATGGGTTATGACCTGGATGAAACTTTGAGGGCGATACACCAAGGGAAATAGGCCAATCCCCAAAGGCCAAATAATGGATGAAGTCCACTCAAATTCACAGAATCAGAAAGTAGAAAGATGATTGCCTGGGGCTGGGTGGAGGAAGGAGGGGAGAGGTATGGCTTACTTGGTAGAGAATTTCAGTTTGGGAAGATGAAACAGAGTTCTGTGGATGGATAGTGGTGATGACTGCACAACAGGGTAGATGGACTTAATGCCAGTGAACTGTACACTTAAAAAATGGTTAAGATGGCAAATTTTACATCATGAGTATTCACCACAATTCGTAAGAATAATAGTTGTGTGCACCTGCTCTCCTCACTAACCTCCATGTGTTCCTTAACCCACAAGCACTCTGGGTTCTGCTTCCCCCACTCCACCAATCCTGCTCTGGCCAAGGTCACCTTGACATGCATGTTCACAAAGCCAGTAACCACCTTCCCCTGCTCCCCTCGCTTCACCTTGCTGAAGCACCCAGCCGTTTTCCTGAGATGCTCCAGTCTCCTGGTTTCCATGACAACACGTGCTCTCGTTTTCTCCTCCTAAGTGCCCCCCGACCCCACCCCAAGCCCAAGGCTTAGGTCACAGAATTAAGGGTTTCCTCCATTCTCTCCTGGACCTTCTCTCTCCAATCTGTTCTTTTTCCGGGGGAAGTCATCTCCTCTCATCATTTTAAATATCTTTAAAGAGGTTGATGACTCTCACAGTTACATCTCCAGCCCCAACTTTTTCTCTGAACTCCAGACTCTTAAACGCCACTGCTCGCTTGACATCCCGTTTCAGTGTGCACTTAATGTGTTCAAAATAGGAGGTCCTCTTGATTGGACCTCCTCCTCCCAAATGGCGCATCCAACGTTCTTCCCCATCTCAGCAAAGGTTGGGCTCTTCACATTTGACAAGCATCCCTCATTTCTCTCCTTTCTTGGTCTCCCATCTCTAAGGCATTAGCAAATCCTGACAATTCTCCCTTCGAAATATGTCTGGGATCTGCCCACTTCTCTACGTGCCCATCACCTCTTTAGTCACCTTCTCTTCTTGGCTTGACTGTTGCAGTAGCTTCTTTACTGGTCCAGAGTCCTGACCGATTCTTCTCCTTCAAGCTGATCTCAACCCTCTCTGCTCTTTGCCCTCACCCACACCGGTCACTTCAGTTTCCCCATCAGGCTTATGCTTAACCCAGCTTAACTCTTTCCTACCCAGTGCCTTTGCACACACAGTACACACGCGCACACACTCACACACACTCTTCCATCCCTCACACTCCTCCTAACCCCCTGTCCATTCGCATGGCGGGCCCCTCTCACCCTTAAGATCTCTGCACAGATGTCGCTTCTACAGAGAAGCATGCCTTCTTTGGTCAAGCTCACTCAACAGGCATCACCTTATATTATCATCCACCCCTTACGTCCAGTTGTTACCTCCTTGGACTTTATCACCATCAGCAATGATGCCTATTTGTTAACTCTTTATTGCCTACCTCTGCTAATAAATCCTGGACTCCATAAGCACCGCGCTCTGTGTCTGTTGGATTCACCACTGTGTTTCTAGAGACCCTCTGATACTGTCCTCCTGGGACATGCACAGTACATTTGATAAGTCCTTGTCTGACAGATTATGGTACAGGGTCATCATGGGACATGGTGATGCCTTATACCTGGGTTCAGCTTGGGTTCAGATTAAGGTCGACTTTTCTGGTTATGTTCCAGAAGTTTATAATCCTGAATTTTCCCTATTCATTTATTTATTTGTTTATTTATTTATTTTTTTGCTGTGCTGTGTGGCTTGCGGGATCTTAGTTCCCTGACCGGGGATCCATCCCCGGCCCTCAGCAGTGAAAGTGTGGAGTCCTAACCACTGGACTGCCAGGGAATTCCTGATTGACTAATCAAAATTTAATGCTTTATTAAGACAGCTGATCTCAAACAATGTGAACCAGTGGACTATATTACTCTTTAAAGCAAGTTTTTGAGGATAATAATTAAATATATGTTTTGTACTTAAAGCAAGATTTTTAAAATTGAAGCATATTTGGTTTACAATGTGTTAATTTCAGGTGTACAGCAAGTGATTCAGTTATTTATATATGTCTGAATCTTTTTCAGATTCTTTTCCCTTATAGGTTATTATAAAATATTATTATAAAATATTGAGTATAGCTCCCTGTGTGTCCCTTGTTGGTAAAGCAAGATTTTCATAAAAATAAGAATTTATTTGGTATCCATTTCAGAAATCCCTAATATCAACTTATCCTCATTCCTAGCGTCAGGCAAACCCTCTTGGGACTCGAGGCTTCAGATCAGCCCAACTTCAACAATATTTGCAGCTCATATGAGGGTTTCTGGCTATGAACTTTTAGAGGTTCTTTCATGCAATGGCTGCCTTTCAAAAGTAGTTATGAAGACACCAGCTAGACCTTAGCTCTTCTCCCCCAGCTTATCTTTTCTCTCTTTGAAGAGACAGAAGAGGAAGCGTGAAGAGGGAAAACCTACTTAGAAAGAGATGTACTTTTCACATTGAGTGTTGAAAATAAATCCAAGGATCATAACCAAGACCTGTCTCATTAACAGATGACACAGTTCGCATTGTTTGGACTGTGCTTTTGTTCTCTATTCCACTGAAGTCTTTCCAATAAGGACCTCTTTCTACTGAGTCGCATGCAATAATGCTTTACAAGTAGGCTTCTAGAAGCTTCTTGGCCTTATCAAGTTCCCAGACAGGCCATGAGATCACAGATTGCCTCAGATTTCCTGTCTCCAGAGCCGTTTTCCTAAACAACTTGTATCCTTTGCTTGAACAGAATTTCTCAAAGAATATTTTAAACAGTCTCTCAACAGATGCTTGCACTGGATTCCTCTCAGATATTGGTGCTGAGCACTCCCTAAGCCTCTAAAAACCAAACAAAACAAAACCCGATGGTAAGTTTTCTAAGAGCCACCAAGCAGGCGTGTTAGAGAACCAGCAGGGACAGTGTGTACAGACATGCTCTAGAGCAGAGCAGAGAAGTCAGAGAGATTAAAAAAGAAGAGGAAGGAAAAGAGAGAAGCAGCATCCTGTTTGCTCTGGTTGGATTTGCTGCCGCTGCTCAAGGGCTGCCGCTCCCCCGTTTTCATTTCTGAAAATTTATTCCTGCCGTTGTCTCTGGGAGGATTCGAGTCTGCAAAGGGAATCTGACAAAACATCGAAAAGTGTAGCTGGATAAAAATGCTGAAAGATCACACTGCAGAGGCAGATAGATGTCTCTTGTGTGGGCCAGGGATATAGATGGGCCTGAAAGAGGAAAGAGAGCATCTTCTCAGTGCTTGAGCAAGACGTCGAAGGTCTAACCTGGGGCTTGGCCACCCACTAAGAGTCAGGCCGATGCTAATTACATGAACTAGGATGTTCTAATGTGGTGTGTGCGCCTGCTTGGAACACGGGATGCTTTGATATTCGCTTACAACGTGCTTCTGTGTGTCTGCTTTAATTCTCCATACGGTTACTTACTGGTTGGAGAGCTGTAAAGAGCTACAATCTTGAAGTATTTGAAAAGAATCTGCATGCTTTTCAGCCTGAACCATATGATGAGGTCACACTTGTGCCATCTGGTCACAGGGCCCCAAAACTCCTAAACAAGAGACTGGACCCTACTTCTTGGGTTATGAAACCAGCAGCCATTAAAATCATGTGATAGCAACTTGTGGCAGAGCGGAGCAGAAAAATCACTATCTGAGAAAAACTAGTTGTTTTTCTTTTTTCCCTCTATAGATTAATATGGTCCAGAATTATAAAGAAAGTGTTCTGGAGGAGGCTGGCTGAACTCACAGATTACAGATGAGATCTATCTGTGTCTTTTAGAAACAAGACAGTTAGTTCTCTGGGTAGTGGGCTTGTAGGTAGTTTTATTTGAGTTTAGTTGTTTTTCTGTAATTTCTCACGTTTTGTACAACATCAATTACTGCTGTAATCTGAAGTTTTTAATCTCCTTTTTCAGAGAAAAGAGGTTAGGAATGGTTTGGCTCTCTGGCTTTTAGATCACCACACTGAAAAGTAACTCCTACACGTTCCAAAACCCTGGAACAGAGGTGGAGGGTCCCCTCATGTCTAACACACACAGGAGCAGCGGGGTTTAGTTGCTGCTGTCTTATTTGACTTTTGTTGTTCATCTATCTTTCACCTTGTCTCAGAAGGAATTAAAGGAGCCTTGCCAAGGCAAAAGAGGACTTTTTAAAAGACGAGAAAGTAATACGAAAGTAGAGACAAAGTAAAGCAGGAATTAAGCTAAACTGTACTGCACCATCATTTACTCGCCTGCGTATCTGACACGGCCGTTCTAAGAGCCAGCCAGAGAAATGGAATCTTTTTGGGTATACAATTCATAGTGTCTAAAAGAAGAAAACAGCTCATCAGCTGAAAGCTGTCTACATCTTGGTATGAAGATCAGCCATCTTTGTCCCAGTGGTTTTCTTAAAGGGGATGATGTAACCAACCAGGTTATCCTGAACAATGAGGTTCACAGGGCTGGTTCACAAACCAGCCCTCAACAGACTTCAGAGTGAATGTCAGCGAAAAATGGTAACAACGGTACATGGTGCTGTGAGCTCCCTGCTCTCTGCTGATTTGATTGGCCCCGATATGGTTCACGTATCAGGTTGAGTCAGTGGCCTATATTTCCTGCTTACAATTCTCCCTGGCTACCGTCTCTTTCAACCAAACTATTGATAAATGTTGCATGGTAGAGATGGAGACTGTGCTCTTGGGCAAAGCAAACACCCTGCATTGTGTAACAGATGATGAATCTGAGAGCAGTTCCCATCTGCTTGTGAAAATGAAGAAGCCTGGCAAGAATGCCTGCCTGCTTGTCAGAAAGACTTGAGTCAAAGATGCGTGCAGACTACCCCCACGGACACCACTCTTTTCCACCTGCTCCACGTGAGTACAGGTGGGCGACCAGAGCATCACACTTGCACCCCACAGACGAGGGACAAAACCACTTTGGTTTTTGGAGCATGTTTGGCCATATGCCCACCCCAGGCAAATAAAACTCTCAACACAGACTTTCTAGTTTGAACACTGCCACATCATGACACCTTCAGGGATAAATGCATGCAAAATGAGTAAGGTAACTTGTATGAGATTTTGTGCAAACTGGAGAAAAGTTAGGGACTACCTACCCAAAATAATAACTTCGGCTGTCTAAAAGGTGAGCTATGTCAGGGACTGACAAACATTTTTTTCTGTAAAGGGCCAAAGTAAATATTTCAGGCTTTGCAGGATATACGGTCTCTCTCTTAACTACTCAAGTCTACTGTTCTAGCATGAAAGAGTCATAGGTGCTATGTAAACAAGTGGTGCAGCTGGGTTCCAATAAAACTTTGTTTCCAACACTGGTGGAAGGTCGGATTTGGCCCACAAACCATAGTTTGCTAACCTTGGGTCTATATCATTCTTTCTAGCAGTAATTACCCAGAAAGACCAATTTTCTCATCAGGTTATTCCTAATTTAATAATCTAATAAAATGAACAGTATAAAAAATTCATTCAGTAGGAAAAGAATGACTATCCTTCTCATCTCAATATGTGTAAAAATGCATGTGTACAAGTCATCCAACTATAGACCCAGAGCAATAACAAACAAGACAGAATTCAAACCAACTGACTCAGCCGGAGAGGCTCCCCAGCTCCTACAGTAATACTGCAGTGCAGTTTTTTTGTGGAACTCCTACAGCGTAACCCTTACCTGATACCTGCCCATGTGCCCGTCAAATCCATATGGGGTCTATTAGTTTGGGGTATGGATTTCCTCACAGAACCAGAAGGCACATTCCAGAGATCTTTATGGAATAACCAAGACTAACATCCACCATCTTGCATATGAAAGCTTGGCCTGGGGAAACCCAAACCCATGGTTGATCAAGTGAGAAGCGAATTCTTTGGGCAAAATGTCCAGGAGACGAATACGTCTGTAACGTGGGGTGGTAAAGGGTTGCCCTTTTGGAAGACGGGATTCACTTTCCACCTGAGATCCAGGCAGGTAGCATCTCACCTAGAGAGCTTGTTAAGGTCAAGAAGCTAGTGAGGAGTGAATCCCATCATGTAAGATGGTCCTGGAGCAGCCCTGGAGGTACGCGCCTTTCTGGAAGGCTCCAGTCTAGCTTGTTTTTAAAACTTAGCTGTATAATGAGGAATTGTTGCCGGACTCTACATAAAAAGGAGCCTGAGGTACAGCATCAGGGCAGTTGCCTGGATTTAGAGATGCAGGTGGGCGCCCCCTGGTGTCATTTGGAATGTGAGAGTCCACAGGTTACCTTAAACACCCCTGAATCAGACCACTTTGTCTGATTCAGTTGCCAAATCTATCGGCACGCCCCTTCCCTGTAGGTTTATTTGCAACTATGTGTTTGCTGGTTCATCAGTTTTCTTTTCAAAGATGAAGAACTTTAACACAAACTTTAAGAATTATAAAGTCCCAGGGAGATACTTCCAAATTTTGGTTTTTGGGTAAGTTACAACCTCCCTAAGTTGTTTTTGGCTATTTGATAGTATTTACCAATCTAGGCACTTATAGCCACTGTACCTTGAAAAATATGAAATAATTACAAATAAATGTTATTATTTTTAAATTTACATAAACAATAACGTCCTACTGTATAGCACAGGGAACTATATTCAATATCCCGTGATACACCATAATGGAAAAAAATATGAAAAAGAATATATATATATATATACAGACATATATATATATATATATATATATAAAAAACTGAATCACTTTGCCGCACAGCAGAAATCAACACAACATTGTAAATCAACTATACGTCAATAAAATTTTAAAAATTAATAAAAATAAAATTTATAGGATCTATATAAAGAAGACAACATATATTTACTTAGGTACATAATAAAGGATTTAAATAAATGGGGGATATATACCGTGTCCCTAAATGGGAAAAATTTCAGTTATCTTCAAATTAATCTATAAATGTCATATAATTCCAAACAAAAATCTAAATTTGTTAATTTCACAACATAATAGTAAAATACCTCTGGAAGCATAAGTGCTTGAGACTAATATGTACATACACACATGAAAAATACAGGTGGATAGTTGCACTGTTAGATGTTTAGATGTTTAAAGGTAACATGAAAACTTAATGATTAGAACAGTGTGAAAGTGGTAGCAAAAAGACAGAATAAGCAGCATGGAATTTCACGTGTAATGGATTGTGATCAACATGGAAAGCACTGGGCTTCCCTGGTGGCACAGTGGTTGAGAGTCCGCCTGCTAATGCAGGGGACGTGGGTTCGTGCCCCGGTCTGGGAAGATCCCACATGCCGCAGAGCGGCTGGGCCCGTGAGCCATGGCCGCTGAGCCTGCGCGTCCGGAGCCTGTGCTCCGCAACGGGAGAGTCCACAACAGTGAGAGGCCCGCGTACCGCAAAAAAACAAAAAAAAAACATGGAAAGCACTGAAACACAGACATTTGGAGGAAATTAGTGCTCACTCAATAATAAAGACCATGCAGCCTGCAGGAGGCCAGCTTCACCCGATGACCTAGCCTAGCTCTCCACTTTCTTTTATTTTTTATAAATTTATTTATTTATTTATTTTTGGCTGCATTGGGTCTTCGTCGCTACACACGGGCTTTCTCTAGTCGTGGCAAGCAGGGGCTACTCTTCATTGAGGTGCACAGGCTTCTCATTGCGGTGGCTTCTCTTGTTGCGGACCACAGGCTCTAGGTGTGGGGGCTTCAGTAGTTGTGGCATGTGGGCTCAGTAGTTGTGAAACGCAGGCTTAGTTCCTCCATGGCATGTGGGATCTTCCCGGACCAGGGCTCGAACCTGTGTACCCTGCATTGGCAGGCGGATTCTTAACCACTGTGCCACCAGAGAAGTCCTACCATTTTTTTTTCTTTTATATTCAACTGCTGCTTAATATTTTACAAGATAGATTCCTAGTCAAACTCTTGATTTCCCTAGTTACTCCTCTATTATCAAAATAGCCTCAAAACTATTGAATGTTTTCTAGATGTAAGTTTGCAGACAGTTGGCCCTGCAGACCTCTCACTGGGCAACCTTTCCTTACTATCGTTCATCTAAACAGCCTGTGCGCTCACCCACCAAATATGCGGGTTTCCTCGACGGATAACTATTTGGTATAGGATTAAGATGGATTTGCATAAAAGTGAAGAAAGGCTGCGTTGGACTTAATAGTTAACCACTCTAAATTAAATTCTTATCTCGTGACCTAACACAATAAATTCCACGTATATTGAAGACTAAAATACCACAAGTGAAACCATAAAAGAATAAAAAAACAATATTTGTGCCATCTGGGAATGGGAATGGTCTCTTTGAAGAGATCCCCACACTAGGCCCAGGGTCTGTGCCCCAGAATCGCCTTTTGAATTATAAATTAATAAATTGCCAAAGAGACAAAACATAGAGGAAAATACAGATAAGTCTGACTACATTTGAATTTAAGATATTTATAAGTCAAAAAATTAAAAGACAAATAATTTTGAAAAATTGGGAAAAATGTTTTGATGTGAGAGCAATATACTGTCTATGTAGAATTCTTTAAGAACATTTTTAAAGGATAAAAATAAGATGATCAGGCACTTCCCTGGTGGTCCAGTGGTTAAGATTCTGTGCTTCCAATGCAGGGGGCATAGGTTTGATTCCTGGTGGGGGAATTAAGATCCCACGTGGCACGTGGCAAGACAAAAAAAAAAAAAAGATCATCACCCCAATGGGTGAGAAATGAGCAAAAGAAACTATTAAACATAGTCGAACATATATCAAAGATATTTCCACTATGAAACATAGGGGAAATTTAAAAACTGATTAATCTCACTACCTTTCAACTTGACAGTAACTATTCTCCCCAAATAGAAAAAGATAATACCCATGATATACAGAGTGAGGGGAAACTGGCAAGCAAAAGACGTATGACTCAGCACAACATATCTGACAAGAAATTAAACCAAAATCTTTAAAATTACATTCCCTCTAACCTAGAAATTCTGATTCTCTGTTTTTCCCAAGGAAAACAATTAAGACCTGCACAGAGTTGTGTAGAGATATAAAGTATTGTTTATAACACCATTGAAATGGAAACAACTTAAATATATAACAATAGGAAACTGGTGAAACAAACAAACCACCACCACCTATCAGATTATGACGCTTGTCTGTATGGCTGAATACTAAGGTACTGTTTACAATCAATGTAGAGGAGTTCATTATTGACTTTGAAAAGTATCCACAGCGTTTTGTCACTGAAAAGTTACATCACAAAACAGTTTGTTCAGCATTATCCCTTTTTAGGTGGAAAAAATTAGACATCTTTTTTTAGTTCATTGTTATTTTTTAGTTTTTCAACAATGACATGTGTTAATTATATAGTTTTTAAAAATTAAAGCCAGTAACAGCTAGAGTTGTTTTCAGAGGGGAGATAGAGATATTCCCAGAGTCTTCCAGGAGCCCAGGAAAGGGGCACAAAAGTGGGATGCTTCCTCCATGGCTCCTGTGCTTTATCACACCTGATGGAAGGTCCCAGAATGCCACTGTATCAAGTAGCATCACTGGTGTGTCTGTTGTCAAGGCTAGTCATTTACTTAAGATGTTCTTCACAGAAGACTCTCCCTACTCATAAAGAAAAGGAGGAGTGTGCGCATTTTTCACAAACAAAGCAAGGAAATGTTTCCTAGCAAGGGAGCTGACCTCTGTGATGACGGCAGACATCTCTCAACCTAACAGGCAAACTTGCCTCACAGTGGAATGTACAGCAAATGGTGAATTTATTAATCGTCCTTTCTTCCCCACTGGGGATATCAGCAGATGTCTGTTATGTTACTGTACTATTCATATGGCCAGGAGACCAATAAGGTCTGCTCAGGTGTGTTAGTAACTGATCTGAGTAGGATGTGCCTGTGACAGGATCAGCTGTGATGTATCGGGAACAAAGCAGCAGCTCAGACCCGGTTCATGAGGGTTGAGATTTATCAGTTTCAGCAGATTCGTCTGGGTTCATCAACCTGTGCCCTGGCCAACAGCCATGGCCTATTGGTCATGTGACTGGCAAGTTACCTCTCTGTGCCTCAGTTTTCTCATCTATAAAATGGGCATAATACAAGTTCCTACCTCCTAGGAGTTGCAGTAGAGATTAAATAGAGTAATATAGGTAAAGAACCTAGACAGTCCCTACAGTTTACTGAGTCCTTTACATTTATGACATTGGCACTCATCCATGGCTCCAGACATCCATGCCCTTCCCCATCCTAGCAAGGCTTTTTTTTTTTTTTTTTTTTCATTTTATTCCAGCCTCTGGAGTCTTCCCCCCCACCCCAGCCCCACATGTATCCCAATTCTCAGCACAGAATGATTTCCAAGGTCTCCCCTGAGTATTACCCAAGGGAGCTCCATGTCCTTCTCCACTGGGTGCACAGATACCTGAAAATAGTTGTGTTGGTACCAGTGAAGGTGGTTTTTCTGGAGGAGGTGGGAACAGGACACAGCATCTCTCCACCTCTCGCCATCCTCACATTTTATTTAGAGCCCCAAACAGAGACCTCCTCAGGGATCTAAGACTGTGGGTAGGGACAGTGGCTTGGGTTGTGGACGTCATCAAAGTTGAGCTCTGCCTGTTAGCCTGTCTGCCTGAGACAAGTGCTGAAGCCAACAAGCAGGAACAAGTCCTCCAAGGAAGAGATGTAATGGAGTATTTATTACCAGCTCTCTTTACATCTTCTGCCTGGCCCTTTGCTCATTAAAGACCATACATTATAGAGACCTCAGTCTGGAAGTAACCTCAGGTTGATTCAGCTCCCATTACCTCCCACTTGCATTTCTGCAGTCTTAGTCCCTTGGCTACAACAAATTACCATTGACTGAGTGGCTTATAAACAACAAAGATTTATTTCTCACAGTTCCAGAGGCTGGGAGTCTGAGATCAGGGTGCCAGCATAGTCGGGTTCTGGGGAGAGCCCTCTTCTGGGTTGAAGCCTGCCAACTTCCTTTTGTGCCCTCATCTGGCTGAAAAAGGGCTGGAGAGCTCTGTGGGGTCGCTTCAACAAGGACACTAATCCCATTCATGAGGGCCCCACCCTCATGACCTAATTACCTTTCAAAGGCCCTACCTCTAAACACCATCACACTGGGGGTTAGGATTTCAACACATGCATTTTGAGGGGATGCAAACATTCAGTCCATAACACCTACAAACTAATTTCCCTTCCCCATTTTAGTCCTTCCCATTTATCAATCCTTAGGAAATAGGCCTTTGTTATATCACCCTCCTGTTTGGGGACCATCAGGATAAAGTCAGTCTTCAACCTGCCATTAAAAACTGCCATAACCTAGCTTCATCCTACCTACCTTTATTGCTACCTTCCCCACACACATCCTCTAGCTAATCCTAACCCCCTCTCCTGCAAGCTCCACCCTCACTCTTTATTCTTGGCTTTCCTTTGCAGGAAAGAAGTGCCTTCCTCTGGTTTCCCATCCCCCAGTCCAAAATCAAGTCTCTTTTGTAGCCTTGCTCAAGATTTACCTTCTTTATGAAGCCTTCCCTCTACAAAAAATTTCAAAATATTTTATGTACCCTCTGCAATTATATATTCATGTATTTATTATTTCATTCAAAAATATTCCTTGAACACCTATCGTGTGCAAGTAGGATTGTGTCAGATCCACCCTCCTATCTCCCCAAGTGCCCAGCATAATGGACTTATTTATTCATCCAGTAGACGCTTATTGAGGGAAAGCACTATGTTAAACAACTTGGGAAATACAAAGATGAATCCTCTATCACTCCCCATCAAGGCACTTACAATGTGATAGAAGAGACAAGGTATGCATCCATGTGATTATAACACAAAGTAGAGAGTGGCAAGTGCTCCCAACAAATTATAAAGCACAAGGGAGTTCCCAGTGAGGAGAGATCGCCTGCAGCTGAAAGACTGGAGGAGGCTGCAGTGGAAGAAGTGGTCTTTTGGCTGGCCTTGAAGGATGGATAAGAAGTGAGCCAGTAGCCAAGGGGGTAGAGACGTTCCAGGAATGCAGGAAATCATTCCGTTGCATGTAGATGGAACTCCAGGGAGAGGCCAGCAAGATGCTATATGCTGGGACTATTCTAAGAAGGTCGTGGGCAGGGAAGCAGGCCTGGAAGGGCAGGGGACCTCCAGCATGCTCGCTATTCCAGATCCTATTATCAGTGCTCTGCATGACGGTCCCCAAAAGGAGAGCACTCACTGCCTGAACTTCTGGCCACCTATGTCCTTAGCAGTCTGGCCACCTTCTGCTAAGCTGAGTGCACTGATTGGATGATGGTTTTTAGGTGAAGGAACAGAAGGGCTGCAATGAGAAGCCAGAAGATTGTCGTCAATGGGGAAATGCAAGGACGATGATGCAAACCCATTGCTCTGGGCTGAGTTGGGGACCGCTTCATAGAGCTGTGCGGGGTGGGTGTAAGAACGGGTCCTGTAGGTTAGAAATTATATGAGACGTTCTCCAAGTATCAGCCACTTATTACCAGTTTGCAAAGAAGAGACCCTGGATCCCCCTAGAAACTCTGTCCAGCTCTGCAGTCGATGCTACAGAGGAGTCTCTATTTGCACATTCTAGCAAGATAGCAGCACCGTGTAGAGTTCAAGAGCACTGTTTGGATTCTGTAGATGTGAGTTTGAATCTGGGTTCAGCCACTTATATTCTATGCGACCTTGGGCAGCTCAGTGCCATTGATAAAATGTGAACGACCTGATAGAATTACTGTGAGGTTTCAATGACATGATACTTGTCAATTACTTAGCACAGTAAGTGCCTGACACGACAAATAGTGTCAGGAACTGATAGGAAAAAAGATGATTGTCTTTGCCCAATACAGTAAGACTCCATTTATACTGGCAATTATAACAATGCATCTGGTTTCTTGGTCCAGGCATGAGGCTTAGCATGTCTTCCAGTTGGTATTGTAACGTAAAGAACAGATGTGCAGATTAACAATGGACCCAGATAACAAAAAAATTGCACTTCTTAAAGGGAAATACGGTACTGTGTCAGGTACACTCACAGCTCATAAGAGTTACAGGATAGCTGCAGACCCTCTGGTGGCCTACTTTTTATTCGGGATATTTCAGGGTTTCCCCACCGACTACACGCCCTCTAAATGTTAATCATCCCTCTGTTCTAGTTACTTCAACTGGAGTTGCTTTTTGCAATATCGAGCTACTTTGTGTCACCCAGTAGATGTGCTGGCTGCCTAGATCCAGCTCAGGAAATTGTAGGATGGGACGCCTATGGGTGGGGGTGAGAAGAATCTGGAATTTGCCATCGAGTCTCACAATAATCACACTTCTGAGGGACTATCATATGCCTTAAACCCCCTGAGGGAGCCCACCTGACGGGCCAGTTTGGCCCAGTGTCAGAGGCCAATACCATCCCACTCTCTCCCAAAGCCACAGCGTCAGGTACCTGGGACTCGTCCCCTCCCCCGCTCCAGGTAATCCCAGGGCATTCCAAGGCTGACTTTCCATGGGTAGGATTTAAATAGCTCTCAGGAATATGCTCAAGTCGTTATTACCCGGTGGATGACTAGTCCCCTGGAGTCGAGGGGACGGTAAATACTCCTCTGGTGATGACAATAGCCGCGATCAGAGCAAACACTGTTCGGGTGCCTCCAGGCCCAGGTGAGCCGAAGCTCTCCTGGAGAAGCAGATCCCAGCGGGTGGCAAGCAGCTCTCCCAGGGAGCCCTGAGTTTGTCTTTTTAAGGGAATCTGGCAGAAGACACATTGTTTTCCTCTGTGGGACTGACAACCCATGTGAGGCCGTTTTCTTCAGGTAGCATTGAAAATGACAATCCTTGCCAGAAGTGGGGAAGCAGAGCAGGCCCACTGTGGGGGGCTAACATGAAGTCAGACTCTCAGGGGTGGGACCCCGGGGACCCGTCGTCAAAGCCTCTGAAGAGGAGACCAAGGCAGAGGAGAGAGAACGGCTGGAAGCACAGAGATGGGTGACCTCACAGTGTCATTGGCAACCAACCAGTCATCTTGGGAGGAATCCCACCTTCCGACACCATGACTCACAGGCCTGCCTCTCTGCATCGACCTTTTCAAGCCCCGAAGATGAAAGGCATTATGCTGGCATGCATTAGAATGGCAATTAATCCTCAAGAAGAAGTGTGAAATGTGGGTTGGATTTGAGGTGGGGAAGGAGGGGGGCCTTATACCTCCACACACACTCATACTCAGACACATACGAAATATTACAACCCACACACTTGGCTACAGGCCCAGAAAAATCAGCCACTCTGAGCTGAAGAAGAGGGAGAGAACGAGAAGAGAAAGGAGGATGGGCAATCGAATGTCATTGCCATGGCCTCTTGCCCATCCTCCACTGCCTCAAGAGTTGATTCATTGACTCATTCATTCATCAACAAATTGTACAAGTGCCCCGAGGGGCCCAGCCCAGGGAGGATGGTGTTAAGGTAAACACAGAAGAAGTACAATCATTCTCCACCTCCAGTAATGTTCAATGTATTCATAGCTGGGGAGAAGTGCCCTACATGCCGAAGTATTTAATCATCTTGGAAAGAGTGAATGAATGAGACAGAGACGTAAAAAAGCAAAATGATATACAGGTAGGCACCAAAAGCAAATGGGGGCAGACATAAAGGCTCCAGTTATCAGAAGGGCAGGGAACATCACTGTGCATTGGAGGACCTGAGGATGACTTCGTGGAGATGAAACTGGAGTATTATCACCAAAGACTGGAAGGGTTTGGAGGAAGAGAGGAGGGAAGGAGTGGTTTAGGTGGAAGATGTTTTTGAGCCAAGCACTGAGGTGGTGATGGGGGTTGGGAACAGCGGAGGGAAAACCAGTCGTTAGAAGTCACTGTTGTGTTGAGGGAGATGAAATAGGCCTAAATCATACGAAAACGCAGTGACATCTGCCACATTTCTCAAAGTGTGGTCCAGATTCCAGCTGCAGATGTATCACCCAGGACGCTTTCAAAAATACTAATTCCTGGGCTTCCCCGGTGGCGCAGTGGTTGAGAGTCTGCCTGCCGATGCGGGGGACGCGGGTTCGTGCCCCGGTCCGGGAGGATCCCACATGCTGCGGAGTGGCTGGGCCCGTGAGCCATGGCCGCTGAGCCTGTGCGTCCGGAGCCTGTGCTCCGCAACGGAAGACGCCACTACAGTGAGAGGCCCGTGTACCGCAAAAAAAAAAAAAAAAAAACTAATTCCTGGGGCCTGTCTAGGGTCACCTAACACATAATTCATGGGATGGGGGAAGGGCTCAATTTTTTTAAATGAATTCCTCAGGTCATTCTTAGGTATAGTAGTTCAAAAGTCTTTGGTGTTAGGCATCTAAGCTTTAACCTATTGGTAGTTTGTAATACTTACAGGCTAAAGGCCAGGGTGAAATTGGTGTTTAAGAAAGACGATTCTATACTACTCAGCCATAAAAAAGAAGAAAATTCTGCCATTTGCAGCAATATGGATGGACTCGGAGGGCATTATGCTATGTGACATAAGTCAGACAGAGAAAGATAAATACTGTATGATATCACTTATATGTGGAACCTAAAAAATACAACAAACTAGTGAAGATAACATAAAAGAAGCAGGCTCACAGATATAGAGAACAAGCTAGTGGTTACCAGTGGGGAGGTGGGGAGGGGTGTAGGGAGTGGGGGGTACAAACTATTGGGTGTAAGATAGACTCAAGGCTGCATTGCACAACACGGGGGATATGGCCAATATGTTGTAATAACTGTAAATGGAAAGTAACCTTTAAAAATTGTGTAAAAGTAATTCTTTAAAGAAGACTATTCTAGCAGGAGTGCACAAGGTGGACCCAAAGGGGCAAAGACTAGAGGCAGGGAGGAAATTCAGAGGCTATCATAGCAATTCCAGCGTGTGCTGGTGAGACCAGAGACTTGAGAATCTATAACCAATATGCAGACTACCTCTTTGTTTTGTACTCTCAGGAACCCATGAATCGCACCATTGTTGATGTCTTTGGGTATTATTTGTTCCCTTGTAACCTTCCTCTGACTCACTCAACGGAAACTGCTTTTGCTACATCTATCACTGAATTCACAGCAGGAATGTCCACCACCAACCAAATCACTCTTTCTCTTTCACCCTCTCCCCCTTCCAACCATGCACATAAACAAACACGCAGACACAGAACTGCATGCGCACACATGTAAGCACACAGTTTGTTTGCTCCACAGAGAAAACTAGCCACTTCCCTTAGCAGTTAAACCAGACACCACTATGAGGAAACTCACTGCCGGATCCAACAATGTCCACAGCTGCAGAGGCCGGGGGGTGGGGGGGCTGCAGAATCTTCCAGTTCTAAGAGACCTGCTCACCACGGATGGTCTACACAGATGCTCTAGGTGTGTGGGCCCCACCTTACTTCTCTGCTTCCTTCAAGCAGCCTTGGAGCTCCAATGGAGATCATTTTGTCACTTTATAGTCTTGTCAGCATATCAATCCATGAATCCTGAACGCTAATGAATTATATTATCCAGCTCAATCCATCAGGAGGCTGATGGCTCTGACTGGGCACTGTGCCAAGGCCCAGGACTCCCTGAAGGAAAGGGGTAGGGGAGAGTGGGAATTGAGGGAGTGGAGATGTGATCCACTGATTAGTCCAAGGAGAGACCAAATCCAACACACTGTATGCACATCACGGTAGAGAGGAGCTCCAGGCAAATTCCTGGGACTGTTAGCCTCCCAACTTTTTGTAGGGCACAAATTCTGCTTTTGACTCTCCCACATCAATACCTAGCTGCTGGGCTTCCCTGGTGGCACAGTGGTTAAGCATCCACCTGCCAATGCAGGGGACACAGGTTTGAGCCCTGGTCTGGGAAGATCCCACATGCCGCGGAGCAACTAGGCCCATGCGCCACAACTACTGAGCCCACGTCCCCCAACTACTGAAGCCCGCGCACCTACAGCCCATGCTCCGCAACAAGAGAAGCCACGGTGATGAGAAGCCTGTGCACCACGACAAAGAGTAGCCCCTGCTCGCTGCAACTAGAAAAAGCTCGCACACAGCAACGAAGACCCAACGCAGCCAAAAAAAAAAACGACCTAGCTGCTCACTCACCCCAAAACTCCATTACCTAGAACACCATCTGCCCAAACCCCCATAGACCATCTTCGGGATGTAGTAGAGTAGCATTTGTCAGGAAGAGTTAGCACGTCTGCGTTGGATGGTTTTTCCATTTGATCCTCCATATTGACTCCCCACCCGACTCAGTCTCCTAGGTGCTGACCTTATGGACTGCTTCATTGGAATAGTTTGTTCTATGGGTATTAGTTGGGTTTGGTAAACAGCGAATCCTGGCAAGAGATCAAAGGGATGGAGGAGAGTGAAGTTGGGAGACTTATTTCCTAGGCTAACTCCTGGTACATTCATGGGGGACCGGCTTTGTCCCTCATCTAAAGGTCAGGGGGCCCTGTCTACACAGCTCTCTCCCACGTTGGGCTGCAGAAGCCACTCCCTTCCTTTACCAGCCAGAGCAGGTTTGAATGAAGCCCCCAACTCTTACTAGTCCCAGGGTACTGTTCTACCCTTTATGGGTTTCCTAAATCCTGCTCACACCTTTGAAAATAGTTCCTTTATTAGAGTCCCCTTAAAATACCCAATTGGATGTATATCTGTTTCCTGTCTGCACCCTGACCGTTAGGTTTAAAAAAATGGTCAAATAACTAATGAAATGGGTTATTCATGGCTAGACTTCTTGGAGCTTTTAACATGCATGGTGAATATCCACGAGGAAGGATAAGATCCAACACTTATTTGACCCAGTACCACCCCCCATTCTCCCTCCACCCCCAGGATTTAAAGCATTTCAGGGAAGCCAGGTGTATGCTACAGCCACGTGCAGCTAGCAAAGAGGGGCAGAGCACCAGAAAATGCACAGTTCTTTGGAACCCCTGCTGGAGAACACAAGGGAGTCTTTGTAAATAGCACACAAGCTCTGGCCCATGATGCACCGTGAAAGAATACAAGTAAGACCTAGTCCTTTGTCTGCCACCAACTCTGTGATCTTGGGCAGGTCACTTCACTTCTTAGGGCCTCTTTTCTCACCTTTAAGATGAGATACTGAGCTTGATCCGTTGATTTTAAACTTGCAAACACTGGAACTGTCTCTCCAAATGAAATCTTACGTAGAAGCCCAATACAGAAGACAGATGGAAACCAAGCTGCTCTGGGTGAGGCCAGGCTCGGGGCAACAAGTGTAAAACATCACCGACCAGACTCTATCTCTTATACGGTAGCCCTTGAGGCAATTCCAAGGAACCTTCAAGACTGCATGGAGCCACTCTTAGAAACACTGTTCTACAGGGACCCACAAGTACCTGCTTTGATGTGAGCCCCGGGTGGTCTTCACATGGAATCAGTGTTGCCCCTGGCAACCAAGAAGAAATAGAGGGGACCCTTGAGCCCCCACTTACAGCAAAGCCAGCAAAAAGCCTCATGTGGAATTTTCTCTTTATTTCTGAAAATATGTCAGGTTTTAGCAAGAAGTAATTCCCTTTATCTCAGGGTAGAGGAATTTTGGAACCTATTATGCCCTCCTACGAAGTGTCTTCAATACCAAATTACTTTTCCCAGCCAATATTCTAACTATTAAAATGTGTGAATGAGTCTGGACACAGATCTCATTCTCTCTGGATACAAAATGCTCAGCCTAAAATGTATTGGGGATTTTACTGATACCAAAAGGCTTGAAAACACCTTTGAGCCACCTTGAGTCTAAGGACCCAGCCAGAGCTCCCCTTTCTTCCCTACCTCCCCCCCAACGTCTGTTTGGCTGGGCACCGAGGTCTCCAGGCTGCGAGGGAGACTCCACCAGCCTGGTGGAGAAACAGGAGCAGGGGTGTGATCAGGGAAAGTATCCTAAAACCTGGAGGAGGTAAGCCGAAGCCCAGTGAGAAGGTGAGCAAATCCTCTCCCCAACAAACAGCTGCTAAACTGGACAACATTGATACAAACAGCCATTTCAGTGCTCTAAAAATTGATCAAAAAGTACCCAACCATCTGAGAAGTGTTTACGTGTGAAAAACTGCTGAACTTCAGGTAGGAATAGTGAGAGTTTATGACATTCTTGCCTAGGACTTCTCCCAGCCTCCCCACAGATCAGTCATCACAGAGGTTCTGCCAGGATGGGGCAGGCTATGAGTACTGGCAACTGTGCTACTGTTAGGTCAGAAGGGACCCACTCGATTTGGAGTGTTGGGTGACACCCTTGCCCTCTCACCACATTAGAGGAGCATCAATATGATTAATGGCTGACTTCTCATCTGAAGCCATGGAGGCCAGAGGCAGTTGGAAATACCTATTTGAAGTGATAAGAGAAAAACTGTCAGCCGAGAATTCTATATCCAGCAAGATTAACCTTCCAAAGCAAAGGTGAAATAAAGACATCCTCAGATAAACAAAGACTGAGAAAATTCTCTGATAGCAGACCTGACTTATAAGAAATACTAAAGAAACTTCATGGGCTGAAAGGAAATGGGCACCAGGCAGTAATTCAAATTCACAGGAAGAAATGTAAAACACCAGAAACAATACATGTGTGGTTAATGTGAGAGACTCAGCACACATATTTTTCTCATGTCTTAACTTTTTGAAAAGACTTAAAATTTTGTAAATAATTTTAATACTGTAGTATTGGGTATACATATACATAGGTAGATGATAGAAAGATAGATAGATAGATAGATAAATAGATAATATATATGGCAAATATAGTACAATAGGGGAGGGCTCATTGGAGCAACATTGGGGAAGGTTTCCATGTTCTACTGGAAATAAGTTAGTTCTAAAGAATGTAATGAGTGAAGATGCATATTGTAATCCCTAGAGCAATAATCACTAAGAAAATAACTTTTATTTCTATTTATTTATTTTTAAAAATTTGTTTATTTTATTATTTATTTTTGGCATGTGTTGGGTCTTCGTTGTTGCGTGCGGGCTTTCTCTAGTTGTGGTGAGCGGGGTCTACTCTTCATTGTGGTGTGCATGCTTCTCATTGCGGTGGCTTCTCTTGTTGCAGAGCACAGGCCCTAGGGCGTGTGGGCTTCAGTAGTTGTGGCTTGCGGGCTCCAGAGCGCAGGCTCAGAAGTTGTGCGGGCTTAGTGGCTCCATGGCGTGTGGGATCCTCCTGGACCAGGGCTCGAACCCGTGTCCCCTGCATTGGCAGGCAGATTCTTAACTACTGTTGCACCAGGGAAGCCCCAAGAAAATAACTTTTAGATATAATAAAAATGTCAAAGGGGGCTTCCCTGGTGGCGCAGTGGTTGAGAGTCCGCCTGGCGATGCAGGGGACACGGGTTCGTGCCCCGGTCCGGGAGGATCCCACATGCCGCGGAGCGGCTGAGCCCGTGAGCCATGGCTGCTGAGCCTGCGCGTCCAGAGCCTGTGCTCCGCAACGGGAGAGGCCACAACAGTGAGAGGCCCACGTAACGCAAAAAAAAAAAAAAAAAAAAAGTCAAAGGAATTAAAATGGTACAATAGAGACATATCACGCCCATGGGATGAAAGAATCAATGGAGTAAACATGACAATTTTCCCCAAATAATATACAGATTTAACAGAATTCCTATCAACATCTTCTCAAAATTTTTTAAGATACAGACAATATTCTAAAATTTATGTGGAAAGGGGAAAAAAAAACCTAGAATACCTAAAATAACTTTTAAAAGGAAAAATAAAGTGGGAGTGATCAGTCTACTCAATTTCAAGAAATATTATGTAGCCACAATGATCAAGACTGTCTGGTATTGGCAGAGGAACAGACATGTAGATCAATGGAACAGAATAGAAAACCCAGAAATAGACCCACAGAAATATGTTTGACTGACTTTTTGACAAATGTGCAAAAGCAATTAAGTAGAGGAAAGAGAGCCTTTTTTTTTTTTTTTTTTTGCGTTACGTGGGCCTCTCACTGTTGTGGCCTCTCCCGTTGCGGAGCACAGGCTCTGGACGCGCAGGCTCAGCAGCCATGGCTCACGGGCTCAGCCGCTCCGCGGCATGTGGGATCCTCCCGGACCGGGGCACGAACCCGTGTCCCCTGCATCGCCAGGCGGACTCTCAACCACTGCGCCACCAGGGGAGCCCACGAGAGCCTTTTTAAAAGGCTCTAAAGCAACTGAACATCAGATCTGCAGGCAAAAAAACAAACAACAACAATAACAAACCCTCAACCTAAGTCTCATGCCTTATACAGAAATTAACTCCAAATGGATCATGGACTTAAATGTAAATATAAAACTATAACACATGTTGAAAGAAAGGAGAAAATCTTTGGCACCTAGGGCCAGGAAATGAGTTTTTAGACTTGACACCAAAAGCACAATCCATAAAGGAAAAAAAAAAAAAAAACCTGATAAATTAGACTTCATCAAAATTTAAAGTTTTGTTCTGCAAAATACCATGTTAAAAGGATGACAAGATAGGCTTCAGCCTGGGAGAAAATATTTACCAATCATGTATCCTACAAATAACTATTATCTGGCAGATAAAAAGAATTCTCAAAAATTAACAGGAAAAATGTAAACAATCTGATTAGAAAGTAAGCAAAAGTAATCAAGAGACATTTCACTGAAGAAGATAAACAGATGAAAAATAAGCCCATGAAAACATGTTTAACAACGTTAGCCATTAGGGAAATGCAAGCAAAAGCTACAAAGATATCACTTCATAGCTATCAAGGCTAAAAGTGGCTAAAATAAAAAATATTGACAACACCAAATGCTGACAAGGATGTGGAGAAACTGGATCACTCATTCATTGCTGGTGGGAATGTAAAATGGTACAGCCACTCTGGTAAACAGTTGGGCAGATTCTTTAAAAATAAATACATAAATAAACATGTAGCTACTAAACAATCCAGCAACTGCACTCCTAAGCATTTATCCCAGATAAGGGAAGACTTATCTGGACACAAAAAAGTTCGCATGAATGTTTATAGCAGCTCTATTCATAATATCATAAAACTGAAAACAACCCAGATGTCCTTCAACAGATGAATAGTTAAACTGTGGTATATCCACACCACAGAATATTTGCTACTCTGAAATAAAAGGGAATGAACTATTGATGCATTCCTGGATGATTCTGCAGAGAATTATGCTTGATGAAAAAAATCCAGTCTCAAAATTATATACTGTATGAGTCCATTCATATAACACTCTTGAAATGACAAAATTATAGAAATGATGGATAGGTTAATGGTGACCAGGGGTTAGTAAGGGGGTGGATGGAGAAAGGAAGTGGGTGTGGCTGTAAAAAGGCAACATGAGGAATCATTTCCGCCTCCTGATGGAAATGTTCCATACCTTGACTGTATCGATGTCAATATTCTGGTTTTGATATAGTGCTATAGTTTTGCAAAATGTTACTACTGGGGAAACTGGCTAAAGGATACACAAGATATCTGTATTGTTTCTTACAGTTGCATGTGAATCTCCAATGATCTCAAATTTAAAATTTTAATTTTAGAGAACAATACAATAAAAGCAACACTTATTTTGCTCACACATCTCTGATTTGGGCAGGGTTCAGTGGGTATAGCTCGTCTCTGATCCACTTGTGTTAGCTTGGACATCTACAAGGCTGGGGGTTGGAATCATCTGAAGTCTTTCTCACTCATACATCTGTTGACAGTTGATGCAGTCAAAGGCAGTTGACACTGGTTGTTGATGGATACCTGAGCTGGAGCTGTCAGCCCTTACAGGCAGCCTTTGCACATGGCCTGGACTTCCTTACAGTATGGTGGCTGGGATCCAAGGCTGAGTGTGTCAGAAGAGAGAGAGCTGTGGAAGGCATGCAGTGTTACTTCTGCTGCGCGATGCTCATTGAGGCAGTCAGGAAGGCCCTCCAGTTTCATGGAGAAGAGACCATATCTCATGGGGGAATGGGAAGGTTTTGGGAGAGCGTGTGGGACTAGAAATATAACTGTCACCATTTTATGTAAAATATGATATGCCATAGTCTCTAAAGACTGACTTTCTCTCTCCCAAATCTACAAGACTGGCCATAGCTACCTAGTTTACATGGCCTAGGTCCAGCCATGCACAGAGACCAAATCTCTCTCTTTTAATGGTTCCTAATTTCTAGAGAAGGAGCTCCAATTGGCCCATAGGTAAATTTTCGTAAAATTGTACACTCTTGTCAAGAGATAAGCATAAAACAACATGACACAGAAAGGTTACATACAAAAGGATAGGCAAAGTTTATCAGGAGAAGGCAAACAAAAAGAGAGCTGGGTTGGCAATATAAATATCAGATCAAGCCGACTTAAAGGCAAAAAAAAAGGCCTGAAATAGGACAGAAAGTGTTATTTAATGTTGAAAAAGGGTACAAGCCACAAAGAATACATAAGCACCATGAGCTTTTTCTGTGCTGAACAATGTAACTATGAAATACGTAAAACCAATTCTATAACGAATACAAAGAGAAAATGACAGGAACCCAACAGTGGTGGGAGAGCTGGAGACACCTCCCTCAGTCTTTGACAGATTAAGTAGGCAAAGAATGAGTTAGGATAGAGAGGAACTGAATAATATATTTCATGTATCTGATTTAATAGATATATGTCAACTTATACTCTATGAGAAGAAAATAATACCTTTTCTCTAATAACTCATGAAACATTCACAAAAAATTGATCATATATTGGCCCCAAAAGAAAACCTCAATAAATTCCTCAAAGCAGAAATTGTACAGGCCCTGTTTTCTGACCGCAATACAATAAAATGGCAAAAGTTCAAACCGACAAACCCAAACGCTTTGAAAGTTAACAACACTCTTCTACAGAAGTCTTGGGTCAGAGAGAAAATTAAGGCTGTAATTACAGGTCATTTAGGACTTAACAGCAAAAAGAACATTGCATATTGATGCTCATGGGATTGTGCCAGAGACAAATTCAGAGCTAAGACCCGATATTGTGGACAGAAAAGAGTAAAAATAAATTAGAAAAGAAAAACAAACCGAACCAAAGAAAGTTAGGAGGCAGGAATTAACAAATCTGAAAGCATGAAATCATGATTTGAAGAGGAAAATAACCCTGATGTGTAAAGAGGCAGTTGTTTGAAAAAGAAGACTAACGGGAATAAATTGCTAATCCAGAAAATACTAACACAAGACTGAGAAAAGGGATATAATTTCCTATATAGAGGCTTTTTGAGGGCATGTTACAGTTTTAAGCTAATAAAGTTTCAAATGTTTAACGGATTTAAGAAAAATAGAAATTACAAACTGAAGGTAGAACTAGAAAATGTGGATGAATCAATATGCAAGGAAAATGTTGCCAAGTATGACAGGCAGGATACATAAGGATGTGGGCTCTAGTGCCAGCCTGCCTGGATTTGTATCCCAGCTTCACCTGTTGGGCAAATTATTCAACCTCTCCAAATCTCAGTTTCCTTAATGCTAAATTGGTGATGCTAACAGCATCTGTCTCCCGAAGTTGTTGTACAGTCAGTGAAATAACAAGCCAACCCCCTACCACCCTGCAAACCGAAGGACTCCCCAAAAGATACCAGGCATTTTTATTATTGCCTTCCTTCAAACTTTCAAAGAACAGATCTTTCATATGCTCTATTAATAGTTTCAAGGCATACAGAGGGATGAACACTATGCACTTGATTTTACAAAATCATTATCTTGATACAAAAACCTGCCATGTTAGCACCAAAAAATGCAAATGTTCTTTATGAATACATAGGAATTAAATGAGATATATACAAATGGGATCCAGTGTTGTAAGGAAAGAATAAGACATAAAAATCAAGTAAGGTATTTCCTACGAATAGATGAATAGTTCAATATGAGGAAATCCATGAACCCACCTCATCACATCAGGCAATTGGCAGTGTGCTCACCAAGAAATCCTGCTTTCAGTTATTTGCTTAAAGAAATAAGACATGGACAAAGAGCTGTGTTCAAGGTTGTTTGGTGTACATTTCTTGAACTTTTAAACAATCCAAATACACATTACTACACATTAATAGGTTAATAGGGGAATGTATATATATATATATATATATATATATATATATATATACACACACACACAAATATATATATATATACACAATGGACTATTCTATAGAAAAGACTATTGTGAAATCATATAAAAGACTATTTCAAAACATGAAAGTATATTCAAGACATGTTGTCCATTAAGTATACAGGGAACAGATTAAAAGCAGTATATGCTTATTTACATATGTGGAAACTACACCTTTATCTGTGTGTGTGTATGTACATATAGGTGTGAACATTTAGGTTGTTTCTTTTGCTACTATAAAAATGCTACAATGAATAACCTTATGCATTTGTTATTTCGTACATATGTGAGGATCAAATCACCATATTTTTCTCCATTTTAAGCTTTGTAATCTGATTCTCACTTGTGCAAAGTGAAAAATGCAAATGGTTATTCATTGCAATATTAAGTGTGAGTGTGTGTGTGTATGTAAACATACACATAGTAATGTATAGGGGGAGGGAAACAAAAGAAAATATAACAAAATGCCACAATGGTTATTTTAAGATGGCTTAATTTTTCACCTCTATACTTTAAATTTTTTTCCTTAATGCCAGTATATGAAAAAAATAAAATGTTAGCAAAATATTTGAAGTAAGTTTCAAACAAAAGGAAAAGCCAGGCACTTGTAAACAAAATATCTAAGTTCAAGACATTTATCCTGTTTGTAAACTCAGCTGTAAACAAAATTATAAGAATTACTTCAAATAAGATATTTAAGGAGTTTTTTGCAGTGTCTGGAAATCGGTAGGTCAATAATATAAATTCAAATGAAAATCATTGCAAAGACTAGTTTAAAAAATGTATGTGAGGGACTTCCCTGGTGGCGCAGTGGTTAAGAATCTGCCTGCCAATGCAGAGGACACGGGTTCGAGCCCTGGTCCAGGAAGATCCCACATGCCGTGGAGCAACTAAGCCTGTGCACCACAACTACTGAGCCTGTGCTCTAGAGCCCGTGAGCCACAACTACTGAGCCCATGTGCCACAACGACTGAAGCCCACGTGCCTAGAGCCCGTGATCTGCAACAAGAGAAGCCACCACAATGAGAAGCCCACACACTGCAACAAAGAGTAGCTCCCACTTGCCGCAACTAGAGAAAGCCCACACGCAGCAATGAAGACTCAACGCAGTCAAAAAATAAGATTAAATAAATAAATAAATAAATAAATAAGTGTTTAGTACAGAGCCTGGGCCATAGCTGGTTACCAGGGATTATTAAATGAACCTGAATCATCTCCCTTTCCTGGTGACAGCTAGATTCTGAAAAGGAAGATTAGAAGTATTTCTAACTGCCACCATTTAACTTGGGTTCTCTCATTTCTTGCAACTGTTTATTTGATGCTGCCATATTGTTTAAAAACAAACAAAAAATAACAATAACAACACAGAAAAATGACACTGGTTTTCTCTTTGCCTCTGGAGGACAAGCCGAACAAATCTATCCTTTATCTCCCTTCCTGGATTCTCTCTTCTTGCTTAAATCCAGATCCAGGGTAGAACTGATTCAGCATTTGACAAATAGCTTTTCCCTGGATATAACTTAATATTCTGTTTTGGGAAGGGAGAATATCTTCATGTGAGAAATGCTGGCTTACCGCCCAAACCTATACCCCACTGGATAGAGTCCATGACTATTTAAAGACCCTGGTCTGAACCAAAGGAATGATATAAATGATTCCATTGGTATGGGAAATTTTGTCTGGTAGGAGCACACAGGATGATTTGTCTTGGAAATGGCCAGAGACTAGAACTAAGAGAAATGTGAACAAAAAAATACATTGTGGGCCTGGATTTAGGATATGGTCATAGGAAGAGGATTTGGGGATTCACTGGATGGATACGGAGGATGAAGGGAGGGAAATGGTGAATGAGGACTGAAGTTTCGCTTTCCAAGCCCATGGAACGTCAGTACCATGGACAGCGCTTGAGCATTGGGAGAATAAAATGATGAGCTCACTTTGGGACATGATGGTTTGGGCTAAGAGCAGGAATTTCACGGGGATGGCCATAAGCAGTTTAAAATCTAACCCTGCAGACCAGATGGACCTCAAGCTAGAGGTGTAGACTTGAGACCTATCAATTTGGGCAAGAAGGTGGAGCCTAAGTCTTCATGAAGACACCTGAGCCTTATGGAGCACTAGTATTTAGAGAATAAAACAGAAAAAGGGATCTAGTGAAGGAGCTTAAGAATAAGTAGCCAGAAGGTATAATGCCAAAGGTAGGAAAGATGGTTTCATCCAGGAAATGGAAGCAGACCTAGACCTAAGAGGATGGTAGAGCTGTGACCCACGGTTTAAAACTAAAGCTAAGACCTCATGCCTCCTCTTTCCCTTGCTTTAGTTGAAATTAGATGCATGCACCAACAAAACCCAAAAATACAATGTCAAATTGAAGCCATAATACAATGCTGAATTGTGCTTTACTGGTAAGCCAAACCATTCAGTTTTAGAAGCCTTCAGAATACCTTGAACTCCTGGCTTTAGCAACTATGACTCTATTAATTTTGTGGCTTGTTCAATCAATGTGGACTTTTGCATTATTAATTAAAACCAATGCTTTTGAAATCAGGCTGTGTTACTTATAGGCAGGGCAGAGCCTAGAACCCAGGACTCTGGATCCCAGGCAGTGGGCAGTTCACGTCAGCTTGCCACATCTCAGGATGCACCCAGATACCTGTGTATAAAGACCTGGGACAAATCAAAGTCCCATAAAGTGTAAGCACTTTAAGTTATGGCATCCTCTTCCTGGCTAACCATACCTGAACACCCTCCTCCCCAAAAAAGGATCTATTTCCCCTGCCCAGTTCTCTATCTCACATATGTGTATTTGCCAAATGTCCCCTAGTCTCCATCCTTCTCCTCCTCCACCCCAACAAAGCCTCTATTGCTGGTCAGCCAGATCCACAGATGTGGGTGGGTCATCATGGTGACAGAGGAAGCCCTAATGCAGAAGGAGAGAGACAAAAACAGCAGAGGAAGGACCCTGCTCCATTTCTAGGGTAGCCCAAGGTCTGAGCTTTTAAGAAGTGCTTGCTTTGACTCAGAGAAGCATAGCAGAAGTCAAGAGAGGTGCTTCTGTGTTGGAGAGACCACGGAATTCCTGAACTCTTCTTTAAAAAAATTTTTTTCTGTGATTTTCAGGTGATCATCAGTATAACCATCCGATTTTAAGCAGCGCTACCCAGACCCCTACACATGGTGAGAGATGATTGAGAGTGTTCTGCGTTCCATCCTCATTCCAGGTGGCTCCATCCTAACTACTGATGCCTATTATGGCATCAAACATGGTCACTGGCTCATTGAAGCTAAGGTGCAAGGAGCCAGGTACCCGCCCTCCTCCAGGGCCACAATGCCTCTCTCTCACTTTTAGACAATTGTCCCCCTAGTGTCTGTCTTCAATATCAGAGCAATCTTCTGCCATGAAAGGGAAAGAGTAAGCCCCTTTCTTAACGCATTTCACTTGCAATCTTGATCACTTCTTGCAGCCATAAATTCCATGTGTCCACAGCAAGGAGTGAACACTCTCCTTTGCCCAAGGCTACTTGTGGTACCATTTAGTAATGACATGAGATGTGAAAAATTCTATTGATGCTCCCCAAACTAATTAAGATTTAATAAAACTCAAAACCCAACTGGATGACCTGAGCTTTAGCTTCCCAGCAGAGGAAGAACCTGAAAGTTGCAGAGCACAGGCATGGCAGCAAATTGCCAAAGGGTTACAAACCCATGTTTCCCTCTTAGGTTTCAACGTCCTCCCACCAGATCACAACTTACCATTTGGAACTGCAGTGAACAACTATTTTTTGGTACATGCTCAAAACTTGATAGAACGTGACAGCCACGTAAATTGTGAGCTATCATTATTCTTCTGTCTTTGCTATGAAATAATGAAAACACCATTAAATTTTAGTGAGAGAGAAACTCAAAACAAAGATAAATTCTGCAGCTCACCTGGCAGAGAGACCTACCCCTCTTATCTGCTCTATTTCTGCATTATAATTCAGAGAACAAAAGTGGACTATTTTGATGTCCCCCTCCAGTGTTCAGCTCCTAGTGGAAATATATGATGAAAGCAACAGTTTAATAAGGTGTTTCAGGTTTCGGGCCTAGGAGAAATTAGAACCGGAAGAAATCAGAGAGATCAGTTAAAAGAAGCTGGTATCAGTGGTGATGTGGACAGTGGGGAGAGAAAGAAGGGTTCAGATATGAAAGAAATTGTAGAAAGAATTGGGAAAACTTAGTTACTAACTGAATATGGCTGATGAAAGTCAATTATGAGTAAAATGCAAAGCCACGATCAATGAGAAGAATGGAGGGTCTTATTAACACAATCTAAGGAATCAGGAAAGCAACCAGTGTACTGGGGATGGAGCTGTTGATGGTGAGCCTGGATCTGGACATCGAGAGCCAGATAGGACTGTAGGATTTGCAAGAAAAACCACTCAACAGGCAGTTAGAAATGCAGACATGAAGTCTGGAGGGAGATGACAGCTGAAGATGTAAGTTATGCTTTGGAAGCGGTAACAGAAGCCTTGGGAGTAGGGGCAATCTGTGCAAGAAGGCTGAAAGAGAAAAGCAGAAGGCAGGAGCAGAAAGCCTGGGGGATGCCCATTGGTGATGAAGCAGCAGCAGGGAGAGGAGCCAGAAAAGGCAAACGAGGATGCTCTGCTAGCTCAGTATCATTCTGAAAGAGTAACTATGAGCTGGTTTTCCCCGGAAGAAGCCAACACAAGCGCAGCCCCTGAATACAAAAGGAGGAACCATTCTTCCCTCCTCTTCTTCCTGTCTTCTTTTTCTACCTGGAGATGAGGAGATAAGGGTAGATGAGACCCGATCCCTGTCCTTGAACAGCTCGCAGCCTAGCGGAAGCAGGGTTTTCTCTGCATTCCTCCCTTAGATGTTACACTTTTCCGAGGAGCTGGCAGAGCAGCTCTCAAGAGAAGAGGCAGCCTGTGTCTATTTGATTAACAAATGAGTATTAATTGGATCCTTATTTTGGGCCAAGCACTATGAAGGCATCAGAAAAATTGGAAAGCAAGACTTCTGCTATCAAGGAGATTGCAATCTTTGGAGATCAGCAAGACCAACTCAAGTCAAATGATTAGAGACCACATAGACACTAAACTGGGTGGTATTGACCAGAAGAGCAATAGGGGCTTTAAAGATGTGATGTTGTCATAGCGAAGAGTCTTGGGGGAAGGGAGAATTTGCATAGAGGAAGAATAAGGAAGGGCATAGCAATAGGAGAGAGAGCATGAGCAAGGGGGCAGGGGCGATCATGGTGGAGGGAAAAAGCAAGGAAGGTCTGGCTTTGGCTCAGTGGCAGGTTTTAGAGAACAGTGAGGGGTAAGAGCATCCAGAAATGTTGCATTTGGAAGTGGGTGAGCTGAGTGATGCGCTCAGTGGGAGTATGATGCCAACAGGCAGAGGGAAGTTCGTTCTTCTCCAGCATGGCCAAAAGTGAAGAAACCAGAGCTAAGGGGCTGTGGCTATTACCCAGCTCTGGGTAGCAGTGCTCCCGGCTTCCTACCCACTCCACTTCCTGGTATCTGTCCCGATCTGTGTCAGGGAGGCTCTTTCAGTACAGTATGTTCTGATCATTCAGGGATGTAGAGCATCCCCCACCCCCTCACATATGTACTGAGCTGGCGCGAACACCAGCTCATTGGCTGGGCTCCCCTGGCTCCATCCCCAGTGTTGAGGGTACCAGTGAAGGCAGGAAGGGATACAGAAGCCAGGAGTTCCCTGTACTGAGGTTGCCCTTGGACCAAGCCTAGGAGTCCTCTTTGTCCCACGGTTCACAGCACCCTCTTTGCCAAGAGGCATAGGGAGACACAGACCACTGATACATTTGTCCAAAGTTAGAGCCTGCCCTTTCTTGGATGTCCCAAACCAAGAGGATGGAGGGATGATGCAAGAGCCACCCCGCTGCCTCATTTCTGGGAATGGTACCACTGTTTCCCCAGCAATACCTGTTAACTTCTTGCCGTGCTTCAAGTCAGTCAAGCACCAAGGCATGCTTGTCTTCCTGCCTTGGATCTCTATTCCTTTTTGTACCCCATCTTCATGGCCACTCAGCACCCATACCTGCATCTCCTCTTCCCCCAACTCCTGTGTTATTCCTAATCTGGCCCCCAGAGCCCAGCCCAACTCATTCACCTCATTAGTCATTCACCTCACTTCTCTTTGTTCTTCCCTTCCATGTCTTCCCCACTTCTTTTCTCCAGGTCTGGCACTGAACAACTCTCCCTTCTCTCTCTTAGACTTTGTAATCTCAAGGGATGGAGGGAGAAAAACAGAATGATGTACTAGGCATTTTGCCCATGTTCTTTCCTCCAGCAGCTCAGAGATGGCTAAGGGGGCTTCAGAGGAAGGAGCAGGAACAAGAGGAAATGGCTTTGTAGCTCACAGTGGCTTGTCAGTTGTAGGGCTTGGAGAAGCCAAAGGTGGAAGGGGTGGCGTGAGGGTGAAATTACCTCGTGGACAGTGTGGGTTGTAGTCTCAGTGGAGCTGGGTCCTGGACCCAGTTCTATGGGTATGCAGACAAGATGGGTCACTCTACCTCCTTCAAACTCAGATATTTTCTGAGCCTGAGAGCTAGTATGCCTAATGCTATTGGGGAAAGAATAGAACCTTCACACCAAAATAGATGATTTTATGACACCCCTCACCCAGCTCCATCAGGCTTACGTTTTCATCAGACAGCCCAGTGATATACCGGCAGAAAGAGTTTGCCATCCAAGGAAGGGTAACCTGCCATCATGGCCAGTGCAGCCAAAGCACCTGCCCCCCGGCCTGTTGGCAACTGAAGCTGAGCACTGAGGGAGGCTGAGTCACCAGCATCACCTGTGTCCTAGCACATGGGGCCAGGAAAGCAGGACGGGGATGAGAGATGGAACCTGAATGCTTCCTTCCTGCCTGCCCCCCAGCCTTTGTCCCCACTAACGCCATGACCCCTCCCTTCTTTTGCAGAGAAGCCTCGGATGAACAACATCCTGACATCGGCCACCGAGCCCTATGACCTCTCCTTCTCCCGCTCCTTCCAGAACTTGGCCCACCTGCCCCCATCCTACGAGTCTGCAGTGAAGACCCATCCCAGCAAGTACTCATCCCTGAAGAGGCTAAGTAAGTGGGGTTTTCCTGGGGCTGGGGTCTGCCTCTGGGGCCTCCACAACATCTTCCTGTGTCTCACTCTCTTGCTGTGTACCTGAGGGCATGGGAGTGGGGTGTCCCAAGAGCAAAGAGCAAGGTGTAGCACAGTAGAAGAGAACAGACAAGTCCCTTGTTTTTGTTCTTTAGAGCGTGAGTCCATCTTCTCCCTCAGTAGAATGGAGGCCATGGGATCCTCAGTGCTTCAACTCATGTACCAGGTTAACTATAAGAGAAAGCCTTTCCCCAGCCTCACCCCACACCTGCCTTCTTCAAACCCTGGGCCTTCCTTGCTCTCTATCTGTCTTGGAGTAAAGGCTCTCAATGCCAGAGCTTTCTCTGAGACTCTTCCCAGATACCGGCTGTGGAAGGGCCCATAAACCAGCTCCCTCCCTAACCCCGTTAACACTGTCTTGGGAACCTGAGACTCCCCACTCCACGCACAGACCCCATTTCATGAGTTGAGCCCAGTACATCCCATGGTCCCAGCTCTGCCATTTGAGTCTGGGGAGCTCTAGGGATTGATGGGTTTCAGATGTTACAATGTCAAGAAGGTACATGGCAGGAGAGGTCTTCTCTTCCAGTTTTCCAACCCCTGGACCTTCTGCCTCCATTTCCCAATGAGTCTATTTCGATGACCACCCAGCTACAGGGCCGAGCCTGTGCTTGACAGTACAGGGTAACCTGTTGTGATAGAAGTTCAGCCCATGAGTCCGTATCAGCGAACGCCAAGGTGGAACAGTGAGTTTCTATGGCTAAAAATGGGAATCCCACATTCTGCAGAGATCTGGAAGGCTGTCTGTAGGAAGCCTCATTCCTGAAATGTGGGGCAAAGAAGGCTTGTGCATGTCCTGGGTGAGTTCAAGGGTGAGCCTGGGGGGCCTCGTGGACAGAGAGATGGGCGGAGCATCTGAACGAGGTGCCTGCTCGTGCCATGGGCACAGGCGAAGCACGCGTAGATTTGATTCTGTGCTTGTGTGGAGGCTGGATGCCCATGTGTTGGCTTCCTAGGCATAGGCTGTTACTCCAGAGAAGGTGTTACTATGTTTCTAAGTTACCAGTAAGCATTTTCACAAGCGCCTTCTGGGTGGAGCCCTCTGCTTTATTCTAGCAGGAGTCTTGTTCTGCAGCCCAACTTCCTTGGAGAGAGCTTCTGAGCCTCATCAGAAAGCTGCCGGCTGCTCCTTGGGTGTTTCAGCAAGACCCAGGGAGCTGTTCTGTTTCGGGACCATGGCGTGGCAGGAGCAGTACTGGAGCAGGAGTTCAGGGTCATGGGCTGCTAATCTATTCGGCCATGAACTCCCTGGAGACCTCGAGCGAGTCCATTAACCCCGGATACTCAAGGTGGTCCAGGGACGAGGGGCATCAGAATTGCCTGGGAGCTCCTTAGAGATGTGGACTCTCAGACCCACCCCAGAGCTAGGTCAGAATCAGACTCTGCATTTAACAAGACCCCTGGGGTCTGGAGAAGCTCAGCCTCTACCTGTGTGGGCTGCAGGATCCTAGTTGGATCCTAGCTGCACTGTCACAGTGTTGCCCCAGCTCACTCCTCTCTCTCTCTCTTTCTTTCTCGAACTCTCTCTCTCCCCTACAGCTGACAAGGAGGCAGACGAGTATTACATGAGAAGGCGGCACCTGCCCGACCTGGCCGCCCGTGGCACCCTCCCCCTCAACGTCATCCAGATGTCCCAACAGAAGCCGCTGCCGCGAGAGCGGCCCCGCCGGCCCCTCCGGGCCATGTCTCAGGACAGGGTCCTGTCCCTGGAGCGGGGCCTGCCGGATGAGTTCGGCATGCCCTACGACCGCATCCTGTCGGAAGAGCAGCTGCTCTCCACGGAGCGCCTGCACTCCCAGGACCCGCTGCTGTCCCCGGAGCGGACGGCCTTCCCCGAGCAGTCCCTGTCACGGGCCATCTCGCACACGGATGTCTTTGTGTCCACGCCCGTACTGAACCGCTACCGCATGACCAAGATGCACTCCCATCCCAGTGCGTCCAGTAACTCCTGCGCCACCCTGGGCCACAGCCAGACGGCAGCCAAGCGCCAGGCCTTTGCCTCACGCAGACACAACACCGTGGAACAGCTGCACTACATCCCAGGCCACCACACCTGCTACACAGCCAGCAAGACAGAAGTGACCGTGTGACCGGCAGGGCAGGCAGGCCAGGGGTCGAGAGGGGCCCGGAGCAGAGCTTCCAGCTCTGGATGGCTCCCTTCCCTCGACCCCGCTGTAGGAGCTGGGGGTGCACTGCCTTTGCCCAGGAAGCCATACTCCTGGGACACGGCCGGTGGTCTGGCACAGCGCTCGGACCTGGGATCTAGAGCGATCATCCTCACTCTTCCAGAAGAATCGAAGGGGAGGGAGGAGCGGGGCTAGGCCCCAGTCTCACCCCCCACCCCCCGCCGACTGTCACCAACTCCCTTTCAGTCCCACATCCCCTCTCCCCAACCTGGGGGCTCAGAGACCCTGGCCTGACCCTGGCCCGAAGCTGCCTGGGTTTGAATTGGCCAGTGGGTGCAGTCAAGGGGCTCACCCTGA
Source organism: Delphinus delphis (assembly GCF_949987515.2). NCBI lineage: Eukaryota > Metazoa > Chordata > Mammalia > Artiodactyla > Delphinidae > Delphinus > Delphinus delphis. The sequence continues at coordinate 53,864,065 of NC_082701.1, forward strand.
CCGAACAGGCTACTCGGTCTCATTCATTTACTTAAAACCGCATCACAGAAATCTAGTGCCTAAAAACTGCCCGCTCGCTCTCTCAGAGCCAGGGAGCTGCTGTGTCCATAAGCACAATAATGATTCTCTTCTGCCTGCTGGAACTCTCTGGTCCCCACTGGGTGGCCCTTCCTCCGCCGACCCCCTGGGGCCCTGTGCCCCTCCCCTAAGCCCCGGGACAGGGAGGGGTTCCCTTCCTTCAGCTGCCTCTCCATGGGTGGGAACCCCGCCCCATTCCAGCTGATTACCCCGCCCACAAGTCTCTGCCCCTCCCCCAGCCTTAGATTCCACCCCTGGGTTCGCTGGAGCTTTGCTCTAGTCCTTCCAGAAGAGAGCAGGGACGGGGTGCAGCGACTTTTGCGGTGCCCCCGCCAGCAACCTGGTGATCTCCACACTTCCTCCAGGCCTCTAGGTCTGAACTGTGACCTGCTACTCTGGCCTGCCTTCCCCTCCCCTGCTTTTCTCCCAAGAGGCGTCTGCCCCTGGCCAGAGAGTGGAGGTGGAGAGGCGACTGTGACGCCCTGGGCCTCAGGGGCTCGCCATTCCCATCGCCCAGGGCTCCCACCACGCACGTTAGGCAGGACAGAGGCTCTGGCTTCTATAGGGGGGCAGCTCAGCCCCAGCCAAGGAGGACCGCAGGTGGCTGTCCTGCACCTTGCCTGCTCCTCTCTCCCCATCACTGCCCCCCGCTTGGCCCCTTCTCTGTTTAGAACTTGCTCTCTCTGCCTGTTTCCCCACTCCTCCCACACCTCCCATTCTCCTGCAGCTCCATGACTCTCTCCTGGCTGCTGCTTCCACAAACCAGTGCCTCCTTTGGATCTAAGGGACAGAGACCCATTAGCAGACGCAAATAGTGGTACTCCAGGCTATTGGTCTGGGAGTTAACTGAGTAGCTCCCCAGTCGCTCCCCCAAAGGGAGCAATGAGCGCCAGGCAGATCCATGACCTCAGCTCTATTGGGGGGCTGCCCCCGCCAGCCCATCTCTTCTCTGCCTCCAGCCTGGGGGGTGGGCAGGATGTGACAGCCACCTGGAGAGCAGACAGTGAACGACGCAGCATCCACTCCCTGGAGACTAGAGCCTGGGGTGGGAGAGAGAAGGGGCTCCCCCATTCTCAGGGCCAGGGTACCTCCCTGGGCTGGAGCTGGGGGAATCGGCTTCAGACTATTGGGTGAAGGTATGATACTAAAAATGTGACTGCCGCCACGGTCAGACTCCAAAAGCAAAAACCTTAAACTGGGCTTTTAGATTCCCCAGTTCCGCATACAATATGTATGGCCCTTTAAATAGGGGGGCAGGGCAGGGAGAACTCCCCAGTGTTGGCCCTGGGAATTTTTAATCTAATCCACAGAGAAATCAATTGACTGATTCCTCTTACTTATTCAAGAATTCCAAAGCTCTTGTTCTCCCCCCTCCCCTCAAGGCTCACCATCACATGAATCTGGAGGGGATTGAGCTGGGGGTGAGGGACACAGCCCTGAAGTCCCCAATGGGGTGGTACCACTGGGTCTGTGAGGCTGTGAGGCCAGAGGTAACTCTGCTTTCCTTCCTTACAAGCACATAAACCTTCTCAAGGGCTGGTCCCTAAGGGTTTATGAGATTTTGGTCCAGAAGGTGAGGCTAAGAGGGTTGGGCTGGAGGCAATCAACGATTCCTGGAAACGAATGTGTGTCTGTCACAGCTGGTCCTCTCTGCCCACTGCTCTCTAATCCAGCCCTCGGCCAGTCCCCTTGAAGGCTGCCTGCTGGTGCAGAGGGGAAAGGACGTGAGTGGGTGAGAATCCCCTCCCCAGGTGTCTGCACACACATGTATCTGAACCAGAAACCGGATCTCATTCTGTGTCTGAAGCATCATCTCAGCACCAAGTCCTCCAGCCCTCAGAACGATGCTCCTCCCAGCCCTGTGTGTCTGTCTCAGGGGTTGTTTGATAGATTGATTCCGAAACATTTCTCATCCCAGCATTCCTGCTGCCCAGTTTAAAACCTCTGGTATCACTCGGATCAAAAACTTCTACCTGAACCATTACTTCTTTTAAATGATTCTTCTGTTTCACCCTTGGGTTTGGAAGGAGTGAGGGAGGGAAGGAAGGAAGGAAATAAGAGAAAGAAGTCTACAGACTTGCTCCAGTTCAGTCCCTCATTTCAAAATCCACACAGTGATGTCTTAACTGGGACACAGCAGTATCTCATTTATCGGTCATGCCATCCATGTCTGCAGAATAAGCAAAGCTGAGTTACCGGACAAGTTCTTGTAGCAGATAAGAGAGGGTTCTGGGGCTGCAACCCAGATGTCCTGACTTCCAGCCTCACCAGGCTGGTGGCCACTACCACACTTGGAAGGGCTGGCCCTTCCCCGACAATGGAAGCCCGCCTCCCCCAGCAAGGGAAGCCCAAAGCCCAAAGTTTCCCTCTGCTTGTCCGGCTCTCTGTGTGAGTTTCCATTGCTCTGCTGGTAATGCACTGCGGTCTGCATGGGTTCTCTCCTGCCCTGAAGGTTCTTGCTCATCTGCTTGGCCTTTGATGACAGCGAAGCTCTCACAATCTATCATGTCCTTCCACCTTTCCTGCCTCACTTCCTCCAGTGAAATTCTGGCTCCGTGAGCTCATAAGTCACAAAGGCTTTCCCATAAATTCCTTGAACCCCCTAAATGGGCTTCTGCACTCACGGCTCCCCAGTGTCTTGGGTGATGGGTCTGCCTTCTAGAAAGTTCCAACCCTTCTCTTCATTCAAACATCTTCTCCCCTCTTTCCACTCTCCCACCTGGAAACTGACCTCAGTCTTCTATGCCCATTCAGTCCTTCCTCCCTCTCATCTCCCCCGCCTTGCCCTTTTCTTCCATTTACCTCTCTCCATCCATACTTTCTTTTCCCTGGTCCTGCTGTACTTTCTGGCTCTGAAATGTAGAGCTCTCAATGAAAACAGTCCCAGAATGAGACACTCTTCAGGTCTCTGTTGGCCTCATTGGTTTATTCTTCACCTCCTGCCCCTACGAGATAAAGGATGGGAGCTGCTCTGTCAGAGGCCTCATGGGTCAAAGATCAGCTTTGGTTCCTACAGCTGACATGTCCCTGAAGCCTCTGCCCCAGCCTGTTGCTAGCCCAGAGGCTCCTGCTCTGGCCAAAGATTCATATCCTTTTTGAGGGCTCTTGGCCACTGTTCCATCTCACTTGTGCCTGTCCTGCTTGTGTGCGTCACAGATCCCTCTTTGCCCCTAAAGACTGGAGAGCCTCATGACTCTCCAAGCATGGGGAAATATCCGTTCCAATAACCCTACCACCAAACAATCCATTTTCTTCAGAGATATCTCGTCTGCCACCAGCCTTCTGGCCTCAAGTTTCCATTCACAGGCAACTGTGGACCTGACCCAAGGTAATCTGCAAGGGTTGCCCATGATCTGGGTCCTAGGAAGCACCTGCTCTGTTCCCCCCACGTGACTTCCTCCACCATCCTCCCCAAACCTGGGAAACTTGCCTCTGCAGTATTTTCAAGGAAGCTCGTTGTGTTTCAATGAAGTGTTTTTCAGGGTTCCTACTTTTTATACATATACATATATATATATATATACATATATATATACATATATATATATGTATATATATAAGTTCAGCATCTTAGTGACAGGTTCTATATGAAAGCTATGTCTTCCTAGGCTCTATATTTGATTTCAGAAGGCAGCGTACTACAGCAGGAAAAAAGCACAGGGCTGAGGCTCTTGGAGACGTGGCTCCGGCCCCGGCTTTGTCTTCGTCTTGCCATGCGACCAAGGACAAGCCACGTTCTCACTCAGCACCTCCGTTTCCCATCTGTAAAGTGAGGGGCTTTGACCAAAGGAGTTCTGAAGTTTCATCCCGCTCTCACATGTAGGGCTCCCATTCCCCACTGGCACCCGCTCCTCTCCTCAACTGGGCTGCACACATCTCGTTCCACCCACCCCACAACGGCATCCTCACATGCCCTAGGCAGCCATCAGACTCCTCTCCAGAACCTGGGGAGGGCCCTGTGGTCGCAGCCACCCAGGGGTGCTCTCCTGTCTGACGGTGTAACAGCCTACCCATTCAGTGGTTTACCAACCGTGTGTCATGGAATCACCCCCCCCCCCATCTAGACACACCTAAATCATCTTAGGTGTCTGTGTCGTTGGGGAATTCTGAAGTTTTCATTTTGATGCAGTCCTTAAAGCTGGAGGGAGCTGGTTCTGATTTCAGAGAGGGGACAGGCTAGAGGAGAAAGGTCCAGAGGTTGGCCCACAATGGCATGAAGTTTGTATTTGAGGGCAGCTTGGAAACGCATTCCAAGCCACAGAGGGGAATGCACAGCAGAGCCCCTGTGGGGCAGTGGATGTTACATCCCCCTCCAGAACCTGTGTCCTGAAGACCGAGTCCAGACACTGGGCTCCGTTCACCCGGAGGAGGAGGAGACATCCCCCCTGGGCAGCTAAGAGGTGGGCACCCACCCCATCCCAGTACCTTTCTAGCCCCTCCTTGTGACACTGTCATCCTCCCGGTGAAAGCTTGTGAAGAAGCAAGAATTGAGAGTCCAATTCAGTATCATTGAACCCATCTTGTAAATCGACAAACACATCAACCATCCACCAGTCAGAGAAATGACGTCATATGTTTTCTTAGTACCGTCCATCCTGAGGGAGAGGAAGACCCCTGCTCAACTCTGCTGTCCACTCCTGCTGTGACCCTTGAATGCCACTGCCTGGGAGGACTCATTCATTTGCTTCGTAGTGGCAATATTCCTCTAGTTCTATAACTCAACTAGACATTTTGTAGTAAAGAATTATTGAAATTCTCTAATAAAAAAAAAAGCAATTCTTACTGTAATGTTTTTAGTTTGGGGACACAATTTCCTAAGGGGAGATTAATGAACATTTTTACGCATTAGCCCAATTTATGGATTCCATGTTTATTACATATGATAGTACTGATGAAAAGTACCTTTCTATCTGTACCTTTGCACAGTTTCTTCATTCCTCGTAAGTAAGCTTCACGATGAGCAGTGCTCCTGTAACTGCTGCTTCTGTACAAATCTCATCGTTCTACTTACCTGTCAAAGCACATTCTGTATGTACTGTAAACAGATATCACTTTAGTAAGATTTAGTCTTAAGGATTTTTCCACTTTTGTCAGTAACAGATATTTATGGATTAAAAAAATAATAAAGCCGTTTCAACATAACCTATGTCTCTTAAAATAGCCACATGCTTGCTTCGACAAACACAGAGTCAAAACTAAGGGTAACTAAAAATCACAAAATGATGTAGCAGATCACTGGAGGTGGGAGCAGAAACAGAGATTGACTGCAAATGGGAATGAGGAAGATTTTAGGGTGATGGAAGCATTGTAAAACTGGATTATGGTGATGCCCACAATGGCATAAATTTACTAAAAATCATCAAACTGTATATTACAATGGGTGAATTGTATGATATGCAAATTAGATGTTTTAAATGGTGAACAAAAGGAATGTAGGAAGGTAGGCTTAGAACAAGTGCCAATGGATAAGGTGTGCCAACTCAAAGCAGAATCAGAAGTTACAACCTTGTATCCATGTTCATCGACTCCAGCATTATTATTCTGGGACATGAGGCCTCAGTTTGGTTTTAGAGTTAGTGCTTGCAGTTGCCATGGGTGACCAGAGTCCAGGTGGTTAAATAGCCATGACATTTTAACCAGAGAATGAGGTTGTGCCATGAAAACTGATTTAGATTCGGAGTCTTGCTCAAGACCTCTTTCTCTGGACTTGTTTTTTTATACTATTTCCTTTGGCCCATGTTTACTTTTGCTGCTAAGGTCATCTGTTGTTCTGTGTTTCTGAATTTTCCCCATAACCTAGATACCGGTGGGCTCTGCTTCAGCAAACAAAGTATTGCCAAACAGGACATGGCCTTCCGCCAGCTTCAGCACCTCCGTAGTTCCTAGAATCCACACTCAGTTATACTCTCTTACCAACTGCCCAGCTCCTTTGTAATTAAAACCCTTCTCCTCGGCTGAGTCGAGCTAATAGTCAAAAATCCTTTTATTATCTCTTACCAATGGCATTCTTTACCTAGGACAAAGTTATAAACCTGTTTACTCTTCGAATACATAATAACACATAACCACACATATCCTGAAACCTGTTTTGCTCACTACAACAATCATTATTACAGTGGATTACCTCTAGGTCGTGGTGTCGCTAATCCATGATGACACACAGCAAACACACACACATTACAAGTAGAGCAAAGCTTCATTAATCTATACTCATTATTGGACGGAAACCCAAGGGAAGACAAAATTCTGAGTTGGCAAAAAAAATTATTTTTAGAGCAGTGCAATTTAATTACAATGCTTACACATACACAGAATGGCTAGATTAGACTAGCAATATGTTTCCTCATAGAAAATCACAGGAGACCTTCCTTACCGAACAGGTAAGACTAATGTGTAATTGATATAAAAACGGTCAAGAGGTTTGAGTCAAGGAATTCTGAACATGCTTAACATGGTTCTTAAATTGGCTAAACGTCCACTTTTTAAAAAAATTTATTGAAGTACAGCTGATTTACAATGGTTAATTTCTGCTGTACAGCAAAGTAATTCAGTTATACATATATATACATTATTTTTCATATTCTTTTCTATTATGGTTTATCACAGGATATCGAATATAGTTCCCTGTGCTCTACAGTAGGACCTTGTTGTTTATCCATCCTATATATGATAGTTTGCATCTGCTAATCCCAACCTCCCAGTTCTTCCCTCCCCCACCCCTCCTCTCCCTTGGCAACCATACATCTGTTCTCTATAAACATCCACTTTTAAATATCATTAACTCAAATAATTTGTTCAAATTTTCCTCTTTGATTCTCAAAGTTAAACCTCAATTTGGCCCCTGTCGCAGTTGTCACTGATTCTAAATTGGTGAGATCTATACAAATGAGGTCTTAATATACCATCATTAATAAGCCAAGGCCAGAGAAAACTCAATGTTGGAAGCATTGAGATGCCAGGGGTCTTGGACAGCCTTTCACCTTCCATGTCGCTTTGGACACTGAACTTTCTCCTCTCTGGCTGAGCATGAAGGAAGTACAAAACCTCTAGGGAGGAGTAAGAAAGATTTCCCTTCAAGATTCTAAGAAGAGAACCAAGGACACTCACTCTTTGTGCTGCAAATGTGTCAGGAGTGGGAAAACCAGAAAGAGCAGAGGTTCAAAGGAATGCTTGGAAAGTTCCAGAATAAGTGAATCAGTAACTTTTATACCAGGGATGTGTTGGCCAATGTCATCCCTGGGCCTCTGTGTCCTCATCTGTAAAGGCTGGGATATTAGACAAATAAAACAAAATGAAACAAAACCCACGTCTGATATATTTTATCACTGAATTATCACAACACAGTACTCAAATTTTATCTGGGCTTCTAGGTAGGTGAATGAACTTGCGAATAACCCATCCTGCTTTGCCTTGCCCATCTCAACTTTCCCATCCCATGAGAATAGGATGCAGTCAAAGACTACTGGACCAGGTATCAGAAGATCTTGTTCATTGCACTGGCTCTGCCAGCATTTTGCTGTGTGACATTGAAAGACATATTTCTCCTCTTCAAATTTCAATTTTTCTCATTTAAAACAAAAACAGTGGGCCAGGGACTTCCCTGGAGGTCCAGTGGTTGGGACTTTGCCTTCCACTGTGGGGGGTGCAGGTTTGATCCCTGGTAGAGGAGCTGGGATCCCACATGCCTCGTGGCCAAAAAACCAAAACATAGAACAGAAGCGATATTGTAACAGATTCAATAAAGACTTTTAAAATGGTCCACATCAAAAAAACAAAAAAGGGGGGGGGCAGACCCCTCTAAATCTCTAAAATCCTTCCCATCTTTTTCAATCTGCTTCTGTCATTTTGTCAAGACTTTGCAGGGAGCTGGTAAGCTCAGCTAGTACTAGTCCTGGAAGAAGGGTAGAGTGGGAGGGCAGAGTGATGGGAAGGTAGGAGAAAACTCTTGGCAGGAGCCATCGCTTATCAGATAGCATTTTCCCAGTGACAAGCATGGCTACCCTGTGTCAACAAGAGATGGCTACGGAGGAAAGAAAAGTATTAAGCTAGAGGAGGAATGAGGTCCCTAGAAAGCTGCCTCTTATGTTAACTTAACGTTTTGTGATTTCCCAAGATCAACAACTTGTCTGTTAAAAAAAACCCCAAAGAATGCATTTCCACAGAAAGTTATCAACAGTTCATTATTTTTCTGTGTTTGCTCATAGATATAGAGCTCAGATGTGTGTTTCAGGACCAGGCCTCTCTCCACGAAGAGAAGAGAAGTTGCTTTGCCTCCAGCTTCAATCTTAACCCCAAGTCCAAGTTCTGGAGACATGTATCAAGTGTAGAATACTGGGACCGTTGCCGTCATCCCCGATTGTGTGTACCCTAATAATTCTTTCTTGGACCATTTATAACATCTACTCCTGCTGGTTCACCAGGGCAACCACGGAGAAGACCTCCCCTGCTACCTAAAGGACATTCGTTCATACATCCGTCTTCATTTCAGACTTGGAGAAAACAAAACACTGTCATCTAACCCAGTGTGCCCACAAAGCAGCAACACCAGTATCCCTGGGAGCTGATTGCAATGCACGTTGCCAGTCCTACCCTAGACTTACTGAATCAGAATCTCTACGGGTGAGCCCCCAGAAATTGCCTTTCCAGCAGATCCCTAGGTGACTCTATGAACATTAAAGTTTGAGAAGTACATCCTCCTGCATTTTCTTTTCAGTTTTGAAATACTATAATCCTATGATAATAAAGATTTGGAATTTGGAGGATCAGAGCAGCCTTGATCTATGTAGCCAAACAATTTCAGGCAACCAGCTTCAGTGAAGAGATTAGAACAAAAATGAATTTACACAAGGATTTACTGTAGAGCACAGAGAACTGTATTCAGTACCTTGTAATAACCTATAATGGAAAAGAATCTGAAAAAATATATATATATAACTGAATCATTTTGCTGTACACCTGAAACTAACACAATATTGCAAATTAACTCTACTTCAATTTTTTTAAAAATGAGTTTACAGAGGATTAAGTATTTGGGAAACGGGAAAGCTGAGGCAGGGTGTATAAACTGTAGGAAAGTTTCATAGAAGGCAAGGTATGTGACTATTGGAAGGCTGGATGAGAATTTTTAAAGATTGCACAAACCTGAGCATGTTAAAATTTGAAGAGAAAGGACAATCAGGTAAGGACGGGGACCCAGAACCAGATCCACTCCCTCGGGTAGGAGGGGCACAGGAGGAGGAAGAGAAGCTCCTAGGAAACTTCTAGGGAAAGCAAGATGGCGGCCACTGTGAAATACAGGGAAAGGGCTGCTCGGGGAGGTTTCCCTGGAGGGTCCCAGTCTCTTGGTGATGGATGATGCAGACTCATCGAATCTGGCAGGATAGGCTGGATTCTGCTATGGTGATAAACAACTCTCAAATCTCCTTAAAACATCAAGGAGGGCTTCCCTGGTGGCGCAGTGGTTGGGAGTCCGCCTGCCTCTGCAGGGGACACGGGTTCGTGCCCCGGTCCGGGAAGATCCCACATCCCGCGGAGCGGCTGGGCCCGTGAGCCACAACTACTGAGCCTGTGCGTCTGGAGCCTGTGCTCTGCAACAAGAGAGGCCGCGACAGTGAGAGGCCCGCGCACCGCGATGAAGAGGGGCCCCCACTTGCCACAACTAGAGAAAGCCCTTGCACAGAAACGAAGACGCAACACAGCAAAAATTAATTAATTAATTAATAAACTCCTAGCCCCAACATAAAAAAAAAAAGTACTGAAATTAGTTGAAGCAGAAGATGAGAATACTATTTATAATAACAATATTTAATTTAATAATGATTATTTATTAAATTAAATTAAAATAAATGTAATAATTATGATCATTATCATTGTTAGATAGAAAAACTTCTCCCAGGATCTAAGTCCTGAATGTATAACTGGGCCTCACCAAAGCTAAGAAGTTGAAAGTCATCCAAAACCCTGACAACACTCTCTCCCTGTCTCACGTCCTTCTCTCTGAAAATATCCATTCCTCTGGTGTGTGTTTCGTTTCACACATGGTTGAACCTAAGATGACACCTTCAGCAATTGTGTCTGCATAATCTCCCAGGTCTAACCCCTGTGGTTAGCTGACACAGTCTCTCTGTGCCTCAATTCCAAAAGTCCTGGGAGAAAATCCGAAAATCTCTATAAATGACTCTCCTTGTATATCGGGTATCTACTGCTGAGTGATAAAGCTCCCCAAATTTAACAGCACAAACAACACGTATTTACTGTTGTAATCACTCATGATTCTGGGGGTTGTCTGGGCTCAGTGACACAAGGCTCACTAAGCGTCCCTTACGTGGTTGCTGTCAGGTGGTCGCTGGGACTGGAGTCACCTCCAAGGTTTCCTCACTCACAAGTCTGGCTGTTAATGCTAGTTGCTGGTCGGGACCTCAACAGTGGCTACGAACTGGAACCCTTAGATGCATCCCCTCCATGTGGCCTGGGCTTCCTTACCACATGGCAGCTGGGTTCCCAGAGCAAGTATCTGGAGATAGGAAGAGGGAAAGAGGGTGTGGGCAAAGGGGAGATGTGGAGTGAGTGAGCCAGGTAAAAGCTATATCATCACCTCATGTGATATAGCCTCAGAAGTCACACAGTGCACACTCTGAGTCACCAAGTTCTGCCCAGGTTCAAGGGGAGGGGACACAGACTCCACTGTCTGAAGAGAGTGTAGCAAGGTTTCATCGTAAGAAAAGCATGTTGATGGAAGAGACTGCTATGACCATCCTTGGAAAATACAATCTGCCACACTTTGGGTCAAGGGTCTATTCCTGGTCCCATTGCCGCGGTCAGGGAGCCTTGGATCACATACTCCAAAAGGGCTGCAATCATCCTCCCCTGGAGTTGTAGGCAGTTTTCTGAAAATGAAGCGCAGGATGAGCTCATGCACTGAGCAGCCTCTTTACAGGGGGACATCCCTGATGTACTAAGAAAGCATCCCATGAACACAGCATCTACTCTTGAATTCCAACCTCAGGACTCCAGAGAAGACAGTGAACAGGACATGGTAACAGTGGATTCTGTGAAATCTCATTAAAATATTTCCCGACAACACAGTGATGATTTTAAACTGGTGGGGTTTTTCCCCTTTCCTTCTACCCCTACTCTTTCCCCCACCAGTCCAAACAATAATATTAACCCTCCGTCTCTCTGCTCTTAGGGAAAAGGTAGAGACCAGAGGAAGAAGTCTTTGTTCAACCTTGACTTTCAAAATTGACTTTTGTCAAGCTCACAGGAGCAAAACTTGTTATGTAATTGCAAGAGCCACAGAGTGGAAAGAGAAATTGTTTCCTATGATATTGAAAGCTGACCTTTAAGTATCAATGAGCCCAGCTTGATAAGAAAACAAAGTAAATTGCCTATAGAATGTGATGGAAGAGCCCTTCCCTGCTGTACAGGACTGAGAGAAATGCCTTCCTTCATCAAGAGAAGAAATTCAGGGCGAATCAGAGAAGAGAGCAAGAGAGAAAGTCACATGTATCTCTGATCATCACCATGGGGTGGGCTCATAAGGATGGGGGACAGGGGGGAAACAGAAACCTCCCGACAGATTGGAGGATCTGAGGGCAGAATGGGCTTCTGCTCAGCTTCCTGCCTAGAACTCTGGGAGGAAAATTCCTGATGAACGTTCCATGCCAACATATGGCAGGTACGGCAGCATGGAAATGATAGCAAGACAGATCTCTCCAGAACAAGCCCTCCCCGCACCGTGAACACCAGGCTCCCAGCCCCTCAGAGGTACTCAGGTGACAGTGAATGCCCTGGCTAGGAACCTGAAGGATTGTCTGAAGACTGGGAATCTCAGGGCTCCCAACAGCACAGGGCCACCATAACAGAGAAAGGAAGAAATACCTGCATATCTGAGTTACGGCCATAAATTTTAAAGCTGGGACACCCCTATCCTGAGACCCAACGTCTTTCAAGAGCAGTTCTCAAGCTTTATAGTATCAGTACCCCTCCTCATACTCTTAAGAAGTATTGAGAGCAGAAATTAACACAACATTGTAAATCAACTATACTTCTATAAAATTTTTAAAAATGTATAGACGACCCCAAAGAACTTTTGCTTGGATGGGACATATCTATACACATTTATTATACTATAAATCAAAATGAAGACCACTTAAAAGTTATTTATTAAACCATTTAAAAATAAAAACAATAAATCCATGATGTGTCAACATAAATAACACATTGCTATGAGAAATAACTGTTATTTTCCAAAAATATAGTAAGAAGAATAGAATTATTTCCCTTTTTTGCAAATTTCTTTAGTGTCTGGCTTTAGAAGATATCTAGATTTTGATATCTGCTTCTGCAGTTAGTCTATTGCGATATCACACTTTGCACACCTCCCCCCAGAGGCAGGGGAGGAGGAGAGGAAGCACCCACAGAGGAATCGGGGTAGGGGGTGTAAAACTCCCCTTTTCCACTGCCACTGGTCAGCCCGTCCCTTATCAGAGGGACACTGACAAAGCCCAGTAAAGCTGAGCTTAGGCCAGGAAGACGCTTTAGTTTCACATTAATTTGGAATTGTTAATATTCTAATGAACTGGACATATTAATTATTAAGCTGTGAAGTTACCAAATGACTTCTTATTTTCTAAGAATAACCTGGAAAACAGGGGATGGGAGGAAGGAATAAAGCTGTTTCTGATGACATGATAGGACTGACTTGCTTGATATTATAGTGATTATATAGATAAATACGTCTTGCGTGGGACCTTTACGCAATGCCCCAGATTAAGGAAAAGGAAATTTCATTCATGTTAGAAACTCAAAAGAGGATCATAAGACCGTAAGAATGAGACTCTGGATGACATCCTTGATAGGTTACACGAAGACAAGGCTTATACACACTGTTATATATAAAACAGATAATCAACAAGGAACAACTGTATAGCAAAGGGAACTCTACTCAATATTCTGTAATAACCTATGGGAAAAGATCTGAAAAAGAATGGATACATGTATATGTATGACTGAATCACTCTGCTGTACACCTGAGACTAACACAACATTGTAAATCACTATACTCCAATATAAAATAAAAATTAAATTAAAAAATAAAGACAAGGCTTTAATATATCAGGAGAAGAAAATCCTAAGGAGAGATAGGATGGGAAGGGAGAAGGTAGTGCGGGGACATGTGATTCTTTGCCCTACATGATCCTGGCCACCACGTGGTACCCCACACATCTCTGGGTAACAGATTCCACCATACGCCAGCAACCAGTGTAGGCACATGGCACAGACCAGACCAATGAAAGTACATTTCTTTAATTTCTAAACTGAGACTTAAAGAGAGAAAATTCCCTCCTTCTCAAGGAATGGACCTTAATGATATGAATCTGGGGCTACCAGTAGCCTTGTCCCACACAATATGGAGAAAGAATACAGGCAGTAGAAAAGAAGAATAATGACAGCTAACATTAATTCAAGGCATTATTCCAAAGCACTTTACATGTGTTAACTCATTTAATCCTCATGTTGTCTCTTCCTGAGCAGGGACTACTGTATGTCCCATCGTTAAGGAGTTTGTCCCTATCCTAAGAAAGAAAAGGAAAAAAAAAAAAAAAGGCATTGAGGCCCCAAGGAAGCATGGTGGCAACTTCAGAGGAATCACTAGAACTCTACTGCAGGGAGGGGACTGGTGAAATTCATTCTGAAGCCTGGGAGACCAGGGAGAAGCATGGTGACATTGTGTCTGGAGACTTACCAAATCAGAATTTTTGTCCTATGCTCAAAATTTCAACTGCCTAGGGCAACACAGTGGTCCCTTGAGGATTTTGAGTCATTTTCTAATTATTAAAAAACCATATTGAATAATCCACATCATTAATGTTTTAAAAACTATGTAGGCTAATAACTGTCTTTCATCTAGCACTGTGATTATGCTGCCTAGATTATGTTTTAAAAAAATCAGAATCGTGTGCATATAAAATGTGTAGCTAAAACAGTAAGTAAATAATAGCAGCAAATCAATTATGTTACCACGAAGTGGTGGGGCTCTATTTGTTTACAGTTATTTCTTTGTATTTCTTTAAATTGTTGATAATTTCTAGTTTTCTATAATGAGCATATATTACCTTTATATTCAGAGCACAGTCCACATAGGCAATTTATAAATATCATAAGCTCATTTTACATATAAATGTATCTATGTGTGTATCTATGTGTGTGTGTAGCAAAATTAGTGGAAGAAAGTCACCCTTAATTATTAACAGTGGTAGTGAGTCTAAGTAATTTTTAAATTTCCTTTTACCTTTATGCGTTTTCCCGATTTTCTATAATGAGCATGCATTCCTTTCATAATGGAAAAAATAAAATTTATTCTTTTAAATTCTAAAAGAAGTGGGGCTGGAGGACTCACTTGGAACAGAGAAGCTGCCCAGTCCTGAAAACAAAGCAGCAAATATTACCATCCTCCAGCAGAACCTCCTCTATAAAGGTGCCCCATTACTCATACAGGGGTTGGCTTACATGTGGTAGATTCAAGTACCAATGGGAAGAGTTCTACTGGGCACACACCTTAAGGGGAAGAGTCAGCCATCATCTGCTGTGACCTTTGCTCCCTTTTTCCTTCTTTCCCTGGACTGTGCTTTGATGGCTCTCCGATAGGCAGAGTGCATTAGTCCCACTTGTAATTGGGGAATTGGTAAATCAGGGGTTGTGACAGGGGTCCGGTGGGCAGAGTGAGTGGCAGCTGTTCCCCTTGGAAAGGGCACACACTCTCTGGAATCCCCCTCACTCCCTGTTTTATCCCTTCTAAGACAATCACTACTGCCTTTGAGAAGACACAATTTCTAGGCTATCTTTTTTTTTTTTTTTTAATTTTTTTTTTTTAAACATCTTTTAAAAGCTACAAATAGAACTACCATATGACCCAGCAATCCCACTACTGGGCATATACCCTGAGAAAACCATAATTCAAAAAGAGTCATGTACCAAAATGTTCATTGCAGCTCTATTTACAATAGCCCAGAGATGGAAACAACCTAAGTGTCCATCATCGGATGAATGGATAAAGAAGATGTGGCACATATATACAATGGAATATTACTCAGCCATAAAAAGAGACGAAATTGAGCTATTTGTAATGAGGTGGATAGACCTAGAGTCTGTCATACAGAGTGATGTAGGCTATCTTTAATGTTAGCCTAATATAGATGTGTTAGATCCATTAGGAGGTAGTGAGGATTATGAAATCAGAGAGCACAAGCCCATCTAAAGGGGACTACACCTCTCACCTCCAGTCAATCACAACAATGGCCATTCTTTAATATGCTAAAGGGTGAAAATACGCTGATTTTTAAATATGGCAATTCATTTAAAATGAAAACACTCTCTGGGCCAATGAGTTCCTGGCTAAACACACCATGTCTGTGAACCAGTTTGGTTGGTCAACTAAAAATACAGAAGCTCCAAGTCAAATAGTCAGAGCTGGGGTTCCTTACTCTCGTACATCCATAGCAGCTCTTAACCACTGATACTGAGTATTAGGGATGGAACCTGAATTCTGACAAATAGTCTTGGCACCAATAAGCAAGTAATGCCTTGAACCAGGGCATGTTAAGAACCCACAGGATCATGGACACGAACTCCTGGATATAAACATCTCCCTTGGAAACTGAAAATTGGGGATGTAATCCCTCTTCCTAGTAGGTCAGGGGATGTAGGTTTTTATAGTAAAAGAGGTGGGCTACATAAGGGGTTATTGAACCCTATGAGCAGAGAGCAATCTATATAAACCTCTGACAAGGTTTACTTCCTAGAGCTGGCCTTGAAATATCATTTTGCTTATTTCCATGATGCCCTTCTCACAGGCCAGTAAAGCTTCCAAAGATTCTGAGCTGGACTGGTCTTTGTTCTCACCGTGTAGCTCTGAGACCCCTGGGAAGTCGTGTCACCAAGAGAAAGTCAGTGTAGCAGTAAATTGAAATCATGTCAAAATTCAGCAGAAAGAGGAAGATGAAATACCAAATCCCAAGCATCTAAATCTCTCCCTCCAACTGTTACTTCTTACCACAAAATCTCAGAGAGAAATACATGCAACAAGAAGAGAGCAAAGAATCATTTATGATTGTCTAGGGTCATGGAGAATTTTAGTGGACTCAGCTGGAACTCATGGACGACTCTGTTTTCTCTAGTTAAGAGTTAGAGGCAGAATAAGAAAGAGAGGGAGATTCTTCTTAAGTCTAGGGCAGAGTTGGTTTAATCCGAATGCCCAGGTCTTATGAGACCTAGATGACTGCATTTGAAGGTATACCCCAGGTCAGCTTACAGTAACCACTGGGGAGAAAGATCTCAAAGGACTTAAGGCCAAATGGAGGGAAAAGATGGCCTCTCATTCTTTTAGAAAAAGAACAACCAAAGGGCCCACATCACAAAGGGGATGGGGCACCCAGCAGGAACCACCTCACACCAGAGGGCCCACATCACAAAGAGGATGAGGAAACCAGAAGGAACCACCTCACACCAAAGGGCCCACATCACAAAGGGTACGAATAACACAGCAGGAACCACCTCACACAAGAGGGCCCACATCACAAAAAGGTGAGGACCTACAAGGGACCACCTCACACCAGAGGGCCCATATCACAAAGGGGATGGAAACCCAGCAGGAACCACCTCACACCAAAGGGCCCACAAAAAACAAAGAAAAGAACAGCTCCAGCCTCATCTTGTTTATCTAACCCAGTGAGTGACCATGACTCACAAGTGTGTAGGTTGGGCATTGGGGGTGGAGGGAAGATAGGAGTGTGCTGTGTAGACAGCCAAGGTGAAACTGAGTTGCTTGGCCCCTCTCCCCTGGGAGAAATCCCTGCCCTTGCGACTTCTCTGGATATGGGAAGAAAGGGAGACCCTGGGGTTCACTTTGGACTGGGACCAAAAGGGAATTTGGTCAGTCCAGACCGAAGGTCCTCCTCTTTGGATTCTGGATGGGCATAGAGGATGAGAGTTAGTCTAGGAAGTTTCTGTGAGGGTCCATTCCCTCGGAGACCAGATATTCTCCTGTCTTTCTGTTAACTTCAGAACTCAACTCAAGCCTTTGGTCTTGACGTGGGCACTGGTGTCCTTTCCTTGGGAGGAGAGCAATCCAGTGTGAGAGAATTCCCATGGGTTCTGTCTACACCCTCGTGCACTGCCTCACCAGCCTGCCAAATCGCTTCTGACCCCCGTGAGGACCAGTGAGGTGAGCAGTTCACCCCTCGCAACTATTGTGATTGTCTCTTTGATTTTGCTTTGCTTTCAGAATCTGATGACACAGGTGAAGCCCACACAGTGAAGATTAGGTTTACCCAACAGGCCAACCATCATCCTCTCTTCTATTTCTCCACAGACATTCAGCTTAGCTCTAACTCCAAATGAGCTCCTCAGATAGGGCTGCACAATATGTAGCAGAAAACAATCTGGCCCAAATAAAGAAGCATCTTCAATTCAGAATGCTCGAATTTGTTGCCACCCTATGAGGTTTCACATGATGAACCTTGTTCCCATTAAAAGAGACAAAATCTTCCTGCTTTCATATTTGCCAGGGTGCTCGTTTCCATATTTCCCAGGCACACTCATTTCTAACCCCTTGGAAAGGTCGTCTTGGTGGGCTATGTCTGTTATACCCTACAAGTAACTTGGCCCACCTGGCTCTGCATCTCCTGTTAGGAGGAGGGTTGTCACCTAGAGAGTAGAAAAGAACTGAGATCCTCCTCTACCCTGGAGGCAAACGAGAAAAATCAGGAGAGTTACCTTTGCATATGAGAGCAAATAACAATGAGATAGAGAATCAAGGATCTTTTCTCTTCTCCTTAATTCCAGGTACCATGAAGTACAGACTTCATCTTGAAATCCCAACTCTTTCCCAGGCCCCTCTTCATCCTACACCCACCTACATGACCAGCTCAGTGGTGAACAGAATTTTCCAGATGTTTGATAATACATGTCCTACTTCATTCCATCATGCAGTCACGACTGAATATATATTTAGAAATTTTTGTAATCCCATCCCACCAGAAGGGTCAGCACCCCAGGCCTCTTAGATGTAAGATTTCCTCTGAAATCAAGAGGACCATATCGGAGAACTAAAGTGAATGCCAAGCCCCAAGAATTCCTGCAATCACAAAAAAAGGAAAGAGCTGAGAAGGTGTGTTTCTGCAGCTTTCCTTGTTCTGCCCACCCGTTTCCTGGGGTGGAAAATGTACAGTTACACTTTATAGGTTGTTATAATTAAGCAATGTGCGGAATTCGTTTTTTTAAAAAATAGCTTCATCGACTCTTCACGGCGTATTTTTGTAAGACAAGTCCACGTGAAAAGCAAGTGAGGAGGGTTATTGTTTAGCATGTTTAATTAAGTATTTCCTTCACCCTTCTGAGAATTAAATATTGAATGGTGAATAAACACAGGAAAATGTGCGCATGTTAATTTCTGGTTCGCTGCCTTGATTCAAAAGCAGTGTGAAAAGCAAGGGCTGAGTCTGTGATCTGGAGTCTTTATATAACAAAGCGATTGAAGGGTCACCCCTCTCGTGTCCTACAGGAATTGTTCCAGGAAGAATCCCTTTCATGTTTTCTCTCCTCAAGTGTCTCCCCGATGGATTCCTTCCCTGTTACTAGTTTACATCTTCATCTCGAAGAAATGTTTCTTTCCCTGCCAGCTGCATCAGTTGTGACTCATATGTAAGAGGGACAGAAAGCACAACTCAGACTGGCTGCCTGGGGAGAGCATGTCTTTGCTCACATCAATGAAGAGTTCAGTGTAGGGGCTGCAGCTCAAACAGTGTCATCAGCAACTGCTTTCTCTTCTCTATTTCTTGCTCCATTTTCAGATGACCCTTCTCCTCATGGTGCCAAAGTGGCCCCATTAGCCCTGTCCTACATCCTCCTAGGTTCAAGTCCATGAGAAACTAGAATGGCATTATTTACCCCAACAGTCACACCAAAGCCTTGGGTCTGACTCTGCTGTTCTGATGGGATCACATGTCCATCATCAGATTGTTGACTGCCAAATGGAATAATCCAATTAGCTTAGGCCAAGTCACACGCTTCAGCCCTAGAGCTGGGAATTGAGCCCTACCCGAAGTACCTGGGCTGGGGGTAGGAGGGTAGAAGGTGGTTCAGGGGGTGGGGGTAGTTCCCCAAAGAAAAAGTGGTGAACCAGAAGAAGGGTGAACAGATGCCGGGGGGAAAACACAAACAAATAGATAAACAAAACTGATGTCCATTAAATCACCTTTCTGCTGGGGGAGCTGTTGTTGTTGTTTTTCTAAATCTAAAAGCTAAAATTGCCTCATGATATCTCATTCCAAATCGTTTGTTATCAATCTGGCACCACTGTCCTTTACAAGGCAGGAAACTACATTTGTCAAAATCTCCTTCACTACATGTTTCTTTCTTCGAGTTTGCCTCGGCATGGAATTCACATGAGATGTGGAAGGTGGGGATGAGAGGGACGCTGTTACACTTGGGTAGAGTTGCCAGATTTCACAAATAAAGATACAAGATACCCAGGTGAATTTCAGATAAATAATTCTGGGGTATAAGTATGTCTCATTTCCCCATGCAGCCTTATACGCACCATTTGGGACATACTGATCCTAAAGGCTTATTCATTATTTATCTGAAATTCAAATTTAACCAGCATCCTGCATTTTGTCCGGCAATCTTATTTATCCTGGAGGACATGGTTGCCAGGCTTGGTGCCTTTGCTGACCCTCCAAGAACCCCCTTTTTGTGGCTCTGCAGACATGTGCTTTTGGAGATCTCTCCATGGGCTCCTGGTTTGCAGGTTCTGACACATGAACGCTATGGCTTCTTACACGTTGCCATGAACTGATCCACCCCTATATCCAGGCAGCAGATGAAAACAGCATTTTGCCATTTCTAGGTAACTCAGTCACTTCTGATGTCTGTGTAGTGTTCAGGTTTCTTTCCTTTTACTCTTCTCCAGAGGGTTGGAAGTTCCTGAGGGCCTGTATACCTTCCAGCCATCAGGAGAGGGTGGACATCGGTCCTTTGTACCATACACTGTCATCCACCAAGGCCTTTAGGCAATACGGGTACCTATTCTGTTTTCTGCCTCAGCCTGACCTCACAGCTGGCCCTCTAAGCATTTCTGTTCTCCTCCTCCAAACCATTCTACAACGATCTTGGAAACAGTCAGTTCCTATCCCTGAACCTGCTAGGTCAAGGCAGCATTGAAAGGCTGCCCTCTAGTTACTCTCCTTCAAACCTGCCCTCATCCACTGCTGCTCTAACTCCAGGCACCAGGTTGGATAAGGGCTTCTCCACGTGTGTGCAGTTTCCCATATCTTCCCTGGGGAGCCAGCCTCAAGTGTCCCTTCTCCTGGACACCCAAGTATGTCTGTAGTAGCTGTCATGTCATCCCCTACCCTGAACTCTCCTGAAATTGTCAAGAACTCTACAGTCATAGCCAAGTGGTCCTCTACTTTGCCTCCCCAGCCTCGTCCTCCCCATCCTAGAAAGAGTTCTTATTCTTCCTTTTAAGGAAATCTGCTTATCAGATCGCCAAGCGCTCTGATCCACCTACAGCCTAGCATTTACATTCTAACCTCTTCATCCTCCAGACTCTGCCCTGTATATTCAAAGCCAAGCTCTTGGAATTAAACCAAACAAGCAACACAACATAAACCTTTTCTCCCTCTTAAGTGCTTGGCTCTTACAATAAAAAAAAAAAAAGAAATAGCCTGGTTTTCACCGCTATTGTCCCTGTTCTGTATTTAAAAACTGCTGAGAAATTCAATGGACTGTTTCAGGCTGTAGCCACACTCCCAAGGCATTTCATGTCAATAAGCCACCGAGTAAAGAGCCACAGGGCAACATCCAAACATATAGGAATGGAAAACCTCAATTAGAATTTCAAAATGCATCCCCTACTTGTAATTGTTAGCACACTCGATCGGTTTACATTACCAGAAAACCAGACCAGAGAGTGCAAATGGAAAATAAGTAACAGTCAAAGATTCCATAGAACAATCTGTCCTGCTGTGAAGAAACACGTCATTATGAGAACCAAATGGGCTCTCATAATTTCAGGCAAAAATCAATTTAATGGGACATTACCTATTATCCTAAAACATTTTTTTTAAATCACAAAAATAAAAAGGGAGAAAAAAATTCCTTAAACAATCATGTGGTTTCAAAATGTTACCTACAAAGGAACAAAAATCAAGCTCGCTTCACACTTCTCTCCAACACTGCATTTCAGAAAACAGTGGAACAGTTTTTACAGACCTTTGAGAAGAACACAGGTATTATCCTAAAATGTTATATCTCCCTAGCTTTGGGCTGGAGATATGGGTTTGAGGGCCATTAGTATAAAGGAAAGAATTGCTGCCTTGGATGGGTGAGTTCATCCAAGGAGAGATTTTAAAGTGAGAGGACCAGAAGCTCTGAGAGATGTCCAAGCAACACTTATATGGAAAGGATGGGCAAAACGGGAGTAGTCAGAGAATGAGAGGAAGTGCCCGAAGGAGGACACTTGTCATGGAAGCTAAGAGACTAGTGAATCTGGAATCTCCTGGGTTGAACAGAGCCAAGAAGTAAAGTAAGATAGGGCTGATAAGAAAGAAGTCACCAGTAATAGACCTAAAATAAAATTTGTAAAATTGGTCAATCACCATTTTAAAGATATTTGATATGTAATTTTAGAAATCTAATGAATTATTAGCATTTATTCCCAGTAACTGAAATGAACTCCCCACAACACTCAAGAGTATAAGAAATGACACATCCTTTTTTCTTTTTTATAATTGTGAAGTATATCGTACATACAAAGAAGTAAAGAATATATATGTACAGTTTAAGATGAATGATAAAATGAAAATAACCTGGCTTATGCCAGGTTATTTCTTAACCCCATAACCTGGCTTATGCCAGGTTATTTCTTAACCCCATAACCTGGCATAAGCCAGGTTAAGAAATAAAACATTACCAGGGGCTCCCGTGTGCCCCTCACCATCCCATGCCTCTCTGTCCCCAACAAGAAGGGATCAAAATCTGAATTTCGTGATAATCACCCACTTACTTTTCTCTAGATGACTACATATGTATATCTGCCTGAAAAAAATATTCTTTGTTTCATTTGGTTTGAAACTTCTAATAAATGTACTCTAATGTACTCATCTGTAACTTGCCTTTTTTGTACAACATTATGCTTTTGAGATTCATCCTGTTGATGCATACAACTACAGTCCTTTCCTTTTCACTGCTGTATAGTATTGTATTCTATGAATAGTATATACCATAATTTATTTATCCATTCTATCACGGATGAACACTTGGTTTGTTTCCCATAATTTTGCTATTATGCAAAATGTAACAATCAATATTCTTACGTGTATCTCCGGGATGGAGCCCCAAGTAGCCTAGACTCTCCTTCTACACATGTATCCAATATATCTGCCCATGAGTGTCTGACATCATCACTTAGGGCATTCAAGGTGGCTGAGAGGAGACCATTCTAACAATGCATGCATGTTCTTTGAATTAAAAGTTCATCATTATTTTCAAATATTTGATACAGAAAGGTTGATTTAGAGTCAATATCCATTAGCAGCATCCCAAGAAATCTCAACATAACGTTTGTCAAGGAAGAAAAGAAGAGCTGTTAAGATTCTGTAAATATAATGCCAACTGCTCACTTTTGAATAATTGTAAAAGGCTTTAAATTTTGCACTACCTGCTCGTGTGAACACAACTTGTCAATGATGACTATCCAGAATTTAAAGAGATCGTTATTTACAAGTGTTGAACAGGAATTATGCCTTGTCATTTCAAGCAAAAAATCTGATATACAAAATGCAATGCTCATGGAAGCAAGTTCAAGTTTCTAATTTAAAAAATGGCAACAATTACACAAATTTCATATCTTCCTTAACACCTCTTGCAGTAGCCAGCCTCTCAGAGAGCACCCAAGGATTCTTCTTCCCTGGTGTTCACATCCTGGTGTAGTTCTCTTTCACAATGAATAAGGTGAACGTCTGTAACTAATGGGATTTTTGCAGAAATGACAGTGTGACCTCCAAGGCTAGGTCATAACAGACATTGGGGCTTGTCTTGCTCTCAGATCACCTGGTCTAGGGGAAGGCAGCCAGGGTGTTATGAAGACATTTAAGCACCCAATGGAGAGCTCCACATGCTGAGGAACTGAAGCCTCCTGCTGACAGTCAGCACTGACTTGCCAGCCACATTAATGAGCTACCTTGGAAGTGGTTCCTCCAATCCCAGTCAAGCTTTCAGATAATGTAGCCCCTGATAACATCTTGTCTGAAACATTATGAGACATCATGAGCCAGAACCACCCAGCTAAACTGCTCCCATCTTCCTGACCCACCATAAACTATGTGAGATAATAAATGTCCATTGCTATTTTAAGCTGCTACCTTTTGGGGTAATTTGTTACACAGCAATAGATAACTAATACACTTGTAACTTTTATTTTTCATACCATAATTACACAATAGAAAGACAATGTCAGCTGTTTTCAATAAGTCCCATATAGATGCCCCCCAAATCTCTTTCTACAATGGAGATTAAGGTGTGGTGCTGGAGAAAAAAAAGCAAAAGCTGACATTGCCAGTGTCCAGTAGCCTTCACTCTCAGACACCTTCAAGTCATCTCCACAGGCTCCTGTGTTTCTATGTTGCGGCAAAGGGACAAAGAGGATGTAGGGCAAATAGGTCACGGTGGGGGTGGCAGAAACTGTATTTGAAGAGTTTACGGGAACTTAATGGCCCTGAATTCACTCTATACACAAAATACGAGCAGGATTGACACATCTGGAATCCCCAAGCACTAAAACGATAAGGATGCCTTCCTATATGCAAAATAAAAACTCTGCAAAACTAGGATATGTGTAAGAAGCCCCCAACATTTCTATTTTTCCCTGATGCTTTTTTGAAATGTCAACTATCAAATCCATTTAAAAATTGTTTTAGTGCCTCTGCTTTGTCCCTTTACTCATAGTTGGTCTGCCTACTGTTTAATCCAGAACTGACAAAACACTCTCTACAAACATAAAGTTTCATGTTGTAAGGTGGACACTCTTCATCACAGCACCTCCTGTGCCCCAGTTATTATTAAATCAATCATTTTACCTTCTAGCTACTGGCTTTTCCTGAGGGGCTCTTATTAGCAAAGCTGCCTTTAATAAGTGCTTATTCTGTTAATATTCCTTTGAAGCCCATTCTAAATGTTCTTTTTACCCAGAAACTCTGCAGTCTCTGATTGGTGACTAAAATCAGGGTGGTAGGGCAGAGAGGAACTCATTTCAGAACTGCAGGCCTCCTGCTGCCCGAATTGTCCCTTTCCTTGTCCCATTCTCACCTTACATGCATGCAAAGGGCCAAGCTATTTATATCCTGAGCATGGAGAAGGACTCAGCAGGTGACAAATGCTAATTTCTGAGGTCAGGAAAGGTGCTTCACATTATCACTTTTTGAAGACAAGATGCAGACAAAGGGCAGGACAGGGAGGCTCTGAACATCCTACATATTGAATAGTGCTTTGCTGCATTTAAGAACTCATTGCTGCCATACTCATGGAAATCAGTGATCTCATAGTTTTAGCCCCCATTTTTCAGATTAAGCACACACTCAAGGCATGGACAAAGCAGGCCAGTAAAACTTTTATTTTCTTATAATTGATATTAAAATTATGAAGCTAAGCCGTCTAATATGACAGTTACTAGCCACATGTGACTATTTAATTTTATATTAATTAAAATGAAAATGAAAAATCCAGTTCCCTAGTAGCACAGCACATTCTAAATGCTCAGTAGCCACTGTTATAATATTTCAGTTATCATGAAAAAGAAATAAAAATTTGATTGGGGGGCTTCCCTGGTGGCGCACTGGTTGAAAGTCCGCCTGCCGATGCAGGGGACACGGGTTCGTGCCCCGGTCCGGGAGGATCCCACATGCCGCGGAGCAGCTGGGCTCGTGAGCCATGGCCACTGAGCCTGCGCATCCGGAGCCTGTGCTCCGCAACGGGAGGGGCCACAACAGTGAGAGGCCCGCGTACCGCAAAAAAAAAAAAAAAAAAAAAAAAAAAATTTGATTGATTTCCCTTACATGTATTTTGTGATTTGACATTGTTTTTAACTTTGAATTACACTTTTCGGAGTAGGTGGGAGAACCATAATACTTTCAGTGTCTGGACACCTCTAAAGAATTTGATGTGACCTTAGCCAGCACGCTCCTTAGCAGCATTTATATCCTTGATCTCCCCTCCATGCGCTTCATCCATAAGCATGGCCCCGAACAGTCACCCACGAGCACCTCTAATCCACGAGTTCAGACGCGAAACCTGAGCCTCTGCTGGTTTCCTAGCAACAGCGACGCGACCCCGCCCCTTACCCCGCCTTGCCTCTCCTACCTTATTGGACCGGAGTGGGCGGGAACAGTAGTCAAGTGTCCAGTAGGAGGGTAGCGGAGGCGGGAGTCCTGGCCGCGTCCCGGTCGCCCGGGAAACCTCCGCAGGCAGGTTCGCGCGCGATGCCGAGCGCCGAGGAGCTTCCCGCGCTGGCTGAGGAGAACGCGGACTGGGAGCCCGGCGCCGACCCGCGGCTGCGACTCCTGGGGGCCTACGTGGCCCGGAGCCTGCGGCCGGCTGCGGGCGCATGGGAGCGCTGCGCGGGCTCGGCCGAGGCGAGGCAACTGCTGCACGCCTTCCTGGGCCGCGGGGCCGCGGAGGGGCCGCGGCCGCTGCTGGTGGTGCGGCCCGGGCCCGCGGGCCTGGCGGTGCGCGCGGGGCTGGACGCGGGACCCGAGGCCGGCGCGCCTCGTGCTAAGGGGCTTTTTTGCCTGCGCACCAGGCCCGAGCCGCCGGGGCCCGACAGCCTCCGCGGAGCAGTGCTGTGCGGGGACCTGCCCGCCAAGCCGCTGGAGCATCTGGTCGCGCTCTTCTCCGAGGTGAGGGTGGGTCGGTGGCCCCGCACTGGCTGCGCTGGAGGAGGAGGCGGGGCCGGCGGGGCGGGGCCATGGGAGAGGAGACTGGAGCTGAGCTCAAGGAGTTAAGAATAAAGTGGGATGGGCCGGCTGGCCGAGCTGGCGGGAAACTAGGACCCTGGGCTGCCCCCTGAGATGTGGAGGCGAGCCGTGAAATGGCAGCTGCGGGGAATCTGAGCAGGGGCTGGGTCCGAGTCAGGGCATCGCGGGGGACTTGCTTCATTCCTGGTCTGCGTTCAGGCCAAAGTCAAGGCGAGGCTAGATTCTTAAGAGGGCCTGGGTCCTGACCTCTTTTTGAGGCGCCGTTTCTGAATCCCCCCTGTAAGTTGGCATTGCAAAAGCCCGGGAGTGGGGGCTTGCCTGGTGGCGCAGTGGTTGAGAGTCTGCCTGCCAGTGCAGGGGACACGGGTTCGAGCCCTGGTCTTGGTAGATCTCACATGCCGCGGAGCGGCTGGGCCCGTGAGCCATGGCCGCTGAGCCTGCGCGTCTGGAGCCTGTGCTCCGCGATGAAGAGTGGCCCCCGCTCGCCGCAACTAGAGAAAGCCCTCGCACAGAAACGAAGACTCAACACAGCCAAATAAATAAATAAATAAATTTATTTTTTAAAAAGCCCGGGAGTGGTGGACCCGGGGGCATTTCCTATGGGTCAGTGAAGGAGGTGAAGGGCTCTCCACGCTCTTTACTTCTGGAGAAGAGTTAAAAAGGAGAGGTGGCTTGGTTTTGATTTTCGTGTCCTTCATGAACCAGAGGTCACCCCTGTGCCCAGGTAAGAAGTTGAGGCATCCAGTTGGAAATGTCCAGCAGGCGTTTGGGGGGGGCCGGCCTGGAGCGCAGGAAGGAAGGTCTCCCCGGATGTGGATTATGGAGTGCTTTGGTGACGCCACAGCAGAAGCCTCCGGAGTGCAGGGGTGCCCGGGAGAGATTCTTGGGACACTGAGACCTTTCTGGAATAGGAGTGAACGCCCCTGGAAGTTGGGTGTGTGTGCTCCTGGAGGCTTGATGCCCTGCTGTGTGATGTTTCCTGTCACAGGTGCTGTGGGGAACACCAGAGAAATAAAGACAAGATCCCACCTGTGAAATTCACTATATATATAGCATCTTCAAAGCTAGTGTGACTGAGGTGGAGACAGACCTTACCTAAAGTTGGCACCAGTGCTAGCATTGGGTCCTGGAGGCTCCCTGCTGCATCAGGTGTTAGGCCTTTGGTTGCTTCATGAGGAGGCTTTGGGGAGGGGGAGTTCCAGAGAAGGGTCTGGGGTGACAGAGGAGCTCTAGGGGACCCAGGGAAGCTAGGTTTCTCAGTGGATATGGAAGTATTTTAATAACCGAATGGCTTTACTGCTGTGTGTTGTCTGAACACCATCCCTGCAGGAATCCAAGCTTGGATCAAATTCCCTCATGAAAGGTGATGATAGGAAGAAGTGCTTGAAAACAAACTTATGGTTACCAAAGGGGAAAGGGGGGGAGGGATAAATTGGGAGATTGGGGTTCACAGATACACACCACTCTATATAAAATAGATAACCAACAAGGACCTACTGTGTAGCACAGGGAACTCTACTCAATATCTTGTAATAACCTATAATGGAGAAGAATCTAAGAAAGAATATATATATAACTGAATCACTTTGCTGTACACTTGAAATTAACACACTGTAAATCAACTATATCTTAACAAAATTTTTTTTAAAAACTTTAAAAAATTTTAAAAAAGAAAATAAGATAAACAAAATGTGAAATAGGTGAATAGATTTTAATTTACAGAATAAAGACAATGTTTATTGATATGGAAAACAAAAAGTGCTGTTGGGTTCAGAGGACAGACATATGCGTGTGGTCTGAGAGCCCTGCTTCACCTGCAGCTCTGAACTGGCTCCTGAACAAGGAGAAGGATTAGAATAAATAGAGAGCAGGGTAACTTTCAAGGTCTGGGGAGCAGACTGAACAAAGGTTCCGAGATGGAGCTACACCTAGTGTACGTAGAGGGCAGTGGGTCCATCTCAGAGTGGCGTCATGGCCAAGGCAAGGCAGTTCAGCGAGTGAAAGTAATTGTAAAACACCTCAGACTCTTAAATGTTCAAGAATTTTTATCGGTGCATTGAAAGAGGCTGGAAACAAACTGAATGTTCATCCGTAGGGGTCTGGGTGAACGAATTAAGGTCCGTCTATAATTAAAAGTAATGATTGATAATGGAACCGTTCTTAAGATCATTTTATTTTTATGGTGGCATAAAAAACCCACATAAAATTCACTCTCCCAGCAATTTCCAAGCGTACAGCACAACACTGTCAACCTCATGCACATCATTGCGTGGCAGATCCCCAGAACCATCCCCCCATCCTGCATGGTTGAAACTCTACACTCAGGGAACAACTCCCACCTGTGCCCCCCTCAGCCCCTGGCAGCCACATTCTACTTTCTGTGTCTATGAATTTAACCACTCTTGGTACCTCATGTAAGTGGAATCATGACGTATTTGTCTTTTTGTGACTGGCTTACTTCACTCAGCATAATGTCCTCAAAGAGGTTCATTCTCAAGGTAGCATGTGACAGAATTTCCTTCCTTTTTAAGACTGAATAGTATCCCATTGTATGTATATATACCACATTTTCTTTATCCCATTCATCCATGGATGGACATTTAGGTTCCTTTCACCTCTTGGCTATTGTGGATAATGCTGCAATTTAAGATAATTTTTCTTAAAGGTTTAGAGCTGTACGTATAGTATGCTACCGTTTCTGCTAAAAAAGAGAAAGGAGGGAGGGAGGAAAAACATTCATTTACAGAGTAATCCACAGGCCCAAGGAACTGGGCGACTCAGGGAGGTACAGGGGTAGGTAGCTTTTTACTGTCATGCTTTTGTACTTTAAAAATTTGCACCACGTAAATGTGTTATCTGTTTTAAAAACCTAATAATAAAATAATAAATAAATATAATAAATATAAGTAAATATAACAAATAAATAAATAATAAAAATAAAACAATTTATTTTTAAAATACCTCGAGGCCTTTACTTGCGTTTCTCAAAAGCTCTAACAGCAATTCTTGGGCCATGCAACCACTGCCGTCCCATCCGCTTTTTTCACACACCCTGAAGCTGATCCAGAGCCACTTTGGGGCCCTGCACCCCTCCCACTCATGGATCAGCCCCCGGCTGCGTGCTCCTGGTCCTAACTAACTAAAGCCAAAATATCCCACCTGGATGAGAAAAGTATTCTTTGTTGGCGGGGGTGGGGTGTGGGGGGGTGATATTAACGATATTAACGATAGGATATAACGATAATGATATTAACGAAGGAATGAAGCTATAAATTTTAACTTTTCTGTCCCATTACACTAGCACAAGGTAAAATGTGCATCCAGGAAATGTTTCCAAGGGAGAATTGCCAGAACTTAGAAACCAGCCCTCCTGCTCCCTTTCTTCCTCCTCCCAGTCCCTTCATTCACTGCTGCCAGGTTCCTTTTCCTAGAGCTCTGGAACTTGGATGCTGTTTTGAAGTTTGGGGTTTGGGAGAGGGAGTGTCACCCACCCTTTCTAATCAGGTGTCCAGTCGGGTGGACCCCCCAACTGGGTCCTTACGTTGCCCAGTGCCAGCTGGTGCCAAATGAAGGAAACCAGGTCCAGCAGAGCAGAAACTTTATTCTTTAATCAAGGAATGGAGAAGGGGGAAGCTCCTGCTTTGAAAACGCCACCTTCTCCCCGGGTGAGGAGAGGGGTGCCTTGTGCAGAGCCCGGTGAAGAGCAAGGGCGGGGCGGGGCAGGAGGAGCGGGCATGCGCAGAACCTCCGTGCGTGCGTCGGGAGCGCCTCTCCTCGAGCGTCGCGACGCCTCTGCGTGTGCATGCCCTGTCGCCATCTTGGACCATTCGGCTGCCCTCAGGTACTGCGGTTTTCCTTCCTTGCCGTTTCCGTAGCCTCAGCCTTAGTTTCCCTTAAGCCAGTGCAGCGGTGGGCGTAGGTAGATGGGTTGTTGAGGGCAGAAGAAGGGAGGCTGTAGGTTTGTTTCCGGTAAAAGTGTGGGTCCTTTTCCCCGTGAGAGGAGCATGGGATTTGGAGTCTGGGGGACCCGGGTTCCAATGCTGGTTCTGTCGCGTTCAGTGGGGATGGTGTGAGCGCGCTAGCTCACCTCTGTCAGGATCGAAGCACCTTGTAGGCTTGTCGTGAAATTTAAAATAACCTATCAGGACGCTTGGAATAGAGTGTGTTAGCATCACAGAGGGCAAGCCTGTAGTGCTCGTCGCACGGCAGGCTGGTAAATCGAGAGAGGAGGTGTTGGGGCAAAGAATAGTGGCTTTAATCGGAATGCCAGCAGCCCAAGAAGATGGTGGGCTGGTAGAACCATCTTCCCTGAGGTAGAATTCAAGCTTCTTTTGTACTGAAGGCGGGGAGGAGGTGTGGCTGGTATTACAAACTTCTTGCAGCTGTTCACAAAGGTCTGGTCACAGTGTAAACCTCCAACAGGACAATTGTTATTCTCTGTTCTGCAACTTTTTGTTGACACCTTTAAAGGTCAAGCCTGGGAGGCAAAACCTTGGGAATAGGCTGTCATGTGTGTTTCAGGCTCTAGGCAACATCCTTTTACAGAGATGCAGAGCCAGCGTGATTAAGACAGGAAACAAAGCACAACGGTTAGAGCTAAAGGAATAGATACAACGTGGAGTCAGGTTGGTGCTCTGTTAACATTAGTTGTAGGTTTTCCCTAAAGGACAAGAATTACCGTGACTCTACATCCCCCTTAAAAGCTTCCTCACTTCCTGTCACCCACCCTTGTCACTTTGCTCTAACCCAAACTCATCTCTCCCCAAAGACTCAGCCTTTCTGCTTCTGAGGTGAGACAGGCATCCTTGCTTCTCTTTGCTCCTTCTCGATTCAAGTGGAAAACAGTCCAGTTTGAATCTGATGCCTTTAGACAAAGCCACCGTCTCCCCCCATTGCTGTGTCATAAATTGATAGCACTGCCCTCATTTCCCCACGGTTGGGTTCCTGCTCGCTGTGACTCTCCCCCAGCGTTGCTCCTGTCTTAACACGTGGCTCTTTCAATAGACACATAAGTGATCCTTCATTAACCCGGCCTCTGGGACCCTTGAACCTTCCTCCTCCACTGACCTTGTCGCCCTTCCTATCTTAACCACCCCTTCCCGTGCTGTTCCCAGTCCTTGCATTACCAGACCACGCCCTGGTGATCCAATTCCAGGCACCTCTTTCTCTGACCCTACTCCTGTCTTTCCGGCTCACTCTCCCCAGCAGCCCCCTACCACAAGCCTGTGACCCTGCTGGGACCTGCAGTCCGTTGATCCTGCCGCCTGCCCTCTGTCCATCCTCCACACCCACGTCCTTCCCCCCTTACGCAGCTCAAGTGCTCCATCATTATCATCACGGCCTCTGTCTCGCTTTGTCGTACGTCTTTGGCAAAACCATAAATCTGGTGAACTCCAACTCCCTGCCTACCGTATACCCGCCCTCGTGAAGCTGAGCAGAAATGTCTAGACTTCATGTCTAGTCTTGCTATGTCCTATCCTTTTCCTCACTCGTCAGGCTCCTACCCCCACATTGCATGGAAAAGAAAGAGTTGTCAACGTCACCAGTGACCTCTACTTGTCTGAATCACATGGCCATGTTTCAGTCTTTTTCCTGCTTGACCTGTGAGCAGCCTTTGGCACAGCTCATGGTGACCCGTCCTCCTGGAAGCACTTTCTTCACTTGGCTTTCAGGTCACCAGTCTTCTGGTTTCCTCCTCTCACCATCGCCATTTCTTCTATTTCCCCTGTTGGTACCACCCCCGCTTCTTGCTAACTTGCTAACATTGGAAAGCCCTTGGGCTCATTCCTTGGGCATCTTCTCTGTATATACTCAGTTCCTTGGGGGGCACTCATTCCCTTTCAGAATCTTATGAATCATCTCATCTATCTCTACCAGCTTTGTTATCTCCAGACTTTTCTTCTCTGAGCTCCCAACTGCCAAATCCGACGCCTATTCAGTGTCCCCACTTAGAAGTTCAGTAGATTTATCAAATTCTAACGTGTCGAAGAACCTAATCCCAATTCTTCCCACAAGAACTTAACTCCACCGTTATTCTTCCCCACGTCAGCTATGGTGGTTCCCTTCTTCCTGTTGCCCAAGTCCCAAACCTTGGAATCATCCTGACTCCTTTTTACTCACATGACTAATCCATTAAGAAATCATTTTGGCTGAGCCTTCAAAATTTATGTAGAATTGGACCATTTCTTACTATCTCCTCTACTCTGCCCTGTGCCAAGCCACTCTCTTCTGTATTATAGCAATAACTTGCTAGCCAATCTCTTTTTCCACTTTTGCCCCCAAGAGTCTATTCTCAACTCAGTAGCTGGAGCGATCCTATTAAAAAAGATGTCAGACCATGTTGGTCCTTTGCTCACAACCCTTCAATGATTTACATTCCTCAGAGTAAAAATCAAAATCCCGCAGACAGGGCTGCATGTGATCTGACCCCTTTTACTCACCCCTACTCTTCTTGCCAATCCTGTCCCAGTTTCACTGACCTCCACACTGCTCCTTGATCACACTAGGCATGCTCCCACCTCAGGGCCTTTGCACTGGCTGTTCCTTCTACCCTCAATATACTTCCCCCAAGGGTCTGCACAACACTCTCCCTATCTTCCCCAGTCTTTGTTCAGATGTTACCTTCTCCATGAGATCTGCACCAATCACTCTATTTACCATTACATCACTTCCAGCCCACCTGTTTCATTTTTTTTTTCACAGAACTTATGGTTTACTGACTGTCTCTTCCCTAGAATATAAACTTCATCAAGTCAGGAATCTTCATCTGTTTTGTTCACTGATGTACCTTCCAAGCACCTAGAACAGTGCTAGCATGTGGTAGACTCTTGATAGATATTCATTGAGAATATTCATTTCATAGAAAGTTCATATTCACTATTTTTCTATCACTGAAAGCCCTCCAAAATGCACCCAAGCCCACCTGCCACTTTTTCTTCAGACAGCATATATTTCAGTTATTCTCTGAACCTCTATTGAGTGCTTCCTGTATGCCAAACCCTAGGGAGGACTGTGGGTATAAGATACAGTCCCTGCCTTTCAGATCCTAGAAAAATTCTTGTTCATCCCCTCTGCCCTGTTAGGCCTCCTGCCATGGGTCCAAGGGGTCCTTTCTTAACATGAATGTGAGTAGAGCTCAATTTGTGACATTTTATCTCTCGGCACCCCCTGTTCACCTGCTGTTGTAAGTTCGCAGTTTAGTGATTGCTTCCAGACAGACCAGGCAAGGATCATTCTCTTGGCTTCATATGCTGGGTCCAGGCCTTCTATCTCATAGCCACATGGACTCACTGGTCGCATATGGAAACCAACCAACCATTTAAGTCCGTGTTTTCTTTTCAGTCTTTGCTAGGTAGCTCCTTATCACATTTCCTGATCATCTGTTTTTCTTTCTAGTATTCCCTTTCTATTAGTTGTGAACTTTTGACAGGCAGAGGTTCCTAGTGAGTTGCACGAATTACAACTTTTTAAGTTGCTAATGGTAGAAACCTCAATTTAAATCAGCTCAGAAAGTTGAAGAGCAGCCTGATGCAGGAGCTCAAATGATGTCATAGGACTTGGTTTTTCCTCCATCTATAAACCCTCTCTTCCCCATATTGACCATATTCGAAGGCTCCATATGGTAGCAAGTTGGCCACCAATTGTTCCAGACTCGTAGAGAGAGAAAGCTTCTCTTCCTCAAAATGTCCAGATAGAAGACTTTGGCCTGACTCTTATTGGCTCAGATTTGTTCACATATCTACCTCTGGATCTGGAGATGAATACTAACAGAAGAGGGGCTATGTTCAGTGGCCAAAACCAACTCAGGTTCACCCTACAGATAGATTCAAGATCCTCAACTTGGCTTGCTTCTTTAAAATGCCCTCTCAGGCCACCTGTAGACAGAGGGTCATGCTTACCTGCATCTGTCCTGTTTTTTGCCTCTTGGCGTTTGTGACAGTTTCACCCGTTGATGAGGAAGGGATTCCTGCCCTAGGGTTGCGGGGGTGGCTGTACACGTAACACTGGACAGATGAGACGGCCCACAGGTTATTAGCACAGATACTCACAGTCCAGAGGAGAGAGATGCTGTGCCAGGCAGGGCCACGTGGGGGCTTGCACGTGGGAACAGAGCAAATGAACAGGGGCTGTGGGAGGCAAGCTTTGTACTATCGAGAGGGTGTGGTGCCCACTGGTTCCTGTGGGGGGATGGGATCGGCTTGCATGAATATTCCACTGGCTGGAACTGAAGCCCACTCCTCAGGGATGGGCGGCGGCCATGCCTGGTCCCCTTGATAAGCAGGGCTGCTGGACTAGGGGCCTTAGCGGCAGGAGCAGAGTGGGCAGGGAAACTGTGGATAGGCTATTCGAGGCCCTCCCGATTTTACCAGATGCCAAGGCAATACATAATGTTGGTTATTAATAATTAGGTCTTACAGAACAGGGAACTGCAAAAGGTGGTATGTAGCTCTCGACCTTTCTCAGAATAGTCTTTAGGGTTTCAGAAGTTGCCTGCCTTTCTTTTCTGTACACGTCTGTCCTAGGTTGTCATCCCCATCCTGGCCAATGAGAAGAATCACCTAGACTGGCCCCACGTGGTTTGCCAAGATGTCCAGCGACATGCCCACAGCCTCCAACGTGACCTCTTGGTTCTCCTTGCGCAAGCAAAGGGGAAAACTTTGCTGCCTCTTCCAGTCAGCTCAGAAAAAATGGGGTTTGTGGATTCTGAAAGTGAGACCGCGTAAGTACCACCAGGCTGGCCATATGGGCCTCAGAGATGTGGGAGATGCTGGTTTATCTGAGTGTTGTCTTTACGACTTTTCTGTTCCTGACTCTGCATATCTCTTTGTTCTGCACACAAGCCCACTGTTTGCCAGCATCCTCAGACTGTATGTTTTGTGCTGATGACTACCCTCGCCCCAGTCCGTCTGCCGGACGTCTTTTAAGGCTGTCACGCAACATGGCCTTTTTTCTGCTCAGAACTATTTCAGGGCTGAGAGTAGCCAGGCTGATTTCAGTGTTTCGCTTATCAGGACAGTGTCTCGCTTATCAGGACAGTGTCATCATTGGCAAAGACCCAGGTCCGGTCTGGGAGACAGCATGCCTCTTCCCAGCATTTACCCAGCACACACTGTCACTGTCCAGACCCTCCTCCCCCAGCAGCTGGAGAATTTTTTCAGGTCCTGGGGATTTTTTTCCAAACAGAAACAAATCTGGCTTTGTTGAGGCTTGAGTTCCATGCCTCCTGTGCCTGGGAAGACATTAAAGCCTCATCCTCTTCTCCATGTAAGAGTGATACCAACTATCAGCTTCCACTTACCATTCCAGGTTTTCTTCTGTCCTGTGGGGATTCTTTTCTTTTTTCATTCAAGCCAGGCTATATATCTAAATGCTATTTTTTAATCGTCTTCTATCCAGCATTTCTATATGTTTGTGGCAACAGGCCATCTTCCTACATGTGCTTGGTCTGCGATATTGCCGGGAGTCTCCAAATGTATTATGTCATCATTGTGTATTCAGGGCCCATGATTTTATCTGAAGAATAAGTAATGCATGGGATAGCAATGTACTTTATAATGAGTTTTTGCTGTTGGAAGTAATTTGCTACATATATAATTAGAAGCAATTTCCCAGTTAACTGTAAAACTTACTGTGGTTTAATAAAAATACACAATTTTCAAAATAAATAAATTCAAATTACCCTTTTCCTATTCCTTTTCTCTTTTAACATAATAACATTCACTGTGTGTGTATATAATCATTGCTGAGTTTGTCTCCCTTTGTTCAAATTTGATAATTTCCCAAAAGGTTGGATCATATTTCAGGGAGGTGAGTATCTTCTCCCTTTAATACCGTCCATAATCACTTGTGCCATATCATTGCTCAGCAAATATGAATTTAATTAAATTAAGTGAAGGTAGGTTTCTGGCATGAAAATGCAAATGACAGATTCTCTTTCTTTGTCACCCATGTCCTGGGTTCTTGGCATGAACTATTGTCAGTTCAGACTTGGTGAAAAGGCAACCAAAATGTATTTTTGATTTTTAATCCCTTCCAAACATCCTTAGTTAGTTAGTTTATTTAGAAGGTGTATGGGGGGAATGCATGGGGATTGCATTCTTCATTAGAAAAGTGAGGACAAAGGATAGTAATGTTTGGATGTCTGATAGCTTGCCATGTGGAGGAGAAAGTAACCTATTTCCTCTTACTGCAGAGGTCAGAACTAAGACCAAACGAGGGACTGGCAGGGCGATAGACGTGGTTCAAAGTAGAGACAAACTGTCTCCCAGGGAGAGCTGATCTGAGGAATGTGCTGCCTTGTCAAGTAGGGAGCTGGCTGGCATTGGTGGGACTCAAGCAAGGGTTGGGTGACCATTTGGATATTTTCTGTCCAGTGTATTCCTGCACTGACAGAAGGACTTCATAGGATTCGGAGTTCTTAAACTAGCCTTCAGAATATTGGCGAGCCTCTGAATCTTGAATAATTGTGTATGAATAACTGTATACACACATGCATAAGCAGCTTGTCTGAGGAGAAGATCTGTACTTTTCACTGACTACTCGGTAGAGCCTGTTATCCAACAAAAGTTAAGAGTGCTTGGACTGGGTTTCCCTGGTGGTGCAGTGGTTGGGAGTCCGCCTGCCGATGCAGGGGACATGGGTTCGTGCCCCGGTCCGGGAAGATCCCACGTGCCGCAGAGCGGCTGGGCCCGTGAGCCATGGCCACTGAGTCTGCACATCTGGAGCCTGTGCTCCTCAGTGGGAGAGGCCACAACAGTGAGAGGCCCATGTACCACAAAAAAAAAAAAAAGAGTGCTTGGACTAAGTGGAATTTCCCACCTGTTTTTAAAAGATTTGGGATTCTGTTTTGGGGGACACCGAGAGTTAAGCTATTTCCAGTGTCCCAGGAGATTTGTTGTGTCTTTCACAGCTTGGATTCTATGGATAAGTCAGTCATGTATGCCATTGAGTCTGCAGTGATCCAGTGGAGCCATCAAGTCCAGGTGGTTCTCAAGAGGGAGTCTTCCCAGCCTCTCCTACAGGGGGAGAATCCCACCCCACAGGTGGAGTTGGAGTTCTGGAAGAGCAGGTAGGCACAGGCTCAAACCCTGGGGAGCAGATGTCTCTCAGAGGATAATGGGCTGGGGGAGGCAGCCATTGAGTCTGGTCCCACCCCCAGGCATCTCTCATCACCCCTGGAGCAGACAGCTCGGTGTCTCTCATCACCCCTGGAGCAGACAGCTTGATGTCATTTGGGTCAATGCAGTTCTTCTGTGCACTGGGAGTTGACACTTTCCCCGAGGTTCAATAGTCATGCCTCGTTTCTTGAGCTACCGTCAGTGTATCTTCTGGCATTTCTTCAAAGGCTCTTTCAATTACATGTAAAATTAATTAACTCTCTTTCATACTTTCTACTGTCTACTCCCTCCTCCTTGGACAGTCAGTATGCACACATTTTTTGTAGGATCTGGAGAAAGGGGTTTTGGCAGTTCACCACTGAACGGCGTCTCCTAGGTTCCAGGCAGTCATTAGTCCATTGTCCACTGTGTCTTAGCCCCACAGGTTCCCGAAAGACCTAATTATTGCTCTTGCTCATTCCCCCTCTTCCTCTCCATTTCCCTGCTCCTATTTATCATTGTGCTGATTAATCTTTTACTCAAAAGGAGACAGACAGGTGTTTGAGGCAGGTGTCCCTGTCCTTGCATGTCATGTGGCCAGGCATGCCTGTAGGGCTCCAGTCCCACTTGCACCCCGTGCTGAGATGCCCCATCCTCTTGCCTGGTTTCTGATCATTCTGCTGACCTACTGCGGGACCCTCCTCCAGCAGCCTTACCCTGACACCTCTCTCATCCCACCCCAAACCTGCCTGCAAGAGCCAGTGACCTCTAGCTGCCAAGCTTTTGAGCCACCAGATGGTCACAGCAGTGTTCCCTGCTGCTACCTCCCGGAGCTGCCCCTCTGAACCTGTGTTCCAGACTCAGGCTTTGGTCCTCACTGTTCTGGGAACAGAGGCCTCTGCTGAAGCACCCTGAGGCAGGCTTCCTCTCTCTATCTGAGGGTGGGTCATCGCAGCGTGACTTGTGTTTCCTGATGTTCACCTGGGTTCACTCTTCTCCTGGTGCTGCAGGTCTGAGGATCTGGAATACATTTATAATCAACTGAGAACAATAAAGGTGAGGGGCATGGCGGGGCTTCTGGACAAGCTTCAGAGCAGCTACTTCCCAGCTTTCCAAGCCATGTTCAGAGATGTTGTAGCAGGTGAGGACCCGCAAGTATTTTCATAAATTGACTCAAATTTCATATTTATGCTGAATTATCTTCCTCTCTGATCTCAGCAGCTTCCAGTCCTTATAGCCTCCAACCTGAGACAGTCTAGCACAGAGACAAGAAGGCCAAATGTAGAGGCAGGGAAGCAGCTGCCCTGTGCTCTGTCTGCATTTCCAGCGCTTTGTGCCCTTGACAGAGTCGCCTCACCTCTCTGAGCTTTCGAGTGTGCCATGGGACAGCGCACACACTTCCCACCTGCTTCCCTGGGCTGCTGTAAGGTGGGGTAGGCGGAGGTTCCTTACTGACTCTACCGCACTGGCAAATGCGCTTTGTGATCCCCCATCTCTGTAATTTACCTCCTTCCACCCCCTGGCTCTTTGGGAAGTCTCTGTTCCATTTCTAGCTCCATTCTGCCTTTTTTGCGCCTGTCAGATGGGACTGCAATATCCTGGCCATCTGAGCACCAGACAAGATTGGCCCTTGTCAAAACTGCAAATCTAGCAAAGTCTATAATTAGAAAGAGGTAAAATTTTTAGGGCTCCCTGTCTCCTCATCAGTGCACTTTGCTTCTTTCCTTTCTCCTATCACAACTCCTCCCAGCTCTTCAGTATTGTAGGTCAGAATGTGCTTTTAAAGGTGTTTGCAATTTCATATAATTTAAGCTTAACCCAAGCAGTGATTTTCAAACACTTTTTCTCTATCAGAACTTTCCTTCAATGCAATCTCCTGTGTGAGTCCAAAATTTAAAACTTGCCAAGGTGTATTTGCTCTGCTAAAGAGGGAGTGTCCTGTGTCCAGAGCCCATTGATGGATCCCCTGTCCCACCTTCTCCCACAGGGTTTGGAAACCACTCAGATAAAGGAATGAAAGTTCCAGTGGTGGAGTTTCTTACATGTGCTTTATAACAGAGAAGAACTGGCTTAAGTAGCTGGTCTTTGAGGTCCTTCCGGGCCCTAAAATCTCATCCCGGAGGCTGCTCTGCCAGCATCTAGAGCTGGCTTGGAATGGGGTCCCTGTTGGGGTCTCAGTTTATTGCTTCTGTGAGAGATTTTGTGTGCCAGAGGAATCAACTGTTATTCCCAATTTACACTCCAATTCAAATGAGATAGTGTCCCCAAAAGTGATATGTGTACCAGTGCTGGTGTGAGAGATGGTTGTGGGAGATGTATGGACAGGTGTATTTTAAAATGTGCTAACGGGTAACTTTTTTTGGCACATGATACAAGTTTTCCATTTATAGTAGAGATTTAAAGTTTTCATTTTATATGATTTTATTTAGGCTAAAATGAGAGTCAATTTAGAGAAAAGTATGAAGTAATACTACAGGTGGTAGGCAGTCATGACAAATATCATAAAGGAGGTATGCAAAGGACTGAAATTTGAGGCTCTGAAATAAAACATATAGTAAAAGTATATTTATGAGTTGGTTATTTAGAGCCCCAAATGTATTTTTCACGTTAATAGGTTAATAGAGTACAATCATTCACATTGATTAATAGTTATAAAAGATTCGGTTCCCCAGGCCAGCTTCTAAAAGTTGTTTGCAGAAGAGTATAGGACAGCAATGAAAAGAAGTTAGAAACAACGATATCATCATAGTAGTCCCAGAGAAACACCACTGTAAAAATAGAAATCCTTGAAATATATAGCTCAATCCCGATGATGAAAGAAAAGAAATTTTGATTAGAGTTGCCAGGTAGAGACTTGGTCAGAAATATTGGTGGGGTCTATGGAGAATAAAAATATTTTAGAAGCTTTCAACTGATTTTCTCATTTCAGAGCATCTGTCTTTATTCTGCACAGATATACTATGTGCATCGTTCTTATCAGTCACAATCAGGGTAGTTCTTTGGCTTACAGATGGATGGAAGAGAAGGAGAGGAAAAGAGAGAGTCCTGGATTAGTGGGCACGTGGGAAGTAAAGAAGGAGGTTAAAAGGATGTAGGCAAATGTGTGGGAGCAAGATTGTCTGAAGTGGAATTGACTGGGCAACGAAGAACCTTGGAAACCGGAAGTAAAGATACGCTGGAGGGGAAAGGACCAGGGCAGTAAAGACTAAGTGGGGAGTTCTCGCCTCTGGCCACTAGGGAACAGGGTCAGCACAGTACGCCCAGTTGCCAGTCCAGGATATTTGTAGGTGGATGTGTGTGGAGAGAAGTAAAGGCCAGGGGTTCTCTGGAGCTGATGTGGACTGGCTCACAGTTTCTCAAGAGAACCCACTGTACGCAACCCTTTTCAAAGCGCCCTCCCTAGCACGCAATGACTGCAAGTTAGTAGCTTGAGATCAGACATGGTGGGAAGATTGGGAGTATTTACACCCCAGAAACTGGCAAATGCTAAAGACTTTTGAGATCAAGGCTTTTGTCCCAGAAGGGCTTGTTGTTAAAGATTTATCAGCAAACCACACATATCCCTGTGCAGCTGGGGTTTATGTTTGAATTTTGTTTTGTTTTGTTTTGTTCTGGTCATGCTGTGCAGCTTGTGGGATCTTAGGTCCCCAGCTAGGGATTGAACCCAGGCCCCCTGCAATGGAAGCATGGAGTCCTAACCACTGGACCTCCAGGGAAGTCCCTATATTTGCATTTTTTAAAAGCTGTGCGCCTAACTCTGTTCATCTCTGACTTCATTTGGCTTGTGAGCCAAGGTGATTGCACCCTGGAATAGATGAGCTGGCCCTCAAACATGGAGCTCTTAAAAATCAGGGGCATGCCTATTTGTATGATTAAAGGAGATTTTGCTTATTAAAAAATATAACATAAAAAGGAAGCTCCTCTGGCACAATGGTCTCAGTTTCTCTTCCCTCGAGGCCCATGTGAAAACCTGAGCGTGTGCTCATTGGAGTGGCTGTTGGATTCTGACTCCCCCCACCCCACAGTGGTTCTGATACTTCCATCAGCTCCCCCATTTAAGAATCGCTGCTCTAATCAATTTACCATGACATCTGACTTTCAAATATTGGATTCACATAGTCCTTCCCACAGGTCCATTTGGGATATAAAGTACACCTCTCAAACTCCTGTGTGTAGTGAGCCCCACAGCCATCAAGCCAGGGCTTCAACATGATAAGCTTGGGGTATAATCTTCCTTTTACTCAGCTGAGCAGGGGTGGCCGATTCACAGTCTAGGCAAGTTATTTAGATCTTAATGTTTTTCCTTATAAAGTGGAGTAGTAAAGCTACCTCACAGGGTTTTCTATGAGTTGGTATATGTCTCGTGAGTTGGACAGTGCCTGGCATATTGAAACTGCTTACTAAATACAGTAATATATATATATTTTGAGTTTCCTTTAGGATGAATGCAGAGCTTCATCCACATAATATAACCCAAGACCATCTGCTCTCACATGACAGTGCCTGGTTATCTGCCCAGGAAAGAACCAGCCTTTATAAACCCTCCCTTCCCGTTCAGTTTGTTCAGTGGACTTTTGCATTCCCTGTAAGTGGCTCTGCAGAATTAGTGCCCAGAGCTACTGGTTTTCCTAGTTTCCCCTCTCAGCCACCACAGGATGGCTGGTGGAAGCCGCTCTCTTTCCTTGCCTGCATTCAAAGGAAATGGCAGGAGATTTCCCGGCTTTGAATACCAGCAGAACCTTTCCATAATCAGCCTGGGCTATTTCTGTATTCCCTGTGACTTCTCCTCTGTAAGAGCTTCATGAGATTCTTCATTAGCAAATACTTATCAGAGACATTACCATGTATGGAACGCCTGCTTTGGTCCAGGCACTGAGCTAGCTGTATATGAAGATTCTGTGTGTGCTGCCCTCAGACCTTCATGAGAAACCTTTAAATTAGTTACTGTTCAGCCTGTTGTTGAGGTTCAGAGAGGTTAAACATGCCCAAGGTCATACATTTGATGTATCGGCATTTGAAGGCAGATCTCTCTGACTCTAAAACCTGTCCTCTGTCATCTGTCTTGTATTGCCTTGGAGTTAACAGCAGCAAAGGAAACAGCAAACAGTTACTGAGCGTCTTCTACACGCAGAGCACCAGACTGGGGCTGGGAGGGCCAGGAAGAGGTCCAGATACAGGACTTTTATAAGAGAGCCTCCTCAGACCAGTATCCCAGCTGCCCAGGCTCTTCTGTTTTCAGTGTTTCCTCATAAGAGCTAGAAAGTTTTCAGGGACCAGCCCTCTCTGCTCCCTTAGTGCAGGAAGAGATCGCAACCATTGCTTTGCAGATCCTTCACTCCCAGGCCCCAGGGCTTCCCTCCGTGGGTGTGAGCCTCAAGCCAGGAAGGTGACCATCGTCTCCAATTCCTTCCAGCTCTGATGGAAGCGCGGGACATCCACATGCACCTGGTGCCGCTGCACCGCCACCTGGAAATGCTCGAGAGCCTGGAGTTTCCTGAGGTGAAGCCACGGCTGTGGCCTCTGCTGCACGTGGTCTGCCTGATCTGGGCCACGTGTGAGCTGTACCGCTGCCCTGGGCGCCTGATGGTGCTGCTGCAGGAGATCTGCAACCTTCTGGTCCAGCAGGTTTGCACCCAGGATTCCCCAACCTCTTGCTGGATGGCTCCGAGTCATGAGAAGAATAAACTGTCCATTGTTCTCAGGGCAGGGAAATAATTAGGGTCCAAAGGGTTCTCAGACTTGAATTGTTTTATCATCACAGCCAGTAACTCACAAAGGTGTTCTCAGTCC
Organism: Delphinus delphis; assembly: GCF_949987515.2. NCBI lineage: Eukaryota > Metazoa > Chordata > Mammalia > Artiodactyla > Delphinidae > Delphinus > Delphinus delphis. The sequence continues at coordinate 53,907,062 of NC_082701.1, forward strand.
TGCTGGGATCCTTGGGAGGACCCGGGTCAGGCGCAGGGTTGGGGTGGTAAATTTCAACCTCCTTAAGGATCTTAATGGCCTGGTATTAGGTCAGTAGCAAAGCCCAGCAGCTAAGAATGCTACCTCTGGAGTCAGGTGTCCCTGTGCCACATCCCGCATCACTGCTTGTCAGCTGTATGTGCCTGGGTGAGTCTCTCACCTGCCCTGTGCCTCACTCTCCCTCTGTGCAAGGGTGGGAAGAAGAGGACCTGCCTCGGAGAGTTGCTGGGTGGCTGTGAGGCTCCAGTGTGATCCTGTATGGCAAGGCCCACATCATGCCCCCACGTGCTAAGAACTCACTGCCCGTGAGCTATGTAGAAACAGCTTCTTGGCTCACACGCTCTATGCTCCTTAGGGACCCATGTAGCACCAACCAGGGCAGCGTAAACCTTGAGGAGGGCACCTGTAAACAGAATGAGGCCTTTAAGAAGGTTTGGGTGATCAGCCCCCCAGATTGGCTCACATCTGTGGAACACATTGAAGGCTACAAAGTGCTGTGACATCCCCGTCATTTGTGCATGAACCCTGCGAGGTGGGCAGGGAGAACCTTGTTAATTTACTATTATTATTTAACGATGAGGGCTACAGCTCAGGGAGTTTAACTGAGTCACCAAAGGTCACCCAACCCAGGACCGGAAGCTAATTGTTTGACTCCTAGACCAGCAATGTTCCATCACTGCATGTTTGTCAGCCAGGACTCTTACGATTGAAAGTCTTAAGAAAACCCAACCCAAACTAGCATCAACAAAAAGATAACCTATTGGCTCATTTATCTCAGAAGTCCAAGGAAAGGTTGGCTTCAGCCCTGGATTACAGTGAGGCCTGGATGAGGTCACCAGGACCCAGTTATTTTGGCCCCTCCCTGTGGTGGTGAAGATAGCTGTCCAGTGGATTCAGACTCACAGCTTTCCAGGTTCAAGCCTCTGGTTCAAAGAATTTGTGCACTCGAATTATTTACTATAGAAAGCCAATGAGTCACAGTGAAACACCTGGAAAGGATACCTGCCCAGCCCCAGCTAGCCCAAGGAAAGTCTCACTGTGTTTCCTTGTCTCTGGTTGGTCACTTTCAATCACTGACTATGGCTTGAACCCAGGTTCCAGTCTACCTGTGGAACTGAGGATGGGGTCCGACGTTTCCTATATTAGGCGTCTGAAAAACGTTGGTTGGGCACTTACTCAGTTGAGAGCTGTGGGCTGGGCAGAGTTGTGGGCCGTCCTGTACCTGTAGCCAGGCTTAGTGCCACTAACCTGTCTGCCCTCCAGGCCTCTAATTATCTCAGCCCAGAAGACCTCCTGAGAAGTGAGGTGGAAGAAAGTCAGAGAAAACTGCAAGTGGTCGTGGACACCTTGAGCTTCTTCAAGCTGGTATTTCAGGACAGAAGGGAGAATCTCCATTCTTACTTCAAAGAGAACCAGGAAGTCCGGGAGTGGGATTTCCAGTCCTCTGTGGTCTTCGTGCGATTGGATGGCTTCCTGGGGCGACTGGGCATGGTGCAGGTGAGTGTTCTCGTTCCTGTCAGGCCCCCGGCTCCATGCAGGAGGGAGCCGTCCAGGGATCCAGAAAGTAACAGCCATAACAAAGAATGAAGTCATGCCATTCGCAGCAACATGCAGGGACCTAGAGATTATCATAGGAAGTGAAGTAAATCAGACAGAGAAAGACAAATATGTGATACCATTTACATGTGGAATCTAAAAGAAATGGTACAAATGAACTTATTTACACAGCAGAAATAGACCCAGGGACATAGAAAACAAACTCGTGGTTAACAAAGGGTGGGGGGAGGGATAAATTAGGAGTTTGGGATGAACATACACGCACTACTATATATAAAATAGATAATCAACAAGGACCTACTGTACAGCACAGGGAACTCTGCTCAATATGTTGTAATAACCTACATGGAAAAAAATCTGAAAAAGAATGGATATATGTATAACAATCACTTTGCTGTACACCCGAAACTAACACAACATTGTAAATCAGCTGTACTTCAATTTTTTAAAAAAGTGTAGTATTTAAGATTTCAAAAAAAAAAAAGTGAGGAAGAAACCTGAACATTTATCAAATGAATTAATTTTTTTTTATTTACTTATTTATTTGGTTGCACCAGGTCTTAGTTGTGGCAGGTGGGCTTCTTAGTTGTGGCACGTGAACTCTTAGTTGCATCATGCATGTGGGATCTAGTTCCCTGACCAGGGAACGAACCTGGGCCCCCAGCATTGGGAGTGTGGAGTCTTATCCACTGCATCACCAGAGAAGTCCCCAAATGAATTAATTTTTAAGACTAGCTGCCTTTCAAGATGTAAGTGGAAATCCTATTTTATTCTCTAATGGCAATTAAGTTTTATCTCCTTTTCATTACATTTTGTGTATGGAGGATGCACTAAGAGAATTATAATGTATCTGCAATTCCCATGCTGTATTATTAGATCAAAATTTGGCCTTTCTTTTCTTTATTCCATGTTTGTGTCTGCCTATAGGATGACCAAATAAAAAATGAAAAAGTAAAAAACAAAAAACAGAGTAAGAAAAGGTCCAAGACAACATGGTGGTTGCCCCACCCCCACCCCCCATTGGCTGGAAAAACCCATGATTCAACAACTATTTTGATTGGTCATCATGTAATGGTAGTTTTACCGTACTAGAAGTTTAGGAAATTCTGATCATAGACTCAGAAAGAAGGCCAAAGGAATCAATCGACAAATACAATTGTTTTTCAAATTACCCATAATCTTCTTGCTAGAAATCTCATGCAAAATACCAGCGAGCTGACCGGATGCAGCTGGCCATTCCCACAAAGCCACTGCTTTGAACTCTACTCTCCCACCCTCAAGGTTGCTCTGAAAACTACAAGACTAGCATGAATCCCTGTGCAAAAGAAATACGACTTTTGCTCAAAGTTGTGGCTCCCCTCCAGCACTTGTTTAAAAGTTAATATGAATGTTAGTTTAAGGACCAAGGTGAGAAAGCATAAGGCTTTCTCTTTTGATTGTTTTAGAGTTTAGTGTGGTTAACAGGTGTTTTCACACTTTGCAACTCTGTATTTACTGATTGAACTTTGCAGGGAGAGTAGTGGGCATAATAAAACAAAATAAATACTTGTCCTAAAACTAATTTGGGAAATTCAGGGTCAAGTTCAAGATTAAGACAATAGCAGTCAGGACTGAGAAGGAATCAGAATCATGTTTCTGGCCATGATCAGCAGAGATTTGGGAAAAAGAGAGGGGCTATATTGGGGGAGGCTGTGATAAGTGGCACAAACCATGGGATTATGAGGATAGGAGAGAGTGAAATTGAATCTGTTCATTCCAGCTCAAAAAACATTGGTCCAGCACTGCCATGCACCAGGCACCATGCACCAGGCACTGAGCTGGGACCTGGAGGTAGGACAATGGCTGGGGTACAGCTTTGCTTGTATGAAGCCCATGGACCAGTAGCCATGGCCCAGGAGAAGATAGAGACAGATGGAGGAGATCCAGGGATGCAAAGACACAGAATCAGGAAGTTTCATTGAGGCGTATTAAGTGCCATGAAAAAAGCAAAATTGGCGTGTTATTGGGAGCAAGAAGGAGGGGTCTCTAACCTAGAGAAGGTCTGAGAAGGTGGGAGCACAAGAGGAAATGAATTTCAGAACTGGAGTAGGAATTCTCCAGGGAACGAAGACGGGAGAGGGAATAGAGACAGACAAAATGTATAAGCGAGAAAGCGAGACGAAAGGCTCACCTTAAATCCTTCACCGGGATCACAGAGAGTGTAAATAATTGATATCTAGCTTTATCCTAAATGGATGCTTTTTCCGCAGCCGTTTCTACCGTGGCTCTTGATGAGCAGCCTCCCCTCTCCTCCCCCTCCACTCCGTCCCTTCCTCTCCGGCACCAGCCCCTTTGCTCTCGTTCAGCCAGAGGTGACAGACACTCTCCTGCTGTACCCTGCCCCTGGCCGCCTTTACTGTGTGCAGGCTGTCCAGCCTTGAGAGTGGTCCTCACCCGGAGGCCAGGAAGCAACGCTCAGCTCTGCAAGGCTGTTGGGCTGCGCTCGGCGCTGCACACATGCTAATGATGGGACTTTGCATATAGACAGCTATCCTAACGCTGGGGCGCCTAATCTGCTGGGTTTATTCAGTAAAAATAAGCAGCCTAGGCCACCAGTCTCCCTGGAGTCATTACCCTCACAATAGTCTGCTCTCAGGCTGCTTTTTCTTTCTGAATCAAGGGCACAGGTGCATAAAAAGTCGTTGCCCCAGTTTAATTAGAAGATGAGTTGAGTGTCACCCGCTCTGTCTTCCTGCTCCTTCCCCTCTTCCATTTTCGGTCCCTGGCTCTGCTTCACTTCTCTGCTCTTAGGCCAAATTCCACCACTGCTTTTCTCCACCGATTTCGCCTTGCCTCCCTTTTCCCTCTTCCTTCCCTTTCTGCTGGTCTCCCTTCCCCTTCCCTGTTTTCCTCTCTCTCTCTTTCAGTTTCTCTTGGCTCTTTGTACACCCTGCATTTACCTGATTCTCCCTTTTCCCATGGCTGCTCCTTTCCCTTGTCCTGGTATTTCTCCCCTTTCATCTTTTGTCTCCCAGACACTTGTTCAGACTCACCCCCTGGCCCCCAGCTCCCTCGTCTCTTCCCCCCTCAGCTCAGTGCAGTAGGACACAGACTTATCGATCTGCTCCAGGCATATTTCATGTTGCCCTTTAGTTAACATTCTGTGTATCTCTGTGATGGATGCCTGTTTGAAATGAGATTAATCTACTTCTCTCCAGCAAGAATTAGCATGAACCCGGCCTTATACATCTTGCCGTTCTGTACACTTTGTGGCCCCCGAGATGTTAATAAAATGACATCAGTGCGTTTCCCTCTCTGCCTGCTCGTGTCCAGGGTTAAGTTGTTTAGGGCTGGTTTTTAATCTTCATCGCTCTCTCTCATTTTTTTCCCTCTGATTTGTGTGGCTTTTTTCCTTTTGCTCTTTTGCTCTTGCTCTTTGAAACAAGAAAGTTTTATTGTGCCGATTGATGCTTCCCCTCTGGGCACCTGCTAAGTGAAGGTGGGGGCAGGGCCTGCTTGGCCGGAGGTGCTGTCCGCCTGCAGGTCTGTCTGCAGCGGCGCGGAGTAATTGCCTTCGCTGCAAACCGCGATCCTCCTCCTCCTCCTCTTCCTGCTCCTCTCCATCCCCATGACGCAGCTCATCTCTTAGCATGCCAGCCCTTGGGAGGGAAAGGAAGGATAGACCAAGAAAGAACTAACAACTTTCAATAGCCTGTCTCGTGTCAGAACTGCAGCCTTAAAACCTTCGTAAGAGCTGGATATAAGAACCTTTATTTTAACAAATGAGCACCATTAAGTTTGACACATAAATGAACTTGCCCAAAGTCACAGGCTCAGCGAGGTTTACCTGGGATTGGTACCCAGTACCCAGGGGAACAGGGTTCCAAGTATTGTCTTTCCACCAAACTCAGCCGTCTCCCAGCGATTCTAAAGGTCTCTTCCCCTCCCTCCCTCCCTCCCTCCTCCCTCCCTTTTGAGGGTCCCACACTGGTTTTGTGGTTTTCTTCTGTCCTGACACACTCTATCCTGATTTTGCACACACTATTTTTACCGCATGATTTCTAGGTCTTTTTTTCTGAATAAGTCATTTGGGTAAAATTATAATTCCTATTCCATGAAAGGGCCTTACTAGGGAAATCCCAAAAGTATATAAAATCTTTGCAATTTGAAGCAACAGTCAAAAATCAAAGGGGAAGAGAGTCTTCAGCTGCCTCTTGATTCCTACCCTCACCCAGCCTTCCTGCTCCATGCTTCAGTGCGCATGCACTCACACACACACATTAAACACACACACATTATACACACCAGACTCACAGAGACGCACACAGCGCTACACGTACATACACACATTATACACCACACTCATACATACACTGCACATATGCACACAACACTACACATACACACTGCACATATGCACGCAAGGCTACACATACACATTACACACACACACATACACTGCACATATGCACGCAACACTACACACACATGCACCACACTCACACATACCACACATATTGTGCATACACAGACGCAGTCACACACTACACACACGGACATACATACACTGCACACAACACCGCATACGACACATGGACACATCACACACAGAGAGTTCATTTTTGTGTCATAATATTGCAGATTCTGCAGGTGCCCTGTTTATGTTTCTCCCCGAAGTCTCTTCCCTCAAACAATGTAGTAAGTAAGCAGCTTGGAGAGAACCCCCATTTCTTTCATTGCCAAATTGCTGTAAAGCTGTGATTCACTTGGAGACAAGATGATTTCCTGCTGAGGCTTCATGCGCGGTGATTAGCGGGCAGATACGTAATAAACTGACCGAATCTACAGCGCTTTTCCTTTGCTCTTTCCTCAGTCTCCAGCCCTTTCGCTGCCTCTTTTTATTTTGGCCTAATTGGGCCGCTTCCGTTTTAGCCGGGCCTGAGCCCTCGGTCACGTAGGACATTAGCCGCATGAGGTCGGCCTCCATCAGAAGGTGAAGAAAACTGTTTCCCAATGACCTTTGAGATTTTCATCTATGAATGTCTGCTTTGTGCTCACCCTTAATGAATTCTGAAGGTATTTCTTTTAAGATGTGCGGCCTCTCCCGAGAAGAGGCTTGCTGTTTGTGGGGTCACGGCACAGATGGAACCCACCCTCACCACCCTAGTAAAGGCTGCACAGTTTTTCGTTAGAATAGTAGCTGGCCAGTCCAGCCAGCTGCCTGGGACCCCATGCTCTATGTAGCTTCCGTCTCTAAAAGGAGCGTCTGTGTGTTAGCTATTATACATCTCTCGGCCACCAACCTGATCTAATGACACCAGGGTAATGAAGATTAATTACTGCACCTACCGTTTATTGAAGTTGTACAAAGGCACTTCCGCTGTAACTCTAACCTATTTGCAGGTTAGGAAAAGGAAGCTTAGAAAAATCAAATGTCTTGCTTTAAGTCTCACAGCTGGTTAATGGCAGACCAGGGCTGTGTGAACCCAGGGATCTGTGCCGTATCCTACACTCTTTCCACGATGCCCTCTCTCCTACCACTGAACTTGCCATTTTCAGCCTGTATATAGCGTAATGAATTTCGTGTGTCTACAACGATGACGGTTAAAAATGGATATTTTAAAAATATAATTTAAACCTCTTATTGGTTTAATGGCCTTTTTTTCGTGAGGACTTCTAAATAAACAAGAAAAAAGCTTACATTTAAATATTTTAAGAATCAAAGATACAGTCGCCGTGATTACTATAAATCTGTTACTACGGTGGTAAGACAACTTCCCACCTGATGCACTAATCTTCACAATACCTCCGTAATGTCAAACTTCTAAAATCCACCCAGAGATGGAGAGCTCACCACCTCTCTTAGCAGCCCAGTCTATGGTTGGGCCTTTCAGGCATGAGATGGTTCTGTTTTATGGAGTGGAACCACATGAAATTGCTATTTCTTGTAGGTCAGAATGGTCAAGTATAAGAAATTTTATAAGTTCAGCCTACAACTTGACACCAAATCTCCTGGGTCCCATTTACTCATTTGCCTTAGTTTTGCCCTCAGAGCAGGACCATGCAAGGTTCTGCCTTGCATTTGACCAAAGCCCTTCAAACATTTAAAGACACAGTTTGGCCTTGCTTTCTAATTCTCTGCTCTTGTCTAATTCTCCTTATTTTCTCCAATTGCTCTGAGTCCAATGTTCCTAGAATCTCTACCACCCTGTCACCTTCTCCTGGAGGTGCTGTCGCTAAGTCAAAGGTCAAAGATCACATCTTCATTCATTCAGTAAATATTTCTTCAGCATCTGGGAGTCTTCCAGGGACTGAAAATACACCTCTGGGGTGTTTACAACCTACTGAGAAAGATGGATAGAAAATAATGTAATATAATCCCAAATAGTGTATTATAATGCCAGAGTATTATAAGAGTTCTAAAGAAAGCTTACGCAGGGGAAGGGCATAGAGAGTGCAGGAGAAAAGTGGGGTGGGAGGTTCTTTTTATTGGGGGCAGGGTAAGGAAAGCTTTAAGACCTGGAGTTGAACCCTAAATAAATGTATTGCCTATCGTGTGTTTGTTAAGTAAAGCAAAGTAAATATCCATTGTTTTGGGTGACCAGAGTTTCTCCAAAAATAGAATGATTATGTAAGAATTCTTCTAATACCTATGATTTGCCTGTTAGACTGGAGATAAAACACCTTGCAGTGACCACCCAGGACCATGCTTCAAGAATTCTTGAGAAATAAAATAGTATAATGAAATCATCATCTAGTTTTCCGATGTAATCAAATGCATCGAGATGCATCTGCCTTAATTTTACAATGGTTAGAAGGGAGGGGATATGGGGATATATGTATACATATAGGTGGTTCACTTTGTTATACAGCAGAAACTAACACAACATTATAAAGCAATTATACTTCAATAAAGATGTTAAAAAATAAATAAAATGGTTAGAGGGTATTTCCTAAAAATTGACATCCACAGAATTATGAAAAATGGGGACCCAGGTGACATTGCACTGCACAAATATGTTTCTCCTATCACACTGACAGCAACTAAGCACTTTTTGAATGACTTGAATTACTATTTAAGTCTATTTCATTTAAATCAAATTGACTGCTGTTTTCAAAGTTGAACGTGTGTTTAAATAAAGACTGACCCATTTCCCCAGCGTTGGCAAGATCTCCTGGTTTGGGTGTATGTCTTCCTTCCCTTGGCTGGTTCTTCCTCCTCCTCTCCTCTCCCACTTCAGCCACCTGCTCACAGCCATGCCTGAACACAGCTGAGCAAAAAGCGTTCTTAGATGGCTGCCCAAGGCTGCATGGATGGGCACCCACCTGGCAACACGGGGGAAGTCAGCCACTTCTCAGCACTTCCCAGTGTCTCTGTCTCTGCTGCTGGACTTGGTGTCCCAGCGACAGGAAGGAGATAGGCAGCCCTCTGCTAGCCTAATGGGTCAGCCCATAGCAGTGGCCAGTGGCAGTGGGAATTCCCTGAAATGGTGCCAGGGCCTGCTGGGTTTCCAGCCTCATGTCAGTGTTCCCTTTTCTTTACTTTCAAACCTCCTCTGGATAGAGAGCCGGCTCCCAGGGGTCCACACCACATGTTTGCCAAAATGACACAAAGGTACCTTAATTTCCCTCTTTCCTGTTGAAGAGGTAAGCACACAGATTGGAAGGGGTAACAGGGAGAATGTCTTGGTTTGGAGGTTTTGTGATTTTCGATGGGTTCTAATGAGAGGTAAGTACAGTCTGTCACATTAGACGTGTCCTGAAGGCTTCCATCCTATCAGAGGTGAAGCATCTTCGATAGACTCGGGCAGGGTTCTGTCCTCCCCAGGGCTCTAGGTTGTATTGTCACCTATCACTTAATCCTGAGCACAGCTGGGCCACTGCCACATCAACAGTGACAGTAATGCACACTCGCTGCCTATTTACTGTGTGCCCGGCACTGGCCTACATCCTAAGCCCGCATTGACTTGATTCACTCTCACTATTACTGTCCCAACACAGAGCTGTCCTCGCCCACCACCACCCAGCTGGCCACAGGGTCTACCGCAGCATGTACGCCCGGCAAGGGCGCCCCGCAGATGTCTTTTCTTAGCAGAAGTCATTGGTGAGAATGTTGGTGCCACCTCTGAGCTTGTCCTCCGGACTGTTTGGAGGATCCACTTTCCTGTCAATATCCTCCAAAATACCTGTCATTCTAGAACCACATAACATGGTTCATTTGAAATTAATTTTTTAAATAGGTATAAAGCCACCAGCCATGTAGATAATGTTATTATTATATTTTATTTATTAGAGAACACGGAAAGAGGCTGAAGCATAAATTTGATTTGTGTGTGTATGTTAATTTTATTTATCGGAATTTTCTCTTCGTTATCAAGTCTCACCAAGAGTTATTTATACCAACCCGATCTAATAATAAGGTTACAAAACTAATCAGGCTTCACATTTTCCTAAGCAGTCACCCACCCCCATATAATTTCCAGCCCTTCCCATACTAATTTGAGTGTCATCTGATGTTGTTATCATCATCATTATTATTTTAACTCTATTGCAAATTGTCTTTATAGGATCTTCTGAAGACAACTTTGGATTTCCACAAATTGGGAAAGCTTGAGTTTAGTGGCATCAGAGGGAGTGCCCTGAACCAGCAGGCCCAGCGGATGTACAACGAGTTTCAAGAGATGTACAGGGTCTTCTCAGAGTCTTCCTATGACTGCTTGGACCCTCAAAGCATGGTAGAGCTTGGAAGAGCTAACTTGCAAGTTTGTCTCTTTCTCAGATGGCTGTAGCCTGTAGGGTCTGGGTATTTACTTGCATTTTCCCTGTGCATTTTCTTTGGCTCTGTGGTCCCCATGGTTTTATCAGCAGAGACCACTCTTAATTATTCTTTGTGTCAGGAGAAAGATCAGGGGAGGGCCTCTTCCAACTGCTGACTTCTCCAAGCAGATGATATGCAGGGTTTCAGAGATGCTGAGGTGGGGATGGGATGATGGTGGAGGCTGTGGCTGCCCTGCAGCTCCCAAAGCTTTAAGCTTTGAGCAGTGACCGCTAGGTGAAGGCCAGGCACACTTGGGCAGAATTTCATTAGTGGTCTGGGGAGGGGTGAGTGACGCAGTAGCCTAATTTTCCATTCAGACCCTGGTTCCCAAGGAAATACTTAGGATGAGGAAAGGGCTAGAGCTGCATCTTCCAGGATCAGGACACAGGGGCCCATATCTAACCTGTAGCTCAGGAGAGCTGAGACCTGTGAGTCCAAGCCTGCAGGAAACAAAGAAGCAAAAGAGTCAGTACAGAAGTAGGGAATGGAGTTCCCTGAGAAGGGAATGGCTGAATTGCTGGAGAAGGAATTTTGAGAGTATTTGAGGGAAAAGGAGAGAGAAATTCAGCAAGAATCTGCTCTGAGCATCTTCCAATGTCTAGGGAGATCTTAATTGGCCAAACCCAGGAAATGTCACTTTCTAAAAATTCCATTAGTCTAAAGTAAAAAAGAAAGAGTTGGAGTACAAAGCAAGATATATACCATATGTTTGCTACTGTGTGATAAAACAAAGCAAAACAAAATCCTATGCACAGGGAAACATATTACAATGCTAATATGGTTGGGTTTGGGAAGTAGAAAAATACTACTACCTTTTCCTACTTTTCTTTGTCTTTTCATAAAAATATGCATAGCTACTGTAAGGCAATAATAAGAAATAACCATTCCACAAATTAGAGATTTGAGTTAACAAAGTTTCTCTGAAAATTGCTACATTCGAAGAAAGGGCACACTTTGGGTTGCCAGATAAAATACAATAATTGGGACATGCTTATAAAAAAATTCACTATTGATCTGAAATTATATCTAACTGGGTGTCTTGTATTTTTATTTGCTGAATTTGGCAACCTTAGGAACAATAGCTAGCCTCTGTCTTAAGCAATTAAAGTGTAGTTAGAAGAAATAGTGTATACTAGTTTAATTAGCTTACTTTCCTCCTAATGGCCAGATCAGTTTGCTTACACTGAAAAAAATAGGATTTTCACTTGGTGGGGGGAAGGGAAGTAGGGGGTAATGATGGAATAGCCCCATTGCTGAGGCGGCTTTTGGAGTGGCCTGAGGTGGCGGGTGAGAGAAGGGGCTTCAGGGTCTGGAAGGTGGGGCCCAGACAGGAGGGACAGCGTAGCAACCTCACATCCAGCTCTCTGCACCATTTTGCCTAGAGTGTCTAGGCAAAAAATGCTGCAGTAATAGGGTAGCTATCTACATGGATAAACACTAAGGCACGCCATGGTGAACTGTGGAAAGTTAAAATAAGTCCGTGGCATAACCGATTTGAGTACACATGTTCATAGTAAAGAGCACAGCAGAATGGGCCTTCAGAATATCATGTTTCCTTACATCTACGTGATGTCTCTTCAGGAATTTGAAAATGTTGTCTCTGAGTTTAATCAGAGAGTAGAAGACCTTGACCGGAGACTGGGGACTGTCTTTATTCAGGCCTTTGATGATGCCCCTGGTTTGGAGCACGCCTTCAAGGTTTGTAAAGTAGGGGAGCCACCCCCATGCTTTATTCTCCCCGCCCTCTTTCAACTGTTTTGTTCCTGCAGAGAGGAATTGTTCCTGTTAGAGCAGTATTGTGGGTGTCGCAGGGCAAGGGAGTGTGCAGAACTGGGCTTCTCAAGTTGACAGCTAATGCTTTTCTGCAAACAGGATGATGTAAAAATGCTTTGTAAGTGAGTTTCTTCTGGAATGCTTTCTTTGGGCCTTAGTAGAGTACCCATTGAAAGTGAAGAAGCCTGCTGTGGTCACCATCCTAAATCCATGGCTCTGCAACACCGCGGCTGTTTAACCGCTGCCGTCAGGTTGGTTCAGGCTGGAGCAAACCACTCAAGCACAAGTAACTGGAGTAAGAAGACACCGGCCCTAGCCCTGTGCTGCCTAGATCAGATGGTACGCAAATGCGCAGGAGGGGGAGGTTTAGGACGATGAGTAGGTAAACGTCTACAGAAATGAGAGATCTGGGTTGTGAGACCTGAAGACTTAGTGGAACAGAACAGACCTTCCATAAACTGAGACAACACTTATTCTGTAGAGCCTGAAGGTTTAGAAACAGGACTCATCAGGTTACAAGGAGGCAGAGTTTAGCCAAGTAGAGGAAAGAGGTTTCTGTTAATGCTATTTAAAGATGGAATAAACTTCCTTGAGATGTAGGTAAGTTTCCAGGAACTGAACATGTCCAAACGTAGACTGGGTGATTTGTGGGACAATTGCAGAAGAGGCTTAAACCCAGGATGTGTGAAACCATGCTGTTCTAGAACACTGGGCATATATATATTTAACTCATTCAAGAATATACATATGTATTCTTTAATAAATACCTACTACTCTGTAACTCAGGAAGAGTTTTAGAATTTCTCTCTCCAAGTATTTAATTCCAAGAGAAGGGCTTATATGTGTCTATAAAATAATCCCTTTCGCCATTAACTGTCATGGCTAATTGGGATGTTACCACTCATAACTGGTGAAGCTGGAACCCCATTTCTGCCGTGAGGATGTCCAGCCCTATCCCTCCCATAAATCCCTGTGCACCATGGATTTCAAGGCGTCTTCAGGTGTCTCACATATACTCTGAAGTTGCTCTGTCTTTGACATCATGGTGTCGTTGCTACTTGTCTACAGTCTCCCTTAAAAATGTCATCTGCCCAGGAAGGTGCTTTCGGGGGTCTTACTATTGCTCTTCTGATGATCCCCACCATGACAGCATCTACATTTATGCCAAGGGCATATCTGTCTGGGTTCCAAACACCCCAATCTTTGCATTTTGTGGTGGAGGAGGGTTCTGAGCAGAAGCAGCGAGAGACCTTTCCAACTTTGCACACCCTTTGCTACCAAGTCCTGAAGCAACACTGCTCATACCCGGAGTCTCAAAGGGCTCTCACGGAGCAGACTCTTCTTCTTTGGGCTCCAACACCTCTTCTCAACAAGGCTACCCACCCAGTCTGTGCAACCTTGTAGGAAAACCATAACCATTCGGTCCCTTCTGCCTCCTTGGTTTTCTCTTTTTGGTCATCCCACCAACAAGAAATCAAAGCCCTTCCCTCCTCCTTCAGCCAAAACAAAAGCTTCCAATGTATATAATTTCGTGCAAAGAAGTGCCTTTTCAGGCTGGGGAAGTAGGGACCCCTGAGTCCAGATACCCCTGTTACTGCTGTAAGACCATTCAACCACTAGGTGTGCCTCATGGACATGGCCAGAAGGGGTATGTCCAGGTCAGAGAACCTGAGTCCGAGGGTGTGGGCTGGCTGCAGAGGTCCCTCAGCCCACACCTCTGTACCTCTCAGCAAGATGTGTGAGCCAGAACTTGGTGGAGACCTGCTCTCTTGTGGCTCCATGGAGGGAGAGCTACTTCCTGCTGTCTCCAGAGATCTTGGTGATTTTGGGTTGGAAGACTGGGTGGTCCTAGAAGTCATGTATTGTTATATCCTAAATATAACTGGAGTCTTCCATGACCTTGTCTCAGGGTAGCATGAGAATCAGAGAAACACAGTCCAGCAACCAGGAGGTGATTAAAAGCATTTCACATTCTGATCCCGCTGCTCCCACCAAGGGGTTAGGGCAGTTGTGATGCACAAGAAACATCTGCAAAGTATCCTTGCAATCACTGCCTTCTGGGGGCAACTGCTCCCTGAAACTCTTTTCTTGGTCCCCACTCTCAAATTTTAGCCCTCCCGATTCTCCCCAACACCCAGCCTATTAGCTTCATTTTTCTTCTCCGTCATCACCCTCCATATCTGCAATAGGTCTTTATGATGTACATCAGCTTACCCTTTCTGACATCTTTCATTTTCTCTTTGTTTCACCCTCTACCCAGGTTCTTACAACACGGCAGGGTCTGGTATGTCATTCAACACACAGGAATCCCTCCTTCAGAAACAAAGACCAGAGGGACAAACTATGAATATTCTGCCGATTCATAATTATCCATCCAGTTGCACAGTAACGGTTTTTTGACCCTCTTACATTTGTGGACAGACATATTAAGGAAAAACCAGGATACAAGATGAATGTAACCTTGGAAAAGTTGAATCTGTGACTTTTTCCCTTCTTTTCTGCCTCTGTAGCTGTTAGACATAGCAGGAAACCTCCTGGAGAGACCACTGGTAGCACAGGACACATCTGATAAATACCTGGTGCTCATCCGCATGTTCAGCGAGGACCTGGATGCCGTGAGAATGATCTACAGTCAGCATGTCCAGGAGGAGGTGGAGCATGGTAAGCTTGTTGTCACATTTGAATGGGGGACGTCTGTTACCAGAAAGGGTGCCACTCTTCTGTATTTGTTACACGTCTGCTGCGAATCCAGGGCATTCTCCAAGAGCACAACCTTCTTGCTTGAAATTCTAGACTTGGGTGATTGAAGAGTTCACTGAACTGTGCATTTCCCTGTGTCTAGGGCAGGATTGGCAGACTGACCCAGAGCAGTGAAGTCCTGACCACTGCCTCGCGTCAGTTTAGACCTCAGCATAATGTGTGAGTTGACCCTCAATCAATGTCGCCACACTGATTAATCTTTAACATACCTCAATTCCACAGTAGATTTGTACATGCCTGAGAAAAGGTTCTTATCCCTTCCAATGCCTTATCAACCATGCTTTTGGAAGGAGGAACCAGCAGGAGCCTGACAAAGGGCAGTAACACACTGAGGTTACTGTAATTCTTAGATGACCTGTCTTGTCTATTTGAAAGTCAAACACAAGTTCAGTTCAGCTTTGCAAATGTTTCTTGAGGCCTTGCTATATGCAAGGTAAATTTGTGGGCACCGCATGCAGAGGCAGGTCAGGATAAGGGAGAGAATAATTAATCCTAACAGGTGGTTCTTCAAGGAACGCGATTGGCATGAACAGAGTTATAAAGAACTGTAGCAAAACAAGATGAATTGGGCTGGGAGGTGGGAGGAAGAGTTTATGGAGATGGTGGCCTTGAGCTTGACCCTGAAAGATGGGGAGATGGACAGCCAGGGAGAAGAGGCAATGGTCTTGGATGCAAAGGCAGGAAATGGTGTGGAAGGTGACCAGTTGGACCTGCCTGAGCCAAACAAGGTATATAGAGGGAGATCAGGTCAGCCATGGAGTTTGGAGCCAGATCATGAAGTGCTCTGAGTGCCCTGTTAGGGAATCTGGAATTCATCATAAAGGCAACAGGAAATTTTCAAAAGTTTTTAAGTAATGGCATAACAGGACCACTATTTCTATAAACAGGTTTCACAGTGAGGTCATTAAGAATGGCTTCCACTTAGGAAGTCATCCCAGAAAAATCTGTTGGCCTCAGCTTTATGAGGGACCATCCTCCTGACTTCTCACAGTGGGATGCAGAGTTTGAAAACTCAAACACCTTCAGATGCATATTGAATTTCTGTTGTGCATAACAAATTATCACAACCTTAGTGGATTAAAACAGCATCCATCTTTGAGCTCACAGTTGTGTAGGTCTGCAGCCCAGTTTGGTGTGCCTGCGTTCTTCACTCAGAATCTCAAGGCTGAAATCAGTCAACTGGGCCAAGTTCTCTTCTGGGGTCTCTGGGGGGAAAATCTACTTCCCAGCTAATTTTTGTTGGTAGAATCCAGTTCCTTGTGACTGCAGGACTGAGGTCTCTGTGTCTTTGTTGGCTGTCAGCCAGGGCCTGCTCTCAGAGATTAGAAGCCCTCCTGTCCCTAACCACATAGCCGCCCCATCTTCGAGCCAGTAATGGCATGTTGAATCCTTCTCATGCTTCAGATCCCTGACTTCCCCTTCTGCCAATAACCAGAGAAAACTCTTCTGTTCAAGGCCTCACCTGATTAAGTCAGGCCCACCCAGGGTCATCTCCCATTTGCCATATAAAGTAACGTCATCACAGGAGTGCTATCTCATCACATTCGGTTTCCGCCTATACTTAAAGAGGAGAGACTCATGCAAGGGTGAGGGTCATTGGGTGTCATCTTAGAATTTTGCCTACCATGGAAGCCAAGTAGAAAATGACAGTGTTGGACCTGGGCTGAGTGTAAGGCATCAGGGAGTGGTGGGGTCCATGGTCAACTAAAGGACAAGACCAATATTCAGCTCCTACAGTTAGTTAGAACGGGGGCTGATGGTTGCCAGATTTCCCAGTTTTATCAGAGAAGCTGGAAACTGAGTTTTTTTTTTAATGAAATCTTACAATTGTTAATTTTGACAACTGATTATAAGCAAACAAACCCACTGAATGGACTGAAGTGAGAATATCCAGGCTGTGCTAACCCTGGTCAAGGGCTTCGTAATCCACATGGCCTGTCTCATACATAATCTTACTGAATTCTCACAGAAACCCTGGAAGTTAAGTGAGGAAGATATTATCCCCATTTTATATATGAAAAACCTAAGTGCCTGAGAGATTAAGTTGTCTGTTTAAGGCAGTGTGTCTTTTTTTTTTAAAACATCTTTATTGGAGTATAATTGCTTTACAATTGTGTGTTAGTTTCTGCTTTATAACAAAGTGAATCAGTTATATATATATACATATGTTCCAAGGCAGTGTGTCTTAACCCTGACTGTACAATTAGAATTATCCTGAGTGATTTCTAAAAATACTGATGACAAGGCCCCACGCAGACCAATCAAATCAGAATGGCTTGGATGGGGCCCAGGCCTCAGTGTTTCTAGAAGAGTCCCAGGTGATGCTGATGTGCAGCTGGATTGAAAGTCACAGGTGTGCAGTCAGAAAGCCAGTGAGTGGCAGAGCTGGGCTGGGAATGGCTGTCCTCTGTTGCTGTTTAGCGTTCTTCCCAAGGGCACTCTTCCTTCCTCCTTAGCAGAACTCGGTGATGTCCCAGGAATTTCCATCTCAGTGTAAGCCCAGGGTGACTTTAGCAAGTGGAGGTGGATGAGGCAAAAAGTGCAGTAAGTGGTGGGAGGTGGGGGAGTGTTCGTGAGTAGAGTGGGGCTCAGGCCTGGAGCCTCGCTTCAGTCTGCTGTGCCCTGTCCCCAGGCTTCTCCTCTGTGCATAAGAACATGCCTGCTGTGGCTGGGAGGCTCCGCTGGGCGCAGGAGCTGAGGCAGCGCATCCAGGGTCCCTTCGACAACTTCAGACGCATGACACACCCGTGAGTACCTCGTTGCTGAAAGGCAGGTTTGTTTCAGGCTTCTGCTCCCGCTCTGGATTTCAAGTATTGTGGCAACGCAACTCAGTTACTTGAGGCACAAAAATCATCTTCTTTTCTTTCCATTTCCAGCAATCAGCCAGTATCTTAGTCCATTCAGGCTGCCGTAACAGAATACTATAGACAGTGTGACTTAAGAATATCAGAAATCTCTCTCTCACAGTTCTGGAGGCTGGGAAGTCCAAGGTCAAGGTGCTGGCAGATTTGGTGTCTGTTGAAGAGGACCTGCTTCCTGACTCACAGCTGGCTGTCTTCCCACTGTGTCCTCAGATGCAGCAGGAGGGACTCAGCAGCCGTCTGGGGTCTCTTTTATACGGGCACTCATCCCATTCATGAGTACTCCACCCTCATGACCTAATCACCTCCCAAGGCACCACCTTAGGCTTCAACATATGGATTTGGGGAGGACACAGACATTCAGTTCATAGCAACCAGGTACTACTGGCCAAGCATTAACGAGATTGATACATTTGGATTGAAGAGTGGGTCCCT
The DNA here is from genome assembly GCF_949987515.2 of Delphinus delphis. Classification (NCBI taxonomy): domain Eukaryota; kingdom Metazoa; phylum Chordata; class Mammalia; order Artiodactyla; family Delphinidae; genus Delphinus; species Delphinus delphis. Next base: position 53,925,284 of record NC_082701.1, read on the forward strand.
TGGTGTCAGGTGAGGCTTACTGGACACAGGCTGGCTCCTTTTGCTCCAGCAGAGTCCTTGTTTCCAGGGAAAAATGAGTCAGGGTTTTCAAGCTCTTTGGATTCCTCCACACATCTCCTCTGACACGACGGCTCTTTACTACCAAGGCTGCTGGAGAATAATGAAGCCCAGCATTTCCTGAAATGTGGTGTGAGGGCCTCATGTATTAGAAACCCCAGGTGCTTGCTAATGGTGCAGATTACCAGCCCTCACCCCCCACCTACTAAATCCAGATCTCAGGGCAGGGTGGTGCCTGGGATCTGCTTCCTTGGCACACTCTCCCCATGATCCAACGGTGACCAGGTTTGGAAACTATTGGCCTGCCTCACAGCTGAGTCTGGAAGCCAAGCTAGTTAGAGGCATCTGGGCTGCTAGAGCGAGAGAAGAGCTGTTGCAATACCTTGTTGAGGATGCTGCCTGGGGAAAGGCAGGCTTTCTCTGACCCCTCTTTCTAAAGACTCCATCTTGTTGAAAACACCTGGCTTTGGCAAACACAACATGTTCAGAGCAGCATTATTTACAGTGGCCAAGACATGGAAACAACCTAAGCGTCCATTGATGGATGAATGGATGAAGATGTGAGATATATATATCACATATGTAATGGAATATTATTCAGCCATAAAAAAGAAGGAAATCCTGCCATTTGCAACATGGATGGACCTTGAGGGCATTATGCTAAGTGAAATAAGGCAGAAAGAGAAAGACAAATACTATATGGTCTCACTTATATCTGGAATCTGGAAATAAGAAATAAAGCCAAACTCATAGTAAAAGAGATCAGATTTGTGGTTATCTGGTTATGGGGGGTGAGGTTTGAGGAGGAGGGTGGGGGAAATGGATGAAGGTCAAACTTTACCAACTTCCAGTTAAAAGATAAATACTGAGGATGTCAAGTACCACGATGGCTGTAGTTAGCACGGCTGCATGGTATATATAAAGGTTGTTAAGTGAGTAGATCCTAAAAGTTCTCATCACAAGAAAAAAGAAACATTTTTTTCATTTTTTCTTGTATCTATATGAGATGATGGATGTTAACTAAACGCATTGTGATCATTTTACAGTATATGTAAGTCAAGTCATGTTCTACATCTTAAATTTACACAGTGCTGTACGTCAATTACTTCTCAATAAAACTGGAAACATTTTTTTTAAAAAAGACTAACCACTTTCAAAGGCCAGAAAGACAATGAAAGATAGCCAGGTTGTGGTCTGAAGGGAACCTCCACCACATCACCCCGTGTTGCCAAGAGGAAGAATGGCTCAATGTGAGAAATCTCCCTACTGTTGGAGAGAAGCCGAAAATCTAGATTTACTTTAAAACGAGCAAGTATTCCTCTTTTCCTCAAACTCCGTACAAATCAAACAAACGTGCCCGTGAGTCAGACCTGCCCAGTGGGAGATCCGTCTGCAGTGTCTGCTCTGTCTGAGCGAGCTCTTCGTTGTGCAGGTGAAGAGACTGAGGCAGATAGAAATGAGGTGACCTGCCTGGAGTCCAAAGATAGCAAGGACAGAACTGGAACAGGCATCTGGGTCTCAGGGGTCCTCACCCAGAACTCTGCCAGGGGACCCCTCCCGCCCCAGCCATAGGAAGCTTGGCCCGGAGTCCAGCTGAGACCCCATCTTCTCAAACATGCCTCCCAGGGAGGGAGGGAGAAGATATGAGAATGGGCGGGGAGGGTGGCAGGGCTGCTGCTAGGAATGTGGCCTGCGGGAGCTGTCCTGGTCCAGCTCCCTGGAGCAGAGCTGAGGCAGCCTGCAGGAATTTACAGGGATGCTCTTGGGACCCGCGCCTGTGAGGGAGGGGGGAGGGATCGGGCAGAGGAGAAGCTGAGCTGCAGCACAGTTGCAAGTAGGCTTCAGCTCATCCGATGGGGAAGTCTGACCCTTTAGGGTTGCCTGGCCTTTGTACCCCACGTCAGCTGGTCGGTGGAAGTGGGCTGTGGGGCAGGGAGGGGCTTGACCCTGGGTGAGGAGGCAGCTCTGTCTGTTTGGCAGAGGCTGTTCTCAAAGAGGGAGGCAGCTACACTTCATCAGCCTTCCTGGTGGGGGAGATTGGGGATGGGGGGTGGTCCCGAGAGGGTGTCTGAATGGCACCCCACCACGTCCTCCACAGTTCCCATGGAAGTTCCCGTTTGTTCTAAAAATGAATTCACATTCTTGTGTATACTCTGTAATATATTTATGAATTGGTTAGTGAAATGGTTTTGATTCCTCGCCATGAAGTGAAGTAGAACCTGCAGGGAGTTTGATGCACTTATTCCTGTGACTTCTCAAGCCTCCCAGGCAAGTCCCAGGGGCCGAGGTGCAGAAGCCACTCTCTCCTCTAGCCTCGTTCTTTTCCAGATAGAAACTGAGATCTGGGGTCAGGGCTTGTCCTCGCTGTCCTGCAGACACCTCTGCTCCTTCACGAGGAAAGGGGACCGAGCGACTGGGAAAAACTCCAGGAAATCCAGTGCTTTCTCTGCAGGTGTGAGGGCTTAAATCAAAGCTCGAAGCTCGGGGGAGCCTGTGAAGATTTAAAGAGCAAATGGATTTTAAAGAATCTTTGCAATAAGCTGCCTCGTTTTGCTAGCAGAACAAACAAGATCCTCCAACACAGTTAGTGTGAAGGTTTCTGAAAATTACAGATACTTCACCAACTTTCCCAGGAGCTGGACTCTTCATTTTGTGCTGTAAAGAAGTGTCAAAACCGGGGAGCAGGTGTGGGCAACGATGCCTCCGTGGTCCTCAGTGGACCCAGGGAAGCCTCCGAGCGTGTGTCTGCGCATGTGAGCATACAAGTGTGTGCATGTGTGTGTGTGCATGTATGTGCGTTTTGTGTGCTCAAGTTTGGGGACATAAGAGGTGGGAGGGAACCTCACATAAATGTGGCAATGAGTAATGAGGCAGAATATTTCTCATCACGTGCCCTAGATGGATCTCAGAGAAGGGGAATATATACATACATATTGTTACGTATATGACAATGTTTGTATATGTGTGTGGGATGTATATATATATATATATATATATAGCTATTTTATATATGCACTGTTATATACATATATACACATATATGTTATATAGTTTTTGTTATAATGTATAACGTTACATACAGTTTTGTTCTTGAATACAGAAAACTGCAACACCTAGAATTTTTCTTGCATGTCTCAATTTCCCTCCTGGTTTTTGAAGGACTTCATTTTACACGCGCAAGACTGGCTCAGCCAGGGTGAGGGGGTTGGCGGAGCCCTGGCAGGGAGAGGCTGTCCTCCTGTCACCTGGGCGCTGACTGCATTTGGGAAAGTGCAGATGCCCTCTAGTGGCCGGTGGCAGATGTTCAGGAAGAAGAGTGCAGGCTCATTTAGGGGCCTTTGGAAACTTGCCCAGGAAGCTATTCAGCCTCCTCTTTATAAGCTGCAGTTTGTTACTCAGATCATTATTTTCACTTCTTCTAATTCGATGTCATTTTTTTCCTCTCTTTTGTATGGGTAGTTGCATGGAATCTGCTGAAGGAAAGCGCATGATACAAAAATATGAAGAAATGCTCTCATTGTTGGGAAAGTAAGTAGTTTCCGGGACTAGATCGTTCTGCAAATGCAGAGCCCCCACCATGCCCTCTGCAATTCTGAGTTTGTGCACATTTCTCTGTGGCAGTGAAGTGTCGCTCTGTGTTTTATGTTATAACCACAATATCTGTGAGTACAGTGCTTCAGGGTTGCAAACAGCAGGTCTCCGGGGAATGCAGCTCTAGTCTGGAAATGAGCACTTTTCCAGTGCAGGTTTGTTGGGAACGTGAACTCGGCAGAGCTAGAAGTGGGGCGCTCCTCATGGCACCCCGAGATCAGTGTCATGGAAAATCTCAGCAGCTACTCGCTAAGCAGAAATTGACAGTTGGTGCCGCACAAAGAGACAATAAGTTTAAAAAATACTTCCTGCATCCTTTGACAGAGAAAGCATAAGAACGAAGATTTTACATGGGTTCATAGTTGTTCCTTCTTTAAAGCTGCAGTCAGTCTTTTGGGGGAGCAGGGTCCAGACACAGTCTGTGTCTTGCCTTGTAATCTTCTCCTGATTCAGAAGAGGAGCACCGTACACATTATGATTATAATTATAGTTATGATCACACTTAGCATTGTGGAGACATCTTAGCTGGCAGCACCTCCACCTGCCAGGTCACCCAAGTTCTACCCTTTCGACTTCCCAAATATGAGCTTCAAATCTGTCCCCTCCTCTCTGCACCCACCACCCACATTTAACCAGAGACCAGAGCCTCTCGGGCCTGAACTGCTGCAGTGGCTTCCTAAGAGCCTCTCTGCTCTGGACCTGTGCCCCTCAGCGCCCACACTGTCACCAAATCCCCTTTCCTCACATCCCCTGTCGGGGAGGCCTCTCAGTGTCTCCCACCAGCTCCTTTTTACCGTGACCCAAAACGTGCTCCCTGATGCCTGGGCCCTTGCCCTCTCCTCCCTCAGGTGCAATGTCTACTCACTCTCCCCAGCGCACCATCTGCTGCTCCCTGCCTCAACCTTCGTCCACACTGCTGCTCCTGCCCGGAACACTCACTCCCCCTCACTGCCCAGCTGCTGCTCATCCTGAGACTCAGTCAAGCATCGCTTCAGCCCCTCCTCCGTGAGACCCTCCCTGGCATCCTCCTCATCACCCCCACCCACCCACCTACCTCTGCCATTCAAAGCCTAATGCCCAGTACATCTGCCTGGGATTGTACTTGCTGCATCCTCTGTTGACCCGTGGTTGCACCACTAGCTGCGTTTACCATGGGATGTTTATTCATCGTTTTATCTCCCAAGCCCAACACATCAATGTGTAATGACTGAACAGTGAATGTCCGTGAGCCACGTGAAGATTAGCGTGAGAACAAATCTTACCCAATAAATTCTTCCAACATTTACTAGGACTAATCACCACTTCCCTTATCCTCCCAGAAGATCGCATGGAGTCTCTCTTTCTGCTCTCCTCTGATTTAAGCTTTGCCACCTTTAGGAAATGAGGGGTTACCTGCAGGAGCTGACTTGCCCGGCTGAGTCAGTGACTCTGACTTAAGAATGTATTCAGGTATTTCACTAATAGCATCTTCAGTTCCTGAGATATATGTATTAAAGATAGATAGATAGATGGATGGTTGGATTAGATAGATAGGTAGCTATAGAGATGTTATATATATACATATATAGCTATGTCATTTATGTTATATATATCTATATAGAGAGATGTATCTTCAGTTAATCATTGCCAGGCATTGGGGAGCTGGGAGGGTGCTCATGAGGTGACCGTCATCTCTGATCCTCACAGGTATGAGACAAGACTCTACGAGGACTGGTGTCAAACAGTATCAGAGAAGTCGCAGTACAACCTTTCCCGGCCACTTCTGAAACGTGATCCAGAGACAAAGCAGATCACTGTCAACTTTAGCCCACAGGTAAGTCCAAAGACAGTAACTTCCTCTTGGTTTCTGAAGAGTTTCATTTGACTCTGCTGATTTCAAAGGCAAAAAGTCTTTCTATAAGAATATGCAAAAGCTGCTCAAAAGAACTTGTACCCTGGATTTCTTTTTTGGGATAAATCTTAGGGTGTAGTGTTTTCTTAAGTTGTCCACTGTTCACATTTTTCTCCAGGGTCAGCCAGTATATTTGCTTTGATTTTGCACAACAGAAGATATTGCAAAATATCACTTGGTACCATAGTGATACCGTTTGGTACCATAGTCAACCGGGCCTACCTTGAATACACACTGCGGGTGAAGGCTGTTGACTAGATGCTAGAGGGCCAACCAAGTGTAACCTGGTTCCTGACTTCCAAGAGCCCACAAGCTAGTTAGAAGCCAGAATCTCAACATGCAAAAGTCTAGTTTCATTAGGTAGCATATGATAAATCTCCAAGGAGTAGCTTTGGAAATGAGACTAGATTATTGGTTCTCAACCAAGGCAATTTTGTCCCCAAAATGGAGACATTTTTGGTTGTCAAACGTGAAGGGGGTGCCAGTAGCACATGGTGTAAGTAGATACAAACTTCCTACAATGAACAGGACAGCACCCCACAGCAAAGAGTTTTTTGTCCCAAACTGTCAATGGTTCTGAGGTTGAGAAACCCTGCTTTAAATAGAAAGGGTAGAAAACCAGTGGGCTGTAGCAGCCATGGAAAGCTTAATGCTGGAGAAAACTATAACCAAAAGCAAGCCCACATCAGGATGTACATCATTCAGCTTAAAAATTGAAGAAAGGTATTGGCCACACCAAGCTAAAGGCAGTCTCCTTTCTGTCTCCTAAAGTTCTGTCTTGATGGCATCTTCCATAGGAATGTAGTGTAGAAAGAGGTGAAAGCTAAGCTGACAGAATATTGGTTTCTTTTGAGATAATTCCAGTTTAAGTAGAACATCAATTCCCCCTAGAATAAAAGTCAACAAAGGGAGTTGGAGGGTTCGTTTCTTCACTTTGGCAAGACGAGTCTGAGGTTGAACTCATTAAATCCTTGGAGTAATTTTATCAGCATTCGCTTTGAGCAGTATTGAATATTAAATGCCCAAAGAGTTGAGTACCTGGATTACCAACTAGGCTGCAGTCCAGATGGTATAATTGTAGTAATTAAGTCCTTGGTGTAAGACAGTATTGCAGATGGGCCCTCGTCTATATGCTCCGAAGACAAGGTCTCTGTCTGCTTCCATGTGCAGCACATGGTGGGTGCTTTACAGGTGTTTGTAGGTGATAGAAGGGAAAGGAGGAAGAGGAAAGGGGTGAGAAAAGAAAAGTGGAGGGAGATACATACCTAAATTATAATGTGAGTCAGGGGGAGACGGCTACAAACACAACAAGTCAGAGAAGGGCTACGAATATCCCTTGGCTTCCAACCTCAAGCAAAGTGGCAACAGCTACGCTATGAAGAATGAACAGTAACACATCTGTCTTTCTAGAGGAACATGATCAAAGATTTGACCAGGATAAGAATTGTATGGGTTAAAAACATATATATATATATATATATATATATATATATATATATATATATATATATGTAGTAATTTGTTGTATAATAAATAATTTATTTAAATTATTTAAAATTTTCTATTGTTGGACATTTAAATATTTTCTAGTTTTATCAATCTGTATTTCATTGATTCTAGGACACACACGGGTTTTTTATATCTTAATATCTCTGAAAATAGCATGTGTTTATAGTTAAATAAACCACATTTTTTTCTTCCTTAGGTGAAATACTAAAATATTTCTGAATCTGACATAAAATACTACTGATATAAAATACTACTGACATAAAATTTCTGACATAAAATACTACTGAATCTTACCATTAATGGCATCTTATATTTGGATAAAATATGTTATAAATAATGCTACAATGAGCATCTTTAGTTATTACTGCACTGTATTTCTTTGGGATAAATGCCTAGAAAGGGGATTGCTGGGCTAAAGGGTGCTCACATTTTGAGAGTTTTAGCATATTTTATCAATTTGCTCTTCAGAAAGATGTAACTCAGGCATTCTCCTGCCAGCAAGATATCATTCATTTCTTCAAATCACTTCTAACCTGTTGAACCAAAAAATATGTAATATCTCAATGTTGTTTTAATTTGCATTTATTTGACCACTAGTAAGGTAGAAAGTTTTTCATGTGTTCATTGGACATTTATCTTTCTTCTCCTGTGAATTGCTTGTTCATATCCGTTGCCCACTTTTGAGTGAAAGTGCTCTCTTTTCCTATGAATTTGTCAGACTATTTGTGAAATATCTGTCAGATATTAAGAAATCTGTTGCAAGTATTTTTATCTGTTGAAGTGTGGCATTTTATTATGTGTATGATATTTTATGCATATAAATTTTATCTTTTATTTTCTGGTTGTACATTTGGAATGGTCTTCTCTACTTCAATATTATATAAATCGTCCACATTTTTTTCATTTTTTGTTTTCATTTTTTACATTTAAATTTTTAATATCTATCTTGCGCTTATTTCAATATAAACTCGGAGGCTAAGGTCATTTCCCTGCTAAAGGATTAGCATTTGTCTTAACCCTGAGTAGGGTTATCTGGGCAGGAACGAAGAGCTGGCCCAGAGCCACTGGAAGGAGAGTTGGGAGCCCAGTTGTCTTTTCCTTCTCAGAGAAGATTTAAGGAACCAGTAGGAGCAGAAGTTGAGAAAGGACCCAGAAGGCCCTTGGGCCCCTGGGGTTTCCCAGTCCTGATCGATACGGCTGCTATTCGCTGCCACCGAACTACAGCCACTTATGTCGATTCTTTTCTCCAGCTGATTTCCGTGCTGAAAGAAATGAGTTATCTTCAATCCCAGCAGATGACGCACATCCCTGAGACAGCAGCAGCTATGTTCTCCTCCAGGGAATTCTATCGGCAGCTTGTGGCTAAATTGGAGTTGATGGCAAATTGGTACAACAAGGTTATGAAAACTCTGCTAGAGGTGGAATTTCCATTAGTGCAGGAAGAGCTGCAAAATATCGATCTCTGCCTGAGAGCTGCAGAGGAGACTCTGAGCTGGAAAACAGAAGGTAACAGGAGACCACCTGGGGTCTGGGGAAAGGTTGGAAGTCAAGATTCTAATAAAGTTGGTAGAACCTCACTTCATTCCCCAGTTAATCTGATCTGGGTTTGAAGCACGAGTCTGTCCTCTCAGATATGCGCCCGACATAGAGAAGACAATGAGGAACGGCGTCCCTCTTCCGCCTCCTCTGTGTGCCTGGGAGGTTTAGACAGCTTTGCTGCCACGCTCTGGGGAATTTTCATGAACTCTCCCACAGTCTCCAGCATATACTGGGCACTCCATGGAGGAGGATTTTTACTACATTATCATTGTTACTTACTTTTCTTAACTGGACCATAAACATCTTAAATGAGGGAACTATGCATTTACTTTTCTTGTATCCTCCAGCGCAATTCAATAAACTTTCATTGACTGATTAACATGTACAGGGCACCATGTGCAGGACTGTGAGGAGAATATGAAATACAGGGGATGTGACCCCTACCTTCAAAGAGCTCATAACCAAGGCCATAACCAGGGTCATGGTAAGGGGTGGCTTTTTGTTGCAACTAGGAAGGAAAAGGCTCTGATGATTACAAACTAACCTGTGCAGAAAAGTCTTATAAAACCCACAGGTATTAAATCCCTGTGTTTCATAGCAACGAGACCTTTCGCTCTACCACTGTAAGCTATTTCAATTAATTCTATCTCTTTTGGGGAACAGGCATTTGGGATTATGTCATTCAGATCACCAATAGTATTCATGATCTTGAACAAAGAGTTCAGAAAACGAAAGACAACGTGGAAGAGATTCAAAACATCATGAAAACATGGGCGTCGCCAATATTTAAGAGAAAAGATGGGAAAAAGGAATGCCTTCTCTCCATGGATGATCAGCGTGATCGAATGGAAGAATATTACAGTCTTATCAAAGAATCTGGCTTTAAGATTCATGCCCTTGTGCAGGTAATAACCAGCCTCTCAGACACACATACCACCAGTACAGGGAAAGCATCATGAAGTGTGTTTGGGTGCTAGAAGTGATTTGGAAATTAGAACAATCAGTAGATGCTGTGTCTTCTGCAGTCAGGGATAGAAGTTAAAACTGATAGCAAAAGAGCTAAAAGTAATGGATGGGGAGTATGTCAAGTCTCATTCTGGTATCAGTGTGTCAAAGTTAATACAATCTTAATAGTGACACCACTTAGTCGTCACACGACTTAACATCCCGCACCAAACCCCTAGGGGGTAGAAGGAGATGCCAAGGACAGAATCCTAATTTATCCACTGCACTAACCACCCCGAACTCGTCCACACAACCTAGTGTGACCCTCATAGCATCATCCTCATAACCTAGCTCTGCAGAGCCTGGAGATATGCAAGATGACTGTGGTGTCGCTGATGCACTGGGTAAAGAGAAGGAAAAATGCAGAGTGCTACCCTTCATGCAGGAAGGCTCTGCCCTGCTTTGTGATCAGGGCAAACCTTGTGTCTCATCATCCAAGGCTGGATGAGGGAAAAGAGCTATAAATGGCCACCAGCTCCAGCCCTACTGAAGTAGCCATGGGGTAGTTCTCCTGGGTTGATCTCATGCACAGAGTCAGTAATGAATCACAGTTGTTATCTTTGGGTTTTCTGTGGGTTGAAACACAATAAAATGTTGTACTTTTGACCTTTTAAATTTTCTTTATCTGTTTTCTAGCTTATTAATTTCTGTTCTTTATCATTTCTTTCTTTCTAGTTAATTTGGGGTTAGTTTGCTTCTCCTTTTTGTCTAGCCTATAAGGGTTGAAACTTAAGAGTATTGATTTCAAGCCTTTCTTCCTTTCTAATGCAAGCATTTGATGATATAAATTTCCCTCTTAGCAGTGCTTCAGTTGCAATCACAAATTTGATCTGCCTCATTTTCATTATCATTCAGTTTTAATTATTTTTCTCTTGCGATTTGTTCTTCAACTCATTGGTCGTTTAGAAGTATGTTGTTTAATTTCCACATATTTAGGTCGTCTCTGGATAGCTTAATGAAATTGTTATCTAGTTTAATTCCATTATGGGCAGAGAAAATATTCTGTAAGATTTCATTTGTTTAGAATTCATCAAATCTTGTTCTGTGATGTAGAATGTGGTCTATGTTATTGGATGTTCCTTGTGCAATTGACAATGTTTATTCTTCCATTGTTGGGTGTGTCGTTCTATAAAATATCAATTAGTTCAAAGTGGTTGATAGTATTGTTCAGATCATCTATATGATTTCGCAGTTTTTTTGTCTATTTGTTCTACCAGTTACTGAAGCTTAGAATGTTAAAATCTCCACCTATGATTTTGGATTTGTCTGTTTTATCCTTTAGTTCTTTCAGATTTTTCATCAGGTATTTGAAGCTCTGTTAGTAGATGCAAACACATTTATAATTACTGTAACTTCCTGATGAATTGGCCATTTTATCACTATGAAATTATTTTTATTTCTAATAATACTCCCTTGTCTTGAAGTCTTTTTTTCTGATAATTCTATTGCCTTTCTTCCAGATTCACTATTCCTACTTTATGCATTGTCCATCTTTTTCCACCCTTTCACATCCAACCTATTTGCTTCTTTGGATTCAAATTTCTTCTCTTATAGACAGCATATAGTAGAAACTTACTTTTCTACATCTAACAACTTTGCCTGTTAGTTGAAATTTTTAGGTCATTACACTTAATGTAATCATTGATATGGTTGGATTTAGCACCACTGTTTTGCTATTTGTTTTCCATTGGCTTCATCTCTTTTTTGTTCCTCTGCTCTTCCTTTCCCACCTTCTTGTTATTAATTGTATATTTTCTAGTATTGTATTTTCATCTCTCAACTGGCATTTCAGCCTTTACCTTGTTGCATCACACTTGCAGTGGTTGTTCTAAGTTTTAGTAGGTCTCTTGAACTAATCACAATCTACTTAGAGTTTTCCCATGAAATATAGGAACCTAGCAACAATTCAAACCGCCCAGGAATCTTTTGTAGTGTTGGTGTGTGTGCGTGTGTGTGTTGGTGTGTGTGTATAATATACCCCACAACAGAGTATTATAATTTTTTGTTTTAAAAGCTTTGGGGAAAATATTTATAGAGTTTTGTATTTACCCACATAGTCACCATTTCCAGATTTGTTTTTCCTTTTTGTAGAACTAAGTTACCATCTATGGTCATTTCTCTTCAGCCAGAAGAGCTTCCTCTAGTATGTCTTGCAGTTTAGGTCTGCTGATAACATGGTCTCTCAGTTTTTGTTTATCTGAAAATGTCCTTATTTCACCTTTGTTTTTGAAGAAGAGTTTCACAGAATATAAAATTCAGTGTAGACAGTTCTATTTTCCTTTCAGAAGTCATTTCATTGTCTTCTACCCTCTAAGGTTTCTGATGAGAAGCCAGTGTACTGTGTATCTTTGTTCCCCTTTTTTCTCAGGCTCCTTTTAATAGATTCTTTTCAAATAAGTTCTTTGTATTTTTTTCCATTCAACTACGATGTGCCTAAATAAGTTTTCTTTATATTCAGCCTGCTTGGAGTTTGTGAGGTTTTAAATCTGTTTTTCACCAAATTGGGGGGTGGTGGTGGTGGTTAATCAAATTACAACATTCTTGTCTAATAATTCCAACATCTATTTTATTTTCTGAGTCCTTTTTTTAATGTGAAGGAAGTTTATTTTTGTGTCACATAAGTCGAAGGAGTAGGCATTCCAGGATTGGTGTGGCAGCTATTTTCTGAGTCTGTTCTTAGTGATTATTTTCTCTCTTGGTTAAATGTCACATTTTCCTGCTTCTTCGCATGTCTAGTAATTTTTTATTATATTCTAGTCATGTTGGATGCCACTTTAGAATCTGGATGTTATTTCCCTTTAAAGAGTTTGTGGTTTTGTTTCGGCAGGCAGTTAACTCACTGGTGGGTCAGCTTGATCCTGTTGAAGCTTTATGTTAAGCTTCCTTAGGGAGAGTCTAAAGAGGCTTTGCTCTAGAATAGAGCTCTAATTCTAAAGCATTGCATTTCTGGAGTCTCAACTGAAGTCCTGGGTTATCTGTGAGGTCTTTTCATTATTTCTGATAGAACACAAACATCTTCCAGCACTATATGACCTTCACAAACTCCATTCAGCTTAGAGCCCCCAGTAACTGTTCTTTGCCAGGCCTTGCAGAATCTTGCCCTAAATATGTACAGCTTAATCCTCAGTCAGAGATTGAAAAGGACTCAGCAACCTCAGCAGTCCCAAACCCCCATTTCTGTCTTTTCTGCCCAGCAGGAACGATGCTCTAATTGAGGTCCACTTTCCTATGCCATGGTTTGGAAAGTGCCTCTAGGTAGAAAGCCAGGTAGTTGTGAAGCTCACCTTGAATATTTCCCTTCTCTTAGGGATCCCATCCAATTACCCAAAATAATTATTTCTTGTATCCCGTTCTGTAGCTGTTTGTAGCAAAAGGGAAAGTCCAATCTCATTCCTCTGTCTTGGCTAGGATCAGAAACTTGAGCTATTTCTTGTTAGTTTACAGAAAATTCTGACACGTTTGCTCCTTGTACCATAGTAGATTTGAGGTGAAAGATATAGATAGCTATATTGATAGGGTGACAGTAGGAAAGAGATAAAACAACTCTACAAGGCAGTCATAAAAACTAAACTGTAGAAGCAAACAGACATACACATTTTAGTAACACCTCAACTCTGGATTGTCACTGTGTTATGATTTGCATGACGACGGACTCTCATTAAATCTTTAATCTACTTAGGAAGGAAAGGTATAGGTAATACACTTTAGAAATTTTAGAGTTTTGACATTTAAAAGCAGAATCATGAGATTTACAATATGGCAGTGTTTCCTAAAGGGGTAAGTGTGAGTCACCTAGAAAATTTACTTTTGCAAAGTGGTAACCACGTTCTTTGAAGATGTAAGATAAATGGAAAGTTGCTATAAAAAGGCTGAATGATGAGTAAATGGGACATCTGTACTTGCCATACCACCAGGTCGGTGACTGTATCATGTAAAAGGAGGGAGAGAAAGCCTGTGCATTCCTTTCTGTGTGTACATTTTCTAATTCACTCAGTATGATAAAGGTTTTTAGTTAATATTAAATGCCAACAACAAAACACTCCAGCTCATTTCTTTTTTTAAATTTATTTTATAGAAGTATAGTTGATTTACAATGTTGTGTTAATTTCTGCTGGACAGCAAAGTGATTCTGTTATATATATTAATATATATATTCTTTTTCATATTCTTTTCCATTATGGTTTATTACAGGATATTGTAGTTCCCTGTGCTATACAGTAGGACCTTGCTGTTCATCCATCCCATATAGAATAGCTTGCATCTGTTTATCCCAAACTCCCAATCTATCCCTCTGCCACCCGCTTCCCTCTTGGCAGCCACAAGTCTGTTCTCTATGTCTGTGAGTCTCTTCCTGTTTCATAGATATAATCATTTGTGTCGTATTTTAGATTCCACATATAAGTGATATCATATGCTTTTGTCTCTCTCTTTCTGACTGACTTCACTTAGTATGATAATCTCTAGTTCCATCCATGTTGCTGCAGATGGCATTATTTCATTCTTTTTTATGGGTGAGTAATATTCCATTGTATATATGTACCACATCTTCTTTATCCATTCATCTGTTGACAGACATTTAGATTGTTTCCATGTGTTGGCTATTGTAAATAGTGCTGCTATGGACATAGGGGTGCAGGTATCTTTTCAAATTAGAGTTTTGTCCAGATATAGGCCCAGGAGTGGGATCCACTCCAGTTCATTTCTAACGATTATCCAGGAAATGCTTTACTTGCTTGAACCCCAGATTTCTTATGTCTTGAATTATAATGCCCTCTACCGTTAGTGTTCCTCCTTCTGCCCACCCTGACTTCTGCTCTGATGCAGCTTCCTCCACAGCCATCAGTCAGCATCTATGAAGCACACATTGCATCCATCAGCGTCCCTCCTGAGAAGGTGACCTGACCCCATCCTCCTTTCTCAGGGAGAGGATGAGGCACCACACTTCCTTCATGGGTTAACTTGGTGTTCCTTTCAAGCAAGGGTTATACCCATTAGACAGAATGGGTTTGTTACACACGTACAGGCATACCTCATTTTAATGTGCTTTGCTTTACTGTGCATTCACAGATATCGCATTGTTCTGTTTTTTTTTTTTTAATTGAACCCTGCATCACAAGTCTATTCATGCCATTTTTCTTTTTGTCACCTTTTGGTAACTCTCACAGTATTTCAAACTCTTTCATTCTTATTATACTTTTACGGTGACCTATGATCAGTGATCTTTGATACTATTGTGAAACATTATGACTTGCTGAAGGCTCAGATGATGGTTAGCATTTTTTAGCAATGAAGTATTTTTAAATTAAGGTATGAACACTCTTTTTTTAGACATAGTGCTGCACACTTAATAGACTAAAGTATAGTGTAAGCATAACTTACACAAAGTATATGCACTGGGAAACCAAAAACTTTGTGTGACTGACTTTATTGCAATATTGGCTTTATTGCAGTGGTCTGGAACCAAACCCGCAGTATCTCCAAAGTCTGCCTGTAACAGAAAATTCTTCATAACAGTGCAGTTTTTCTCCATGTGTTCTTTTCATTCCCATTAATGATAATAAGACCAGTTCTCCCATATTATTAAACATGGTTTATATCCATTCTTCTTTATTTTGTAGGAAAACCTGGGTCTTTTCTCAGCAGACCCAACCTCCAGTATTTGGAAGACTTATGTTAACTACATTGATGATATGTTGGTGGATGGATTCTTTCTTGCCATTGAGTGCTCCCTCAAGTATCTCCTGGAAAATACTGGTATTTACTGGCTTATGGATGTGGTTTATTACTGGGAAGGTAACAGTAATAGCATCTATTGAGTTACAGTGAAGTGCAATTGAGTGCTCTGTGACTTTTCCCAAAGTGTCATGAACATTTTGTGAATTATAACAAAGGCATTGCGTTTCTAAATTGTCCAATGATAAAAGACTTCTCTCTCTTCAAAACTCAGATGATAAATCAGGCTTTAAGATAGTGAAGCCCATAGCAAAAGCAAAAATATAAAAGCCAATTCAGTCTAAATGAAGCTCCAGTGAGGAGGAGTGAGTAAGCTGGAGCAGCTCCACCTGGACTTGACTCATAGCAGCGGGAGGGGACATTCCCTGCCTTCAAGCTGAATGTACTGTATCTCTGTGGCCTTTTGAGAACACAGGGAGGTTGTAGTAGCCAGCTTACATGGAAGAATCAAGTTTTTCTATGTAAAAAGAGTCAGACAAGAAGCTGGGAATGAGGTAGCTTTTAGAAGGAAAGGGAATGTCAAGGAGGCAATGGGCATTCTTTGAAGCTGTTAAAAGATAGCCAAGGGCTTTGAATTTATGGTCCATACACAGAGTCAAAGATTGTATAGTAAAGGCTAACCTTGGTTTGTAAGGGATGGGATGGAAAGGGCAGAAGAGTTCAGGAATAAAGTTGAGTTACACCTTTCGCATTCTGGTAGATTCTGAGGAGCTCAGCGAGGGTGAAGGATGAGGTGAGGATGAAGGTGAGATAAGAACTTAGTCCACTGAGCCCAACCCAAGGAAAGAAATCAGATGCAGAGTTAAAATAGGTGGGCTGAGACCCATGTCCAGATATCCAGCCCATTGCAAGAGGTTGACAGTGCAGAGAGGAGCAAGGCCAGTGCTGGGTGTAGCTCAGATGGGCAACACCCACCCCATGGTCCTAGTAGGTGGAGTGACTGAGGTCAAAGGCAAGGTCTTTGCTTTCATGGTGCAAGGTGCTCCAAATTAAGGAGATAGAGAAGCAGGAAATGGGCTCTGACATAGTCAACAAGGCGGGGAGGTCCCCTTCTAGAACCTGGGGCATCAAACACAGGCACCAAGACTGGAAAACTGGTTCCTAGGGACCAGCGCCAACGGTGCTCATCTTAGTGAACTGACCAAACCTCCTCTGATACTGGAGGTTGGGGGTCCCGTCACTTAGCCCTCCTCTAGATCTAGGAAGATACCCCAGCCACACTTGAGTGCAGGCACTGCATAAGGGACTCACCCTAGGCCAGTGTCTATCCAGCTCTCCTGATCTGGGCTGTCCGATGTGTCACTTGTCCTCCTCCTCTCATGAGGAGAAGAGCGTGGGAGCAAGAGGATGGGGACAGGGGATGGTAGCCAAAGTCACCTTCCCTCCATGGAAACGGGGGGAAAGGGAACACATTTCCTTCACAAAATAGAATGGGCAGGAGCTGGACCTAGTGGCTGCCTGAGCAGAGGAGCTATAGATAACATTAAAAGGCGCTGGTTACCAAGGCAAAGTGAAGGAGCCTAAAGAGAGTGGCCTCCAAGAGGAAAATCACCATGACCCTTTGCCATAGCCCAGGTGGACAACTTTATTCCCCTGGTCCACCTTACCATTTCCACTTGTCGTGTTTGGTCAAACCAATACTATTCCCATGGCTTGGGCTGGCCTCCCAGCCATCTCTCAGAATCCACACCCTGCCTGGGTTAAATGCTACCCACTCTATCCAGAAGCACTCTTCCTCTTCTCAATTCTTAAAGCGATTTGCTTGTACCAGGGGCGTGGAACCACCAGGACCATCCGACTTGTACAGTAATTATGTTGCCATTGCATCTAACATAGGGATTCGGTTCTTATGTCAGCACATAGGGCAAAATCTCATATAGTAACGTGTTCTTGAAAGTCTTTTAAATCCTTTAAACTATATGCAACCCAACCTATTAAATTATACGTACCTAATGCATGTAGGAATACAGAATATATCATGAGTACATATACAAAGCATAATTTTACTGATTTAAAAAAAAATTACTCTATAATAATAGTATAGGGCTTCCCTGGTGGCACAGTGGTTGAGAGTCCGCCTGCCGATGCGGGGGACGCGGGTTCGTGCCCCGGTCCGGGAGGATCCCACATGCCACGGAGCAGCTGTGCTCGTGAGCCATGGCCGCTGAGCCTGCACGTCCAGAGCCTGTACTCCGCAATGGGAGAGGCCACAACAGTGAGAGGCCCGCGTACCGCAAAAATAATAATAATAATAATAATAATAGTATAATTACTGTGATATTGGTAAACTTGCACTTCCTTAAGTTAAATATGCACTGGATGGGACACTCCTGAGTCCAGTAATGCAGATTTATCATCCTTACAGTTTTGAAGGCAAAGCCTTAGTCTTACATATCTTTGAGGGTCCCACAGTTTTTTAGTTAGGGAGAATGGCTAAGCAGTGGTAAGAAGAACGCCATCAATAATGTGGCTTAAAGGACATGGAAGTCTGTCCCCCGGGTTCTAGTCCAAAGCGAGCACTCCAGGTTAGTTGCAAATTCCTTCCGTCCTGTGGTTCCACTGCTTTCTAGGGCCTGGTCTTCATTTCCATGGTTGAGCCGGATCACTGCTGCATGCCGGCTCCAGCCTGTGAGAGAGCAAAGAGAGCACAGAGGAGGCCCCCTGCTGCTTCGTGGACCGCAGCCCAGAAGTGGCACCTCTTCCCACATCCCACTGGTGAGGGAATCACATTGCCATACCTAACTGCAAGCCCACCCACTTATACCTCTATTTCCAGGGAAGAAGGGATAATGGATTTCCATGAGTAGTCTCCACTGCCTGTGATGTCCAGCACGCAGCAGTCTCCTAAATACTTTTACAATCAAAAAATATATGAAAATAAGTGGTTATTAATAAGAGTCTAAGCATTTATCTTGTACTTGGAACATCTTGTTCCATATTATATTTTTATTTAAATTTAGCAAGACAAGTTAGTCTAGCAAGTAATCAGGGGTTTGTTAATCATTTATACTGTTTTTAAAAATCTTATCACTACAGAACTACAGAATTAAAATAAGTTCTGTTTTTACAGAAAAGGAGCAGAAGGGATAGGATTGTGACTTTTTTTTTCACGCCTACACGACGTTGGACAAGCACACCCTTGTTCCCCTAGTGGCTACCAATGGGGAATGGCCTGGTTTGTGCACAGGAAGAAATCAGCTGCTTCCAAGAAACTGGCTTTGCAAAATCAACCTCTTCTCAGTCAGAGGCTGTACTGCCTCCCAGGAGATGTTTGGGAATGCAGAAGGGGACTGGCTTGGGTTGATCAGTCACTAGGACGTGCTCTCTGAGGACAAGGAGAGTAAATGTCCTGCAATGCCCAGGATAGCCCTGCACAAGAATTAGCCTGTTCCAAATGTCAGTGGTTCCCCTGTCAATAAACACTGCAGGACTGCCACCCTCACCTTTTCTGGGGTGTTAGCAAATTTTACATTTCCATTTTCTTATACCCAAACAGCTCATCTAAAGGAAAGAAATGCTCTGAGTGCTTTTAAAACAGTATTGCATTTTGCCTACGTTGCCCATTCTCTTCTGTTTTCCTTGTTTTTCAGAATGTAAGGCAGGACTCACCCCAATATTTGAAGCACAACTGAGCTTAGCCATCCCAGAATTGGTTTTCTGTCCGTCTCTGGAGCTTGGAGTGAAGGGTGGCTTCTACGACATTGTTGAGGGTCTCATCACCAGCATTTTTAGGATATCGTCCTTGGTTCCACGGCTTTCCCCTCAAAACGGCTCTCCCCATTATCAGGTACTGGGTCTGCAAGCATCCTGCCCTCCCATCAGATCTGGAGCCCCCTGTGAAGTGCTGGTGTCACCCGCCTGGTTTTGTCTTGCTCCCCTAGGTTGACTTGGAGGCCATGCCTGATCTGGCAGGCATGCGGGGCGAGCTGATGGGGCGGGTGCAGGGCATGATGACCCTCTGCTGTGGCTATCGGAGCACCCTCAGCCAGTATTCTTACCTCTACGTGGAGGACCGGAAGGAGGCTCTGGGCCAGTTTCTGCTCTATGGGCACATGCTCACAGCAGAGGAGATGGAAGCCCATGCTGAGGACGGCATTCCAGAGAACCCGCCCCTGCTCCATCAGTTCAAAGCGCAGATCGACTGCTACGAAAAGCTCCATGAAGACGTGAGCAGGCTGGAGCCCATCCAGGTGTTTGACAGCTGGATGAAGATTGATGTGCGGCCCTTTAAAACGTCTCTGCTGAATATAATTAAGAAGTGGAGCCTCACGTTCAAACAGCACCTTGTGGATTACGTCACTCACAGGTAACACAGTCCTGCTAGCTTCCCGGGCTGTCAGGAACACCATGTTTTTAATCTTCTTCACATTTTTCTCCATAGGTTCTTGGTTAAATTAAAAATTAAAACAGCGGGTTGGAGGTTCCAGGCTTTTGGACACCAGCAGTAACGTTAGTCCTGCCCTCTCGTTTGTTCATCAGACCTGGCCTCTTTCTGTTTCGTTTTCCATTTGGTGCCCAGTGTGCGAAAGGCACTCAGTAAGTGGTAAATAATGTTAGAGACAATAATAGCAGATCTAACCTCCCTTTACAGCTCTGACTGTGAAATCTCTTTAAGCCTGAGAAGCAGAGGGGGTCTAATGGGCCTCTTAGATTTTATTTCTCCCACTTACTCCTTGTCTCAGATTATCCAGCTGTGAAGCACGGAAGCCCCTAAATCTACACACCCCTGATGCCTGCCAGTGCCACTCTAGCTGTGTGACAGATTGGATATGAAACTCTGTCTGTTCCACCATAGACCTAGACCACGCAGCCCAGCACCAGGCTCTCTAAGCCAGAGCACCAACCTCTAGATAAATAATCAAGTAGGTTAATAGTCTCCCTGTTACTTCCCTTAGCCTTGTCCTCACAGGTCTGCCACAGGCAGAATCTCAGCTCCCAGTCCCTCCCCACAGAATCCTATGGAGTGCCGTGGTCCCTCTGTTCAGTGATCAGTCTTTGGTGTATTAGCTGATTCTGCAGGGGAGCCCTCCCCAGAGTTTGGTGCTGGTCTTGCTTGCCGCTCAGTGATGTGGAAGGGAGACAGCCAAGTCGAGAATGCATCTATCTACAAACAAATTTTGAGAGACTTTGCAAGGGTAATGGTTCTCCGCTCTAGAAAAGCCTCAGAAAATCATTTTGGGATGTTTCAAACAGGGCTTTCCAAGTGTTGTTTAAGAAGCAGCAGCCAGTTTCCCACACTTGAGAGTCAAGAAAGGGAAGCAATGGTGGCAGTTGGGGAGGTGGCAGTGTTGCCCCTTAATGGAGTACTGTTGAGGGGACAGCTCTGTGCTCTGTGGTCCCTCTCCATTCGCAGGTCTGGTGACCCAAGGACATGGGAACATGTTTCAGATGAAGATTTTATTATTATTTAGGTATGGCAAGGCCACAAGATCAGGAGATGACTGCCATTGAAAAGATAGTTTGTTAGATCCCAAGAGGAGGGGGCACAGCACACCATGCAGGGCCAAATGGGGGGCACCAGTGTTAATCAGGAAGCAGAGGGAGTGAGGAGAAACGTGGGCAAGAGCTTTTATTACGGCTTCCATGGAGAAGAATGGGCAAGACATTCTTCTCCAGGTTTAGGAGCAGGTTTAGGATTGTCTAGTTTTTTTATTAATTTTAACAGGCTCTGGGGTGTAGGGGCTGTCTTTTGTTGTCTGGTACCTGGCTGTGGGATTATAGGGCAGGTGAACTGTGGCCTGGAGAATGAGAGCCAGATGGAGGAGGTGGTTGGGGATATGGATTTTGGATTGATTGGCTTGCATTTGAAAGGCACAGTCAAAAGCAGGTTGTTTACTATCTCTAGGAACTGGCTAACCCTGGGAGGGTCAATCCCTCCAGGGCCGACAAGGCCCTAAATGTCAGAGCATCAGAAACACAGGGTTGATACAGGGCATAGTTACAGCAGCTTCCATGTGTCCCTACCAGGTGAGGCTTCACAGGATGTAACAGTTGTTTTAACAGGAAAACACATGATAGAGCACTGAGAAGGCCTGAGTCCTCCTTGAACCCCTGTTTCCTTGTCTCTGAAAGAAGACAGTTTGACTGGATTCCTGTAAGGTGCCTTCCAGTTTTAATAGTTGGTGATCCATAAACTGACTACTTTGCTACACTTTGGGAGAATGTCTCATTGTGTTCTCAAAGATTAGATAAAAAAAAAGAAATAATAAGAACAATAAAATATATTTATTATTGAGTGTCTACTATGTACCTTGTAATTCTGTGATTTCCACCTTCTCTTAGTAGGTGTCAGGATTAATCCCACCTTGCCTTACATAAATACTTCATTTACTGACAGAAATCCAATCCTTCATTATCATCTGTCTCATTCAGCTTGGACTGCTATGATATTGCGATTTGTAATAAGACATATATATTGGATTGACCAAAAAGTTCATTCGGATTTTTCCATAAGATGCATGGGAAAACCCGAATGAACTTTTTGGCCAACCCAATATTTGGTCTTCATCCCTGTTTCTGGCAAAAGCTCCTATAACCCTTGTATTTCCTAAGTGGTGAGAGCCATAAAGGTATCTTTTGTTATGTTAATGGTAACTTTTGGACCTCACCTATGGATGGGAGGCGGTTGTCAGAACAACCAACCATGTGATTAGAGGTTGAAACTTTCAGTCTTATTCCCCAGAACTCCAGGGAAGAGAGAGGGGCTGGGGATTGAATCAGTCTCCAATGGCTGATGGTATAATCGATCATACCTGTGTAATAAAGTCTCCATAAAACCCAATAAGATAGGGTTTCAAGAGCTCCCAGTTTGTGAATGTGTGGAGATTCGGAGGAGTGGTGCATTCAAAGAGGGTATAGAAGCTCCACATCCTTTCCCATACCTTGCCCTGTGCATCTCTTCCATCTGGCTGCTCCTGAGTTATATCCTTTTATAATAAACCGGTAATCTAATGAGTAAACAGGTTCTCTGAGTTCTGTGAGCCACTCCAGCAAATTAATCAAATGCAAGGAGGAGGTCATTGGAACCTCTGTCCTATAGCTGGTCAGTCAGAGGCAAGGTGACAACCTGGACTAGTGTCTGGGTCTGAAGGGGGTGAGGCAGTCTTGTAGGACTGAGCCCTTAACCTATGGAATCTCCAGGTAAATAGTGTCAGAATTGAGTCAAGTTGTAGGACAGGCAGTTGGTGTTGGAGAATTGCTTGGTGGTGTGGGGTGCCCCCCTACCCACCCATAGGCATTGGAATTGGTATTAGGATCCTTGTAGCTGCCATAACAAAATACCACTGACCGAGTGACCTGAACAACACAAATTTATTTCTCACAATTCAAGAGGCTAAGAGGTCTAAGATCAAGATGCGAGTCAATTTGATTCCTGGTGAGAGCTCTCCTCCTAGCTTGCAGACAGCCATCTTCTCACTGTGTCCTCACATGGCCTCACATGGCCTCACTCAGTTCCTGTGCACAGATAGAAAAAGAGAGATCTCCCTCTTCCTTTTCTTATAAGGCCACTAATCCCTCATGGTGACCCCACCCTGATGACCTCATCTAACCCTAATAATCTCCCCAAAGGCCTCAGCTCCAAATACCATCACAAATGGGGAGTTGGGGCTTCAACATATGAATTTGTGGGAGACACAGACATTTAGTCCATAGCATCATCTTAACTCTCATCCCCATTCAGCTCCTCATGCCCTGATCTTACTCAGTCCCATCCTTGCCCTTGCAAAGCCCTCCCCTGTGCTCTTCCCCTGGACCTCAGGATCTTGCATCAGCAAAGTCCACTGTCCCTTCGTCTTCTCTCATCCTTTTTTTGCTCTAACTGAAGCCCAGCTCTCTCCTGAGGATACTGCTTCCCTGCAGCCCTCCCAAGTAGGGCTGATTTTTCTCCTATATCCTTCTTACCACTGGGCCTAGAGGTAGATGAGATAGTCTTGCTCTTAGTTGCAGCTTCCAAACCATTCCACCTGGTCCTCCCTCAAAATCTCTGGCTCCACTGGAGTGAATTCTGTCAGACAGTGAAACCTGCCACTTGTCCCTGCCACAGTCACCTGCCAAGCCCTTAGCCGTTCCTCCCCTTCGTTGCAGGTCATGTCATCTGGCTCAGTCTCCCTTTCCCATCCTTCTGCTAATAATTATCCTCAGTGACTCAGCATCCACATGGAGCCTTCATTATACCTGCCTCTCATTTTCTTGACCTCTCTCTCCATTGCCCTTTCCTTCCGTCGTACCTGTGCTATCTGATTCTGTGTTGTGCCCTCAGTGGCGTGGAAGGAAAGATGAGCAAGTACTTGCTTCCCTTTCAAAATCTCAGGTTAAAGTGTTCCATTCTCTGACCAC
Source organism: Delphinus delphis (assembly GCF_949987515.2). Taxonomy (NCBI): domain Eukaryota; kingdom Metazoa; phylum Chordata; class Mammalia; order Artiodactyla; family Delphinidae; genus Delphinus; species Delphinus delphis. The sequence continues at coordinate 53,948,946 of NC_082701.1, forward strand.
CACTTGGTATCTTTCCAGCTCACTTACTTGGCAACGGTGCCATGCAAAGTTCTTCAGACCCATCAGGATTTCCAATCCATTGGTCCCGGTGCTTTATCGGGATAGCTCAGTGTTTATCACCCTTGCTCCCCATTCCCGTTCCCACCTCATAAAACCCTGACTGTTTAAACTCAGTGCCCCACACCTGCACCTGAGCAATTCATCCTTGGATGGAGGAAAAACAAACCAATCTTCTGACCAATCTCATATTAAATTTATGAACATAAATTTTTTTATGAACATTTTCATAGATTCTTCCCAACTCCCATAGACTCTTTTTTTCCTCTCTCCTTAAACCTCAAATATCCTCTCTGCCCTTATAGCCTTGCCTCTCATTTCACTGAAAAATTAGAACCAATCACAAGAGAGCTAACTCACCTTTCACCAACAAATCTACCAACCTACCTGCATTTGAAGCTATACATTCAACTACCTCTCCTGTTACAGTGAATAACCTGGTTTTCTAAGTCCAGCCTCTTTCTTCTCATCTACTCGAGAACTTACTTCCTTAAATATTCCCTATCAGCAACACCATCTATTTTCATACATTTTCCACAGCATGCAAATATATTGTCACATCTGGCATCTTAAAAAAAAAGAAAGGAACACGGTCCCAGGAGTCCTTCCAGCTACAGCATCATTTCTGTGTGCCCTCCTTCATAGCAAAATTCCTCAAAAGGTGTGTCTATACTTGATCCCTTTACTTCTTCATCTTCCATTCTCTCTCTACAAGAAATTTTATTATATAATGTAGCATAGGGGCTTCCCTGGTGGTGCAGTGGTTAAGAATCCACCTGCCAACACAGGGGACATGGGTTTGAGCCCTGGTCCCGGAAAATCCCTTGTGCCGCGGAACAACTAAGCCCGTGCGCCACAACTACTGAGCCTGCGCTCTAGAGCTCACGAGCCACAACTACTGAAGCCCGCGTGCCTAGAGCCGGTGCTCCGCAGCAAGAGAAGCTACTGCAATGAGAAGCCCGCGCACTGAAACAAAGAGTAGCCCCGCTCACCACAACTAGAGAAAACCCGCCCACAGCAATGAAGACCCAATGCAGCCAACAATAAATAAAATAAAATAAATTAAGAAAAAAGAAATTTTTTAAAATGTAGCATACGTATGATTTAGAGAAAAATATTAAAACGAATACTCTCATTTACTTTATCCAGCGAAGAAACAGAACATTAGCTACATTTTAAAATTCCCTTATGTACTCTTCCCTGATTAAATCCCTCTTCCTCCCTACCAGATGTCACCCCTGCCCTAAATGTGAAATAATCCTTCCCATACTTTTCTTCATGGCTTAGTGTATATATATATATATATACATACAGACACACAGAGATATACATATATTGAGATTTCCATTTTAAAGCTATAAAAATGAAACAGTGTTGCATACTATATATCCCTCTGTCCTGTTTCTTTTATTCAGCATTATATTTGAGACCCATCCACGCTGAGAATATAGCAGTAGTTCATTCATTTCCACTGCTGTAGGGTATCCCATCATCTGAATATGCTACAATCTATCCATTCTGTGGTTAATATGGTTGTTTCAGATGGTTTCACTAATATCAGCAAGGTTGCTATGCATTCTCTTATACAGCTATCACGGTATCCATGAGCAAACATGGCTCTAGGGTGTATAGCTAGGAGTGGAATTGCTGGGTCAGTGCAGGTAATGACAACTCTTGCCAAGGTGGATCGGCCATTTGTGAAGGTTCCAGTCCCCAACACCTCTTGCTGCTGACAGATTGTTTACTGCTGGCCATTCTGCTGGGAGCTTAGTGGTATCTCGCTGTGATAGACATTTTACATTACTCTCACTATGAATAAAGTGGCTCAACTTTTTGTGTTTTTGGATGAGTCATTATGCTTCCTATTCTGTGCTTCTTCATAGCTCTTGCCCATTTTTTGTTGGACTTTATCTTCTCCCTTTTTATACTTAGAAGTGATTTATATATTGTATGTCTAATCCTTTGCTGATTGTACATATTACAGATTTAGTCTCCCGTTTTGTGGCCCGTCTTCCCACTCCATTTATGGTATATTTTGATGACAAGTTCATTTTTATGTAGCCAAATGTGTCCATCTTTCCCTTGTGTTGTCTTCTTTTCTCTTGTTAAATAAATCCTTTCTTGTCCTGAGATCCTGATGATACTCTCCTACATCCTCTCCTACAAGTTTTATCTTTTGCGTTAAATAGCTCTTTGTCGGTCACTGCATTAATATGATGCAGTCCTAATTACTATAGCTCTGTAATAAATCTTGATATCTGGCAGAGCGAGTCCCTACCTTGTTCACTTTCGTTAAGAATGTCTCAGTCATTCTCGGCCCTTCCTTACTATTTTACATACATTTTAAAATCAGTTTGTAGAAGAAAAAATCCATTGGGATTTTGATTATACTTGCAGTGACTATAGATCAATTTGAGGAAAATTGTCATCTTTGTAGTAATGGATATTCCTAAGAACACGTTATCTCTCCATTTATCTTCCTTAATATCCTTCAATGAAATTTTGTAATCGTTTCCTTTAAAATGATTTTCACGTCTTTCTTAAGATTTATTCCTTAATATTTTATTTTTTGTTTCCTAGTGTAAATGATATTTTAAAATCATATTTTCCATGGAAATGAATTGACATTTGTATGTCGATTTTGTATCAAGCAACTCTACTAAATAAGTTGTTAATTCTAATAATTCATCTGTGTACTCTCTGGGGTTTGCTATGTGCATAGTCATCATCTACAAATTTATGATAGTTTTATTTCTTCCTCCTCAGTCTTTTTTTTAAAATGCGTTTTATCGCTATTTCTTATCTGACCACACTGACTAGGACTGTCAGTATAACATCGAATAAAGTGGTGATGGTAAGTATCCTTGTCTTGTCCCCATCTTAAAGCGGATACTTTCAACATTTCATTACTTAGTATAATACTCCGTGAGTTTTTTATGGCATCTCTTTATCTGATTAAAGAAGTTCTCTTCTAGTCCTAATTTGTTAAGAGGATTTAGCGAAAATAGATATAACATTTTATCAATCGCTTTTTCTAACTCCATTAAGATAATTCTGTTTTTTTCACCTCAATATGTTAAAGTTGTGACTATATTATTTGGTTTCTAATACTGAACCAACCTAGCATTACTGAGTTAAGCCCAACATGAAATATTGTCTTTTTCAATATATTCATTGCTTGATTTTGTTTGCAGATATTTTAGTTAGCACTGATGTGTCTGTTTTTGATGAAACAGGCTTTCAGTTTTTCCTTTCTGTAACATCTTTGTCTGATCTTGCTCTGTGGTTTTCTAACTTCATAAAATGGGTTAGGAAGTAACCTTCTTGTTTTTTCTCCGTAAGAGTTGGTGTAAGATTGAAATTCTCTAATCCTTGAAAGTTTAAATCTCCTATTGAAACATCTGGCTTGGTATTTTGCTTGTGGCAAGATTTTTACCTGTAATTTCTCTAATGTTTATAGGAATATTAAGGTTTTCTATTCCTTAGTAAGTCATATTTTTCTAGGGATATATCCATTTCATGTAAATCTTCAAATTATTGTCATGAAATTTATATTATGCTCTTACCTGTTTAATCTCTACAGAATCTATCGATGTGTTCCTTTTTAGATTTCTATTCATTTCTATTGTGCTTTCTGGCTTCTTTACTTAATTAATCTACCAAGAGATTTACAAAGAACAATCTTATGAACCCATTGATCCTCTTTATTATAATTTGATTTCTATTTTGATAATTTATTCTTTTATGTTTATTATTTCCTTCTATTTTCTTTGGGTTTATTTTCTGTCCTTTGGCTAAGTTAAGATGTGTGCTTCGCTATTCACCTTGAGCCCTCTGTCTTTTTTAATGTAACACTTAAAGTTATAAGTTCCCTTCTAAGTACAATTTTACCTACATCTCACAAGTCTTAGTAATAATCAAACTCTAAATATTTTTAACATTCATTATGATGTACTTATATATTTTTTTAATCTTAAAACGTGGATTCTTCTAGTTGCATTTCTGTCATTAATTTCTAACAATTGTATTGTGGTCAGAGAATGTAACATATGTAATAAAAAGCTTCTGAAATTTGTTGAATTTGGTCAGTTTTTATAAATGTTCTGTGCATATTTGAAAAAAATGTGTACTCTATAAATGTTGGGTATAATGTTCTGTGCATGCCTATTTGATCAAACTTGTTTTCTTCAAATCCACTATAACCTCGCTGCCTTTTTTTTTGTCTGCTTAATTTATCAATTACTGAGATAACATTGTTAAAAATCTACCACTTTGATGGTAGAGTGTCAATTTCTCCTTGTAATTCTGTCACTTTTTGTTTCATATTTTTTAAGGTTATGCTATGTGAGCATACAGTGTTTGACTTTTTATATATTCCTGGAAAATTGAATCTTTTAGCCACACGTTAAAAATCTTTTATCACTAGCTATATTTCTTGTGTTAAAGTGTGTTTTGTTGTATATTAGTATAACAAAACCAATTTCCTTTGTATGACATTTGCCTGGTGTCTCTTATTTTATCCTCTGGCTTTCAATATTTCTGCGCCTTTATATTAGAAGAGATCTTTATAATTGATATAGAACTAAATGTTTTATCTACCTTAATATCTTTCTTTTAACTGGAGCATTTTGTTCATTAATGTCTGTTGTGCTATATTTGAATTCATTTGTACCATTTTATTGTGTCTTCTCTATTCTTCTTTTCTTTGTTTTCTTTCTTGCCTGCTTTGGGTTGCATTTTTTAAAATATTTTCTTTTATTTTTCCTTTTTCTTATTCCATTTTTTTCCCTTCTGCTAATTTGGATGTTGTGCTATCTAAGTCTTCTTTTCTAATAGTTAACCATAGCTATTTTAAAAAACATTCTTAAAAGGAGTAAACTAATCAGTACTGTTACTCTTTTCACAACCAATACAAGGACTTTAGTTTGATCTCAACCGTTCATACATCAAATTATATTCTATAATTCCAAGTAATTTCAGTTGTTCTCTGCTATTTATCTAAACTCCACAAATCATACTTTATTTTTATACACTCACTGTTTATTTAAATTCATCTACATATTTACCAATATCTTTGCTCATTCCATCTTCCTACATTACAGACATGCTATCTGAATTGTAGTCATTAGAAGATCCGTTAATAAGGTTCTTTTGGTAAAACTCTCATTCTTTTTCTCTCCAAGTGCATGTATTTTGCCCTTGTTCTTGAAAAAATTGATATGTGGAAGAGAGAATTCTAGGATAACATATTTTCTGTAAGCCTATTGAAAATGTTATTACATTGTGTCCTGGCTTCATTTTTTTTTTTTTTTTTTGCGGTATGCGGGCCTCCCACTGCTGTGGCCTCTCCCGTTGCAGAGCACAGGCTCCGGACGCGCAGGCTCAGCGGCCGTGGCTCACGGGCCCAGCCGCACTGCGGCATGTGGGATCCTCCCAGACCGGGGCACGAACCCACGTCCCCTGCATCGGCAGGCGGACTCTCAACCACTGCGCCGCCAGGGAAGCCCCCTCCTGGCTTCATTTTTGGTGTTGCATCGTTAACCATCAACTTAGGGTTTTTTTAATTAATAGAAATCCGTCCTTTCGCTGCAGCTAATTTTAAGATTTTTTTTCACTTTTGGTAATCTGCAGTTTCATACTGAAGTACTTACGTGAGGGTTTCTTTATATTAATTTCACCTTGAATTTGTTGGGCTTCCTTGATCTTATATTTGGTGTCTTTCATTAATTCAAGAAAATTCTCAGCCAAGATATCCTCAGAGATTGCTTCCTGCCCATTCTCTCTATTACCTCCTTCTGGACCTCTTATTACACTTGTTACACTTACACACTTTTAAATATCACCCATATATTTGAATAATTTTCAGTTTTCAGTTGTTTGTCTTTCTTTACTGCAGTTGAACAATTTCTCCACTTTTATCAAACAGCAGCCTAATTCTCTCTTTTAGTGTTGTCTAAATCTCTTGTTTAATCCATTCATTGAGCTTTAAATTTTAATTATACTTTCTATTTTTAGATCTTCTATTTGGTTATTTTACAGTTTTGCTTACTCATTTTTATACCCTCCCGTTCTTTGCTCAAATTCCTTCTTTTTTATTTATTCATTCTTCAAGTTTTAGAATACATTTACTAGAGGATAATCTTAAGATAACTTTTGATTTGTCAGCCTAAAAATGGTTTGTTTCTTCTTGCCGTAGATCAAAGTTAACATAAAGGCCTATGGAAAATTATTAGCTTCTTTCTACTGGAATTGCCCACTAACATAGCACAGTATGATCATTTTTGCATTGTTAGAACACATATTAAAAGTCTCTTTTCGGGCTTCCCTGGTGGCGCAGTGGTTGAGAGTCCGCCTGCCGATGCAGGGGACACGGGTTCATGCCCCGGTCAGGGAAGATCCCACATGCCGCGGAGCGGCTGAGCCCGTGAGCCATGGCCACTGAACCTGCGCGTCCGGAGCCTGTGCTCCGCAACGGGAGAGGCCACAAGAGTGAGAGGCCCGTGTACCGCAAAAAAAAAAAAAAAAAAGTTTCTTTTCACAAAATGCCATCACAGGCCATAATTTTCATATTATCCACTTCAATAAGTTTTGTCACTTCTTGAATCCATCATTCGATACAAAGGTCCACACACTATCACAGATTCTGGGCATATTTGGAAAGCCGCTGAAATCACCTCCATTCCTGATTATGAGACAATGCTGAATTTATGCTTGAACATAAAGGCAGTTGGGGCCAGGATAAGGCATGGTGACCTGTTGAGAATGTAAGAGTTTATCTACGCTTCTGAGGGGTGATTCCTAAAGAAAGCATTTCTGTACAAACTGATATATCATACTTAAAAGGATGAAGTTGTTTTTCTTAGTAAATCTTGAATAGATGTCTGGGAACCTGCAGGGAAAGCGTTTGCTCCTGGTATGTGGGTCAGAAATAGTAAAGCAGAGCACCTAAACAAGAGCTCTTTTGTCTTTTGACATATTAAATATTGCTGTTTTATATGCTGCACCTGAATTCCAGTATCTAAAACATTCACAGGTTTAATTCAGCTGTTTCTGCTGGCTCCCACTCATGGTGACTTCTTTCCTTATGTGTTTTGTGACTTTTGATTATCAAATCATGTTCCTTGGAGAGTAATCCTTTGAGGATTGGATTCTTGTTGCATTCCTCCAGAAAGGATTTTCATTTGTTTCTGCCGGTCATCAAGGGACTCTTCCAACCCCAGACCACTTGTACCTCAACTTACAGTAGTCCATCTAGTGTCATGGTTAATTCAGGCGAGTTTCCATGCTGTCCCATACCATGCAGCCTGTTTATTTCTTGTTCACCCTTAACGGCGTTGCAACTTCACACGCAACTTCCTATCAGCTTCCTCACCTTGAGTGGGCCCTAGGCTTAATCACCTGTTCCCCAGTTCTCATAAAGAATCAAAGTAGAAGCTCAAGATCTCCGGGGTTCAATAGAAACTATCCTGTGAAAGCCAGCTTTGAACCTTGCTTACCTCCCAGGGTTCTTGCTTTCACTACATTTTCAGCTTCTGGAAATGCCTTAATTTCATGCCACCTTAGTGATGCATTTTTAAATGATTTTGAAATATGTGCTTAAACATTTCTGTTGTCTTAGCAGAAGGGTCATTCATATTATCGTGTACACCATACAGCTAGAAACAGAAATCCACACTCTCCAACTTATCCTCCAGTCAGGCCTTTATTAGACTGCTCAACTGAAACCAGTCTTGCCAAGAGCACCGATGATTTTCATGTGGCCGCATCCAATGGTGATGATCAGTCATCGTCTTACTTGTACCTCTCTGCAGTATTTGGTACAGCTGATCACTCCCTCCTTCCCAAACGGTTTCTTCAGGAGACCTCACTTTCTTGATTTCCTCCTTCGAGGTCTCCTTGACTGGGCTCATCTCCTCCAGGACTCAAAATATTAGAACTCCTGAAACCTCGATCCTGGAATTTCATTTCTAGCCACAGCCATATTCCAGGTGATATTTAATCTAATACTTTGAATAATCTGTGTGCTGATAACTACCAAATTTATATTTTTAGCCCCGTCTCTTAAGAACTCTAGACTTAAGTTCAACTGCCTAATAAGTATCTCCATTAGGTGTTTGGGAGGCATGTCAAACCTAACACATTTATTTCTTTATTTTGACCGGGCCAGGTGGCTTTCAGGATCTTAGTTCCCTGACCAGGGATCGAACCCGGGCCCCGGCAGTGAACATGCCAAGTCCTAACCACTGGACCACCAGGTGGTCCAGTAGCCTAATGGCATTAGACATTAGGCATTTCAGTAGCCTAATGGCAGTAGACCTTAGGTTTAGGGAATTCCCTAAACCTAACACGTGTAAAACTTATCTCCTTCCCTCTTCTCCCTCCAAAAACCCCCAGTCTTCCCCAATTCTTCCCCATCTCTTTAAATGGCATCATCATTCACCCCATTGCCAGGAGTCCTTATTGATTTCTTTATTCCCTCACACCCCTCCCCCAACCCATTAGTGGGTTTTATTAGCTCTGCATGCAAAACTGCCTTGAATCTGACCACTCCTCATGTCCACCATCCGGGTCAAAACCAGTATCTTCTGTCACCCAGACAACCACAATAGTCCCTAAATGCCCCCCTGGCTTCTGTTCTGTCTCCCCACCCATGTCACCATCACCATCATCATCACCACCTCCAGCTGAAATCTGTTCTCCTCCATCTATAGTTCTTTTTGAAAACCAGTCAAATTATGCCCTTCTCCTACTCAGAATTCTCACACTTAGAATAGAATAAAATCTGAGCTGCTTATCATGGCCAATAAGGCCTCCCAGTGTCTGGCCCTTTCTCTGACCTCTTCTCCCTCGCTGCTCCCTTCTGTTCTCCTTATGCTTCTGCTACCCTGACTTTCCCCTTTTCCTCAAGAGAATCAAACTGAATCCAGCTTCAGTGCCTTTACTCATGCTGCCCCCTCTCCCTGGAAAGCTCTTTTCCTGTTTCTTTCTTGGCTCACTCCTTCATATTGTTTACATTTCTGCTCAAACATCACCTCCATAGAAAGGCCTTTACTGACCACTCCATATAAAATAGTTCTGACCTTAGTCTCTATGCCCTTATTTCATGGCACTCATCACCATGTGAAACTGTACCATTTATCTCATTGATCTGTGTCACATTTATTTTTCCCACTAGAATGTAAGTTTCATAAGAACAGAGACTTTATCTTATTTATTATACTATTCTCAGAACCTGGAAGCAGGCTAGGGCTCATAATAATTGCCCAATAAACATTTTTGAATTCAAGAATGAATCTCATTTAACTCTCACAATAACCAGTGAGAAAGAAATGATTTTTCCAATCTTGTAGATGAGGAAACTGAGGCTCAGAGATGTTAAGTGACTTGGTCATGGTTACACATCTAGTAAGTGTCAAAATTAAACCCAAGTGTGTATGACCTTTGAGGCCATAGTATTTATTTTCAGTTTTTTAAAAAATAATTTGAGATTCACAACATAATTTGTAATATATTTACTTTGAAATAATTTCACTTTGAAATAATTTCAGACTTACACAAAAAGTTGTAAAAATAGTACAAAGAATTCTCTTTTACCTTTACTCACCTTTCCCAAATGATAACATCTTAGATAACCAACCGTGGTACAGTTATCAACACAAGGAAGTTAGTATTGATGTGGAAGTAGTAACTTACTTAGTACAGACTTATTCACATTTCTCCAGTTGTCCCAGTAATGCACCCTCCATCATGGAGGGCTAAGTCTTTGTCCTTTGCGACCTTGACACTTCTGAAGAGGGTCGTATCTTATCATCAGGATATGGAGAGTTTTCCATGATAATACCATCAGGATATGCAGAGTTTTCCATAATAATACCAGGAGGATGGAGAGTTTTCCATAATAATAGCTATTAATGTTGGGGAACTAAATAAATCTTCCTTTCAAGGAGTGAAAGGAGAATGGCTTCTCACATTCTGTTTGTTTTGCTCAGCTTGGCCAACCTTGAAGCATTTATAAAAAACAGCGAGAATGGCTTGCTCAAGAAAGTCGGAAAAGGAGATTTCCAAGGATTGGTTGAAATTATGGGACACCTTATGGCTCTTAAAGAACGACAGAGCAGCACTGATGAGATGTTTGAGCCTTTAAAGCAGACTATTGAATTGCTGAAGACCTATGGACAAGAATTGCCGGAAACACTGTTCAGGCAGCTGGAGGTCAGTGCAAAGTTTATGTTTTCTTAATAAAAGAAATAGAGGGAACGTTTGGGGATTTCAGAGTGGGATGAGGTGGATTGAAGTAAATGAAAAACAGGGCTTGGTGATTACTCAAGGTCCATGCTTTGGAGCTAAATGTGTCGCACATGTGTAATGTGTACCACTTTCTTGAAACTCAGTAAATACGAAACACTGTAACGCTGGACATATATGGGAGAACTGATGTGGATGATGTGTTTGGGTTCCTTTTCCAGGATTATGGATGAGCTGAATTTTTCATTCGGAGAAAAAAAAGCAGGTCTGAGGAATGTTATGATGGTCTAAGAGATGTGGGGCATAAAAGGAAATAACTAGGCACTCTTAGAAAATGTAGAAAAGGGCCAGGGTTACTGGGTTAGAAGTTGAGGGCAAGAAGGATAGTGTTGAATCAGAAGTAGGTGATCGTCGGGAGAGTGGGCATCCAGGGAGCCATGTCAAGGAAGGGTCGAACGATGCCACGGCATCAGAGCCTGGCATCGGGGCAGAGATGAAGACATCCAGGTGCGTCCAGCCTCAGGACTGTGGGGGAGGGTCTGACCACACTGAGGTCTCCTTTGCAGGAGCTGCCTGAGAAATGGAACAACATTAAAAAGATGGCTGTTACCGTGAGGCAGCAGGTGGCCCCCCTGCAGGCAAATGAAGCGACCCTCCTCCGCCAGAGGTGCGCGGCCTTCGAGGCAGAGCAGCAGCAGTTCTGGGAGCGATTCCGCAGAGAAGCCCCCTTCAGGTATGCACCCAAGTTGCCACCACTGCTTCCTGGCCTTTAAGCACGGCAGCATCTTAAGTCACGGTGATCTCTCCGTGGAGTTCGCATATTATTTTAACAAGTGAAGACTAGTTACTAGTCTTCCCTCCCATTTACGTCCACTGGTTAGAACCTGGTGCTCATGTTCACAGAGTACCACTGCGGCCCGTGTGGGATGAACAAAGACTGTACAAATACTTTAAAAAATTCTAGAAGCTTCTTTGTCTCCAGGTCTATAAAGGGATTGTGTGTGGTAAGATTACTAGGTTTTTACTAAACTGTTAGTATTCTAAATTCTCCCAGACTCCTGTTCTTTTGGTTTAAAATAGTGGCTGATGGAATTTTAAAATAATTTTGGAAGGCATTTCAGTAGCCTAATGGCAGGATTTGAAGCGATGGATTTACTTCAAGGTGTACTTCCTCTGCTTAGTAGTTAGTTCTCAGACTCCTCCCTACTTGTGGTCAGGGGTCTTTACACGAACAAAACAACTGTGGGATGGGCAACACCCATCCACACGTGCCCCCGTGCACACACACACAAGTCCTTTTCTCAGGGGCTCACTGCCTTGGTGGAGAAATCTACAGGGTCTGCTCCTCAGCGTCGGGGGCTCCAGCCAGGGGTACCAACCGGCTCTGTGTCTGCTGACATGCCAGCTGAAGTGGACACTCTCCCCTCAGGCCAGCTCCGGTGTTTGCTTCTGTTTCCCTAGCGGGCTTCCTGCTGGGTCTCTTCTGTAGTTTTGGAGGTCTCTAGACTGAAAAATGCCCTATGTAAGGAGCAAGGAAGCTTTTTATTTTCAAGGGTTACTTACACACAGAAATCTGACATTGAGAGATACACACTAAAGCAACAAACAAAATGGAAAAAGAAAATCACAGCTTTATCGGGAGGAAAGACAACATAATGATTAAGTACATGGACTCTGGATTTAACAAGACCGGTGTCTAATCTCAGGTTCACTACTCACTGCCTAAGTCGGGGCAGTCACTTAATATCTCTTTGCTTCAGTTGCCTCATCTGTAAAGCGGGGTTAATAATAGTATCCACCTCATAAGGTTGTTGATAGGATTAAATAACGAATCTTTGCAAGTTTTAGGCATAGGACCTGGCACTAGGATAACCAACCATCCTGGTTTACCTGGGACAGTTTTGGGTTTTTTTTTCTTTTCTTTTTTCTTTTTTTTATTAAAGCATAGTTGATTTACAGTGCTGTGCTAATTGGGATGGTTGTGGTTTTAACACTGAAAGTCATACATCCAGGGAAGCCCCTCTATTTCAGGCAAGCTGAGACTTAGTCACCTCACTTGGCACACAGTAAGGGCCTACCTATTCTATTATTCATTCATCAAACATTTATTAAGCAGCTACTGTCTCCCAAGCATTATACTTGGGGCTAGAGAGAACGAGATGAGTATGTCAAGAGGCAGGGGAGGACAGATGTGTAAACTGTGCTTACGATAAATGTACAACATGGAGCTCTAAAGCATTAAAATCACCTGGGGTCCAGTCTGTCCCACAGACCAACTAAATCAGACTCTCTGGGGATGAGACCGGGCATCAGTAGTTTGTAATGCTCCCCAGGTGACTCCAATGTGCAGCCAAGGTAGAGACTGCCTCCCTAAGGGAAGTAACTGGTTCCCTTTTAAGCAATCATTCCAGGGCATATAACTCCAAATGAGTCTGTGTCCCTTTAGAATAAGTGCCTTAGGAGCTATGCCCTTGTTCCAGAGAAGCATCTATTGCTCAAAACATTTGTGGAACTTCTTTTGGGACTATTCCTTCAGAGTCTGAAGCACATTCTTTTGATTCTTCTTTGGGCATACAGCTGAATTTCTGAAATTCGACACTGATCACACAGGGCCAAAGCTGGTGAGGCAGGCGGGCAATTAAGCTGGGTATTTCTGCTCAGTGCTAACAATATCCACACCTAAGGCAACAGCCACAAAGGTAATGACACTGATACTTTACATCATCTGTCTCTTTTTAAAAAAAGTTCTAAAAAGGAATTCAAAGATGTCTGGTGAAATATCTTCCCAAACAGACTCCCGAGACTGCCTGACTGGAACAGCCCTTGTTTGCTGGTGTGTTTCTGTATGTCTACTGGAAATCTGGCATCCCTCCTTCCTAGTTACATCACGTGTGTATATTGATCAGCTCTTGTTGTTTTTTAATTTGATAGCTGCATTGGCTTTTCTTTCTTAGCACTTTTATTGATATCTATCTGCTGGCTGTAAGGATATTGCTACCCTTAACTTGCAAATTCACATCTGTTAATTTAACATGCAGATGAATCTTTGCAAGAGACTTTGAAAAGAACTGCTCACAGCAGTGTGGAAAGCCAAACATTACTGCAATTTTGATGTTTTTCTCTTCTTGTCAAGAAAACTATCAAGACTAGAGCAGAATCGTGGATTTAGGGCTGAAGGGAATCTTCATGGGTGTCAACGCATGAGTTTGTTTCTTAGTTTCGTGTGCATGAATGTGTGTGTTTAAAATGTTTAGACACCGTATGCGGCAAATGAGTTGAATTCTGGTTCCTCCACTTTCAGATCAATTTCTAAAATGCATCTCTGTGAAGGCAAGTTTCTGTTCCCGATTAGATGATAGGTGAAGCTCACGCTGATCTTGTCTTTGGGAGGAAAAGGAAAGTGTGTCTCATCTGGCCCTTGCAGTCTGACAGGTGCAGGATGAATCAGGTCATTGGGGGAGGTTCTTTCTTCATGTTCAAGTTGAGTTTTTCTTCTTCCTTCTGTTCTTAACTTAAAGCTGTATCAGCACATTCCTAGCTGAGCTCTCTCACTTCTCAGTAATCGGCTAAACCATCATAGCCAGATTCAAGCCCTTCTCACACCTCTCGAAATTGGAGACTCATTCTCCCCTTTGAGTGACAGGGATGCACCAAGCTTCTAGCGGCTCTCTTGTTCAGTTCCTGCGCTTGAGCACAGGCTTCCTGGCTTCAAGGAATGAATGCCATGTTATCCAGTCTCCTTACCCACATCAAGATCAGGATAATCCAGGGGTTTCTGGGTCAAAGCATTTGATCCCTAAAGCTCCAGTTCAATGGAGACCATCAGTGTTTCCAGCTGGCCAGCCACCAGATTCTGTGAACGGTGGGGAGAACCTTCCTAAAGACCTCCTCCCATTGAGTGCTGTCCTGCATGACAACCAGCAAAGCAAGGCTTTCCAAATAGCCCAGTGCAGCAAACGTGAGGAAAGAAGGGCCTTCATCTTGCTTGTGCAGCGTCTCTTGTCCCTTCAAAAGTTGGAGAAAAGAGTAGTATTAGTCATGAAATCTCTCAGGGACATATCAGTATCCTCAGACATGTCATTAGTTCAACTTGACCCTGTTCTTGCAGTTAATCTGACTCACTCACATGACTCAGGCTTCCGTAGAGCAAAAGCGGTTGTGTTCTCAACAGTGGAGTCAGCAAAAAATGATTTAAGTGCTAGGATCTTCAGATAATACAGATTCCCTGACCTCAAGGACTTAACAGCCTCAGGGTCAATTTCAAAAATGAGTAACCAGACATGTCCATGGGGGCCAACTTTAACACCCACTGGGGAGGCAGTTCACAGCCCTTGCAGAAGCTGTGCTTCAGCCAATGGGCAAATGAGACTTAGCCATTTGGAAAAAAGAGGGGTGGACAGCAAAGGTATTCCAGGCAAAGGAAGCAGAACATAGAGACACACAGGGGGATGAAAACATAACAACCAGCTGGAGGACTGCATGTATGTGTGGCTGGGATGCAGGATGTGGGAGATGAGGATGGAGAGGTCCAGGTGACCAGGCCTTGACCATGAATGAGCACTGAGGAGTACAAGCATGAGAACAACACACATCATGGAAACACCAGTCTTGTGGCTGCAGAGAGCAGAGTGGAGCGAGATGGACTCAAGGTGGGGCCTCCATGGGGTGGTGAGTGATTGCAACAGCTGGGTGCGAAGCAGGAGGACTGAACTGAAGCCATGGCCGTGAGCATGGAGGAGGAGGATGGACGTGAGGGAGACTTAGGAGGGAGAATCAGCAGGATTGAGTGAATACGGGAGATGAGCAGGGAGAGAGCCTGGTGTAATTCTCCATCTTCCATCTGGACCAGTAAGCTGGAAGGGGTGTGTTCCGCTGCTCCTGAGATGGGGCCACAGGATGGGAAGAGCCGAAAGGTCACCAGGTCAGAGAGAGCGTGCTGAGTTTTATGGTACCTGTGGGGTATCAAGCACAGGTGTGTCACTGTTCCTTGTATGTGCAGGTACAGAACTGAGGTTGACATTTACCAGCCGCTCACTTCCCAAGAATTCATTTAAGTCACTTAGTCCTGTCTTTCTCTTTGTGCCTATGTCTAGGGCAGGCCTGAATCTGTACCTTTTCCAAGATCATACAGATGAGCACTGTATTTCCATTTCTCTTAATTATAGTTTTATTCATCCAGATTTTCCAGGCATTTCTCTTTTAGATTAAAATACTTTTGCATTATTATTTGAATTTCAAAGACTAACTACACCCTTTTCCCGCCTATTACTTTCTTGTTCTCACACTGTATTGTTCCGCCAGGCTTTGGAGAACTGCTTCAAGTTTATTAGGCGCATTAATCAGGTCTGTGAATATCCTGACAGTTTGCACTAGAGCTTTGAAATGGGAAGAGGGTTACCTGCTCCCCTGTCTAGAGGTTCCTTTCACTACTTAGGTCAAATTAACTTTTATGTGTGCTCAGCTACAGGAAATGAAAACCCACAGATTTAATCCATAAACAAAAATTATGCCACGGGGCAGATGAAGTTTGGAATAGGTTTGACAAATGATCACCTCCTACAAATATTTGAGGAACCAATATTGATTCAAGGATGTTCATGTGCGCTGAGGAAAGAAGAGTTAGGAAGATCATTCATTGTCTTCTGTGTCCACAGACCCCCAACACTCTGATAGCACCTATCCTATTGAATATGCCTGAATTTTATTCCATTAATAAATTAAACAGAATGTGGGCTTTTAGAATTTGTCTGATTTATACTGACACCAAGTAGCTAAATTCACTTTCCAAGTTCACTCTAATGAAGTTAAAAAGTAGAACCAACGCACTACACACTCCAACAATTAGTCTTTGGAGAGAATGTGCAGAAGGAACCTTCATGCTTGGTAATCTTTCCTGCTGACCCACTTGCCACGAAGATGTTACATTTCTTTCCTTCTAGTTCTTTCTCTACTGCTCTCATAGAAGAGAAAGCTACTTGCCTATGTAGACAGAGGGCCCTCTTCAACTCTGAGAACTCCAACCCATTCTGAAACACTTGGGGACTGGACAACAGTGAAGACACACATTCAGTCTCATTCTCTTAAGATGAAAATACACAACCAGGGCACATGAGCCGAAACTATTTAGATGGAACAAGCGGGAATCAAACATAGCAAGCGTCAAAGTTAATCTGACACTAATTTAATGGTATGCGTAACTGTTACTGTGTTGCATGGTAATTAGGCTTAAGTGGCAAGCAGTTCAGGTAGATGACTCTAATTCGGATTACTTTCCATCCGTCAAGTCAAATATTTCCAGAGACAGCTGAGAGGAGAGACAGTTCAAGAAAAGGAGTTTGTATGTCATCTTCTTCCTTTTTCCCTCCCCTCTGTACCCCACCAACCAACACACGCACACACACACACACACACACACACACACACACACACGGGATCAGAGGAAATGGCCAATTCTCTAATCACTCCTTTCCTCTCAACTTTCCCTTTATGTTGGACCCCGTGATACCCTATTCTGATTTTAGAGAAAGATGGTATTCACACTTAAGTCACGGTATCCCTGCTATCTAGCCTTCCATGCACACAGAAACAAGAAGATCTGAGACTGGTGATGGGAAGAAAGGATAAAGGAAGGCTGGGGGAGGAAAATGAACATTGTTCTGGGTGCTCCTGACCCATGTGGGTCCCTCTGCACGTGCAGCTCTTATGTTGGAGGAGAGGCTCTGCCAGGAACGCAGGTTGGAGGGGCCGCAGGGTAAAGGAGGCTCACGGCCATGAGGACCAGGAGGAACGGTGGGGGCAGTGAGCACCCACTGGGGAGAAGAGGGGGAGGAAACGTGGCCTCGAGCTGTAAAGCGCGATGGAGTGCTTATACGCGTGCGGCGCAGAACCAGAGGCTGCCGCGGGATGCGGGAGGAGATCAGGGGCGGCTTGAAGGAGGTACTTCAGAGATGTGGAGCCTGACAGGAGCCCTGCAGCGCGGGAAAGCCAAGCAGTGCAGGCCTGCGGTGAGGGCTTTGTGCGCACACTGCAAAGTCCCTATCAGTGGTTCTCACATCTGGAGACAGTGTTTCCTGAAGGTGATGCAGGCTGTTAGCATGAGCCTCACCACAGAGAAGGACGCCGACCTGGCACATCGGAATCACCTGGGGAGTTTGAAAAATGCTGTTGCCTGGGTCCCGCCCCCAAAGATTCTGATTGAATGAGACCAGGGAGTAGCCTGATCATGGAGATCATTTAAAGCTTCCAGGAGGCTCTAACATGCAGCCAAGACTGAGAGCCACTGCCCTAGAGGGAGCAATGCCAGAGTAGGTCAGGATTG
The DNA here is from genome assembly GCF_949987515.2 of Delphinus delphis. Classification (NCBI taxonomy): domain Eukaryota; kingdom Metazoa; phylum Chordata; class Mammalia; order Artiodactyla; family Delphinidae; genus Delphinus; species Delphinus delphis. The sequence goes on from NC_082701.1 coordinate 53,966,566, forward strand.
GTCTCTGTCACTTACAGACCACCCACCACAAGTAGCTCCTGGCGGGAGCTTTGCCTGTACAGCCTCTGCAGTAACAGGACAATGCTCTTTTGTGTCAAGTGAGCTGGACGCCAGCAACTGGAAGCAGAGTCTGAAGGGGGCTTGAACAAAGGAGTATTTCGCACTGCACCTGGGTGGGGGAGGTGGGCAGTATTTTTATTACCCTCTCAGATGTGAAGAACAGATCCAGACATGGTGTTCCTCTTGAATCGCTAACTGGTTATGTTCGTCCCACTCCAACCTACCCCGATGTCTTTTCTTCCCAGGCTTTGGTGAAAGTACCTGCCCTTTGCTAAAATACTAAGGATTTAAGGATTCGAGCTGTCATTACTCTGGTGATTCTAGGAGATGGCGCTTGTGTGCTCTACTTATAAAGGGAAAACATTGTGTTTTGTAGGTTTGATAGCACTGACCCTCATCAGATGCTGGATGCAAGGCAGATGGAGATCCAGCAGATGGAATCCACCATGGCCTCCATTTCTGAGTCTGCTAGCTTGTTAGAGGTCACCATCCCTGACTATAAGCAACTGAGGCAGTGCAGGAAGGAGGCGTGCCAGCTGAAGGAGCTCTGGGACACAATTGGGATGGTGACCTCCAGTATCCATGCCTGGGAGACCACCACGTGGATGGATATCAACGTGGAGGCCATGGACTTGGAGTGCAGATGGTTTGCCAGGCACATCCGGAACCTCGACAAGGAGGTCAGGGTCTGGGATGCCTTCACAGGCCTGGAAAGCACCATTTTGAACACCCTGACCTCCCTGAGGGCTGTGGCCAAACTGCAGAACCCGGCCATGCGGGCGCGGCACTGGAGGCAGCTGATGCAGGCCACGGGCGTGACCTTCACCATGGATGAGGGTACCACCCTGGCACACCTCCTACAGCTTCAGCTCCACCACTTTGAGGACGAGGTCCGGGGCATTGTAGACAGAGCTGTGAAAGAGATGGGCATGGAGAAGGTCTTGAAGGAGCTGCAGACCACCTGGGTCCGCATGGAATTCCAGTTCGAGCCCCACCCTCAGACCTACGTGCCTCTGCTGCGGTCCGACGAGGACCTCATCGAGGTTCTGGAGGATAACCAAGTCCAGCTTCAGAACCTGATGATGTCCAGGTACATAACCTTCTTCCTGGAGGAAGTATCGGGCTGGCAGAAGAAGCTGTCCACTGCTGACACCGTCATCTCCCTCTGGTTTGATGTGCAGCGCACATGGTCTCATCTAGAAAGTATATTCACCGGATCTGAAGATATCCGGGCTCAGCTGCCCCAGGTACCTGCTGTGGAAATCCTCCTCCCTCTGTTGCCATCCCTGGGTCAAGGGACGATCCCCCAGTTCCTGTATCCTCTAGACCTTTCCTTCTCTGCCTCCCTGCCTTCCTCCCTGCCTTGGTTTATTGGGTACCTCCAATAAACATTGACCTTCCAAGCCACCAAAAGTCAGACAGAGGGAAAGAGAGAAAGTGAAATGTATGCCCGCGAGTTTGTTCCTAATGTGTAGGAAAAAGAAAGGAGAACCTGGTTTTAAAAACAAAACCAAAAAAAGTGTACGGGAGAAAGGAGGTCAAAAATATGAGCTGCTCTTGGGGTGCTCCACACATAATTACAATGCGGGTATTGATTGGAAGTGAGCGTCGTTTCCAGGCAAACTCAAGTTCCTTCTCTGCAGCGAGCTGTTCTGTAAAACTCGGGCCTGTGCCAGCAGGCTAAATACCAGTCTTCAGCTAAATACTAAATGAGGAATTTCTCTAAATATGCATTCTTCTCATTACTACCTTTCCTGTAGTTGCTTGCCCCTTGTAATTTGTCCTAATTAATGTGCATTAATGTACTTCCCCCCGCCAGTGGACTCTAATTCATTTAAAAAGAGATTTTCCGGACTTCTTCTGTGTCCCTCAGCACAGCAGCACAGCGAGTTCTCTGCTTACAAATTAGTTTGATTCCAAAATGTCATATGTTGTCCAGACCTTGTTTCAGAGTTAAAGCATTCCATCAAAACATGATATTTTTCCAGCTCATCCCACAAATGCATATTAGTGTAATAATGCAGATTAAAGATTGTACATTTGCAATGAAAAATAACAGAAAATAATCCTGCTATAGCTATTGTCATAAAGCAAAATTGAATAAGCCAGATTTTATTAATCTCCAACGCTAATGATTGAAGAAGGGCAGGTTTAATGAGAAGGGGGTGTAGGTGGAGACTTTTGTACACATTTTAAAGGAGACATTTGAGAACTTTCAATCCAACATAATAAAGAATTCATATCATTAACTTCTCAGGTTTGTGTGTAAAACATATAAATACATTTATTTTCTTTGTATTAACAATATGGTAACAAAGACAGCTCTGAAATGTAATAAATCAGTCATCATCTTACACCCTACCTAGTAAATATTTTCACTCATTATGAATATTTCCCAACTTTTTTTCACATATATACATGTTTTTACACAACTGCTCTCAGTGTAATTACAATTTTCTATTCGGCTCTTTTCATTTGAACGTTTATGTCAGATATTTCCGATACTTCTATAACCTTGATACTTTTTCATTTTTAATTGGCATAAGATATCTCACTGAGGATTCGTAATTTACTTCACCTCACCCTCTTGTTTTTAAATCTTCTTGGGAGAGAGGCCCAGATCACAGAGGTCCCAGCAGACTGGAGCCAGTGGCCCGGGTTTGAGTTGCAGGACCTTAGGGAAGTTACTTAAGCTCTCAGTGTCTTGGTTTTCTCATCTGTAAATTGAGTCTAATACTAGTCCCTACTTCAAGAAGTTAAAGTAGCGCACACAGCACATACCATTATGATTGTTGTTATATAATAATAGCCACACAAGCTCTCATCAGGTGCCAGGTGTTGGCCTAAAGGGCTTTGCACTTATTATTGTCTCAGTCATTTCAACAACACTGTGAGGGTGTGTGTGTTTGGGGGAATGATAATATCTAACTAACTTTGACATCATAGTAGCACATTTGCTGTGGAAACACTTACTTCGGTTATATAAACTTTTGCTTGGACCCAGAAAGAACATCGGATCCACCATCTCCCTGACAGGAATTATGTATTTTATGCCAACAGTTCTCAAAGTGTGGTCTGGTGACCCCTGGGGGTGGTCCCTGAGACCTTTCCAGGGGATCCTCAAGGTCAAAATTATCTTTATATTAATACTGATGGTATTTGCCTTTTTAACTCGTTCTTCCATGAGCGTACAGTGGAGTTTTCCAGAGGCTACATGATGTGATATCACAACAGACTGAATGCAGAAGCAGAGAAGAGAATCTGGCCATCTTCTAAGTTAGACATTAAAGATATTTGCCAAAAAAAAAAAAAAAACATGAAATGATGCCACTTTTTCTCTAAGTTATATTGTTTTGGAGAATATAATTACTTTGGATAAAAATATGTTATTATGTTAACATAATGGGCTTATTATTGTTATTTTTTAAATGAATTGATAAATATTTTTTAGAATTTCTCAACTTTAGCTTCTAATATAGAATATACATTGATAGATATAATATTACCTACATAAACAAAAGCTCTTTCCACTCCTCAGTAATTTTTACAAACATAAAGGGACTTCAAGACCAAAATGTTTGCAGACCACTGTTTCAAACTAAAGGCATTTCCTCCTTTGAGACTATAATCTCTGTATTAGACAACTAGGAGCAGTTTTCAAAAGCAGACTTAGTACATGAAGGTAGCTTCTTAAAGTTGAGGGGGTGGTAGTTAATTTTTTTCCACATTTTTATTTGCAGGATTCTAAAAGATTTGAAGGCATCGATATTGACTTTAAAGAGTTAGCTTATGATGTTCACAAAACTCCAAACGTAGTGGAAGCCACCAACAAATCAGGTCTTTATGAAAAGTTGGAAGATATTCAGAGCAGGTGATGGTCGGTTTGCAGCCCCTTTTGTAATGTGTTTCCTTTCCCCACTCTGTCTCTGAGATCCTTACCTTATTTAACTGCCCGAGTGAGAGAGTATGTCTGGTTGTGTACCTTGATTTGCCTGTGTGGTCGGGTAATATGGGGTATTATTAGAGGTGTTTATTGTGATGTTTGCAAATACCCATACACGTTCCATGCATACATGATTTCTGCGTGTAATCCATAGGTCGCGCTTGTTTTCATTTAGGTAACATCTATGTGCCTATGGATCTAGGCAAACCTAATTAGGAAATTCTTTGTGCCCACAGACTGTACCTGTGTGAGAAGGCCCTGGCGGAGTACCTGGACACCAAAAGGCTTGCCTTCCCTAGGTTTTACTTTCTCTCCTCTTCGGACCTGTTAGACATCCTTTCCAACAGCACAGCCCCACAACAGGTAAGCTGGGGAAGTGCCTGTAGAAACATTCAGAAGGACCAGGATGCTCCACCAGGAGAGTTTCAGGTTCCCCGTTACGCCCCCTAAGGCGGTGTATGTATTTCAGACCTGTGTTGCCAGCCTCATCATACCTAACCTCAGAGCTTTCTTCATTTCCACCATTACTGCTTCTCAGGATGCCCATCCCCCCAGCCCATCAGTGGCTTTTTGTTTTTTTTAACAGCTTTATTGGAGTATAATTGCTTTACATTGTTGTGTTAGTTGCTGCTCTATAACCGAGTGAATCAGCTATACATATACAAATATCCCCATATCCCCTCCCTCTTGCATCTCCCTCCCACCCTCCCTATCCCACCCCTCTCAGTGGTCACAAATGCCGAGCTGATCTCCCTGTGCTATGTGGCTGCTTCCCACTAGCTGTCTATTTTACATTTGGTAGTGTATATATGCCTATGCCACTCTCTCACTTCATCCCAGCTTACCATTCCCCCTCCCTGTGTACTCAAGTCCATTCTCTACGTCTGCGTCTTTATTCCTGTTTTGCCCCTAGGTTCTTTAGAACCTTTTTTTTTTTTTTTTAGATTCCACATTTATGCGTTAATATACGATATTTGTTTTTCTCTTTCTGACTTACTTCACTCTGTATGACAGACTCTGGGTTCATCCACCTCACTACAAATAACTCAGTTTCATTAATTTTAATGACTGAGTAGTATTCCATTGTATATATGTGCCACATCTTCTTTACCATTCATCTGCTGATGGACACTTAGGTTGCTTCCATGTCCTGCCTATTGTAAATAGAGCTGCAATGAACATTGTGGTACATGACTCTTTTTGAATTATGGTTTTCTCAGCGTATACGCCCAGTAGTGGGATTGCTGGGTCATATAGTAGTTCTATTTTTAGTTTTTTAAGGAACCTCCATACTGTTCTCCATAGTGGCTGTATCAATTTACATTCCCACCAACAGTGCAAGAGGGTTCCCTTTTCTCTACACCCTCTCCAGCATTTATTGTTCATAGATTTTTTGATGATGACCATTCTGACCAGTGTGAGGTGATACCTTATTGTAATTTTGATTTGCAATTCTCTAATGATTAGTGATGTTGAGCATCCTTTCATGTGTTTGTTGGCAATCTGTATATCTTTTTTGGAGAAATGTCTACTTAAGGTCTTCTGCCCATTTTTGGATTGGGTTGTTTTTTTTGGTATTGAGCTGCATGAGCTGCTTATATATTTTGGAGATTAATCCTTTGTCAGTTGCTTCATTGGCAAATAGTTTCTCCCATTCTGAAGGTTGTCTTTTCGTCTTGTTTATGGTTTACATAGCTGTGCAAAAGCTTTTAAGTTTCATTAGGTCCCATTTGTTTATTTTGTTTTTATTTCCCTTTCTCTAGGAGGTGGGTCAAAAAGGATCTTGCTGTGATTTATGTCACAGAGTGTTCTGCCTATGTTTTCCTCTAAGAGTTTTACAGTGTCTGGCCTTACATTTAGGTCTTTAATCCATTTTGAGTTTATTTTTCTGTATGGTGTTAGGGAGTGTTCTAATTTCATTCTTTTACATGTAGCTGTCCAGTTTTCCCAGCACCACTTATTGAAGAGGCTGTCTTTTCTCCATTGTATATCCTTGCCTCCTTTATCAAAGATAAGGTGACCATAGGTGCGTAGGTTTATCTCTGGGCTTGCTATACTGTGTCATTGACCTATATTTCTGTTTTTGTGCCACTACCATACTGTCTTGATTACTGTAACTTTGTAGTATAGTCTGAAGTCAGAGAGCCTGATTCCTCCAGCTCCATTTTTCTTTCTCAAGATTGCTTTGGGTATTCAGGGTCTTTTGTGTTTCCATACAGATTGTGAAATTTTTTGTTCTAGTTCTGTGAAAAATGCCATTGGTAATTTGATAGGGATTACATTGAATCTGTGGATTGCTTTGGATAATATAGTCATTTTCACAATGTTGATTCTTCCAATCCAAAAACATGGTCTTTTTCTCCAACTGTTTGTTTCATTTTAATTTCTTTCATCAGTCTCTTATAGTTTACTGCATACAGGTTTTTTGTCTCCTTAGGTAGGTTTATTCCTAGGTATTTTATTCTTTTTGTTGCAATGGTAAATGAGAGTGTTTTCTTAATTTCTGTTCCAGATATTTAATCATTAGTGTATAGGAGTGCAAGAGATTTCTGTGCATTAATTTTGTATCCTGCTACTTTACCAAATTCATTGATTAGCTCTAGTAGTTTTCTGGTAGCATCTTTAGGATTCTCTATGTATAATGTCATCTGCAAACAGTGACAATTTTACTTCTTCTTTTCCAATTTGGATTCCTTTTCTTTCTTTTTCTTCTCTGATTGCTGTGGCTAAAACTTCCAAAACTATGTTGAATAATAGTGGTGAGAGTGGACAGCCTTGTCTTGTTCCTGATCTTAGAGGAAATGGTTTCAGTTTTTCACCATTGAGAATGATGTTGGCTGTGGATTTTGTCATATATGGCCTTTATTTTGTTGAGGTAGGTTCCCTCTATGCCTACTTTCTGGAGTATTTTTATCATAAATGGGTGTTGAATTTTGTCAAAAGCTTCTTCTGCATCTATTGAGATGATGATTTGGATTTTATCCTTCAATTTGTTAATATGGGTATTACATTGATTGATTTGCATTTATTGAAGAATCCTTGCCTTCCTGGAATAAACCCCACTTGATCATGGTGTATGATCCTTTAATGTGCTGCTGGATTCTCTTTGCTAGTATTTTGTTGAGGATTTTTGCATCTATGTTCATCAGTGATATTGGCCTGTAGTTTTCTTTTTTTGCAACATCTGTGTCTGGTTTTGGTATCAGGGTGATGATGGCCTCGTAGAATGGGTTTGGGAGTGTTCCTCCCTCTGCTATATTTTGGAAGAGTTTGAGAAGGATAGATGTTAGCTGTTCTCTAAATGTTTGATAGAATTCTCCTGTGAAGCCATCTGGTCTTGGGCTTTTGTTTGTTGGAAGATTTTTAATCCCAGTTTCAATTTCAGTGCTTGTGATTGGTCTGTTTATATTTTCTATGTCTTCCTGGTTCAGTCTCCGAAGGTTGTGCTTTTCTAAGAATTTGTCCATTTCTTCCAGGTTGTCCATTTTATTGGTATATAGTTGCTTGTAGTAATCTCTCATGATCCTTTGTATTTCTGCAGAGTCAGTTGTTACTTCTCCTTTTTCATTTCTAATTCTGTTGATTTGAGTCTTCTCGCTTTTCTTCTTGATGAGTCTGGCTAATGGTTTATCAATTCTTTTTATCTTCTCAAAGAACCAGCTTTTAGGTTTATTGATCTTTGCTATCATTTCCTTCATTTCTTTTTCATTTATTTCTGATCTGATCTTTATGATTTCTTTCCTTTGCTAACTTTGGGGTCTTTTTGTTCTTCTTTCTCTAATTGCTTTAGGTCTAAGGTTAGGTTGTTTATTTGAGATTTCTCTTGTTTCTTCAGGTAGGATTGTATTGCTATAAACTTCCCTCTTAGAACTGCTTTTGCTGCATCCCATAGGTGTTGGGCCATCGTGTTTTCATTGTCATTTCTTTCTAGGTATTTTTTGATTTCCTCTTTGATTTCTTCAGTGATCTCTTGGTTATTCAGTAGTGTATTGTTTAGCCTCCATGTGTTTGTATTTTTTACAGTTTTTTTCCTGTAATTGCTATCAGTCTCATAGTGTTGTGGTCGGAAAAGATACTTGATACCATTTCAATTTTCTTAAATTTACCAAGGCTTGATTTGTGACCCAAGATATGATCTATCCTGGAGAATATTCCATGAGCACTTGAGAAGAAAATGTATTCTGTTGTTTTTGGAATGGGATGTCCTGTAAATATCAATTAAGTCCATCTTGTTTAATGAATCATTTAAAGCTTATGTTTCCTTATTTATTTTCATTTTGGATGATCAGTCCATTTGTGAAAGTGGGGTGTTAAAGTCCCCTACTATTATTGTGTTACTGTCGATTTCCCCTTTTATGGCTGTTAGCATTTGCCTTATGTATTGAAGTGCTCCTATGTTGGATGCATAAATATTTACTATTTGTATATCTTCTTCTTGGATTGATCCCTTGATCATTATGTAGTGTCCTTCTTTGTCTCTTGTAATAGTCTTTATTTTAAAGTCATTGTGTCTGATGTGAGAATTGCTACTCCAGCTTTCGATTTCCATTTTAATGGAATATCTTTTTCCATCCCCTCACTTTCAGTCTGTATGTGTCCCCAGATCTGAAGTGGGTCTCTTGTAGACAGCATATATATGGGTCTTGTTTTTGTATCCATTCAGCAAGTCTATGTCTTTTGGTTGGAGCATTTAATTCATTCACATTTAAGATAATTATTGATATGTATGTTCCTATTACCATTTTCTTAATTGTTTTGCGTTTGTTATTGTAGATCTTTTCCTTCTCATGTGTTGCCTGCCTAGAGAAGTTCCTTTAGCATTTGTTGTAAAGCTGGTTTTGTGGTGCTGAATTCTCTTAGCTTCTGCTTGTCTGTAAAGTTTTTCATTTCTCCGTCAAACCTGAATGAGATCCTTGCTGGGTAGAGTAATCTTGGTTGTAGGTTTTTCCCTTTCATCACTTTAAATATGTCCTGCCACTCCCTTCTGGCTTGCAGAGTTTCTGCTGAAAGATCAGCTGTTAACCTTATGGGGATTCCCTTATATGTTATTTGTTGCTTTTCCCTTGCTGTTTTTAATATTTTTTCTTTGTATTTAATTTTTGATAGTTTGATTAATATGTGTCTTGGCATGTTTCTCCTTGGATTTTTCTGGTATGGGACGCTCTGTGCTTCCTGGACTTGATTGACTATTTCCTTTCCGATATTAAGGAAGTTTTCAACTATAATCTCTTCAAATATTTTCTCAGACCGTTTCTTTTTCTCTTCTTCTTCTGGGACCCCAATAATTCGAATGTTGGTGAGTTTAATGTTGTCCCAGAGGTCCCTGAGACTGTCCTCAATTCTTTTCATTCTTTTTTCTTTATTCTGCTCTGTGGTAGTTATTTCCACTATTTTATCTTCCAGGTCACTTAACCGCTCTTCTGCCTCAGTTATTCTGCTATTGATTCCTTCTAGAGAATTTTTAATTTCATTTATTGTGTTGTTCATCATTGTTTGTTTGCTCTTTAGTTCTTCTAGGTCCTTGTTAAACATTTCTTGTATTTTCTCCAGTCTATTTCCAAGATTTTGGATCATCTTTACTATCATTACTCTGAATTCTTTTTCAGCTAGACTGCCTATTTTCTCTTCATTTGTTTGGTCTGGTGGGTTTTTACCTTGCTCCTTCATCTGCTGCATATTTCTCTGTCTTCTCATTTTGCTTAACTTACTGTGTTTGGGGTCTCCTTTTTGCAGGCTGCAGGTTCATAGTTCCTGTTGTCTTTGGTGTCTGCCCCCAGTGCCTAAGGTTGGTTCCGTGGGTTGTGTAGGATTTCTGGTAGAGGGGACTGGTGCCTGTGTTCTGGTGGATGAGGCTGTATCTTGTCTTTCTGGTGGGCAGGACTGCGTCCAGTCGTGTGTTTTGGAGTGTCTGTGAACTTAGTATGATTTTAGGCAGCCTCTCTGCTAATGGGTGGGATTGTGTTACTGTCTTGCTAGTTGTTTGGCATGGGGTGTCCAGCACTGGAGCTTGCTGGTCGTTCAGTGGAGCTGGGTCTTAGTGTTGAGATGGAGATCTCTGGGAGAGCTCTCACCGATTGATATTACGTGGTGCTGGGAGGTCTCTGGTGGTCCACTGTTCTGAACTTGGTTCTCCCACCTCAGAGGCTCAGGCCTGCCACCTGGCTGGAGCACCAAGACCCTGTCAGCCACACGGTCAGGCATAAGCAAGGCAAGGGAGATCCTGGGCGAGGGGTCCCACCAGGTCATGTAGACTCCTGGACTCTTTGATGTCCTCTTATTCCTTTGCACTTAGTCTAGTTTCACTTGCTCGTAGGGAGCCGCGTGAAAAGGCCTCTCAGCTGCTCCTTCAGACCAGAGTTCCCAAACTTTAGGCTTGATTTGTTTATTTAATTCGAGTGTCCATCCTTGACTCTGTTTCCATATGGAATGGATCTTGATCTTATATATCCTTTTCTTAATCCTCCTTGGAAACAGTGAAAAGAGAGTAATGTATCACTTCATTTCCAGCATAGAGTTCACTGTCGAAAATCAGCATTTCACACATCAGAAATCTCACCTTGCCAAAACCTTTGTGCAGTTTACCACAGAGTCCCATCAGTGGCTTTTACTCTCTAGAGTTGGGGAAGCTTTGAGGATGGCAAAATGGAAGGGGCTAAGCCTTTAACGAGAATGCCTTTGATGTGCTTCTGAAGAGAGATGCAGTAAATAGTGATCAAAAGTAATAGCTAAGATTTCCATGGAGAGATAAGATTGGGAGTTGTATTAATGGGACATTGGGGTCGTTTATGTGAGTGAATATAAGGAACCCAAAATTTGGGGTTCTAGCCCTTGATTCTAGGCACTAATTAGCCATCTACTCTTGGGTATATCACTTCTTTGTGACAAACCTGACTCATATGTAAAATAGAAGCCTACTGTGTTACAATTTTTTAAAATATTAAAGTACCTGTCTTTGTCTGTCTGACTTATCTCACATGGCAGTATACCCTCCAGGTCCGTCCATGTTCTTGCAAATGGCAAGATTTCATTCTTCTTTATGGCTGAGTAATATTACATTGTAGATGTATACCACATCTTCTTTATCCATTCATCTGTTTTTATTTATATGTGGAATCTAAAAAACAAAACAAATGAACAAATATATAACAAACTAAAAACAGACTCACAGATACAAGGAACAAACTAGTGGTTGCCAGAGGAGGGAGGGGGTAGGGGAATGGGTGAAATAGATGAAGAGGATGAAGAGGTACAAAATACCAGTTACAGAATAAATAAGTCACAGGGGTATAATGTACAGCACAGGAAATATAGTCAGTAATATTAAAATAACTTTGTATGGTGCATTATCCATAAACATATGGAATCACTATGTTGTACATCTGAAACTGATACAATATTGTAAGTCAACTATATGTCAATAAACAAGAAAAAAGAAGTAAATTATATACATACATACATACATATGTGTGTGTGTGTGTGTGTGTGTGTATGTGTGTATCCTAATGGATACACTGTTGGCATTTTGAGCTGTAGACAGTGGTTCTCCAACTTGAAAGTGCATCAGAAGGCTTATTAAAATACTGATTCCTAGAGCCCATCCCCAGAGTCTCTGACTCGTAGGTCTGGCTGGGGCTGGAGAATTTGCGTTTCCAAGGATTTCTTCCCAAGTGTTGCTGCTGGTCTGAGGACCACACTTTGAGAACCACTGCTAGAGAACAGAGAGTCTGAGTCTCAGAATGGTGAGACCCAACACTCTAGTCGTTGTCACATGGTTGTCACATGGTAGCCCTCTAAGCAATACTAATAAATAACTTCCCAGACATGCTCTCCACTCTGTTGGCATGGTTTCCTTCATAGGTTCAACGACACCTTTCCAAACTCTTTGACAATATGGCCAAGATGCAGTTCCAGGTGGACGCCAGTGAGAAACCTACCAAGATCAGTCTTGGCATGTACAGCAAGGAAGAAGAGTATGTGGCCTTCAGCGAGCCCTGTGACTGCAGTGGGCAGGTAACGTATGCCTTTCTCTCTCAGGTGTCTGCATTCAGGCATCAGCCTTTGCGACCTTGGGCCGGAATTGCTGTCAGTGCCCTGGGACTGCCAGTTCCCTTGACTTGAACCAATGTTGGAGCAGCTTCCAGTGCCCACTTCCCTCTCTCTGGGAAGGACACATGTCAATATCCATATATCTTCCTTAACCAAAGACCTGTGCAGAGAGGAATAAAATGCACATAAACAATTACCTGAGTCAAAGGGAGAAGGATTTTAAAATGATTAGCAGCACCAGGAAACTTTAACATGACAAGCCCTGGAGCACCCCACAGGGGAATGTAGGACACTGACACCTTCCCCGGGAGAACATGCCCTTTGAAATCAACCATATTCCTGAGCGGTCACTTCTCTGTACAATACACCTCTCACAGCTCTACCCTGTGGAGAGCCCACCACCGCCCTTCTCCATAAACTACCACCTCCAAATCTCCCGGGTACAATTCCAGAAACACAAAACATGAGACCATTCTCTCCTTAAACTTCCTTCCATCTTTCACCATCACCGCTAAGGATAAGCGCTACTTTGTTCACTATCCTTAATGATCCAACAAAGCATTGTCCCTGGGGTTCTAATCCAGTCCAGAGTAACACCTGGAGAAAATATCTTTTCAGAGTTCCACCTTCATCCACATGTATCTTGGAAAGCAATTCTCGTACTTGAAAATAGTCACACATTCTCAGTTTTATGAAAGGGACCTTGGGGTTTGATTCAAACCTTGGCTGTTCTTTTTGTAGACCCAGAAAGCATTTAGTTGGAAAATATAATCCTGGCCTTTGGCTTCATACTCAGCGTGGACAAGGTCACGAGAATCCACTGACTTATTTACACCCAGCTCAACCCAGATTAAGATTTCCTCATGAGAACTCTGGGCGGCAGCCCCACATCCCCTGAACCTACTTCTCCGCCCAGTGGGCTCCAGTGGGCATATCCCCCCTGTTGTTACTTGAGCCCCGTCCTGCGTTACACAAACGAACTGTCTCCCTGTGCCTTCTGGCGGCTGTTTGGGATTGTCCATCGTGCCTGGGCTCATTTTCTTCACTCCCTCAGGCTGAGTGAAGTGTATCACTGAGCACATCTTAGGAACCCAGCGTCTAACCCCGAGTTCTTCTTCCAGGTAGAAATATGGCTGAACCATGTGCTTGCTCACATGAAGGCCACCGTGAGGCACGAGATGACAGAAGGCATAACTGCCTATGAAGAGAAGCCGAGGGAGCAGTGGCTCTTTGACTACCCAGCTCAGGTATTCTCCGAAGCAGGACCTCTGTGGGCCCCCATCCTCTGCTTGCTCTCTTCCTCGATGACCTCCATCAGCCTCCTGGGGCTGCCAGACTCACTCATGCTTCAGGGTCAGGAGAGGCTGGTCTGGAAGGGGTCTGCAGGAGGGACCAGGGGAACTGTCAGCCGTGACGCAATCCAACCCCTACCTTGGAGAATTAAGGGTCGTCCGTTTTTACTCCATTGGCTACAGTAGGGAGAAAATGTAAACAGTTCAGCTCACTGAGCCAGCCCACTTTGTGTGTGCCAAGCTGTTTGCTGAGTGCAGGAGACACCAGCCAGAGGCATGACAATGTAACCCTGCCCTGCTGGGGCTTACAGACTGGCGTGGAAGTCAGTCACCTACAAGTGGGACCTGGCGTGACAATAAAGGAGGCTCAGGGTCCTCTGGGAGCCTGTAGCTGGTTAGCGGGGTCTGGGGATCACCCTCCTGAGGATATGATGCCTAGAGCTGAGGTTTGAAACATGTGAAAGATGGAGGGAAAGATCAACGAAGCATGGGTAAGCGTACAGGCAAAGGCTCAGAAGCAAGGGAGAGTGCAATGTGTTTGAAGCCTGAGTGTGGTGGAAGCAGGAGTTAGGGGAAGAGGGAACAAGAGGTGGCAGGTGGGTCTGGAGAGGAAACTGGAAGACAGCACTCACAGACCACGCTTGGGAGTCTCGTCTCATTCCAGGATATCTGAATCCTTCACTGGGCTCTCAGGAGGGTAACAAGAGAAAGAGGAGAGTTAATGAGGCTATTTTTAATGACTCTGGCTGCAATACACCACTCCTCCCTTCCCTGTTAATGGCTAGTATTAGTGTTGGTTTGGTTTATTTGGGGTTACAGATATTTGGTGGTAACTGAAGCCCGAGGAGTAGATAAGATTGCCCTGGAAAATATGCAGACTGAGATGAGGGTGCAGAACAAACTCTTGAGCATCATTCAAAGGCTGTGTAGGCAAGGAGAAGCCAGTAGAGCAGAATGAGAAACAGCCTTTTCTGATGGAAGGAACACCAAGGAATGGTAGTCATGGAAACCAAAAGAGGGAGTGTTGATAGCGGATAAGAGGTCAGTTACACCACACACATCTAAGAGATCAAGCAAAATGAAGAGGCTAACGTACGTCCATGGACTTGGTGAGGACGGAGTGGTAGAGAAGAGACCACACTGCAGGAGGTTGAGAAGTGAGAAAAAGGTGGGAAAATGTTGACAGCGAGTGTAGACAGAGAAGAGAAATAAGCCAGTGCTGCAGAAGGAAAAGGTATTGTTTTAACAGTATAACTGGCACATCACGTTCAAACCATCCCAACAAGATCACACAGCAGGAGGAACTTCTTTAACAAAAACCAATATGTCTAAATCCAAAGGCAAAAACCAATAAATTAGGGAATGGTACTTGTTACTACAACGGGATTCTCTACTTCACAAAGGGAATAATTCCCACCAGGATTCCTTGTTTACTTGAATCAGCATTTTGTGGCAGGAGAATGTGTTGCCTCCGCTATTGTGACAGACATCATCTAGAGCAGTGTCTCCCGAGCCAAGTGGGACCACATCTCCACCACGGATAATCAAAATCATGCGTTTTCCTTATTAAGTTTCTCAGCAAAGAAATGTGCATTTAAATCGGTTTTTTTCATTTATTTATTTTGAATCTCTGAAGACTACAAATCATATCGACCATGTTGAATTTCAGTGGAATTCGCCCTGACCTTCAAGAGTAGGCCTTTCAAAGTTATAGTTTTAAAGAGATACAACAAAATATAGTGAAAGTATTACGGGCAAGAAAAACTATGCCACACATGATCAGCAATGGCTCACTAAACTAGAATACTCCAACCATGAGAGGTTCCGGAAGAACAGAGCAAAGACTGAGTATCGTTGAGATGTTCAATCAACACTTTGTTATCCTCCCAGGCACGGGAAAGACGCTGTGGCCTGAGGAGCAAAAGCAGAAAGATCAGTGTACCAATTTCTAAAAGCCACTGACATTGACCAGCATGAGCCTTCGGTTGTTCTCAACCAAATGGCATGTTTTTCAAGAGCAGAAAGCACTTTCCCCACTTGTGTTGTGCCCACTTCACACCTCCAAGGCCTTAGAGGCATATGCTCAATGAGACAGTGCTGGTGGAGGAGGGAGGGAAGGGGTGTCCGTCCCCCACACAATGGCATTCTCAGCCCATGCTGTGTGGGGACTGGGCTGGTTTGGGAGACAGTCCTGGTAATGGCTTTACTAAGTGACTCTTGGTGCCACAGGTGGCCCTGACCTGCACTCAGATCTGGTGGACCACAGAGGTGGGCATGGCGTTTGCCAGGCTGGAGGAAGGCTACGAGAGTGCCATGAAGGACTATTACAAGAAACAAGTGGCCCAGCTCAAAACCCTCATCACCATGCTGATCGGCCCGCTCTCCACGGGAGACCGGCAGAAGGTCATGACCATATGCACCATCGATGTCCATGCCCGGGATGTGGTGGCCAAGATGATTGCTCAGAAGGTGAGTTCCAGACTCACAGGAGCGTCGCTCTTTCTGGGCACCTACACCGTGAATATTGAGGTTAGGGAGAAGCTCACATATGGCTAAAACACAGGGGCTGCAAACTCTGCACCAGCCAGGGAACTGGGAGAGGATCACGGTGGCTGCTCGTGCCTTTAAAACCCCAGCAAAACAGCGTCATCTGAGCGGCTCATGCTTCCTGTGCTGTGGTGGGCAGCATACTGCTCTCCTGACCGGTACACAACACCCAACACCCAGGTCATCCAGACCCCTGTGAATCCTGTGGCCACGAGGCCGCCTGCTACCTATTGCACCCTGTGATTCACCCACCTCCTCTGCCTGCCCTCTCTAGGTGGACAATGCCCAGGCTTTCCTCTGGCTGTCCCAGCTGCGGCATCGCTGGGATGACGAGGCCAAACACTGCTTTGCCAACATCTGTGATGCTCAGTTTCTATACTCCTATGAGTACCTGGGAAATACACCTCGCCTGGTGATCACGCCTTTGACAGACAGGTGAGCACTGGAGTCAGCCACTGACAGAGAACCCTCCTGCTGTTTGGCTCACACCATCCAATGACCACCCAGTGTCACTTGCCCACAGAGCTGCAGGGGGAGGGCCAGACGCAACCCAACAGAGGTAAAATAAAACTGAAAGGGTGTAAGGCAGAGCCCGTATCAGAGCAAACCCCGGAGCAAATCGATGAGCCAGACTTTTTGAGGCATGACTAGGCAGTCCTACACACCTGGATTCTCATTCCAGCTGTGACACATACCAGCTGTTGTTTGACCATGAAAACCTTGACATGATTCTTGGTTTATTCATCCATGAAATGGAGATAGTAACTCCCACTTGAAGTGAATTTTGTAAGGATAAAAAACAGGAATGCTTGTTAAGGAGTTCAGGGCATAATAAGTGCTCAGTAAATAATTCCTATGACTATTTTCTTATCAATCAACTGGCACATTTATTTAGCACCTCTCACTTTGGGAATACAAAGATGAGAGCAAGGTCCCTACCATTCAGGAGCTCACAATTTCTTTTACCATACTCTCTGTCATTCATATTCATTATAAATGAATTCATGCCAGACCCTGAACTAGTCACTGGGAATACAAAGATGACTAAAAGTTAAACTCCACTTCTATTGAGGGAAATATGACATATGTAGAAAAAAATTTACAAACACACACAGCAATAACCCTATGCATCCCTCCGTTTATCCTCTTCCTTACATTTCCCACATTCTGAAATGAATTTGCCTTCTTGCTTATTGGCAGCAGTCCCCTTTGGAATGTAAACTTTTTTGCTCTCAGGGACCTTTGTCTGTCTTGTTTGTTGCTATTATCACCAGTACCTAGTAGATGTTGAATTATTATCCATTGATGAATGAAGGGTAGTTGATTATTGTAAGAATGACAGAATCAGGAAGGGGAGGTCGGTTCAGAGGAGGGATCCACACAGGACTCCACCTGTGCCTTGGCTCCCAAAGAAGCAGCAGCAGCCGCTACGCTGTCTCCTGCTCTCGCTGGGCACCACCCTGCTCGCTGTCCCAGCTGAGGACGAAAGGCAGACAGCGTAGGTTCAGAGGGATGCAGGTCCCTCTGCAGCTGGAACAGTAAAGGCTGCAGCACCTCTGGGGCTTTGGGCATCTCGGGCTTTTACCCGGGCTTTCCTGGGTCATGATCAGTTGGAGGGGCTCATTCACTGTGGGTTCAGGGAAAAGTTTTCCCACCTCAAGCTTCATTCACAGGGGACCCTCTCATGTGCTCTTTGTCTTTATGATGATTCTCAGCAGCACACCAGTCCTAAACAGGAAGGGCTTTGGGAAGAGTGTTCTCTTTGGCAGTGAGCTTTTCTGCCTGCCTTGGACTTGGAGCTAATAGTTTCAGAATTTATATCGCTCGGAACAGAATAATGAAGCCATTATATATTTGAGCAACTTGGTTAATGTCTGTCTCTCACTGTGACTGTATGTTCCACGAAAACATTGGCTTTGATTTGCTCACTGCTCTGCCCCAGGACCCAGCACCGTGTCCAGCAAATAATAGGCATTCACGAAATACTCCTTGTGTAAAGGCAGGGAAATGACTTCTGAGATTCGGAGTAGTGTGCCCAGCTTCCCATACCATTCAAAATATTTCCTTCCTACCCACAGGCACACCAGACATTATCATTCCAAGTGATAAAAAATACAGCACTGTCTTTTCCCTGGGTCTTCATACCTGCCCAGGAGTTGAAGAAGATAATTACCTCTTTTGGGTTTAGAGGTCTCTAGTACTCTAATGCCAGATACCTCATAGAGGGAAAGGGTAAAGTTTTGACAGTGAATTATTTCTAAAATAGGCGTTTATCACCTCTCATATGAAAGGATGCAAATAGGAACTTGCAAGAAAGATTTGCTGCAAAGAATGGCAAATACTATGCAGACCTTGACCTTGTTTTGCACATGAGATACTTTTCTGACAAAGTAGTACATAGTGAATATTTATATGGTGAATTCCATTTTCTCATTGACTTCCATTATTATCTCAAGAAATGTTTTGCCCAGAAAGAAATTGGCCTCAACACAGAAAATCACATTTTAAAGAGCATTCGGCTTTTGCTAGCGTGTAGCTTAAGTACATTTAATTCTCTCCTGCCAGAGGAATTAATCAAATGGACAATTTATCCGTACAACCTCTGCACATTCATTAAAAGCACAACTGCATTACAGTACGTCCGACTGATTGTGCCTGTTTCTTTGGAATTTCCCACTGCCTGGATGGGACCTGAATGTATAAGTAGGTACAATGGCTCAGCCATTGTCACAGGACTTTGGCACACTGCTAAGTTGAAGGACTAAATGGAGGTACTTTTTCAGGCTGAACAAAAGCCATTCTCCTAAGTTGTTTCTTAACCTGTGGATGATCTCCTCCCCCTTTACCCCCCTTCCCTCACGTTCGCACACAAACACCCCTTTCAGCCCCGTACTGGAAGTACTGTTTTAATCAACAGCTTATCAATTTTGAGTACCTCTTAATTTCTCAGGCACTACTGCAAGTGGGTGAGAGATAATTGATGCAAGAGTCTTTGAGGGTGATTTGCTGGGTAGGACGCAACTAGCAAAGTCTTACACTTTCTTTTTAAGTTTTTTTAATTGAAATATAGTTGACCTACAGTGCTATATTAGTTTCGGGTATACAGGATAGTGATTCAATGTTTTTATACATTATACTCCATTTAAAGTTATTATAAAATATTGGATGTATTTCCTGTGCTGTACATTACATCCTTGTATCTTATTTATTTTATGCATAATAGTTCAGACTTCTTAATCCCCTTCCCCTATCTTATCCCTCTCTCCAGTCCTCTCCCCAATGGTAACCACTAGTTTGTTCTCTGTATCTGTGAGTCTGTTTTGTTATATTCATTCATTTTATTTTCTGGATTACACATATAAGTGAAAACATACAGTATTTGTCTTTCTCAGTTTGACTTAACTTCACTAAGCATAATACCCTCCAAGACCATCCATATTGTTGCAAATGGCAAAATCTCATTCTTTTAAAAGCTTTTGTACAGTGAAGGAAACCATCAACAAAACAAAAAGACAACCTGCTGAGTGGGAGAAGATATTTACAAATGATATGTCTGAGAAGGGGTTAATATCCAAAATACATAAGAGAGCTCATACAACTCCATCAAAAAAACAATCTGATTTTAAAATGTGCAGGAGACCTGAACAGACATTTTTCCAAAGAAGACATACACATGGCCAGCAGGCACATGAAAAGATGCTCAACATCACTAATCATTAGGGAAATGCAAATCAAAACCACAATGAGATATCACTTCACACCTGTTGGAATAACTATCATAAAAAGACAACAAATAATAAATGTTGGTGGGGATGTGGAGAAAAGGGAACCCTAGTTCACTGTTAGTGGGAATGTAAATTGGTGCAGCCACTATGGAAAACAGTATGGAGGTTCCTCAGAGAATTAAAAACAGGACTACCATATGATCCAGCAATTCTTTTTAAGTTTTTATCTGATACTATTTTTGAAAAACTTAGTAATCTGTAAACAAAGAAAATAAAAGTTACCAGGAATAACCGTTGTTAATATTCAGTCTGTTTCATTCTCATGTAGATTTTGAAAAAATGAAATTGCCACCATATGCTGTACATAAAATATCATAGACTTTTTCATGTAACAATATATCATGTATATACTCTCTAAATATTCTTCTAAACCCCTCTTATAGCTGGATTATCTTCTATTTACAAGTATCCCATAGTTTATGTAACATAACCACATTATGGGCCATTTAAGTTGTATCTAAGCTCTTACTGCTAAAAATAAAGCTGCTGTGAACTCACTTATATATAAATTTTTACTATATTTCTCATTATTTCCCCAGGAGGGATTCCAAGAAGCAGGATAATTAGATGATACATACTTTCAAGTTATTCTTAAAAAAGGTATTGTTCCCACTGTCACTAGCAGTTTATGAGGTGGTCATCTCACAATATCCTTACCAGCATTAAGTATTATTGTTTAAAATATTATTAACTTTATAAGTCAAAATGGTATCTAATTTGGATCTTGATGTTCTTAATTACTCACAGGCTTGAGCATTTTATGTGTTTATTGGCTGTTAGATTTCCTTCTCCTGTGAATTTGTTGTTATTACCATTGCTCATTTTATTACTTTTACACTTAGCAAGTTTCTGCCCATTTTAAGATCAGTTTAATATTCACCTGTATTGTATTATAGTTTATGTTATTTTACTTTTTCCTTTAACCTTTTTTAATTCTTTGGTAAATTTTTTGACTACTGAGTAAAGTGAATGTTTTCATCAAAACATTTTTGTAAAAAAAAAACAAAAAAACATTTTTGGTTACAAGTGATAGAAGCCTAACTTAACTTGAACTAATTCAAACTAACTTAAACAGAAAGAGGACTTGTTAAGTCAGACTTCTGGGGAAGGAGTCCAGCTTGCTGCAGTGTAACCAGCTTTCGGGCCTGAACAGGGAGCTATCAGGGCTTTACTGTCTCTCTCTTATCATGGCTTTGCTCTCTTCTGAGAGCTGATTCCTTTCTTGCATTGTTTTTCTTTGGCTGGAAAGATGGCCCATGCCGGATCCAGGAGGAAGAGAGACCCTCTCTTTCCCAGCACCATATGTCAAACTCCTTAAAGGGACCCTGATTGGTCCTGTTTGGATCATGTGCCCGTCTCTGAGCCAGTTACTGCAAACAATGAGATGGAGTATTTTGCTCAGGCTGAGCCTTGTGCCCACCCCTTGTGGGACAGCTTTTTTTAATAAATTAATTTTACTTATTTATTTTTGGCTGCGTTGGGTCTTTGTTGCTTGTGAGGGCTTTCTCTAGTTGTGGCGAGCGGGGGCTACTCTTCCTTGTGGTGCGCGGGCTTCTCATTGCAGTGGCTTCTCTTGTTGCGGAGCACGGGCTCTAGGTACGTGGGCTTCAGTAGTTGCGTCTCACGGGCTCAGTAATTGCGGCTCATGGGCTCTAGAGAGCAGGCTCAGTAGTTGTGGTACAGGGGCTTAGTTGCTCCATGGCATGTTGGATCTTCCCAGACCAGGGCTCAAACCCGTGTCCCCTGCATTGGCAGGCGGCTTCTGGCAAGGTGGGAAATACTTTGATTGACAGCCCCATGGGAATACTCCATGTAGAGGAGAGATGGCTTTCCAAAGTGTGGAGTCCTGGGAAAGGAAAACCCATAGAAACTATGTTAGGGAGCATATAATTAAATGTTTTGTTGTTGCTGTTTCTAAGTAGTCAGTAGGCCCAGCACATGAGTTATGGGTCCTTTCCCTCACTGGTTTGTGATGTTTGCTCAACCATATTCAGTTTTGAGTCTATCAAACTGCTTCAAAGTATCTATTCTTATTCTGTTTCATCAGTATATTAAGCCATCTATATGCAATACTCTTTAAGGATTGTAACTTTATTGTGAGTGGTAATATTTTTATAGTAAAGGTCTGTATCATTCATTTTCATTTTCCTTTCCTTTTTTTTAAAGTTCTTCTGTTCTTTCAAATGAGCTTTCATCATTTTGTCAAGTTCTAAAATATAAATTATTAGGGTTTTGATTGGTGAGCCTTAAAACCTTCAAATTAATTTTGAAAGAATGGCCAGGCCATCTTTATAATATGTGATTTGTTTTTCTTTGTTCATACCTTCAATTATGTTTCTCAGAAAAGTTTATAAGTATCTTCATATAGGTTTTGAGTGTTTCTTATTGTTATCTCTATGTAGTTTTTAATTTTTTTGGTCCTATATAAGATTGTTTCTTCACTTTATATATATATATATATATATTTGTTTTGTTTTGTTTTTTGTGGGTTTTTTTTTTTGACCGTGCCACACAGCATGCAGGATCTTAGTTCCCTGACCAGTGATTGAACCTGTGCCCCCTGCAGTGGAAGCACGGAGTCTTAACCACTGGACTGCCAGGGAAGTCCCTATGTGTATATATTTTAAAACAACTTTATTGAGCTTTATTTTATGTCAAAAATTTCACCCATTCCAAGTGTTAGTAACTTTATCAAGTAATGTAACCATCACCATAAATCAATTTTGCAACATGTTTATGCCCCTCAGTAAGATCCCTCATGCCCATTTGTAGTTGATCCTCACTCCCACCCCCAGCCCTGGTCAACCACTAATCTACTTTCTGTCTGTATAAACTTGCCTATTCCGGACATTTCTTATAAATGGAACAATACAACATGTGGTCTCTTGTGTCTGACTTGTTTCATTTTGCATAATGTTTTGGGGTTCATCCATGATAGAACATGTGTCAGTAGTTTGTTATTTATTATTTCTGAATAATATTCCATTTTACAGATATGACACATTTTGTCTATATAGTCATCTTAGGTAATTTTCAGTTTGGGGCTATTATAAACAATGCTGCTGTGAACATTTGCTTGCAAGTCTTTGCGTGGATGTATGTTTTCATTTCTCTTGGGTGTATACCTAGGGGAGAAATTGCTGGGTAGTACAGCAGTTTTATGTTTAACTTTTTGATAAACTGCCAAATTATTTTCCAAAGTGGCTGGATCGTCTTATATCCCCACCAGCAATGTATGAGGCTTCTCATTTCTCCACATCCTTGACATTTATTATTATCTGTCTTATTTATTGTAGCCATTCTAGTGGATGTGAAGTAGCATCTCATTTGAGTTTTAATTTGCATTTCTGTAATAATGTTATTGAGCATATTTTCATGTGCTTGTTGGCCATTTATATATCTTCTTTGGCATCATTTCTGTTCATATCATTTATCTATTTTTTGATTGATCTGTTTGTACTCTTTTTTGAGTTCTAAGACTTCTTTGTATATTCTGGACATATTGCATATATGTTTGCAAATATTTTATCCCAGCCTGTTGTTTATCTTTTCATTTTCTTCACAGCATCTTTTGAAATGCAAAAGTTTTTAATGTTGATGAGGTCCAGGTTGTCAGATTTTTCTTTTATGGACTGTGCTTTTGGTGTTGTAACTGAGAAATCTTTGCTTAATTTCATTATATCTTTAACTTTCTTTTCATTTACATATAGGAGAAAATTGTTTTTTTGTAAATTTATCTCCTATTTTTCCCATCTACTGCCCCATATTAAAAATTCTAAGAATTATGCTCTTGATTCTCCTTTTAAGTCACTTCTAGAATTTCTAGTTATATTTGAACCATACACATAATATGAAGCATAATTAAACTATTCAAGTTTAGTTACTAAGTGTGTGTTATTTTTGGTAGATCATATGTCACTCATTGCTCTCAGTTCTTCCTGTCACGTTTTGAGAAAGACATTTACCAACTAGTGTAGGCAAACAAAGATGAGCACTAGGTGATGAAGGACCTCATAACCACGTGGCGTAAGGAATGGATCTTAGAATTGGAGGTATTTATGCTGAGGACAATTTTCAAATTTTAAATATTAAAATATTATAAGATGGACAGATTTGTTTTAGGTTGTTGCTAAGGACATTCTTCTATTAGTGCTGTTTCTTATGTTGAGCTGGGAACCTATCACAATCCCTGGGTCTTTTTCCTGTGACTTGCCATCTAACCACATTGCCCCCATTCCATGTACATGCGAGTGCTTGGAAGATTAATTTGCATTTGTTCTTCTTAAATTTCACTTTGTTGGGTCTACCACATCATCTTCAATTGCTAAAATTATTTAGAATTTTGGTCTACCTTCTATCTAATCAATTATTTCTTAATCCAAGTTATCTATGAATATATTTAACATCAGGAGTCTGTGTCCTGGTAATGCCACTAGAGGCCTCCCTCCAGGTAGATATTGTTGCATCCACGTTCATTCCTCAGTTATGATTATTGAACCACGTGGTAGGTGGAATTCGAGGAATGATCCCCAGCGACGTTTTCCCTTGTATCATCTCCTCTTCTTTGAACGTGGGTGAAAACTATAAATAGGATGATATTATTCTCATGATTATATTTTGCTTTACCGCAAAAAGGAAATTATTCAGGTGAACCAGTATAATTATATGAGACCTTAAAAGTAGAGCCTTCTCCTGGCTGAGGGCAGAGGGAAGGTCAGAGAGGCTTGAAGCATGAGAAGAATTTTTCATGCCATTGCTGATTTTGAGGATGGAGGGAGCCCTGTGCAAGGATGGTACAGTGGCCTCTAGGAGCTGAGAGATCCCCCAGCCTCAGCATGCACCTAGGACCTCAGTACTACAACTGGTAGAATTTAATTCGGCCAAGAATTCAAATGAGCTTGGAAGCAGGTTCTTCCCCAGAGTGTCCAGATAAGGGTCCAGCCAAACTGGACCTTGATTTTGGCCCTGTGAGACCCTCAGTAGAGGAGCCACCTGGACTTCTGACATACAGAAGTGAGATAATAAATGGGTGTTGTTTTAAGCCCTTATTGTGTGGTAGCAATAGGAAATGAATACAAATCAAGTGATTTCACCAACTCTAAGATTAGCCAGACCACACGTCTGGGATAGCCAGTCTATACGTACCTGAAGTCAAGATACAACACCTTTGATATTTTCATTAATCTGCCAGTTGTTTGTCTAAAAAAAGGAAAGCTACATTTCATATATTTATTGCCTTAAGAAATAATACCTTGAAAGTGGATCAGCTTTCTGTTTTCCAAGGCACTTTCATATCTCTTGTCTCATCTTGTCCTCACAAGAGCCTGGTGGGTCAGATAAGAACAAAGCCTGTAGACATCATTTGCCCGAAGAAAACAAAACCAGCTTCAGCTCGATATTAGGAAGGCCTTTCAAACAATTAGAACTGACCCACGGTGGAAGGAGCTGGCTTCTAAAATAATAAACATGGCTCACTGGAAGAAAAGGCTCTGTGATTGTATTTGAAGGATTTACTGGGAGAAGCCTGGCATGGTTAAAGAGCCAAGCCTCTGAGGCCTCTTCCGGCACTAAAGGCCTGTCTTCCCAATAAGCAGTGAGACTACATTGATCCATATTCATGCTGTGGTTAGTTGGTTAAGGCAACAGCTCTTCTTAAAGGATTCCTTCCCATTTTCACAACTGCAGTTGTTTCTGAGGCAGCAGATTTATCTAAATTCCTTTGTACAAAGAAAATACTGTGTGATGGACCCCAGTGACACATGTTTTTAAGTCACCAAAGTTTAATAACCTGGCCGAGTTTCACAAACACTTTGCAGGAGAGGCAAGATTTGAACTCAGTGTGTCTGACTCCTGAGTCCTTGCCTTAAACCACAATAGCATGATCTGCCCCCCTCACTAGGAAACAGGAGCAGATTGAAGGAGCCGGCTTAGATGTTTAAAGAGATGGATTTAACCATCTAACTAAAGACCACAGACAGAATCTTAGAGGAGGAGCGTGTGTCCCAAAGAACTAGGACATCCTGCTGGCTCAGTGGCCCCCCACACAGAAGAAGGGAATACTCTTTCTTTCTTTTCTTTGTGTTTTCCTCATGGCCCATGCTAAAGCCCCACTGTCCCTGCCTTGGTTATTAGAACTCCTTAGACAGCCAGCCCACTTCCCCTCCCTGAACATCAGTCAATCCATCTGTAATTTAAGGGGATTAGATTAGTTGATCTCAGAAATGCCTTCCAGCTCTAGAGTTCTATTATTATGGGCAAATGTATATGTATTTTGACATTTCCCCCCACGTGCTTCTTCTGGCGATAATCAGAAGCTCAGTAGATGCTCAAAAAGAGATTGACACCCAGTTCTAAGGATTTCTTTTGGGAGATTCTTGAGTTTTCTATAAGAATTCTATTTTTGTGGAACCTTGTGCTTCAGATTCCTTGAGAGCCCTGCTGCTGCAGAGAGAAGAGGTCTGAATTGCCCTCTGGCTGGCAGAGAAGGCAGCCATGGGACAGAAAGGGGGTGGGAGAGAGAGTGGGGAGGAGAGTTGGCTGGGG
Source organism: Delphinus delphis (assembly GCF_949987515.2). Taxonomy (NCBI): domain Eukaryota; kingdom Metazoa; phylum Chordata; class Mammalia; order Artiodactyla; family Delphinidae; genus Delphinus; species Delphinus delphis. The sequence goes on from NC_082701.1 coordinate 53,992,782, forward strand.
GCCAGGATTCCACCCATCCAGGCAGCTGCCTTTCCTCCTGGGGGGTTACAGGGCTGCAGCAGGCCCTCCAGGTTCTGGAAGGAACCTGAGGCTGGCAGAGGTAGACGGCCTTGGGGCCAGTCTGGAGCCAGAACTCAGCCTAGGAGAGCAGGTACAGTTAAGGCTGCTCATGGAACTCTGAAGATCTAGCTACCAGTGTTGGAGAGAAGCATTGCCAAATGGTAACAGTGACCGAGCAAGGTGAGATGGGACCTAGCTTTTCACCTTAACCCTGACTCACCTCACTTCGTGGCCCACCTAACAGATCAACAACTCTGACGTGAGCTTAATCCACAGGGAAAAGTGAGGCAGCTGCGTGAGCCCAGCTCACCAGGAGTTAAATGCAGCCAGCCCCCCATTGCACAGGAAAACTCCAAGTAGAATCATAATTCTGCATACTCTCCTCCACCTGGAGAAACTACCTTCCTGGGTTTCATCTTCAAAGGCTGAGGTAGCTATGGGAATTTCACACTTAATTAAAGGAGAGTTCAGGAACTCCAAGTCTTTTCAAAACAATTTTGGTTGCAGTGAGGATGCAGTCACCATCTGGCAAGAAAGGTGTTAACTCAGAGTTTCTGGTCAACTCTAGCATCAGATTCAGAACCAAAGAGAGTGCATTTCAGAGGACCCCTCAGATGTCCCCTCCCCATCTAGCCTGCAAGTTGAAAGCCTCTGTACTAATTCTCTAAGTATTAAAAAGGTCAATGGCACGGTTTTAAAAGCTTTATTGAGATATAATTTACATGTCTTAAAGTTCACCCATTACAAATGTACAAATCGATGATTTTTAGTAAATTCTTAGACTTGTGCAGCCATTACCACAATCTAGTTTTAGAACATTGCTGTCACCCTGTTTTCAGTCCGAACTCAGCCTCACCTCCCTTCCTAGGCAGCCACTGATCTTCTGTCTATCTCTGTGTTTTCCAGACATTTCATAAATGAAATAATATGAGATCTTTTGTATCTGACTTCCTTCACTTAGCATAATGTTTTTCAGCTTCATCCGTGTTGTAACGTGTATCAGTACTTCATTCCATTATACTGCTAAATAGTATTCCATTGCATGGATATATCACATTTTGTTATTCCATTCACAGTTGATGGACATTTGGGTTGTTTCCAGTTTCTTAGCGTTATGGATATTGCTGCTTTGAACATTCCTGCATAAGTCTTTGTGTGAACATATGTTCATATTATCCTTGGGTAATTCCTAGAAGGGGAATTGATGAATCATATGGTAAACTTTACTTTTTAAGAAACTGTCAAGCTGTCTTCCTAAGTAGCTGTACCATTTAACATTCCCACCAGCAATGCATGAGGTTTCCAGTTTTCTCACATCCTCACCAGCACTTGTTATTCTCTGTCTTTTTGATTGTAGCCCTCCTAGTGGGTGTGTCATGGTATCTCACTGTGAGTTTAATTTGCATTTCCCTAATGATCAATGATTTTGAGCATCTTTTTATGGGCTTATTATCCAAAGGCACATTTTGTCATCTTCTTATGAGGATATATGTGGAAGAGGTGTATGACATATATAGTTGGGAGTCACAGTGGAGCGCAGTGGAGTGGGAGCTCAGCTGAGCTACTCTGCTCGCTCACCCCATTGTTGAGGGCTCAGGGAATACTTGCGGGTGAAGTCATAGCAAAAATGAGCCCCAGGAACCATCAGCTAAGCAGAACCTGATCCAGGTAGACTCTAGGAACGGTCAGGAGCTGGATGGGGGAGGAGAGAGGGACAAGCACAGTCCTACTGTGTCTGGCACCTTAGTCTGTTCAGTCAGCTATAACACTAGGTGGCTTATAAACAACAGAAATGTATTTCTCACGGTGTAACTGGACAAGGCCGGTACGGAACCCAAGTTCAGCTGCTCGCCGCTCGACAGGCCAATTCGAGAGACAAGTGTTGGTGGAAAAGGAAAAGTTGCTTTATTCAGGAGCCCAGCAACGTGGGAAGATGGTGGACTAGTGTCCTAAGACCATCTCCAAGTTGCCGGTTAGGAGACAAAGGTTTTAAAGGCAGCGTGAGAGTGAGGGAGGGGGCTGCAGGGAGCCTGGTTGGCTTGTCCTATTCGCGAATTGGTTGGCATCAATGTGAAGTTTCGAGTATCACCAATCATCTGGTTTCAACCGGTCTGGGCTCTAAGTGCTGGCGGTTGGCAATTTTCACCTGGTGGGGTCTGCTTCCGGTGAGAACAGCTTGGGGGGTGTGTCGGGCCTGTATCTGTAGCTTTCAGGGGCCTGGGTGTTCGGGACCTGCTGTGGGGCTCGTCTAGAGTCTAAACTGTACCAGTTTCCCGGTCCAACAGGTATTCTTTGTTTCTCCATCTTCGCATTTCCTAATCATTAACTCTTGAGCCAGCCTTTGGAGACTCAGGGGAGGCCTGGGAGACTAAAGCAAAAGGCTGTTATCTTAAAGGACAGGGGCACAGGGGCTTGTATGCAGTTTCAATCCCCCCTTTGATACCCCTCAATCTTGAGGGGAACAGGTGTTGGACGAGAAAAGGAATAATGTTTTGGGTAAAGAGGTTAATCATTAACTCGGTAGAGGAACTCAGTTTTCGGGAGACTTGACCTCAATAGTTTTGGACGCTGGGAAGTCCAAGATCAAGGTGCCAGCCTAGTCGTGCTCTTGTGAGGGCCCTTTTTCTGGCCCACAGCTGGTGCCTTCTCATGGTGTTTTCACATGGTAGAAGGGGCAAGGACCGCTCTACCTTAATAAGGCACTGAGCCCAGTCATGAGGGCTCCACCTTCATGACCTCGCCACCTCCCAAAGGCCTCACCTCCTAACACCACAGTCTTTGGGGGTTAGGATTTCAACATATGAATTTAGTGGGGACACAAGTGTTCAGACCATAGCAATGGGCAAGTGAAAATAGCTCTTCATGAATGGACTTAAACATACTGGGGGTGGGGGTAAGGAACCAATGAGAAATGAGCTAGAGAAGTAAGCGGGGGCAAGGTCAGGAAGGGCCGGGCTGAGAGCCCCTGGTGCCCTTCAGCGGGGGAGCATCATGATCAGATGATCCTTTAGAAAGTTCCACCCACAGTGCAGAGGGGACCAGAGCGGGGGCTCTGGGCTTTCCTTCACAGAAGCTGTGCCAAGTCTCTCACGGCCTTGAACCTCAGCTCTATCTCACTAGGACCCAGCAGGGCCAGAGCTATTTGTGGGGCCACCTGTGGCACTGAGAGTGACCTCCACCCTCCTGTGTTTGGCAGGTGCTACATCACCCTCACCCAGTCTCTGCACCTGACCATGAGCGGGGCTCCAGCAGGACCTGCAGGCACAGGCAAGACAGAGACCACCAAGGACCTGGGCCGAGCGCTGGGCATCATGGTCTACGTGTTTAACTGCTCCGAGCAGATGGACTACAAGGTACAGGCCCAGCCTCGGGGGGACTAGGAGCTGGGCCACGGCTTCATCCTCGCCACCCTGGTCCAGCTCAGAGGCCCAGACAGGGACGTCCCTGCTCCTTCACTGGAGGCCTGAGGACCCTTGCCCTCAGGAGCTTGTGGACCTCCCTGTAAACTTTAGCACCGTGGAATCCACTTCCACTGATGAGCTTGGCAACCACAGAGAGATGACTTCACCTCTGGGGTCTTCCTTTCGTCATCTATAAAATGGAGAAGCTGAACATATATCCAAAGGCCTAAATTCATTATTTGACCCAGAACCACAGAAAGGCTCATAAGTGGCTGATATAAAAATCTTCACATAAAAGTCATAGATGTGCTCTTGTGTAAAAGTGGGCATTTCCCCAGAATTTCTACAAGGGCAAAATATTCTAGGTTTGGCTTCCGAAGACATACTAGAGTAACCTCTATTCTTAGCAAGAGGTACACAAAGACAAGTGCAAGGGTAATGTTCTTCATCCAGGCACTCATCATTTTTACATTTTTTAATGTATTCTGGGCTCTGTGTCATAGAGAGATGAAAAAGAGACAAGAGGCCCATTAGGTCACTTCTCTGCTAGCAACATTCTGCTCACAACTAGACCTTATTCAGATTCTTTTTTTTGAAAAAAGCATAATAACAGATTGTCTCACTGTCTCATTTCTATTTTGTTTTATTGTATGTATTTTTGTAAACTACCTTAAGTTCCCTTTTGAAAATAGAATAGCAGGTAAATAAATTTAGAGTGGAAAAAGAAAACATTTGCACTAAATAGATCAAATATTTATATGTATATATGATGTGATATATTGCCTGTAAAATAAATTTAATTTAAAAATAAATTTAGGGGCTTCCCTGGTGGCACAGTGGTTGAGAGTCTGCCTGCTGATGCAGGGGACACGGGTTCGTGCCCCGGTCCGGGAAGATCCCACATTCCACGGAGCGGCTGGGCCCGTGAGCCATGGCCGCTGAGCCTGCACGTCTGGAGCCTGTGCTCCACAACGGGAGAGGCCACAACAGTGAAAGGCCAGCGTAACGCAAAAAAAAAAAAAAAAAACAACTTATTACTGAACCCTGACCCCACCAATTCCTCTAAGAGTACAGGGTGAAAGGAGGAGTCTGCCCTTAATTTGTCTGAACTGTGCAAAGCTTCAGTCATGTGCATCTAGTACAAACAAGATCAGAGCAAGAACAGTAGGCATAGCTGTAGTGAGATACAGCAAAGGTAAGGTGATCCCTTCCTAGACACCAAACATCCTTTGTAACCAAACAGCCTCAATAAGTAAGCAGTTTGCAAACCTCCTCTTCCCTTTGTTGTCCAGCTATTCAGAATTATTTTTATCTCAGAGTACACACCAGCAATCAACTTAATTTATTGAGCATCACCATTGCTCAGCATCTGTTGGGAATCATGGGAGGATATCAGAGATAGATAGGTAGGTAGATAGATAGATGATAAAGAAAGAGAGAAAGAAAGAAAAAGAAAGGAAGAAAGAAGGAAGGAAAAAAGGAAAGAAAGAAAACATAGGCAGGTCAACAGATGACAGAGATGAGAGAGATAATAGATGAATGATAGATAGATATAAATAGATAGATAAATGATAGATGATAGATAGATAGATAGACATATAAGAGATAGATGGGTAGGAAGGAAGGAAGGAAGGAAAGGAGGAAGGAAGAAAGAAAGAAAATAAAGATACATAGGTAGATGACAGACAGATGAGAGAGAGAGATAATAGATGAATGGCAGATAGATAGTTAGATAGATAGATAGATAGATAGATAGATAGGGTGAGCATAACCCAGTCCATTAGGAGAGACAGGAACGATATATGAAATAATTAGGGGAGATAGCAGACAGCATTACCCTGAGTGCTAATGCGTGTTCTACGAACTCTAATCCCTGGAATGCTCCAGAGCTGTGGGAGAGCCACCAAGTGCACTGGTCAGAAAAGACATCGTGGAGGAGGTGAGAGCTGAGGTTGTTTAAGGTTGTTAAGGTTTGGATGAGCACCAAACAGGGCGTGCGACATTTTAACTCAACCCCACCCACTAAAACATCAGCTTCAAAAACAGGACCGAGTTCTTTGTGCAGTTGCTGTCCTTCCCCTGCTCCCTGTGCTGACTTCACCCTGAGCTCTCTTCAGAGGGTTTGTCTGGGGTGAGGAGAGGAAAGGAGTGAAGGTCAGAAAGAGCCTTCACCAGCGTCACTCACAGCAGCCCATTCTGTGTCAGTATCTCCAGAGAACAAGCTAGAAACAAACATGGAACCATGGTGGAGTCCATTCGAGTGGCTCGGGGAACAGGGGAGGCTGGGAGATGGGGTTGAGCAGGGAGAGGAGGAACACAAGACCACTGGGAAGCTCTGACCTTGAGGTGTCAGGTCCCAGAAACGCTGCAGGCTGCAGGACTGAAGCAGGAGCGTGATGAAGACAAACGGTCTTTAAGGAAGACTCCCTGGGCAGCCAGATGAAGGGAGACAGGAAGAGACTGGAAGTGGGGGGAGGAACATTTTTAGGAAGAACATTGCAGTCGTTCAAACCAGAGAAGCAGAGAAGCCAGATGATGGGGTAGCAGAAACGGAAAAGAAAGATTGAGAGGCTTGAAAAAATTAAATGATACTTAGTGAACAGGGGGAGGGCATGGGTCGGTGGTGAAACAGAGGAGGAGGAAAGAGGAGAGTTTGGGTTTTGTCAAGGACCCTCACAATCCCCTCTGCCTCAGGAATTCTGTAGGGAGGCGTTGGGTAACAGGGTGGACTCAAGAACTGTGTGGAGGCTTGGGGGAAAGGGTTAGGGTTAGGGTTTGCTTTACTCTACTAGTGCTGGTTGGAAAACCCATAAAACTAGCCACTTTCTCTGGAAATGGTTGCTGTTTTAGTGCTAAGACATTCTTCATATTATAGCAGCAATACTTTCCCCCTGGACCTCAATCTGGAGAGGCTATTGCTGAAACATCAAATGACTTTGAATCTGAAAGTATCTGGAATTCTGTTACTTCTCCATGGCATCAATACTATAGAACTCCCACTCCTTGAGAAACCCTGCTCTCTACGCTTCTGAAACATTATCCTTCCACAATTCTAACTGATCTTGCCTTCTTGATCTCATTTTTGACCCCCTTTCATCACTTCAAGTTTTACTTTTATACGGATGACTCCTGAATCTGTTTTCCAGCTTAACCCAAGTTCTGGTAGTGTCTTTAACTAGGCAGTAGCGGCCTCCGTTTGGATGCCCTTCTCTCATATTCGGTCAATACTCTTCTCAGACAGTTCCTGCTGACTCCCTGTTTCCTTCCGGCCAGGTTCCTCATCGCATCAATACTAATCATCTTATTTTTCCCCGTAGGCCAGGGTGGACATCTTAAGGAATCTTAATTGTTTCCTGTCCTTCCTTCCATCATTCCAATCAGTCAGCAATGTTTATTCTTCCTTCAGCAATGCTCTCGCTTCCAGGCCTTCAACCTTATTCTGAGAGCCCTTATGCTGTCCCAGAAACTCACCGTCTTATGGCAAGGCAACAGCCCAGCCCAGCCCAGCTAATGGTACCATTGTGCTGTTGTGGTGACATCTTAATTGTTTCCTGTCAAAAAACGGGGCCACATGGAGTCCTGGGTTCTGCTCAGGCCCTTGGGGGTAAAGTGTGGGGTGACGATTATCCCCCTATGGAAACTCTACTTTCTTCTGTTTTATGTATTGGATTTCCATTTGATGAAAGGTATCCACAGCTTTAAAATGTTTTAAAACCACTGTTAGCTAGAGAAGCATGGATTTTGATTCTCAAAACTCTGACTTAGTGTTTATAACCTTTGACAGGTGGCGATATATATATAATGTGTGTATGTGATATACATATATGTAATGTGTGTATATGTGATAGTTGACAGGTTGTTTCTTGTTTGTTTGTTTGTTTGTTTTTCCTTTTGCGGTACGCGGGCCTCTCACTGTTGTGGCCTCTCCTGTTGCGGAGCACAGGCTCCGGACACACAGGCTCAGCGGCCATGGCTCACGGGCCCAGCCGCTCCGTGCAGCATGTGGGATCCTCCCAGACCAGGGCACGAACCCGTGTCCCCTGCATCGGCAGGCGGACTCTCAACCACTGCGCCACCAGGGAAGCCCCAGACAGGTTGTTTTATTATTTTACATATATATATATGTGTGTGTGTGTGGCAACCTGTCAAATGTCATGTATATATGGCAACTTGTCACATGTCACAAATACTAAGCAGAAGTTCGGGAATATAAGCATGTCATATAAATGAAATATAAAATATTATGTTTTATTATATATACGTGTATATATACATATGTATACACACACACACACTCATGAATATAATACTGGCAATATCCACCTGCAGAATTTTTTTGAGCACACAAACACAATGCCTAGAACTTATGTCACCTCCTCAGGGAGACTGTGACTTCTCAATCTGAAATAGCTACATGTCCATTACATTTCAATAAAACAGAATGAATAAATAAATAGCCACATTACCCTCATGTTAAGACTCCATTGGGACTTATCACTACTGATAGTTTAGTGTTCGTTGTCTGTTTTCCCCGTTAGGATCCAAAACCCTGAGGATCGGGTCAATTCTCCCTTGTTCAGGGCTGAATCCTCATGACCTAGGACAACCCCTAGCACATAGCACAGACTCAGAGTAGATTTGTTGCATGAATAGAGAAATCACTTAATTCAAGGAGCTTAGTAAAAGGTGGGGTTGCTTCTTCCCTCTGTTTTCAAAGTCTGCCCCGCATCTAACCTAGCTTATGTGATGTTAGACTGGGTCTCCTAAAATACTGATTTAATCATGTTTTTCTCTGCTCCAAACCTCCAAAGATCTCTTATAATAATTCAAGCCTTTTCAGAACCATGACCCTCTTTATTAAATCAACTTTCATGCCAAAATGACACCTTTATTTTTCTCTGTACATACCATGACTTTGCTCATCCTTTGTCCATAATCCTTCCTCCTCCTGGAAAGACCTTATCCTTCTGCTATGCCTGCACAGACACTGTTATCTTATTAAGCCATGATTCCAATGTATGTTCTGAAGATACCATGTACTTCTGTGAGATATCAATACTCCAGATCTTCTGGTTCTGTTCTTGTGTTCCTTCCACTACGCTAATGTTTGCCAGAATGCGTTCTGAGAAAATCAGGGGTCACATGAGAAAAAAAAAAAATCCTAGCCATATAACAAAGTTGAACTAATTTAATTTTGCCTGACTTCTCAGGGCCCTTAAAATGCCCTTATACATTGTAAATTGACCAAAGTGGGTTATAGAAAGCAGTGTTTTCCAAACTTGATTTACCAGAGAGTCTTGTCTTCGAGGAGCATCTCCCAGCTTTGGCATTCCATGAAATAAACTTTGGAAAGTGCTGTTGTAGTACTATGTGAAATTCACTTCTTTGGCAAAACGGGTCCATCTAGAGCACTTTGACCCACCCCTCTCTGAACTGCATAACATTTGTGATCTATATTTATCTATTGGAACCACTGCTCATGTAGCAATTTACCTGTTTTATTTGTATGCCTTATCTCCACAACCTAACTAGAAGCTCTTAGAGGGACTGAGCCTCTCTGGGTCTAGCACGTGAGCTATGCATGGAGCAGATAGTCAAAAACTGCCCACTGAGTAAATGAATGGACTTTTCGACTATTTGCATGTTCTGAGCACATCAGTGATGTTTCCTTGCCAATGGCCTTGAGTGTCTCCCAGACGTCTCTCCCTTTATATGGCTCCATGGTTTACTAGTTCACACTGAATGGCCAGAGTGGTTTTCACTTTTAGGGCAGATATACCATCTCCCATCTGAAATTATCCCCTTACTCTCATTTAAAAAGATTTACCTGTAGTTTATTTCCAAAAGAGGTTATCCCTTCCCACCCACATCTCCAGCTTCCCATCACTCTGGGAAACCTGAGTATTTTGCATGAATTCAAAGAGACAGACATAAACTTTTTCATCAGCACATGCCGAAGGCTGAGTGGAAGGATTTTTGTTTGTATGGTGCAAGAAATATAATATTCTATTCGTTTCCTGGGATTTTGAAAGCTACAGAATCAATACAAGCCTGATGACATTTTAAAGGGATTTTGGTCGAAGTGTCTTGAAAAGGTTCTGTTTGATCCCATGACTTATGTTGGCACCCAAAGCCATCAAAATTTTAATTGTCCTTGAAATTTTAATACGAGTTTCTAACCAGTGGTCTTTAGGGAACTGGAAGTTCTACGATAAAGGGGATGGAAGATTACTTAGATGCGTAACAGTAAGCCCAGCAGATAGTAATTTAATCTTTGTATATTTTGTTGCAGTCTTGCGGCAACATCTACAAGGGCCTTGCTCAGACCGGTGCCTGGGGCTGTTTTGATGAGTTTAATCGAATCTCCGTGGAGGTCTTGTCAGTGGTGGCTGTGCAGGTATGGGGGCCAGAACTTGATGGGAGCGCTGTGGTCTTCGTGCCAAGCACTGAGGACTTGTACATCCTCTTGCTTTTACCCTCTCCTCATCCCCTTGCCTCTACCCTTTCCCCTGTTGCATTTCCTGACCTTTCTTCCACCTGCTAAAATCAGGCCTGGGTGCAGGGTTATGGGTATTGTGCTGGTCCCTACCAAGATGGATCCATTTACTGGCCATGATTTTCCATTTCCTCCTCTGTGAAACAGGAAGAAAGAACATCCATGCACCTGCTTCATAGCGTAGGAAAGGATCCAAAAAGATGGCAGAGCCCAGCTCCTTAGAAGAGGCACAGACTTGGGAAGTTGTCAGACCAGGACTTGAAATTCAGCTCATCCATTTCCTTGCTGAGCATCCTAGCCAGGCGCCCCACCTCCCTCAGCCTCGCTCACCTAATTATGGACAAAGTGAGGGAGCAGCATGAGTGTTGTTGGATGAAGAAAGTCAGTTTTTGGTTAGATTTCCCCTAAGCATGGCACTTGTCTTTCAGGTCATCCAGGAAGCGCTTACTAAACACCTACAGCGTAGTCAGTGCTGTGCTCAAGGCTAGTGTGAAGGGTCCCCAGTTGAATAGGACACTATTCCTAACTTCAAAAATCTTGAGTTCTTGAGACACTCTTCAATGTTCTAGATGTGATTTGATTTCTGTTATCTTGAAGCCAGGCCTTGAAAAGATGGAGAGGATTTGGATTGGGGTAAGGATCCCATAGACAGTGGGAGCAGCAGAAAGAGCGGGGGTAGAAAAAAGTGAACAAACCTTTGCTGAAAGTCTGCTTTGTACCAACTTGCTCATGCTTGTCTGCATTGTTTCTTGGTGAAGCTCCTGAAAGTTGCAGAAATGTAGGTTCTTCTCTTGTTGCCAGGAGTGATACGGGGTCTTCCCTTTCCTTAGGGTTGTTTGATTCAGTAGGAGTAGGTAGGAGAAGTAAGTCACAGAGCTGCCTGAACACCCTCTCAGCTGAAAACCTTTGACTGGCTTGGTTCACAAGAGCTGATTGTGCCGTCACACTGGCAGCCTGACGTTGGCTGCCACGGAAATGGGCAAATCCTACAGGGGCATTTGTTTTTCCCAGGAGAGCTGGTTGTTACACGTTTACCAGCACACCTCTGCCTCGTGAGAATATGAGGCCGGTGTTGCCAGATCTTTTACATTTTAAGGAGAAGCTGAGAGTCCAGATTTTTATTAAGAATCTCTAGATTTCTAAAAGTTGGCAATTTATTTAATCAAAAACAAAACCTGAGCTGAACAAAGAAAACACGTCCACTGACTGCATTCACCTCCAAGTAGTCACCTCACAACTTGGAACCAGGAATGATGCTTCTGTAAAGACTGAGTTTTGTGATATAAGATGTAGAGTAAAAGAAAATGAACCTTTCTTGAAGTACTAATTCTAGGCCTAGAAGGGTTCTGAAAATCAAGAGGGAAGCATAAGCTTCTTGCCACAGTGTCTATTGGGATCGATAACCCATAATTATTTCTACCCATCTTTATGTCCACCTCTTTCATCTTTGCTTTTATGATTTTCTGCCCCCTTTCCTGGCTTCCTCCCACAGCTTTTGGAGAGCACTTCTTGTTCTCATCAGCTAGGCTGTGCTGCTCTTACTGCCTCACTTAAACCCAGGACCATTCATCATGAATAGTCACACCTGTGGTGTCCCGATGCAGCACCCAGTGCCTGGGGTTGCTGACGGGCTGTCTCCATGTGTCCCCACAAGGAGCCCAGGGGAAGAGCAAAAGGTGGGAGCCACAACAAGGTCAGCAGAGACCTCTTCTTGGGCTCCAGAGGTATAAACAAGTTCCACATGAAATTCGGCTTTTAAAAGAAGCAGGTTCTTGTAGAGTGGAGTTCGCCAGACAAGGCAGGGGAGAAGTGGTTATGTGTGTAAGCTCTGAAACCACACTGCCAGTGTTCAGTTCTGGTTCTGCCACTTTACTAGCTGTGTGGCCTTGGGCAAGTCCATGTCTCAAGTTCCACATTTGTAAAGGGAGTTAATAATACTAATACCTACTAGATGCAGTTGTAGTAATTATTGAGTTAACATATGTAAAGCACTTAAAACAAAGCCCTACACATAGTAGGCACACAATAAATGTTAGTCTCTGTTATGATGGTGATGGTGATGGTGGTGGTAATGGTGGTGGTGATGTTGATGGTGGTGGTGGTGGTGATTCTGATGCTGATGGTGATGACCATGGTGATGGTGGTAATGGTGGTGGTGTTGATGATGGTGATGACCACGATGATGATGATGGTGGGGGTGGGGGTGATGTTCATCATTACTATCATTATTACCTGAACCCTGCAGGAAATGGGTTGAAGAAAAGTAGAAGGCTGGAACACAGCACAGGGAAGAAGGGTCTACTCCCTGGTCTCAGCAGTCTCCCCTGCACTGTTCACTCCTTCTCAGCCGGCCAGGCTCTGGCTATCTTAACAAACTTAACAGTGTCCTAACCGATGAGGCAGTGCCCAACAGCCACTGTCCCCAGTGCATAGTAGACAGATGCTGTGGATTTGCCTTACAGTATTTTGAAATTGCCAAACACAAGGTCAGTGATGAGTTCAAGATTAATTCCCTTTTGCTTCTGGAATTAAATGAAATAAATTCAATCTGGAATTCCCTGATGCTTCCACACTCTCGTCTAGGAATACATCATAGGAAACATTCTTAAGAAAGTGGTCTGACAACAACCTGGGCAAAATCTGAGCTAGTACCATTTAAAATCATAGACCCATCCAAGGAGAAAATTGCACTAACTGTTCACGCTGCAATCCAGGCTGGCATATTGGTGCAGAAGCTGCACCAGCTGTGACAGTTCTACCCGCCTTACCCCTCCTCTCCTGCCTCTCCTCCTTTCCTCTCCTCACATGTCTGTGCCCCTCTTCCCAGTAACTTCTACAAAAGTGAGCATGCCTCGGTATTCTTGGAGGTGGAAATTTTCATGTCTTTGTCAGATTGGTCAAGCAGAATTGCATATCCAATTGGGAAAACTGTGGCAATTCCAAGAACAATTACTCTGTTATTTTTAAAATGTATAAGTTACTACATACTTTTGGGGGGAATTTTGCCACTACTATTGCAATCAGCTCCCTAGGCCTTGGGTTATCTGGGCCAGGGGACATGTGCCACTACTCTGTACCTCCAGCCCCTGGTCCCCCTCCACGCTGCCTGGTCAGGCATCCCTGCCACTTTGTCCCTTCCACAGGTACGAGCCCTGGCAGTGGGCTGGGCTGGGGCAGCAAGTAGCTAGAAGCAGCAGAGCAGCTAGCAGAGACTCGGGAGCCCATCATAGCAGTGTTCCAAGTACTCAAGGAGCTGAACAAATGGTAGCCTCTCATAGCCAAGGGAACTCCCATGTAACACCCTTTACATAGGAGTTTAAGGTCTAAGGTAAAAACATAGAAATATTTTTCTAAATGTTAAAAGTGATGAGTGGTTTGTACTTCCTGAAGGCAGCAGACTCTAATCTGCCACTGCAGAGAGAAGCATGGAGTGAGCCAGGCAGGATTTTAATAATGCATGGCATTTGGGGGCAAAGGCTGGAGAAGAGAATGACCCCAGGGGACCACAGAATGAATGGGCCACTTCCCTAGAATGTAGGGGGGCAACATAGAGGGATGTGGAGAAAAAGCTGAGAGGAGGAGCATAGCCTAGGGCTAGCCGATGACCTCCTTAAAATTTATCACCTGCGGGTAAGATGGGATGACTTTGATTCTTCACCATTGTGTCTGATGCAAGGCCCTACCTGGGTGGGAGGGTATAGGGGCAGAACCGTCTGTGATCACCAACTTCCAGTCTTTGGAGGGAAAGATGTCATTCTTAAGATATCCAGTCAAGCCACTGTGGTCAGACAAGCACACGTGGCTTGTGTAGATAGCAGGACTGATCATTTGATGTCAGAGCTGGGCTGCAATATAGAGAAGTAAGACCTACACATGCATCTAAAATATAAGGCAGGAAGGAAGTTCCATTCAAGAGGTGCAGTTAAAGCCTGTAGAAACTGAAAGAAAGTGAGCCCATCTAGTCAAGAGGCAGTGGAGGGTCATGAATTGGAATGGGGCGTTGTGGTCCTGGGGCAAGGCCACTCCTGAGAATGGACAGTGGAGGTTGCTGGGTCGGGTGGTGGCAGCTAGCCCCGTGCTGCTCCAGCGGCGGACCAGCAGCATCAGCATCCCCTGGGCACCTATTAGAAACGCAGACTCTCAAACCCACCACAGACCTGCTGTAACAGAATCTGCGTTTTCACAAGACGCCCAGTGGGTCATAGGCACCATGAAGTTGGAGACAAGCTGCCCTGGTGCGGTATTCTCCACCCTGGTTGCACGTTAGAATTACCTGGCAATTCTGAAAAATAGCAGTGCACAAATGCACAGTCTCCACCCCAAAGATTTTGATTTCATTGGTCTGGGGCATCAAAGTTCAAAGTTCAAAAAAAACCTTCCTGCATGGTTCTCATGTTCAGCAAACATTGAGAACCAGAGTTGAGAGGGAGACTGTGAAGTAAAGAGAAAATGCTTGAGGACCGTGGAGCTTGGGTTCACACCAAGACTCACAGGATCAAGCCTGGCTGGTCCAGGTGAGTGGGCTGCAGGGACATGTCCTCTCCATGGCAGGTGGGGCAGAAGGATCGGAGGACTCAGGCTCCTTGAGAGGTGGAGGGGGGTCAGTCTGCAGGTGTGAATGGAGACACCTGGGCAGAAGCAAGTACGAGTAGAAATCGAAGAACTGACTGGACTGCAGTGGTTCTTGGACTTCAGCATGCATCAGAATCACCCGGAGGGCTTATTAAAAGATGCTTTGTTGGACCACACCACCAGAATTTCTGATTTGGTCAGTCTGGGCTGGGGCCAAGAATGTGCATGCGAATTTGGTAGGACCCAGGGACACAGGTGTGGAATTGTGGAAAAGTCACTTATATCTTCTTGGCCTCAGTTTCCTCATTGGTAAAATGTTTGGTCCAGATCATGGTTTTCTCAACTTAGGCACTAAGGCTGTCTTGGGCCTGAAAATTCTTTGTTGCAAGGATCTGTCTTGTGCGTTTCAGGATGTTTAGCTACATCCCTGGCCTCTACCCACTAGACGCAAGCAGCAACCTCCCCCCTAGTTGTGACAACAAACATGCCTCCGTATGTGGCCAAATGTCCCCTGGGGAGGGCAGGTGCAAAATCACCCCCAGTAGAGGACACTGGTTTCTACATACATCTCCATTTTTGCTTGTTTCCTTAATGGGTGGAGAAAGCACCTTTTTTATTTCATGGAAACCTATGTCTCTAAATTGTAACAAGCATGATTATTTTCAGAGCAAAACAAATTTCTCTGAAATGGTATATATTAGATGAGGAGCTGTGTGTGGCTGGCAGTGTTCCTACTAGTAGAAGGCCGTGTGGGGAAGTGGCTAAAAGTATATGCTTTGGCCCCAGACTGCCCGATTTTAACGCAGGTTGCCCCGCTTACTAACTGTTGGACATCTGGCAAGTTTCATTTTTCTTTTAACTTTTTATTTTGAATTTATTTTAGAATTGTAGGAAATCATAGAAAACCAATTACAGAAAAGTTGCAAAATAGTATAGAGTTCCCTCATGCCTCCCTTAATGCCTGCATCTTCCAAGACTGTAGCACAGTCTTCACTGCCTTCAGCCTCAGTTTCCCCATCTATGAAATGAGGATCCACCCATCTCATACAGCTGTTGAAAGGACTGAATGGGTTAATTCATATAAAATTCTCAGAAGAGCGCCTGGTACATATCAAGGGCTCAGTAAATGGCAGTTATTATTCCGCTATTGTTCCCCATGGCAAAAGTGATGAGTCTCTAGTGGGGAAACGGACCCCCACGAGTGAGGGGCACCTTAGATACAGTCCGTACCTACCTGTGTGTGCACCTCCACCTGGCTGGGCTGCAGTTTAATCCGTATGATCCCGGTTCACCTGCTTCTACCCTCCCCCCACCCCACCGCCTCCTGAAGGACCTCCGGACTTTACCAGGCCCCCTGGACCCTGGGCACCGTTACAGTCCAGTGGCTTGTTCTGTGGACCTCAGCTGCTTTTAAGGCAGCAAGGAAATGCCAGGCAGACGGCCTCCTGTCCTGCGTGAGCCGGGCCATCAGAGGCTGCTCTCAGCAGTGAGGCTCCAGCCTTATCTGCCTCCTCAAGTCTGTCCAACACTCTCCCTCAAGAGCCCCCGCAGAATTTTACACAAAAGCACAGATGCTGCAGGTCCTACAGTGCCTCACAGATTCTCACTGAGCGTGAGGTGTCTGGGCCTCGGGGCGCAGGAGAGAGTGCTGAGTCAGAGCAAGTGGCAGAAAGGGTCCCGGACTCTGGCCTTAGCCCAAAGGTGTCAGAGCCATTTGCAAGTAGTAATGAAAGTCCCTTCCCTACTCCGCCACAAGGAGAGAGC
Organism: Delphinus delphis; assembly: GCF_949987515.2. NCBI lineage: Eukaryota > Metazoa > Chordata > Mammalia > Artiodactyla > Delphinidae > Delphinus > Delphinus delphis. The sequence goes on from NC_082701.1 coordinate 54,009,075, forward strand.
TCTGTGTATTTTACAGGTGGCAGGACCGGGGCAGAAGGAGAGACCCCAGCCTTCCCCACTCGTAGGCCTCGCGGGGTGATGAGGGTGGCGAGAGGCCCCATGGCCCAGCAGTGCTACGAGTGCCACGGGAACCAGCAGAGCCCAAGCTGTTTGGCCAGCGTGCTGGGTGCTGGAGACTGCCTCTGCCAGGACACGCTGACATGCTGTGCGCGGCAAGGACGTTTCAGCCTCCAGCTAACTGCTGTGCGCTCAGACGCATTCTGTCATCAGACTTTCACTTGGGAAAGCAGCGGAATCGCAACTGTGGACCCGCCAGGCGCTCTGGCAGTGCCGCCCTTCCAGGCACTGGAGAGAGCCTCGCCCGCGGTGGATGGCCCAGCGGCCTTCAGGCTCTCTTCCTCTCTCTCTCCTTCTCTCTCTCTGTCTCTGTCTGGCTGTGTGGCTGTCTCTCTGGTCCAGCTGTCTCTCTGTTTCTGTCTCTCTTTTATAAGTGTTCCAGCTTTAATTCTCTCTGTCTCTGTCTGTCTGTCTCTTTCTTTTGTTTATGGTCCAGCTCTCTCTCTCTCCCTCCCTCTCCTTCTCTGTATCTCTGTCTCTCTCTGTCTCTATCTCTCTCTGGTACGTGGTCCAGCTGTCTCTCTGTCTCTCTCTTGTTTAAGATCCAACTGTTCCTCTCTCCTTCTCTCTTATATACACTCCAGCTGTTTTTCTCTGTGCTTCTCTCTCTCTGTCTTTCTGTCTCTGACTCTGTCCCTCTCACTCACACACACACACGCACACACACATATCCCTGCAGCCCAACTCCACGGAACCCCTGACAATTCTAAACACCCCGATCACAGCTGATAGGCATGGAGCCTCATTCAAACCTTTGCCCCGGCCCCAGCTTCCCGACTTTGCTCTCAAGAGCCCTGAGAGGCTAGAAACACTCAGAGACATTCCAGGCCTGGCTGGACAAGTGAGCCCCTTTTGTCTTCCCTTCTTCTTTTGCTGATCATTATCACACACGCTTTTCCAAAGCACCAGATGTTCATTTCTGTCTCTCCTTCCACTGCTATAAGGATGATCTAGAATCTAGATCTAACTAGGTCCACCTTCAGCTTATTAAATCCCCTCCGGCTCCAGACCACGTTTAAGGAAAAGTCTAATCTCTTTAGAAAGGCACGCATAGCCCCTGGGGATCTGGCCCAGCCTCCCTTTGCTTTGTCCCCCGCTCCTCACCATACCCTCCATCCCTACCGGAGTCGCCTGTGTTTTCCAGGTTCGTTCCAGAGATGTAGACGGAGGGGTAGCCGAGAGGGTTAGATCCAGATGAGGACACACTGCAGTGATGGCGGCGGTCACATCAAGAGTGCCCATGTTAGCTGCTATTTTTGAGCGTTTTCTGTGTGCTAAACTCCTCGCGGACTTTATTTCATTTACTCCTAGAACAAGCCTAGAGGGTAGGTCCTAGCATTCTCTCCACCATGTAGCAGCTAAGAGCCCAGGCTCCAGAATCCACGTGCCTGGATTCAGATGCAGACGCCAGCACTTAGCAGCTGTGTAGGGCTCAGCAAACTACTCTACCTCCTGGGATGATGGTACTAAAGAGCCCACGCTCAGAGCATCCTGGTGAGGATCACATGACATAATACAGAACAATGCTCAAGACAGCGGAGGGTGTGGACAGGACTGGCGGTCAGGGTTGTTTGCTGTTCACCCCCAACCTCTTAGGCACCATGTGATAAGCGTGGATATGGGGATACGGGTGGCCAGATTTCTTTTGGACATGCACCCAGTGCCCATCGGTAAAGAGCCCAGGGCGCAGTCGTCAGTCCTGTCCTTCCATGAAGGGGGGCCCAGAGCAAGTGTTTGTGTTGTGTGACCACAGGGTCCCAGCCTTAGCTACCGCTCCGCCTCTGGTACGCAGAGGGAGCATTTTCCGATGACTTGTTCACCAGGTAAAAAGCATTCAAGATGCAATTCGAGATAAGAAGCAGCGGTTCAACTTCCTTGGAGAGGAGATTAGCCTGAACCCTTCTGTGGGCATTTTCATCACCATGAACCCAGGCTACGCCGGCCGCACGGAGCTGCCAGAAAACCTCAAGGCTCTGTTCAGGTGAGCGTCCGCTCTGCCCCGTGCAAGGGCCCCGGAGAGAAGCTTCTTTTATTTTTTCCACTGAAAATGTATGACATATACATTAAAAGAAATGTGGAACATATTAAAAGGTAGATTTTACAAAACCACGTTTAATGCCATCACCAGTAAAATTATTTTTTGCTTAATTGTGTTCTTTTCTTTACAGGCATATAAAGTCATGCATTTGTAGTCTACGTGTGTGGTCTACACACAGTTTTGTATTTTCATTTCATAGTCTATCATAATCCTATCATAAATGGTTTCTTCTTCTGTTAGGTATTCTTAAGAAATCTCATTTTATGACTGCATTTTATTCTATCAAATGCATGGTCCACAATGTAGTTAACTAGTCCACAGTAGTTAAATATAACAGTTAAAATAAATTTATTCATCATGGTATAATATACATAAGTATTTTTTTTTTGTATGCATGATTATTTTCTTTGGCTAGCTTCCCAGGAATGGAATCACTGAATTAACAGGGAGGAACTTTTTTAAGACTCTTGATACACATTACCGAATTGCTTTCTACAAAGAGCTGTGCTGAATGACCGTCTCACAGGTGACACATGATAGCACCTCTTTTATTTTACCTTTGCCACCAGTGGATATTGCCACGCTTTTAAATCTTCTTTATTGAGATAAGAAAACACAAAAGCATTTCCTAGCAGGGGCTGGAGTCTTCGTTCTTTTTTCAGAAAAGAGAAGTCAGCCCAACAAAGAGAAAGCTGAAAGATCCTTCATGGCTTCTGATTGTCTGTCTACTGAACTGGTACCTGAGAGGGAGGCTGTGAGAGTGAAAACAAAGCTGTCTGTCTCGTCTTTGGACTGAGACCCAGCGCTCCCTGTTGCGGACACAGAGGCCCAGGAGGCCACTGGAAAGCTCCCTGTGTCCTTCAGTCCCTCACTTTCACTGCTCCAGGGGTGGGGCAGTACCTCCTCCTTCAGGCAGGTCCCCACCTTAACCAAGAATGTCAGCAGGCTGTGGGAACTGGTGCCACAGAGTACTACACTGATCACTATTTGCTTATGCAAAGTATTTATTAAGTAAACTGTGTGCTATGAACAATACTGGACAGGGGTTATCACCCTGATAAGAATTATTCCTCACGCTTTTTCCCCTGAATTTAAAGAGAACATATACCCATAGAAGAAAATTTGGGGGAAAAACAGAAAAGTACTTGTAAAAATAATAAGTACAAACATCTACTTTCACATTTAACTCTCACAAAAACCCTATGAGGTAGATACTATTAGGATCCCCCTTTGAACTGTGAGAAAACAGATTCAGCAGATTTCCCAGGGTGGTAACTGTAGTTACTAAGGTTAGCTAGTAACCCAATTAGTAAGCAGCAGAACTAGAGTTTGAACCCAGGCAGTCTGATTCCAGACTCTGCTCTGCTCACCCCAGTCCTATCATCCAGAGAAAGTCAGTATGACCCCTTGCCACCTGCCTTCCAGTATTGTGAGGGCAGAGTATTTCTTTTTCAAACTTGGGATCAGACTCTATAGAGTCTAGTACCCTGCCTTCATTAATTAATGTTTTCCTGTGTCATTAAATAGTTTTTCTTCTACAGCATTATTTTTCACAGCTGCATTGCACTCTGTTGTACGGATGCATATTTAACCTTATTTTAGGTTACAAATTAATTTTGAGAATCTAAGTATTTGCTTGCTCCTTTGAATTTGAATCTAATTTAATATAGTATAAGGGAAAAATGTACTTGAATGATATGTTTTTGAAAATTTTATATCAGTGTAGGGAAAATGCAATTAAAGAAACGTAACAACTTTAGTCTCCTATCACATACCTAATGAATTAATTTTAAAATTAACTAATTTTAAAATAAAATGTTTCTAGACCTAGAGGGGGAAAAAAATCACAATAAATCCTTATATATAGACAAAAATCCCCTTCTATATTCTCATATTTGCCATTTTGTGGCAAAGTGGGGTTCATAGGTGCCTACTTCAGACCTCAGAATTACGTATTGACATTTGTATGCAAATAGGCATAGAATAAGTTTGATCATCTAGACTTGGAGGAGACAAGTTTTGAGGAGGAGAAATAGATTCTCATTTTCTTGCAGATAACAAGAGAGACTCTATTCCTCAACCTTAGCCCCTAATCTATGATAGAAGATCACTAATTGGTAATCTGCTAATTACTGAGGCTTTACTAATCTGTGCCTTGTATAAGGCACACTGGACCCAAGTTACAAGACTTGCATTGTAGCCCCACCTCTGTCCCCATCTGCTCACATCATCCATCACCTTGAGCAAGAGAGTTTACTCCCTTTATCCTTACTAACTCATCTTAACATTGAAAGTCTTCAGCGAAATAATTGCTAAGGTCTCAGTTTTCACACTCACACATGCCTCCGTCCGTGATCTCAGCCAGTGTCTCTTGTCTTACAAGCTCCCCTCCACTGTGGTTGGGACTGTCTCAGCCCTCTGTCTCCCTTACACAGGCCTTGCGCGATGGTCGTTCCAGACTTTGAGTTGATCTGTGAAATCATGCTTGTGGCAGAAGGATTCATTGAAGCACGGTTACTAGCCAGGAAGTTCATCACCCTTTACAAGTTGTGCAAAGAGCTTCTCTCTAAACAGGTACAATCCCTGGTTAGACCAGGTGACCAGTTGCGTGTGATTGTCCCAGCTCTGGACGGGTTCTGGAGCCAGTGTGTTAGGGAAACATTAGAACCTTCTCATAGAGAGTCACTGTGCCCATAAGCATATTACACGCTCTAGAAACATCTATAATAAAGATTCATGTTCATTTTCTTAGCCCAGCATTAAAAAAAAACACAACGATTTGGCCACAGAACTCCCTTTTTAGTAGAATACTTAGCAGCACCTCATAGATCACCAGTGTCCCATGAGAAACATTGCAGTGGCGAATGAAAGCCCTTGGAGGGAGTGGTCTGTACCTGAAGGAATGAGAGAAGGGAGGAAGATGGGGGAGAGAGAGTCAGGCATTAAGCAGCACTGCGCTGCTCATTGCTGCTGCTCCTTAAGTGTGGCTTCTGCCCAGGGCCGGCCCCCTTCCAGAAGAGACCTTACAACATGACCCAGAGCCTCCAAGGTTTATGCCTTAGATGGAGAATTTCTTGGTGTCACGGACAGCCAATCAGGCTTCCTAGGCATTCCCAATGAGTTTCTCTTTCCTTTCGGGTGTTTACTTGGATCACCTTTGCTGCCACAAAGTGAGCCCTCTCAGTCCTGTGAAATCTGTCCAAAATGGATTAAGAAAAAAAAAAGAAAAAGAAGCCACCTCCCCTGTTTTCTCAACACTTCCCAGGCCCTGGCTCACTGCATCCTCTCTGTCGGTTCTCAGCCACCAGTGGCTTCAGCCCAGTGACTCACTTTCCCGTCTCGATCCCAGACTTCTCTGTTGAACTCAAAGCCTGTATATTCAGTGGTCTATGCCACAGATCCCCTGATTGTCTAAAATGCACCTCCAGCTCAGTATCTAAAGCCAGTGGTCCTGCCAGCTCCACCGCAGGCCCACTGCTGCATTCAGGGCTTCAGGAGAACAATCGCTTACTCACTTGCTGATTCTGGAAACCTGGAGTTATCCTTGACACCTTCCTCTTCCTCAGCCCCACATTTAATCATGAATGAACGGCTGTTCTTTCTACCCTGTGGATATTTCTCAAATACTTCTTTCTTTCTACCACTTTTGTTGCAAGCACCCATGTCTCTTGCTTGGAAGTTCCTCTCTACTAGTTTCTCTACCTCTACTCTAGTCCTTCATGTCTATTCTTTAGCCACCAGCTGGAGGGGTCATTTAAAAATGGTACTCATTGTACTTAAGATAAAGACCAGCATCCTTATCACTGTCTGCAAAAGACCACGTGCGGCCCTGTCTCCTGCCTCTTCCGAGGCGCCAGGTCACAGCCCTCCCCGGGGTGTGCTCCTGCACCTGCACTGCTCTTTCAGTTCAGTGTATGATGAAGGCGAAGGACATGGTGGCTGCGCCTGGGCTAAGGATCAGACTTCCCTGAAGAAACAATATCAAGGAAGGCCTGAGGGGACTTCCCTGGTGGCACAGTGGTTAAGAATCTGCCTGCCAATGCAGGGGACACGGGTTCAAGCCCTGGTCCGAGAAGATCCCACATGCCATGAAGCAGCTAAGCCTGTGCACCACAACTGCTGAGCCTGCACTCTAGAGCCTGTGAGCCTCAACTACTGAGCCTTTGCTCTAGAGCCCCAGAGCCACAACTACTGAGCGCGCGTGCCACAACTACTGAAGCCTGCGCACCTAGAGCCCGTGCCCTGCAACAAGAGAAGCCACCACAATGAGAAGCCCGCGCACTGCAACGAAGAGTAGCCCCCGCTCGCCGCAACTAGAGAAAGCCCGAGTACAGCAACGAAGACCCAACACAGCCAAAAATAAATAAATAAATAAATAAAAAGTTGAAAGAAAAGGAAGACCTGGGATCCATCACTCCCAGATGAGGAGGAAGTGCAGTCAAGGCTGGAAGGAACGGGTTGTCCCCAGCCTCAGGAGTGGCGTCCTGAGTCAGTTTTATGTTTCTGCGTTCCTTGCACACTGAATTGTCCTCTGTAGCAAGCATCACAGCTCTAATTAAATAACGACCTGCTGTGAAGCAAGTAGCAGAGCTGGGACTTGAACCGAGGTCTGTCTGAGCTCAGAGTCTGTGCTCTGGACCGCACGCTCCACCCTTTCCTCACCACTCCACTCCCAGCCCTGGTGTCAGCAGTGTGCTCCACCATCCCACGAGCCTACACTCAGAACCTGTGACCTCTGGGTGCCTCCTTTGACAAAAATTTTAAGGAACTTTTTTTTTCTCCTTTTCTCAGAGTTTGAAGGCCTCTTTGAGGCAAGTACGCTCACCTTCGGCCACCTCTGAGAACTAACACATCTCCCTCCTTGACAACCCTTCCACCCTCTGAATGTTCAAGGGGTAGCCAGATAGGTTTGGAAGCGGTCTGTTTAACCTCCCTGACCCCCAGCCCCCCACATGCTCTGTGTCTGCTCTGTCGTCGTAACAGCCAGAAAAGTGACTAATGTCAGACCGGGAACTAGGATCCCGGATCAGGATCTACTATGTCGTTAATCTTTTCCTTTGCCTCTGCCTTGGCCTCAAAAGGGACCTAGTACGGGTGTGCTATCTAATCCTGCGGACACGAGCCCGAGCCCGTGGGGTTGTGCGTCCCAGCAGCTCTCGTCTAACCCTGCTGCCTTCCCGCAGGATCACTATGACTGGGGCCTGCGGGCCATCAAGTCTGTGCTGGTGGTGGCCGGATCCCTGAAGCGAGGAGATCCTGACCGGCCCGAGGACCAGGTCCTGATGCGCTCCCTGCGAGACTTCAACATCCCCAAGATTGTGACAGACGACATACCCGTGTTCATGGGCCTGATCGGGGACCTGTTTCCTGCCCTGAATGTCCCTCGGAGGAGAGACCTCAACTTCGAAGCTTTGGTTAGGAAGGCTGTGGTGGAGCTGAAGCTGCAGGCTGAGGACAACTTTGTGCTCAAGGTACAGGGTTTTCCCTCCCAACGTTTTTTTGTCTCTTAATTCTTTTCTTGGACAGTGGATTATACTTCATCCTTAATCCAAAGTGTAGCTTTAGAGGTACACATACTTATCGACTTTGCAATAACTCAGTTCATCTCAGTAGCTCTTTATTGGCACATCCACAGTGTGGAATGTGCGGTGAGGAATGCAAAAGAAGGACAAAGCCCCTACCGTCAGGGGGTTCACATTCTCATGGGAGGAATGAGACACAGGCTTTGCTATAGCACGTGTTCCTTTCATGTGAATTACTTCATGCACCACTATACAGGAATGACAGTCAGGTAAAGTGGAAGCTGTGTTGGCTCTTATGCATTTTTCTGATCTTGAAAATGCTTTGAAGTGATCAAGGACAGGCTTTACACAATTAAAGAAAAACCTGAGGGTGGTAGATAGAATAATTCCTCCCCCTACCCCGCCAAAGATGTCCACAACCTAATCCCCAGAATTTGTGAACGTGTTACATTACGTGGCAAGGGGGGATTAAGGTCACACAGGGCGTTAAGGTTGCTAATCAGCTGACCAGGCTGTGGGGAGATGATCCGGGTTTATCCAGGTGGCCCAGTATAATCACGACGGTCTTTCTAAGTGAAAGAGGGAGACAGAGAGTGTCAGTGACCCCACGGAGGAAGACTCAACCAGCCACTGCTGGTTTTGAGGGTGGAGGACGGGGCCATGAGCCAGGGAGTGTGGGCAGCCCCTAGACGCTAGAAAAGGCAAGAGAACCGACCCCCCCACACACACACAGCTTTCAGAAGAAATCAGCCCTCAACACCTTGATTTGAGCACAGTTAAGACTTCTGACCACCCAAACTGTAAGCTAATAAATTTCTGTCATTTTAAGACATTAAGTCTGCAGTAATTTGTTACAGCCATAGAAAATGAATACATTTAGCAATAGACATAGACTTAAAGAAAGAAAACCTGAAACTTTAGTGCAAGTATAGCTAGTCTCATGCCTGTAGGAACCACGGAGGTTCGTGCTGTTTTCTGGGGAGGCTTAGGGTGGGTGAAGTCACTTCCTCATGTATTAAAACAGTGGATTAGTGAAGAAGACTCCATCTACATCCGATCTTTAGTTCTTTATTAGAAATTCATACACCCATGATCTACCTCTTGAAAAATGAAGCACAGGCCCCCAGATTTAAGGTTTCAGAGGATAAACGGACACGAGGTAGGTTGCAAATGCTCTCTAGTGACTTCACTGTGCTAGTGTTTTTACTGGGATTAGGATGCACTGTTGAGCTTCGAGGGCTTTGGATACAACATTCTGTACATTTTGAGTGGTCTGCGCAATCTTGTTTTCCCATGAGTCTGTTTGCAGAAGGTAACATTTTTAGGACGTATTGATGTTGTTACAGTAGAAGTGCCTGCACACAGATAACTAAACCTGGAGGGAGGACGTGACAGGTGCCACAAGAGAGGGTCCTGGAATACAGGGATAAGGGCAGAATTTTTTTTTCCTGTACTGTTACCTCTCCAGGATATGCCACCAAGCTGCTTCGCAGGAGAGAAAGTGCTCCCCCTTGAGGAACTTACAGACTGGGGGCTGGTTCCTTCTCCACTCCAGGTGGGGTTTCTAGCACACAGTACTTGCATTGGTTGAGATTAAGCTCTGGCTACAGATAAACAGAACTGGTGTCTACTTTCATTTCTGAGATTACATTTTACAGAAGAGAGCAAAGCATCACCTGGTCCTTTGCAGCTGTGATTGGTTTTGCCCGTGGAGCAATCCCCACTCCCAACCTCTCTCCTCCTAAGTTTGGTAGATAGACTTTTTAAAGGTAGAGATGGGCAGGAAGGCCTCCCAGATAGAGGGAAGAGGGTCAGCCGAGGGTAGACGGGGAGACGTAGAGATTGTACAAGCCACAGCAAGAAGTCCAGTGTGGCTAGAGAAAAGGGTATTGGGGTGGGGGAGGGGGAGGGAGCAATAGGACCTGAGAGATAATAGGTGGCCGTGTTATAGAGGGCTTTGGATGCCAGATGAGGGGTTTCCTCTGAAAGGCTCTGATCCTGAGGGGCACCCTCACCCCAGAGATGAGTTAATCCGATGAGGCTCCTAGGATGCAGGCACTGAGGCTGACATCTTAGAAGCAGGACAGTCCACATCTTCCCAGCCTCTCTGAGAGTCTGCTAAGGCAAACGACCCTCCTTCCCCATTTTCTGCACTTTTTTCTGCTCAGAATCTCACTCTTTCTATTTATTTGTCAGTTGCCCCACATTGTTTCCTTCTTTTTCTTCCCTTCTTTTCATAACCACTTTCTGCTCCTCTGATAAGACAGATGCCATCTACTAAAGGTTCTTGCCGTAGATGATGTTTTCTACCGACGTTTCATTTACACTGTCCACTTGAACTGTTTTCTTTGAAATATAGTTGATTTACAATGTTGTCTAATTTCTGCTGTATAGCACAGTACACTTGAACTTTTTAAAGTTACTTCATCAAAAACCTCTAGGGAAGCTCTGGTTTGAGAAGGCATCCTGCAATCTTTTAAAAGTGATAATATAACTTAAAAAAAAATGGAATAAGCCCATAGAAGTGTGAAAACTGGGAAGGGGATATAAGAATAGATTTCTGGAAAGATGGGAAGAGGATGAAAGCAGGTTGACAGATCAAACAGAGCAGGGGGGCTGCAGGCTCAAATATGCTTAGAAAGGGCTTCAGGGGAAGAGGAGCCAGGAGGCGGCCAGTCTGCCAAGCAGAACCCTGGAGAAGCTCAGGGCTTGGACTAGGCAGTGAAGGAGGGCAGGGGTGGGGAAGAGGACTGAGAACACAGGGTGGGGGGGGGGGCGCCTTAAGCCGGTGGGGGAGGGCATTAAGTCTGTTTACCCAATCATTGTACCACTTAGCTCCCCACACTCTCCCCTAGCTCCCCCTTCTAGGCCCAGGTTCCCAAGATTGCGGACCACGCACAGCCAAGCATGTAACTGCAGCTGAAAAGAAAGGTCTAAGGGAATTTAATAAAGTCTTTAGGAGGGAAACTATGACTGCTCTAAGAGTTTGAAGCCCATACATTCTGTTTGGGCTCCTCGGCCTGAAGGCCAGCACCTGCTCACTCACCCACAAGTAGAAGAATAAAGACAAAGGCCAAGATCTGACTGGGAGCACAGACCTCCCTCTCAGTCCTCCCTGCCTGGAAGGAGACCCGCATATCAAGCCGCAGACAGCACCCACCCCAGCGTCCTAGAAAACACGGTGCAGCTCTACGTTTAAACCCGAGGCTCACCAGATACTGGAGGCAATCAACAACGCAAGAGACAGACAGACCGACAGACACCCGCACACAAACGCACATACACACGCAGCAACTGACTCCAGGGGAAGTTAGGAAGAGAACGTTTTAAAGTCCTAATTAGTATCCTTAATGAAAATAAAGAAAACGAGATCCATAAAACAAGAATGAGATGCTATCAAAAAATGAAAAGAACTATTGGAGAATTGCAAAGAACTCTTTGAAATGTAAAATTGAATCACTGATAACACACACAATTCAATGCAAGGATTGGAAGGTAAAGCCGAGGAAATCTCCCAGGATGAAACTATATATATGTGTATGTATGTGTATAACAAAGTATAATATATATAGTACACACACAAAGAGAGACAGATAGTGTGAGAGTCAAGGTGACACATAGAGGATTATCTAGGTTACGTAACGTGTTGTCAATGGGAATTCTAGAAAGAGAGCCCTTGAAAAACTGGACAAACGTGTACAGATTACATGGGCTCAGTCAGTACTGAACAGAGTGGATTTCAATGGACTTATACCAAGATGCGTCATAATGGAATTTCAGAAGTCAAGGGTCACCAGAAAAAGATAAAAGTTTCCTGGCTGGGTGACAGATTGAGAAGGTGGTACAGGTGACCCAGGAAGGAATGAAATTCAGGATGACATCAGAACCTCTCATCAGCAATATCAGATAGTAGAGTACAAGAAAACCATTCCCTCAAAGTTCTGAGGGGAAGTGATCTCAAAACTAATTACGTACCAAATTATCATTCAGGATATTTTCAAAGAGTTACAAATTTTACTATGTATGCATCCTATTTGATTAAGTTACTTGAGGACATACTATAGCAAAACGAGGATGAAAAACAAGAAAAATATCATGGGATTCAAAAATTTCAGAATCAAATAAAGGAAGTCCTTGAATTATAGCTGTTAGCAGGCCTAGAAAGCAATCAATCCAAATCGAGTCAGGAAGTCCACGGTCTCTAAGGAAAAGGACCCGAAAAGTAGATAATTCAAAGGAAGAATAGATGAACAAGATGAAATGTCTCATGTGTTTTACTGAAATTCTCAGTTATGAGAACTAAGGCATCTGTCTGTCTTAACAAAGAAAAAAATTAAAAACACTAAGAGAAAAAGGATTTTTTTTAAAGTAAGTGTGAACCTGATATTGATCAATATATAGAGTGTAAGAAAAGAGTATCTATTTGACCTTGAATTGATGTTCAGAACATCCTCTGTCAAGTCATGACATGAGGCCCACAGAGAATGTGATGTATTCCAGGCAACTGCTTCCTTCTGTAGTGAAAAATATCTACAGTGGTAAAAATCGAAGCCGCTATTTGTCTTCAACTCTTAGAATCATGGAAAATAGAGAAGGTCTAAATCTAAGTATGAAACAGAATGTAAATATTACCAAACATGGCAATGTAAGAGTATAATGTGTCTGGCAGAAGATAGGAGATGGAAACGAGAAGAAAAGGTAAAAGGAAGGGTAGAGATACATATGTATTTACCTTACAAAAGATACTGTCAAAAGTTGATGGATTAATCACAGTCAAAGTAGAAATAACCCACTCATCAGTTGATAAATGGACAAACAAAATGTGGTATGCCTATGTAATGGAATTTCATTCAGCTGTAAGGAGGAATGAAGTACTGGTACATGCTACAGCATAGATGAGCCTTGAAAACATTGTAAGTGAAAGAGGTCATTTCATTTTCTGAAATGCCCAGAATAGTCAAATTTATAGAGGCAGAATGTGTATCAGGGGCTGCACAGGGATGAATTAGGGGTAGGGATGGGGAGTGACTACTGATGGGTCTGGGTTTTCCTTTTGGGTTGATGAAAATGTTCTAAAATTGGATAGTGGTGATGGTTGTATAATCCTGTGACTATGCTAAAAGCCACTGGAAAAAGGTGAATTTTATGGTATGTGAATTATGTCTCAATACAGCTGTTGAACAAAAAGAAGTTGATGGAACTAGAAAGCAATTTTAAGTCTTTCTGATATCAGGGAATCAGTCAGTAGTAGTTCACGGAAAAAAAAAAAAAAACAACCTAGGTTTATAATACAGTCTCCATTCAGTAGCCAGAACACCATCCACTGCCACCACCTCTCCTGTTCTCCGCCCCCCCCCACCCCGCCCTCCTCCATTTTAATGCAATACCCTCAGGTCAGTTTCATGCTTAAAATCTTCCAAATGCTTTCTGTTGTACTCAGAATAAAATTCCAAGTATCAATTTCTGCATATCTGCCCCCTGCTTACCTCTCTTACCTCATCTTATACTGCTCCCTCTTCCTTTTTTAATTTTTTTAATTTTTTATTTTTCTGTTCTCTGAGCCCTCCAAGCTTGCTGCTGAACTTAAGGCTTTTGCACTCACTGTCACTCTACCTGGAATGCCCTACCACTGGTCTTCGCATGGCTGACTCTTTTTCATTCATATGTTAGCTTAGATGTCAGCTCCTCAGAGACCCTTCCTGATCACTTCCCTCAGTTTTATCTGGGAAGATCCTGCACTGAGTCCCTGAAAGCTGAAAACAAGAGCCAGGATTGAGAATCTCTTTTGGGTGATTTTGGGGTTTGAATCAGAGGAACAGCAATAGCTTGGGATGGAGGAGAAAAAGATATTGATGCTATGGAAAGCAAAACTCAGTATCCCAATAAATAATCCTTCCACACTGAAAGCTAACTGTCTTTTTCCCCGAAGAGCCATTTATCAGCTACCTTTATATTACTCTCTTCATATAAGTGGTACCACTCTCCTAATTCCCTTGTTGTACAATTCTAGAATTCTTTTTAACACTCCTATCAATTAAATTTTTTAAAATATAGGAGTCATTTTAAATTAATTTGCTTTACTTTTTTTATTTTATTGAAGTATAGTTGATTTACAATGTCGTGTTAGTTTCAGGTGTACAGCACAGTGATTCAGATACATATATCTGAATATATACATATACTTTCTCAGATTCTTTTCCCTTATAAGCGGTTATAAAATACTGAGTTTAGTTCCCTGTGCTATACAGTAGATCCTTGTTGGTTATCTGTTTTATATATAGTAGTGTAATTTTTTTAATGTAGAATAAATAAAATGTTTGGGGAAAAACTTTCTGTTGTCCCACAGAAATGTTCTGTCAACATTTTAGCACATTTCCTCTTCAGTTCACTTTCCTCAGCTATTAAGGATTTATAGTATAAAGTATGAGGAAACCTGATCTACAATAAAGTTCAAATGTTTTAGCTCATGACATGCAAGACCTTTCCTGATAGGGGTCATCCAACCTTTCCAGCCATCCTTCACATTTTTTTAAAAAATTAATTATTTATTTATTTGTTTGTTTGTCTGTTTGCTTGGTTTGGGCTGCATTGGGTCTTCATTGCTGTGCGCGGGCTTTCTCTAGTTGCAGCGAGCAGTGGCTACTCTTCGTTGTGGTGCACAGGCTTCTCTTTGCGGTGGCTTCTCTTGTGGAGCACGGGCTCAGTAGTTGTGGCTCTCGGGCTCTAGAGTGCAGGCTCAGTAGTTGTGGCTCATGGGCTTAGTTGTTCCGCTGCATGTGGGATCTTCCTGGACCAGGGCTCGAACCTGTGTCCCCTGCACTGGCAGGCAGATTCTTAACCAGTGGGTCACCAGGGAAGTCCCCATCCTTCACATTTCCAGCAAATACTTCTTCAGCACTTGGTCTCTGCCAGATTCTCTGCTAGACACTGAAAATAGAGAAATATCAATAAAAGTCCTGTCCTGCCTGCCTTCGAGTAGCTGATAATCTAATAGGCAGACAGAAAAGTAACCATTGCAATATTGGTAAGTGCTAGGATGCAGGATGTAGGTATGGGACACCTACCCCAGGCTGCAGGGTGTGTAGGGGCTGGCCAGAAGAAGGTAGGAGACGGGATCACTTCTGAACAGAAGGCACGGTGTGTTAAAGGCCCAGGCACACGGAAGAGAATCATTAAAGAGCTCCAAGAAATTGTCTACCTGGTATGTGTGTGCTGAGGGATGAGAGATAAAACACTGGAAGCTGTTTTGGGCCAAGCTGCAAAAGGGCCTTGTAAACCAGTGTAGGGATTTGGGATTTCATCACTAAAACTATGGAGAACCACTGAAGGGACAACGTGATGGCAGTGACTTGATCAAATTTTCATTCCAGTAAGTGTACAACAGTGTAGAAAGGTGAGCCTGGAGGCAAACTAGAACAAGAGTGATGATACCGTCAATTGTATCATTGTCCTCAAGGAGCTCCTTGACTGCAGCCTCATCAAACCATCTGGCCAACCATGTCATGCTCTGTCACACCACAAGCCTTTGTTTGTGCTGTTTCCTCTGCCTGGAATATCCTTCCTTTTCATCTTCTTGGCAAACTCCTACTCATCCCTGAAGCCCCAGTTCAAATGCCCCCTTCTCTGTGAAGCCTTTTGTGTTCCATTTATCTGTACAAAATCAATTGTTTCTTCCAGTCTTCTCCCATAGCTCTTAATAAATACATCAGCTATAGCAATTATCACCTTACATGATAATAATTTGTCAACATGACTTGCTTCTCCATCAGACTGTGAGATGATGGAGGGCGGAGAGTCATCTCTGAATCTCCCTCACCAGGCACACTGCCTAGCACTTTGTTGTGACTAATAATTATAGGATGGAATGATGAATAAGTGAGTAAATGAATCATGTTGCCCCTACATTTACGACCCCATCACATCTTGGGGGGAGTAACCCTTCCTGTGTTGACCTCAGGTCTCACTTCAGACACCAGTCTGGCTCACAGAAGAGCAGTTGGGACGTGAGTGAGTGACAGGCTGGTCACTCTGGCTGAATTCCATGTCTCCCAGGTGGTCCAGCTGGAGGAGCTTCTGGCTGAGCGGCACTCCGTGTTTGTGGTGGGCAGTGCGGGAACTGGAAAGTCGCAGGTGCTGAGGTCCTTGCACAAGACCTACCAGATCATGAAACGCCGCCCCGTCTGGACTGACCTCAACCCCAAAGCAGTCACCAGTGATGAACTCTTTGGCATCATCAATCCGGCCACACGAGAATGGAAGGATGGTGAGAGCGGGATACAACTAAATCAGCCCCTTAGGCAGAAGAGAATGCAGTAGGGTGAATGCAGAGGAGGGGACATTGGGCTGATCTGTATCAGGTTAGAAAAGAAGGTGGAAAGAATCAAAGAAAGGAAACTGATTTTGGCTTGGAGGGGAGCCTCAGCCCTTGGGATAGTCTCTTTCCTTGGGGACTCTTCAGCTGCCTCTTGAGAGAGGGCACCTTAAAGAGGATAAAGCAAGGCAGGCATTCTCAGATACAGTTTCGTGATTCTAGAACGCAAGTCATGGAGTCTCTACGTTGCCTGGCAGAGGGTCTAAGACGAGGGTAGGATAGGGAAGCCTACTGCTCATTCTGAAAGGAGCAGTTCAGTCTAGCATCCCTCAGAGGGTACCTCCCTATCAGCACCGCCCCAGGAGTGATGGGGAAGCTGCTACAGAAAACTCATCTCAGGAGGATCCTAGAACCATGGTCCCTTCCACAGTAAACCCATGCTCACTCGGTGCTGACCTCAGCCTCACCTTCAAAGAATTAAAAATCACTGGTAGATGTTGGAAAGTGTCTCCTGTCACTGGGAGAGAGCAGAAGAGAAAATGGAGAAAACTCTCTATGAGCTGATAGGACCTCTTTCTAAAACAAATGTGGCTTCTGTAATGAGGAAATCTCAGCTCCATCCTAACACCCCAGTGTTAGTAGTCGTCCCAATCAGGGTCAAACTGCCTGGACTCCTCTAATTTAGGACCTTCCATCAGAGGCCTAGAACAGTGGGATTTAATGAGCAGCCTCTCTAATTTTTATTTCACTATTAATGAGGCTTAATATACTTTCCTTCTTATTGGTCTTAGTAATTGGCTCTTTTGTAATTTTATTCCTCCTTATTATTTTCTTATCAGTTTGTAAGAACTTTTTTATATACCAAAGACATTAACCCTGTATCTGTTATATTCACCACTAACGGTTTTTCGCTGTCTGCCATTTGTCTACAGACGCTTCATGGCATGTTTACCATGCACTTTTTAAGAAGGAAATATGTCTATCTAGTCTTTTTAGCACCTGGAATTCCTATTTGGTTTATAACTCTTTCTAACTTTAAGCTATATAGTATCATAAATTTGGTCTAAAAGGTTCTTTTCACATTAACATTTTTTATTCATCGAGAATTTATTTGGGGGCTTAGTATGAGGTAAGGTAGAGAATGAACTTTATTTCCTTCCAGATGGATAATTGATTGTGACAGCACCATTTATTAAGTAAACTGTCCTTTCCCTCTTGATTTAAATTCCAACGTGTCATATATGCAGTTGTCCCTTGGTATCCATGAGGGATTGGTTCCAGGAACTCCTATGGATACCAAAATCCATGGATGCTCAAGGCCTCATCTAAAATGGCATTGTATTTGCATTATCCTAGGCACATCCTCCCATACACTTTAAATCATCTTTAGATTACTAATAACACCTAGCACAATGTAAATGTTGTATAAATAGTTGTAAGTACAGTGTAAATGCTATATAAACAGTTGCTGGTGTGTGGCAAATTCAAGTTTTGTTTTTTGGAACTTTCTAGAATTGTTTTTTTCTGAATATTTTCGATCCATGGCTGGTTGAATCCACAGATGCGAAACTCGCAGATACAGAGGACCAATTGTATTGACATCTGATTCTGGGTTTTCTGTTTTGTTCCACTCACCTGTTTATCTAATCCTATGCTAATGTCATTCTATCTAGGTTATAATCATTTTATATCATTTTCATGTCTGATGAAGTAAATCCCTCCTCAATATTTTTCTGTAATTTCTCGGCTAGTCTTAGGCATTTCTTATTCCATATTAAATTTAAGCTCACATAATATAATTCAAATTTTAAACAGTGTTGGAATTTTAATTAGAGTTTTATTAAATATACACATTAAATATGGAGAAATTGAAAAAGATTTATAATAATCATAAAACTGTATTCACTAAATGAGAACTTTCAAGTAAGTGGAATATAACTTTTTTTTTTTCTTTTTTTGTGGTACGCGGGCCTCTCACTGTTGTGGCCTCTCCTGTTGCGGAGCACAGGCTCCGGACGCGCAGGCTCAGCGGCCATGGCTCATGGGCCCAGCCGCTCTGCGGCATGTGGGATCTTCCTGGACCGGGGCACGAACCCATGTCCCCTGCATCGGCAGGTGGACTCTCAACCACTGCGCCACCAGGGAAGCCCGAATATAACTTTTTAAATATTTTAAGAGAACTTGATAAAAGTAGACATATAGTGGATTATATTAATACACATTTTTCAAAATTAGAAAGATTCAGTAGACAGAAAAATAAGTATAGACATAGAAGAATTAGGAAATGCATCCATCAAACTCAGTGTAACACGCTGATATAGAACTTTGCATCTTGTAAATAGAAAATATTCCTTTCTTGGTAGGCTCATGGAACATTTCCAAAAAATTAAAGTTTAGTTGGGCACAGAAGAAATTGTAATGAATTCAAAAGTATCAATTTTCACACCACATTGTTTGATACTAATACAACAGAATTAGAAACAAATAGCAAGAAAATGACCAAAAATAATTTTACTATTTGCAATCAAGAAACAGTAAGCCCTGGATTAAAGGGAACATTAAATTGCAACTCCTCTTGGAAGCAATATAAAGAAGAATACTTCATACAGAAACCTCTGGGACACATCTAAAGCCAATAAGAAAAAACTCAACTCTAAATAATTACAGAAGGTAGGATAGAAATAAAGGAAATCAGTATCCATCCTAAGAAATTATTCAAAGAGTAATAAACTAAACCTGAAGAAAACTGGGAAGAAACCAATAGAGATAAAAGCTGAAATTAGTGGGAAGGAACAAAAAAATATAGGAAGGATAAATAAATATAAATACTGGTTCTTTGTAAAGACCAATAAGTCCATTGTAAGCATGATTAATGGGAGAAAGAGAGAGTAAAAGTATGTAAGATTAGGAATTAGAAAGAAGATATAACAGTAGATATAGACAAGATTAAAATGGAAGAGACACAATTAGATGATACATATTCGAAAAACTAGAAGAAATAGATGATCCACTATCAAAATATAAGTTTAACAAAATTTACTCAATAAGAACTAACACAGCATTGTAAAGCAACTATGATAAAAACTTATTGAAAAAAAGAATTAAAAAATTCACTCAATAAGAAGTAGAAAAAGCAATGAAAAGGAAAATCTTAAAATAGTAGCTGAATAAAAGAAAGAGAAAGAGATAAAAGAAAGAGAATTCCAAAATCATCAAAGGACACCTCTTAATTCATTTTATGAAGCCCAAATAATCTTGATATCAACCTTTGTGCAGAACCAAAAACAATAGCCCAATTTCACTTATTAATACAGATTTAGAAATTCTCAATAAAATATCAGTAACTAAAATCTATCAGGATCTCAAAAGAATAATAATACATTCTGACCAAGTAGCATCTGTTCCAGGAATGTCAGGACAAGTCAATTACTTTTAAAGTATCAACATAAAGCATTGACAAATTAAAGGATAAAATAATTTGATCAATAAATAGGTGCTAAAAACTCAGTAGCCATTCCTAATTTTAAAAATTCTAAGTAAAATAGGAATAGAAGGCAATCCCTTAAGTACAATTAATGCTCTTTACCTAAAGCCAAAAGGAAAAAAAGAGCATTCTGAATGATGAGAAAATAAAGCCAGTTCTATTAAAACCAGAAATAAGCCAAGGAGACCTATTACCAACATTATTATTCAGATATGCTTGGTGGGATTCTGGAAAATGCAGTAAGACAGGAAAATGCAATACATCTTATAAATTGGAGGAAAGGAGATAATTATTATTTTGGTGATTATACCACTTTATACCTATAAAACTCTAGAGACACTATTGAAAAATCACTAGAATTAATAAGCATATGTATTAAAGGTAACTATAAAATAAAATACACAAAATTTGAAAGCTTTTTTCTATACTAGCAGTCGTCAACTAAAACTGAAAGTCAGGGAAAAAAATTCCATTAACAATAACAATAAGAACTGAAATGTTTAGGGATACATTTAGCCAAAGAGATACATTGAAAATGCTGTAAAAATTTATTAAGGAACATAAAACAATATTTGAATAAAAGAAAAGACATACCATATTATTGATTGGGAAAGCTTAGTATTAAAAAAAATCAATTCTATCCAAATTAAGAGATAAATTTCATGTAACGCCAACTAGAATCACATAGGGCCTTCTCTCAAAGCCTGCGTTTGGCAGGATTTTCCCAGGCCGCAGTTTCAAAGGATGAAAACCTTACCTAAGAAGGTTTTATGTAATTCCATCACGTCACAGTTGCCTGTTGAAATGGTTCACTGGGTCCCTTGTCAGTTAAAAAGTAGTACCATCAGGTTTCCTTCTTGTTTTGCTGTTGCTGCTGTTCTTACAAAAAGCTGGGCCAGAGCACAGAGAGAGTGGAACCTTGGGAGTGGTCAGATTCTTAATAGTGTAAGTTACAAAGCCATTTCTGACCTGCCTATGTACACCTCCTTCTGAGTCTTGTAGCTGATAGGAAAAGGCTGTTTTAAGAGGAAGAAGCTTGATGGTGACCTGGAAATTAAGATATCCATGGTTCCTCTTAGGATTGTTCTCTTCCGTCATGCGGGAGCTTTCCAGCATCACCCATGATGGGCCCAAGTGGATTCTACTTGATGGTGACATAGATCCAATGTGGATCGAGTCTCTGAACACTGTCATGGATGATAACAAGGTACCAAGGGGGAAGGGGACCCCACCTCATCCCTAATCATCAATGAAACCAGTCCCTAGGCACATCTAGAAATCTTGATTCCACACAGGACTGGCCCCAAGCAAGGCATCATTACTGCTGTCTTTATTTTTTCCTGCTTTATTGAGATATAACTGACATATAACATTGTCAATATATAATTGATATATAACACTGTGTAAGTGTAAGGTGTACAACGTGATGATTTGAAATATATATAGCAAAATGATTACCACAAGGTTAGTTAATACCTCCATTACCTCACATAATTATGTGTGTGTGTGTGTGTGTGTGTGTGTGTGTGTGTGGTGAGAACTTCTAAGATCTACTCTTAGCAACTTTCAAGTACACAATACAGTGTTATTAACTCTAGTCACCATGCTGTACATGACGTTATTCATCGTGTAACTGGAAGTTTGTACCCTTTGACCACCTTCACGCATTTCCTCTGCCCACCCCACACCCCCATCCCTGGAAACCACCAACCTACCCTCTGTTTCTATGAGTTTATTTTTTTAAGATTCCACATATAAGGAGATCATATAGCATTTGTCTTTCTCTGTCTGACATTTCACATACCATAACACTCTCCAAGTCCATCCATGTTGTCATGGATGAACCTGGAGAAGGATTTCCTTCTTTTTATGGCTGAATAATACTCCACTGTGTGTGTGTGTGTGTGTGTGTGTGTGTGTGTGTGTATCACATTTTCTTTATCCATTCCACCATCAACAGACACTTAGGTTGTTTCTACATCTTGGCTATTGTAAATAATGCTCCAGTGAACATGGAGTGCAGATAGCAGATAACTCTTCAAGATCCTGATTTCACTCACCGGTATCTTCGGTAGACATCTTAGAACTGATTCATCCCATAGAGCAACTTTCACTTTGTTCAGTGGCACTGCCATCACTCACATGTTTTTAGTATTGTTGTAATTTCCTTCAGAATCTTCTGCATACAGGTTAATTCAATATTTAGAGCTGAAAAGAATCTGAAATCATTTATTCAAATCTTTAAAACTGAGATCAGAAACATTCTGAGCCCGTCATGCATCCTCAATGGTGACCAATCTTTATCCATGGAGAATACGTTTTATTTTTTATAAACAATGAAAACTGAATGCCAATAAAGTGGCTGTTAAGCTGGGAACTGTTTCTAAACTTGTTCATAAAGCACATCTAGGCTAGACGTTTTACAATGGTTTCAACGTTTACAGAATCATTACAATAAGTGTGTGCTCTTCCAAAAGAAACAGGAGTTGTATGAAACCTGAGCCTTTTCCTTTAATTATCCTACTTTTTCATTATGGTCTAGTTCATTCAAATCATTGACATCCACTTAAACTTTTTAGATAGCTTTTTTCCTGATTCAATGCACACAACAGGGATGGAGGTAAAGGGGCCACAGAAGGAAAGTGACAGGATTGTTGCAGAAAATTTAGAAAATACTTATAATCACAAAGAAGAAAATAATCATCCTAATTCCTATCAGGAATAATAGCCTAACTCCCCCTAGCTGGCCATGTGACCTAACTCCTCCCCACCTGCCGTGTCCCTCCTCCTGTGTCCAGGTGCTGACCCTGGCGAGCAACGAGAGGATCCCTCTAAATCCCACAATGAGGCTCCTCTTTGAGATCAGCCACCTGCGCATGGCCACGCCAGCCACTGTCTCCAGAGCAGGTATGGCCCACGAAAGGACAAACCACAACTGCTCAGTTGAAAACGGGTGCCTCTAGGGATACATATGACATTGCTCGCTCTGAAGGTAGCTCCAAACAGGAGCCAGACATTGATCATCCAAAACCCCGGCCTGAATCTCAGCCCTAATCCACACCCACGAAGGTGAGCCAGTGCTCTACAGCCAGGACCATGTGAGCGTCTCAATTCAGAAATGTTACGGTAATGGGAAGGGATTGGCCCCTGAGCTGAACAACAGTCCTCTGCACATAAGTGCCTCAAATTAGGCTACTTTCAGGCCAGTTCTAGCCTCCATGAAGGCTAATGAAGATGATTGAGCATTGCAATTTCTCACCACATCCTGGTGGAAAATAATAACTTTATACATTAACTTTCCTGGGTGGGACACGGTTCCATCCTTTTAGGGGCCACCATGCGATCTGCACCCTTCCTCACCATGACAAGTATTGCTAATCAATCACAGCCTGCTTGCCTCCTGAGCCTAGACTTGGCCTCAGGATCCTTCTCAACACTGCCTTCCATCAGCTATTATCAGTCAGTCGGAGTTGATCCCAATAGCAAACCCATTTGCCCTCTCAGACCTCGACCAGATTTCTGTTCTTTTCAAGCCCAGCCTTCAGTACATTTTCTAAACAGAGAAAATAACTCTCTGAAATGAAGAATATCCTGAGGTCTATGGAAATGTCACTAAAGTGTATCCTCTATGCTCCCAGGGATCCTGTACATCAATCCTGCAGACCTGGGGGGGAACCCTCCTGTGAGCAGCTGGATCGACAAGAGGGAGACCCAGACTGAGAGAGCCAACCTAACCTTTCTGTTTGACAAGTATCTTCCAGCCTGCTTAGACACACTCAGAACCAGGTAGGCCAAGGGGTGAGGAAGGTAACAAGCAATAAAGAGCCTGTTGGCTCTTACCTGATGTCCCGCTGATGTTCTGTCCTGTCCCCAAAGTCAGATGTCCCTAGGCATCCCACCCCGGGTGTGGCAGATGGCAGAGGGGAACACACGTTAGGACGGTGATGGGATGCCTGTTGTCAGTTCAGGCAGGAAGCGAGGTGAGTGAAGAGGAGAGAGATGTAAAGGACCTTTTGGAGGGCTGCAGGGTGTGTCTGGAGGAGGCCGTGGGTGGTGGTAGCATGGACAGCAATCCTGAGACCCTCTGCTTCGCAGGGCATGCAGCTGGCCCTCCTACACGTGACACAGGCCAGATCAACAGGCCTAGAGGTGAAGATGACATCTGTCAGCAACACAAGGGGCCCACTTCCTGTTCCTGGCTGTGGGCTTCCATGGCCTAGATGATACAGGATTGGGTATAATGCATCATTTGACCAGTCCTGGCCCTCTAGACCCTAAGATTTCACTCTTCCTCCAGTGGGTTTGCAAAAGTAAAAGCAACAAGCCCTGACCACTTACCACATAAACAAAATAGTAATTGCTCTTAACCAAAAGGATACTTATTATAGCAAGAATATTATACGTGTCTGCAGAGAAGGGTTCCGGTGTTTGGAACCTGCTTTTGTTTTACATTCTCTTTCTTTGCCATTTGACGCATCATTCAACGAATCAGGTACTCAGCCTCAGCCCAGTTGCACCATCAGAATCTGGTGCTGTAAAGGCAACGTGACTCCCAGGGCAAAATGACCCGAGGCACTCTTTCTTCATGTGCCCCGCCCTCCCCCATCAAAATCCACCGTGTTAAGAACGAATTTTATGTAAGTAAAAACTGATATGTGATATGTTTTCAGATATTAAACATTTATTAGTTTTGATTTTGTAAGTTTTATACTTCAGGGTTAATAATTATTTTTCCAAACTTCAGCGCTTTCATAAAGCCTTTAAAAAGCCTTTAACCCCTTGTGGCTTGTGAGCTCTGTGGCCCTGGGATCTAATGAGATAAAGCAGCCGTGGCAGCAAGAGTCTGGAAGCAGGCGGTCGTGGTTAGTGTCTCAGATAGACAAGGGCTGCAAAGAGTTAAAGTGGCAACAAAGGGGGAGGTTTTAGGAAAATAGCATCCCCTATTCTTTAAGGTTTGCTGAGACACTTGTACAATTTATCCTTAACTAAAAATTAGGCCATTCCCCACTCTGGGCATTTAGATACCAAACTCGTGTGTGTGTGTGTGTGTGTGTGTGTGTGTGTGTGTGTGTGCGTGCGCGCGCGCGCGCGCGCCTGTCTGTCTGTCTGTACACATGTGTGCTCGTGTGCAAGCACAGCCTCTGAAACAAACTTTAAAGACTGTATTAAGTCCATCCAGAGAAACATCCCCCACCACCAGTCTCTGAGCCCCGTGGTTAACAAGGAAAAACCCATAGCTGTGGTTGAGGGTGCCCGCTCTGGGTTTCCTTCATGTAATTCTCAATATCCTTATGACGGCCGACCATCCTGCAGATGTGGGAGCCAAGGTCCCATGGTGCTCACTCAGTGCCTCAGCTGGTAGTGACAAGACACTCACTGCAAAGTCCTACTGCTATTTTATTCATCACCGTATTGTAATGCCAGCTTTCTGTGGCCCCGTCACGACAAAGCAATGCCAACACACAGTAATTTTTATATTGAACAAGCAGGGCTCGTAAGGGGTGATTATAAACAAGTTTATTTTGTCTCCCACTGTTCCTTCAAAAACATTTTATGTTCTCCTTCTGCCCCTGGATGAAATCTAGGTCAACATTGCTGATTTTACTGGTCCTTCTTCAGTAATAAAAATGCATCTCATCACTTCTAGTCACACAATCTCACACACACACACGTGCACATGCACGTGCGAAAAATTTAAAAAGAGGCAGTGAAAATTGAAAAAACGTACAAACTCTCCCACTGCCCACATAGCCCTCCACCTACAGTGAGAAAGGACAGTGTTCTTGACTTCTGTCCTTATTCTACCAGTCGCCCCCTTACCAGCTGTAGCTTCTCACCCCTCAAGGTTG
The DNA here is from genome assembly GCF_949987515.2 of Delphinus delphis. NCBI lineage: Eukaryota > Metazoa > Chordata > Mammalia > Artiodactyla > Delphinidae > Delphinus > Delphinus delphis. The sequence goes on from NC_082701.1 coordinate 54,034,396, forward strand.
AAGGGGGGGACGCAGGGAAGAGAGTGATGGGCAGGAAAGGCCTTAATGATGGACCTGGTGTGACCTCATTTACCCCAGCTGTGGCAGGTTTGGAACTGACTCTTTGGAAGCCTTTGTGGGTCGCTTGGACCCCTCCCATCCCTGGAGATCCCCAGTACGCCTTCCCTTGAAGCAAGTAAATGCCTTTCCATCAGCTAGTCGAGTACAGCTCCTCACACAAACCCTCCAGGTTGGACCCCTTCACCAGTATCTAAACAAGCCCACACGCTCACGGCCACACCTGCACCCCAGGGTTAGTGCCCCAGCGAGCACCCTCTGACCCTGCACTGCAAGGTTAGCAGGTCTCCCCGGGGATTTCCAAGCCTGGGTCCTAGGGGAGCCCCTTTCTGAGGGTCTCTGTTCAGGATGAGCACCTGCCTTCCCTGTAGGAGGGACACTCGTTGCACACCCAGAGCCCTCCCCAAAGTCCTGTGTGCTCATTTCTAGCCCCTTCAGCATCTACCACTTTGATCCTATAAACCAGGAGTCCCCAACCCCCAGGCCACAGACCGCTACCGGTCCGCAGCCTATTAGGAACCGGGCCACACAGCAGGAGGTGAGTGGCAGATAAGCCAGCGAAGCTTCATCTGCGCTCCCCGTCTCTCCCCATCACCCGCATTACCGCCTGAGCCATCCCCTGCCCCCATCTGGGGAAAAATTGTCTTCCATAAAACCAGTCCCTGGTGCCAAAAAGGTTTGGGACCACGGCTATAAATCCTTGAGAGCACCAGAGGCCAGGTTGTCTGGAATCTCAGTTTGGAATTGGAAGAGTAGTTGGCCTGTACTGTGTCAGCACCTCATCCAAAACTGAGCCTGGGGCAGTTCCATGCTGACATTCTGTTACAAATATGCACTGAAGAAATGAAGGAAAGCCTCCCAAGCACTGAGCGTCTTCGTTACTCACGGACGTAATGCCTAGACTCTTAGACCACTTCACAGCATTGTGGTAAGGACTGCAGCCAGACTCAGAACCAACGCAACACAGAACACTGGAGAGGATGGGACGCCATGCAACTCCGAGGCCCAGTGCTGCCACGTGACTTCTAAGATGGCTGTTGATGGTGTCGTTCATCTTATAACAGTGGAGCCTGTCTCTGTGCGGCCTGTGAGCTCATCCTCCCCAGGAGGTGATGACGAGGGCAGGAGGGGTTGAGTATGTGGGTCCGTGGTGCACTGCATGTGTACGCCTGGTGGGATGAGAGTGCCGTGTGCGTGTGTCTGTGTGTCTGTCTGTGTGTTCCTGCTCCCTTGGGTGTAGGTGCACCTTTGTGTATCTCTGGATACCTGCCTTTCAGCCAAGACCTCTAAACCAAGATGGAAAGTACAAGTTCAGGTCAAGACATAGTCACAGAGCTATATTTATGAAAGAGAGAACTTAGTCATGTAAATCACCTCTGTCCTGGCCCACTCTGCCTCCCCCAGACAAGACTCTAGCCCCAGAGAAAACATTTTCAATGTGTTTGAATTGAGGGCACTCCTCTGAGCTGGAGAAGTGGAGGAACAGCCTCAGAATTGCACCCACCTTGGCCTGTAGGTGATTTTTGCCAATTGAAACAGTGGCACTGTGAGATATTTACTCGTTTTGTTGCAACTTCCTACATTCCTCAAGGACTGGAGCGGGGGTCGTGGCAGGGGGGCGTCCTCAATGTTCAGAGAAGGGAAGGGGGGGAGGGCATCAGAGGAAAGGAAGATGAGAAAAGGGATCATCTCAGGAGGGCTCCTGTCCCTTCCTTCTTTGCAAAGGGAGCAGACCCCCAAACAGCTGATGAAAACAAAAGCTTAAGTAGCACCATGGGCCTCTATAATACCAAAGTTTTTGCTGCTGCAAAACTGCATGAACTTGTCAAATCGTGAGTCCACAGACACCAACAGGATTCCATAGCTGTCCAACAATGCATCTAGGATGGAAAAATCCAGTGTTTTAGAGCATATCTGTGTCTCTCTCTGCAGATTTAAGAAGATAATTCCAATCCCAGAGCAGAGCATGGTTCAGATGCTGTGCCACCTTCTCGAGTGTCTGCTGACCGATGAGGACATCCCTGCAGACTGCCCCAAGGAAACCTACGAGCTTTATTTTGTGTTTGCTGCCATCTGGGCTTTTGGCGGAGCAATGGTCCAAGATCAGGTAAGAGGGTGTGCTGAGGCTAACACCCACGCTAACCAGCAAAGATTTGGAAGACAGAACAGCTAAAGTCAGAATTAACACAGAAGCATCAAACTACTTATTTGTCTCTCCCTTGTTCTGCTAAAGGCGTCAGTCCCCTTAGGAGGGCTTCAGGTAGTGAGACAGGTGAGATTGGGCTGTTTTGAGCTGTTGTTTTTTGAGTTAGTGAATGTATCCCTAATTTCTTGGACAGTTGCTGATTGAGTTTGAAAAACTGGAGGTATAAGTACCTTATTTTGCAAGGTGATGTGTGTTTTGTAGGTGGAGTGATGCTGTGCTGTAGAAACTTGAGTAGGGGGAATCCCTTTAGGCTTCTTAAAAACTTTCCAGAACAGGCAGGTACCACTCTGTACCAACCATCACATCTTCATACCCCTGAAACGCAGAGCTGTCCATAGAAGGTTAGACCAAAGACTAATTGACATCTAGGGATAGGAAACCGAAGTAGTATTCATCTCATGGTGTTGGCTGCTGTAGCTTCATGCTGTTTGGGGGTGTCTTGGCATCCTATTCTCTAAGCCTTGTGTATTCCCAACCTTTTCTTTACTTAGTTTCCTCCAAATAAAAGGTACTTTACCTAGAAACAACATATTGGAGGTTAGGCAGACCAGTCTTTTAGAACTGACTAGCTATCAGGCAGTATCATATAGAGGCTGAGAACATGGACTCTGGACTTGAATTCTAACTCTGCCACTTATTACCTGGGGACCCTGGACAAGTAATTTAACCTCTCTCCACCTTACTCTCCCTGTGTGTGCAAAGGAGATGAGGGTGATGATAGTGGTACCCAGTTCCTAGGATGTTTGTAAGCATTAAATGAAGGGATGCTGTTCTAATTGCCCACGTGTAAAGCTCTTAGAATAGTGTTTATTATTAAGGTTCTCCTACCACAGATATTCAGTTTCATAGCAAATATCTGGTGCCTTTCTCACAACAGGGGATTAAACCAAGCTTCAAGTGTTGGAGAGTTATCATTTACTCTTTTTGGTCTGGGTTGATTATGGGCTTTTCCAAATAAAAAGGTAAAAATTTCAGCCTCCCAGGGCAAACCATGTTCTAAGAATCCAAAACGAAGGTGAGCTGGAAGAATTAACAATTAATTTAGAATTAACAATCAGTTTATTCTGTGTTTTCGCGGGCTCTGATTACAACATTCATCCTACCTCCCATTACCCCCTACATGTTCTTGATGCTCACAATTCAGAAAGCAGCTCTCAGAAGCCCCTGGAGGTGTGCCTTTCTCCAGCTTCCTCTCCGGAGCTAGACGCTGGCGGGGAAGGGGGATGCTCCAAGGGCAGGAGGATGCCTGGACTGGGAGTTTGACAGCTGAGAATTTCATGCAGTCTGTGCTGCGGCCCTTGGAGCTTCTCCATGGACTGCTTCTTTCCCAGCTCCACATTCCCCCTTTGAGGCAAGGAGCCAATGCATCCACCAGGATGGACGAGAGCCTCGATGAATGTGCAGAGATCCGGAGCGCAGAGGTTGTGGCTTTCCCTCAAATGCAGTCCCTGACCTTTCGCCTGCTGAAATGTCAGACAGCAACCACCGCTGGGCTTCTCTCTCACGCTGGCGCTGAGCAGGCAGTGGGGTATCAGGATAAAGACTCTTGGTCAATTTTTCTGTCTCCGTGTAGAAAAATTTAAATCCACTCAATTCTTTTTAAAAGCCCGGGAGAAAGCATCCCTCCAGGCGCCGCGGGCTCTGGAGCACATGGAGCTGTTGGCGGCTGTGCTGGCACGTGAGGAGAGAACACAGGAGAAAGCTTTTAGCAGCAGAGACTGTCCAAGCCCCCCACACAGCCTGCATTCAAACCCAACACAAAATAGTGCTGTAAATCAAAAAGTATGAAGCTGGCCAAAATATTTGCATCAGGAACACCAATGGTGCTTATGTTTAAAAAGCTGTTATTAAAGCAAAGCAGAATATAATACAAAATACAGCCCATACTTGGGTAGAAGTTCTACTAAAAAAGGGAGGGGTGGATCCTGGCTAAATACTTTGCAGCAATCCCAGGGAATTATCTCTCAGAAGTAAATGATCTCTCAAGAGAGCACCAGATTGGGCAACTGAGAACCTGGGTTCAACTCCCAATTCTGCCATTTGCTGCCAGAGGTGTAACCTTTGAGCTTTTGTGTTTTCATACATAAAATAGGAGTAATTTTCAGTAGCCCGGTTGACTTAGAGCATTGTGAAGACCAAATGAGGTGATATTGTGTTCCAAACTCTGCTACGTTGTACCACACTGTGTGCCAGTACAGACTTAGTGCAGGAAAGGGACCAGAGAATTGTCACAACCTTAAGGAGATGGGGTTCAGAAGGGGCCTCTTCATTGAGGTCATTGCTGACGAGTCACTCAAAGAGCCAAACTGAGAAAAGGCCATGGGATGACTCAGCAGAGGTGACCTTGTCTTTCCAGTGTCCAATTACAGTAGACGGTGAGGTCAAGCACCAGATTGCAGGAAGCCAGACAGTGTTGGTGTAGCCCAGCTAATGGCTTGGCTGAGAAACTGACGGGGTAGCTCAAGGTGGAACTGGGAGTGAGGAAAGAAGGTGCACCCAACCTCCTTCTTTCTAGAGATGGTCTTTGTCTTGGATTCTCCATATAAACTTAAAAGATGATTTTCATTAGGAAGTTAAAAGGTCTTCAAGAATTTTATCCAAAGGTAGACAGCTAATATGTTTTCATGAGTAAATATTGTCAGCCAGAAAACAATTGGTGTCAGGTAATACATATATGTTAAGCTTTGTTTTTTCATTTAGTTTTCATTTAGTTTTCATTGGGAATGGTTTTCAATAGCACTCTTAGCTCTGCCGTGGTGTTTTGGGGAGGGAAGCGCTCTTTTCCATAGTGTAATTCCATTTAAGAGATTATCTAAAAGTTAGTCTTTTTAATTCATAGGAAGATTTTAATATCTGAGAGTACTCGAATTAAGGGTATAAACTTCCCACACCTTCTGTTATGACAGATAAAAGCACAGAAAGGACAACCCTTGAAGTCATGTAATGTTGGTCATTTTAATTTTTTGTACCTATTTTAAATTCTGTTAGTATATTTACTTCATTGTAAATATTTTTTAGGGTACCTTTGTATTTTGCTTTGACCTTGGTTCTGTGATTTGGATGTCAACAACTTCCCCCAAAAGCACCAGAATGTTAAATTCTAATGTCGTGATCCCAGTCTGGGTTATTCACCTTTAATCCTGCTTTCAGTTTCTATGTGCACAGCAGTATTTTTAATAAAGAATTACACAGAGGAAAAAAAAAGAATTTTATCCATGAGTCAAAAATGGAGGTTTTTTTCCTAAGGCTTCTGATTGCGAGAACAAATATTGAGAAGATAGTGTCCTCTTAATCTGAATTCAGATCAGAATAAGAACAGCAAACAAATCTGTCATTAGGCCTATTTCCATTCTCTTTTTAAGGCAAAAGAATTCAATTCTATTTACCTAATAGACAGCGAAATGAGTGCCATTTCTTCCAAGTCCGGATTCATTGCCATGCGCCCAGCTCCGTGGTCTGTCCTCCTCCCCAGGAACATTTCCTAAAATGCCCAATCTGGACCTCTTCCCTTTTTAGGATTTTTCCTAGGTCTGTGTGCTCAAAGAGTGGGTTTGCTCCCCTAGAGAGTTGCCAGTAGCAGCGGGTATGTTTGGGATGTTTTTTTGTGTGTTGTGTTTCAGTTTGGACTCACTGGCTTGAGTACACGGGTGCACAGCCCCATCCTTAGGGGCTCATGATCTAACATGTATGCATATATAGTGCTACCTATTCCTTCCGTCAGAAAGACCTGTATACCTTTGTCTCTGCTTCTCCTAGATTTTTAGAATTTTAGCTCTTGAAAGAAATTTAGAAATACCCTTTCCTAGAATCAGATGAGAAAACGGAGGCATGGAAAGATGTGATTTGTCAGTGGTTATGTGCACGACTCCGCAGCTGAGGCTCTTCTCACCGCACCATCCTGTGCGCCCACGTGTCAACAGCCACCATTTTATTCCTTCCATCCCTGACTGCTGTCCTGGACATTGCTCAGAGCCTTGGGAGTCTAGGGGGACCGGGGTGGATCTGTCTCTTCAGGAGATCTTGGCTGCACTTGCCCATCTTGGGGCCATAGGCTCCTACTCTCCTCTGTGTTCTTACACCTCCCTCCCTCACCCTCCACCTGCCAGTGCTCTGAGATGCATAATGCCAGGGCGACCCAGCCACCTGGTCAAGCAGGGGCACATGTACATGCTCAAGGGAATCCCCTGCTTAGCTGGGCCTTGTCAGGGTCGATCCTCGGGGGATAAGCAGGAGCCCTCTTTGCTCCCGGTCCTGACCTTCTGCCCGATGCAGGGCAGCCTCTCCAGGCTTCTTGTGCTCTGCAGAGCCTTGACTCCTGACCTGCTTTGATTTGGCAGCTCGTGGACGACCGGGCAGAGTTCAGCAAATGGTGGCTGACCGAGTTCAAAACAGTCAAGTTTCCCTCCCAAGGAACCATCTTTGACTATTACATAGACCCAGAGACCAAGAAATTCGAGCCTTGGTCCAAGCTCATCCCCCAGTTTGAATTTGACCCTGAGATGCCTTTGCAGGTGAGTGTGGCTGAGTGACCAAGGACGTGCAGTGTCCCCAGGATCTGCAGTGGCTCTAGCGGCAGCCCCTTATGGATGTCTGAAAGGTTTAACCTCACTAGGAATTAGTCATCCCCAGCTACTTGTCTTTTCAGAGGAAATTATAGGTGCAATGAAGTCACAAGATCTCCCAAAGCCTAGGTAACTTAATTACCAGACCCTCACATCCTTGGAGGAGAAGAAGGACGGCCAGGGCAGAAGATTCTAAAAGAGAGGCCACAGGGAGGCAGACAGCGCTGGCAGAGGGGGAAGGGCCTGCTCTCTACCCAGAGCATGAGTTAGTAGGAGGGTCTCACTGGCTATTAGGGGGGCCCTCCTCCCCAGGGTAGTGAGCTCCCCGACCCCAGAGGAATTCCCTCCCCTGAAATGCTCCGGAACAGCATCTGTTTCTCCCACGAGCCCCCGGCACACTCATCCTGTTCCCACTCCAGGCCTGCTTGGTGCACACGAGCGAGACCATCCGAGTGTGCTACTTCCTGGAGCGGCTCCTGGCTCGGCGGCAGCCGGTCATGCTGGTAGGGACCGCGGGCACCGGCAAGTCGGTGCTGGTGGGAGCGAGGCTGGCCAGCCTGGACGCCGAGGAATACCTGGTGAAAAACGTGCCGTTCAACTACTACACCACGTCAGCGATGCTGCAAGGTCAGTGTTACGGAATACATCAATAAATCGTGTAATCGGTCCCGCTGCTCACTGCTCACAAAATCAATTACATACTTGCAAATGGTGTCAACAGAAGAAAAAGGTGCCTTTAATCAGAATGCTGGCAATCTGAGGAGATGGTGGCCTCAGCGTCCTCCAAAAACCATCTCCCAAGAGTCTGCTCAGCCATGAAACTTTTTAGAGAGACAGAGAGAAGTCATCTCAGTTAATCACTGAGATGGGGGTCAGAGTCCTCGCCACGCCCCACCGTGTGCAGGCTTGTCGGTGCCTTGTGATCTTCCTCTAGGTGTTATCTGTTCACACAGTTTGGTCACACAGTTGACTTGCGAGATGACTGAAGGGGAAGCCAGGGAAGAGATCTGGTCATCTGTTAATTACTTATTCTCCATTTCTACTTCTTTGATCTAAGGGAAGAACTGAGGGGTTAGGCAAGGCATTGTATGATTAAAAGATTTGAAAGCTGTTCTTGGGTCACAGGTGAGCAGAGCGTGTGGGCGCCTGGTTTAAAAGTTAGTTGCAATCGATTTGCTCAAGTGACAGGAAAAGGGGCTTCTTGCTGAGAGCGGTTTCCTGCAAGGAGCTGCTTACATAAGGGGCCCAGGGGGCGTGGAGGAGGGGGTGGGGTGTCTGAGTGTCCACTCCTTCTACGGGAGCTGGAGCTGGAGCAGAAGTCAGGCACCTCCCAGGCTTGACTCCCAGCGGCAGCACTGTTCCTTCCCCTCCCACTCCCCTTCTCTCCTCTCCCCTCCCTTCTGTGTCCCACTTTCCAGCACCTTAGCAAGGTCCCCTTTCCCATCCTTTCTCCCTAAGTGCCTCCCTGGCCTGCTAAATTCCCCTGGGGCGGAATTTCAACAAAGTACAGGTCAGCACCTTGATGACAAAGAAAACAGAAAACCCATTGGAAGATTTCCATGGGCTTGTAGACTTCTGGCAGTGGATGTTCCTCTAGAGATCATTTTATTCACCCCTCATACCTCATAGATGGGGAAACCGAGGCTCAGGAAAAAGTATGTAGTTGCCCAAGGTCACCATCAAGTGGCAAGGCTGGTGTGGCACACCCAGTTTGCTGGCCACATGGAGCGTGCATTTCACTGGGAGTTTACACGTTGGGCTCCCGAGGGGACATGGGTCCTCAGGGTGTGGCTTCAGGGTCCAGGGCTCACTACATAAGATGTTTCCCCCTCGCCACCCACTTTCTCCTTGACCTTCACCTACTGTCGGTTCTCCTTTTATGTAGAAACACTCATCACATTAACCCTAGAAACAGCCTCCTTTTGAAGAAGTGCCCAAGCCAACCTCCCAACAAAAGGAAGGGAGTGACAGGGCTGGGGAGGAGCCCTGCTCTCACCCCTCACAGTGTAACAGCCTTGCCCCACTCTCTGTCCCTCCGCCCGGGCTTTCCCATGTGAGACCACGTGCATCCCCACCCCTAGAATGCACAGTCCACTAAAAACGAGGAGCTCGGCCTATGGGCTGTTTGCAGATTGGAAAGTTATAAGCCAAGCCTATACCTGAAAGTGAACCTGGTCTGGTCCTTCTGTGGCCCCTGCTCAGTGTGAACCACAGAGTCAACGTGTGGTGCTGCCAGCACTGTGCTTTCCCCAGTTCCCATGTGAGACAACAGCTCACTCCCCACCTTCTTTCTGCACCACTTTGCCAGCTCTTCCAGGGTTGGGATCCAGCCAGCTCCTCATGCTAGTGGGGGCTGCACTGTCTCTACCTCTCACAGCAGGTTAGCGCCTGAAGCTTGTGGATGGAAGTTAAGGTCATCCCCTCAGCAACAGGGAGACTTCACCTCTTTGTCAAATCAGCCTCTGGGCTTCATCCGCTGCTGGGCTGGTAAAAGTCTCACACCTTCGGTCCCAATCTAGCAATTGACTGTCATTCCCGCCCTGATAACAAGACAAACTGAAGTGATGGAGACTTGTATTAGAACAAGTAGTTTGTCAGTGATGTGAGCATCTTCTGTTTGAGAAAGAACATTCCGATTTTCTTCTGCTTTTCACAATGTGAGCAGTTACAGACACGATACACTTTTAAATTTAATTGTTTTCTTAAGTCTACACAATCAGCGAAACCAATCAAGCCCTGGTCTGTGTGTTTACCAGTTTCTGACGTGTAATGACTCCCACCATGACCAATTTCAGGCGACCCCCACCATGTCCGTGAACATGGAGTTGGGAAGAGAAGCACAGCAGAGTACCATGCATCCTATTTCTGCTCTGCAGATTCAGTAGGTGGACATAACCTCAAGAGCACAGATAATGGTAAAATGTAGTCACATAATTTTCACATGATGAGTTTTGAATATTCATTACCTTAGTTTTTAATATAATTTACTTACTTGTAAGTTTATCTAATTTATGTTTTTAAATAATGGCTGTGTTGAACCACCAGCTTACTAAGTTCCCTGTTTTTTTGTTTTTTTGTTTTTAGATGTTGGGGGTAGGAGTTTTATTAATTAATTTATTTTTTTTCGGTGTTGGGTCTTCGTTTCTGTGCGAGGGCTTTCTCTAGTTGTGGCAAGCGGGGGCCCCTCTTTATCGCAGTGTGCGAGCCTCTCACTATCACAGCCTCTCTTGTTGCGGAGCACAGGCTCCGGACGCGCAGGCTCAGTAGTTGTGGCTCACGGGCCCAGTTGCTCCGCGGCATGTGGGATCCTCCCAGACCAGGGCTCGAACCCGTGTCCCCTGCATTAGTAGGCAGATTCTCAACCACTGTGCCACCAGGGAAGCCCCTTAAGTTCCCTGTTTTAACAGTCAGCTCTCAAGAGGCAACTCCAGCAAACCACTAACTTCATCTTGACTCCATGACACCTCAGCCACCATCAAGCTACACAATGTCATAACCTGGCACTGTCATGTACTGGCACCGTCATGTTCACACCCGGCAGCGGTCATAAGCAGACTTCACATGCCTGGCTGGTTCACATCCTAACACTGTTTTGCTACTGAACATATCTACCTCTACACTTACTTGCAAGCCTTGAGTCCAGTGACTGATCAGATTATCAGGTCTGCCCACTCTTACTACTACTATAACTACACTGATAATAGTAATAATAATAACTGATATTATCAAACATTCGCCAGGGATGTGTCAGGCGCTAACCTGAGATTAGACTTTTACACGTTTTTAAATGATTTAATCTTGTACAACCTTGGAAAGTATTTGTATAACCCCCATGTTATAGATGAGAAAACCAAGGCACAGAGAAGTTAAATAAGCTACTTGAGGCTACACAGCAAGTGTGGTGGACCAGGGTTTGAACCCAGACAGTCCGACTTCAGATCCTGTGCTCTTAACCATTAGGCTATACTACCTCCCTGATAAGAAACACTTTGGAAACTGAAATAAATATTTGATAATATTCCTCTTATTATTAGTGGTACTATTTGAGTCGTCTAGAGAAATTGTTTTCTAGAGTCCTGTTATAATGATTTTATAATGTAAAAAAATGCTTTCACCAGAGAGTGAAAATTCATAACCAAGGAAAAGGAGAGGAGTGTCCTACTCCTGACTCTGAAAAATACTGGATTCCCTTGCTTGGAACCTCCCATCCATTACTTTAGTCACAGGCCAAACAAGTTTTCTTATCTGGCTTCTTAGCTGAAAACATTTTAGAAGCAACAAAATGGCAGGGAAAAGGGTGCTACCAACAATTAGAAAAGTGGGAGCAAAGAGCCTGATATCCAACAGGAAATAGAAAACATAAAAAGGAGATGCAGGAACCCAAAGGGTAGCTGCTCTGGCATCAGAAAGGTGGCAAACTGTCCCACCCACGTCAGGAGCCCATCACTCTTTTGAAGCCCAACATTTTCATTGCTGTTTGTACTTAAGACCCTTGGAATTAAGAGAAGATTCAATGTGATGTGGTGTAGTCTGCTTTAAAGGCCAGATAGTATACCCAGACAGATGTGCAGAAAGTGTGTTTATAATGTGTCTGTAATGTAAAAGATGGGAAATAGCCTAATTATCCATATGATGGAATGCTAAGCATTGTTAAAAAAGAATGAGGAAAGTCTGTATGAATTGAGTTGGAACCATTTCCATGCTCTTTATTGAGTGAGAAAAGCAAGATACAGAACAGTGTATATAGTATGCTCCAAAGTATATCTTGTTTAAAAAGAGATAAAAGTTTGCATACACACACACACACACACACACACACACACACAGTCATACATCTATGCTTGTATGGACTAAGAATATCTCCAGGAGGACACACAAGAAACAGCAGTTGCCCCTGGCAAGGGGAACTGGATGCTAAGAGTGGGATGGAGAATGACTTAAACTTTTTAAAAATTATGAAATATTTCAAGCATGCAGAAAAGTACAGAAAATAGTGTAACAGATGCCCATGTACCCACAACCCAGATTTCACAGATGTTAACATTTTGTCATTTTGCTGTGGATCTTAGCATTTTAAGTACAGCCAACATACCACCCCCATCCTTTCTTCTGTCTTGCCCCTCATTAGCCGGACTAGGACCACTAGAGTTGATGTGCATTACTCCAAATTTACGCTTTTGATACATACATGTACCCATAAAATACACCATGTTGTTTTGTGTATTTAAATTTTAAATATGTATCATACTGTAACTTCTTTGGCAACTTGCTTTCTTCATCACTGTCTGTTTTAATGCATGCAGAACGTTTTCATTGGTTTTTCACTGCTGCATAGAATTCCCTTGTGTGAATAAATCACAGCTCTTTTATCCATATTCCTACTAAAAGGCAGGATAATCTTTTAACCTTTTCCTTTTTTTTTTTTTGCGGTATGCGGGCCTCTCACTGTTGTGGCCTTTCCCGTTGCGGAGCACAGGCTCCGGACGCGCAGGCCCAGCGACCATGGCTCACGGGCCCAGCTGCTCCGCGGCATGTGGGATCTTCCCGGACTGGGGCACGAACCCACGTCCCCTGCATTAGCAGGTGGACTCTCAACCACTGCGCCACCAGGGAAGCCCCAACATTTTCCTTTTTAAAAAACATTTTTTGAGTTATATTTGACATACAATACATGGCACACATTAAAGTATACAATCTGATACATTTTGAAATATTTACCCATCATGAAACCATCACTACAATCGAAATAATGAATACATCCATCACTTCCGTGAGTCCCTCACCTCCCTTAGTAATCCCTCCCTCCCTCCCAACCCCCCCCCCAACCCTGTCCTGTGCCTAAGGCAACCACTGGTCTGTTTCTGTCACAGTAGGTTAGTTTGCATTTTCTAGAATTTTATACAATGTATACAATTTTATATAATTATACAATGGAATCATCATACAATAGGCCCTCTTTTTTGTCTGGGTCCTTTCACTCAGCATGATTTTGAGATTTATCCATGTTGTTGAGGGTGCAATAGTTCATTCTTTTCATTCCTGAATAGCAAGATAAAATATGTAAAACACTCAAAATGATTCCTAGCATACAATAAGTGCTCAGTAAATGGAAGCTGTTATTCTAACAATATTAAAATCCTTCTCAACTTTAAAAATCTATAAATATTATGCAATAATCTCTAAGCCCCAACTGCCAGGAACACAAAAAGGAACACAAGCAAACCCCTTTTGCTTGAAAAAGGCATTTAACATAAACTATGCTAAAACAAAAATAATGTTTTTGGAAAAAATGTTCCAGCTTTCAAATGGGCAGTAACTTCACCCCAGCATGTCAATTCACTGAGGTCTCCAGGGGGATGCTTTGCAGTTCACTCATCCTGCTAGTCCATTGAATGCCATTTTTCTCAAAATCAGATGTTCTTTTATAGAGAAGGCAGCTGCTTGATACTCCCTGCATCTCTCCACTCTTATTGCATCCAGCTCTGGGGTCTCCATTGAGTACTTTTCTAAACTCAGATTCAAAATTCCTTTAAATGCAAATGCGGGTTGTGTTTCAAGGCATTCACATTGCTCACCAGTGCAGATAGCACTTGCTTTATTTGAAGTTTATACTCTGCCAAACCACTGTATTATCAGTAATGCTTTTGACTGCAAGCCGCAGAAAATCTGATGATAGTGACATAAACAGAGATTCTTTTTTCATGCAACAAGAAGTCTTGAGGTAGGCAGTTGCTAATGCTGAATCAATGGTTCAATGATATTGAGGCTATAGTAACTATTAGTCTCTTAGATGGTACCTCAGGGTAGCAGAATGGCTGCTGCTCCGGCCATCACATCTGCATTCCAAATGGAAAAAAAAAAAGATAAAGGGAAGAGTTAGTGCCCATGTCAGGAAATGATAGTTCTCCAGGAACCCCACTGACTTATGTGTGTGTGTTACTGTTCAGAACTGTGTCACGTGGCCGCCCCAGCTGGAAAGTGACTAAGGAGAAGGAAGTAGGAAATGGTGTCCATCACGGATCTGATGATCTTTATTTTTACAAGATGAGAAAATGAGGCTTTAGAGGTGTTAAGGGACTTCCCTCAAAGTCACACAGTGAGTTAATAGCCAGGCTGTCTTATTTCACTGAGCTACAGTGTCCATCCACTTTGATAAGACAGTAAGTCATGCATCTAAATTTCCATAATAGAATGCCAACTTTGCTTCCATTCATCTGATATCTGGAGCACATGGACGTCTCCGCCTTCGACAATAAATAAAATAGGGCCTTCACGTGGTCATTGAAACTCTCAGACTTCACTTGATAATTCACCAGCAGCTGCACAAATCACAGATTAATAACACTGACACCTTGGCTGAGAGAGGCAGAGGCTGCTCTAAATGCCACAGACGCAGTTGCACTGCTTTCTTTCCCTTTGCTGAGTTACCATTTAATGATCCACCCTTTGGTGTTGATTGAAAGTTAGGACAATAAAAGATAATTTTCAGGGTTTTTTTTAATATCTCCATGCCCATTTTGCAGCATGATACCCCTTTTGTAAGTTTCCACGATATATGCCTTTTAGAATTGAGTGCCTGAAAAGTTTTTTCATACAAAAGTAGAGATGGGTTTATACCAGTGATCTGGGGTGACATGGTTACTGTAATTAACACAGATTTAGTTCTGAGCTTTCAAGGAGGCAGTTCTTAAAGAACAATGTGACCATTTTTATTTGGTTACAGTAACTATGTCATCCCTGATTACTGGTACAAATAAGTTTCTTCTATATTGTTTTGGAATCCCTTTTTAGCCTTTATTTTAATTGGTCTATTTTATGTCTGTTGAAATAACTTAAGCCTTTTCTCATTCATTTTGAAAATATAAGGAATTTTTAAAACTAAAATAATTTGCAATGACCCATAGACAGGACAGTTTAGAAAGGGAAAAGGAGAGGTAAAGAACTGGGTCACAGCATCACTGGGCATATATTTGCAGTGTGAAGCGAGTGAGCCAAAACGATGCTCGTCACTGTCCTGAATTCTGCCATCCAACTGCGATTTGAAGTATTAGTTCAACAGATATTTGAGTGCGTAATTACGCTAATTAGATAGGAGCTCAGGGGTCTGAGTCCTTGTGTAAAACAAATCTCCATCACCTGTTCATTAAAAGTTTAAGGTTGGACAGGACCTTAAAAAAGATCTGATCAAACTCGCGACTTCAAAGGAGCATTACGTTATCACAGATAGACAACGCTCGCCACTTGCCTGAATATCTTCCAAAAAGGAGATGACACAAAATTAAATCATCAAAGACCACCTAGTGGGCAAGACACTCTACTTGGAATGGGGGGAGGGGGTTTCAAAGTATAAGGAAATTGGAAACAACATGTTTCATACTGTAGGGAAACCATTCCATAAATTTTGGCACCTCCAAATTATAGAACACAATGCAGCAATTAAAAATCGTGTTTTGGGGGGTTAGGTATTATCATATAAAGAGGTTTAAAATATGAGAAATGAAAAAAACATATACAGGCAGAATATACAGTATAATTCCAATTTTGTAAAGGAAAAAATCTAACAGAGCAAATAGACTAGAATGAAATACACCAAAATATTGAAAGTAATGCTTACTGCTATAGGTGATAGAATTATGGGCAATTTTCATTTTCATCTTTATGATTTTCTATGCTTTTCAATTTTTATATAATATGTATTATTTTATAATCATACAAAGTATGTTATTTTTTGAAAGAATAAATGAAAAGCCCTTACAATATAACCGAAACATCTTAATGTGAAAAATTGGATAATATGAAAGGAAAATTGTTCAAACACAGATACACAAATCATGTCAGTTCAAAGTAAGACACAGTTAATTATTAATGATCTCTGTCAAAGACATGGTCAGGCAATGAGTTAACTAAACCTGGGATTTCTGAAGGGTGGAAGCCAGGTCGTAGTAAAGTTTAAGAAGTACTTTGCTGTGGTGGTTACATAAGATGCCATAGTCAGACCTGGGTTAGAATCCTGACTTTGCCCTCAGTAGCTGTATGACCTTGGATAAAGTCCTTCTACTTCCCTAAAGCTCAGTTTTCTCATTTGTTGAAAGAAGTTTTTAAAGGTGATGACAATGCATGCTAGGGATGCTCTGAGGGGTCAGTGATATGGTGCACATCCAGTCCTCCACACAAAGCCAGGTCCCTAGTGATGCTCTGTGAGTGAATGAATGCACGGCTCTGGTGCTCAGAGACTGGAGGAATCGTGGGACTGCAGTGGTCAAGGAAGCCCTGGAGAAGGGTTGGGACATAGTGGTTCACAAGCCCTCTCTTCCCCAGTGATATGAAAGAAGCACTGAAATGAGTATCAACAGCCCTGGGTTCTAATTCCAGCACAGCATTTAGCCTGCCTTAGCCTCTGTTTCCTTAGTTACAAAGAGGGGATGATAAGTCTTTCTTTGTCTATTCATGGAGTTCGTTATCATAATAAAAGTCATTCATTCATTCATTCTTTAATAAATTTTTGAATACCCTCCTTTGTGCTAAATAGTATTCTAGGTGCTGGGGTTATGACAGTGAGCCGAACAGAGAAAGATTCCTGGCCTTGTGGAGTTTATAATGTGGAGGAAGGGAGATAAATAAACAAGATGGATAAGAAAGACATAGAGGATATTAAGTGGTAATAATAAGTGTTATGGAGAAAAATGAAGCAAGGGCAGGGAATAGGAGGTGGGGTTTTAATTTGGGCCTGAGTGCCAGGAAAGGGCTTGCTGAGAAGATGGCACTTGAGTAAATAAACGCACAATGGGAGTGAGGGAGCAAACTTCTGGCATTTGGGAGAAGAGGACTGCAGACAGGAAGCAGCCAGAGCAAAGGGCCCGAGGCCGTGAGTGACGAGTGAGTCAGAAGCAGGATGGCTGGAGCAGAGGGAGTGAAGAGAGGAGCAGTGGCAGAGAAAAACGAGATGCGTGGTTCCCCAAGTAACCAGACTGGCTTTTGCTCCAAGTGAGATGGGACACCACCCGAGGGTTTTAACCAGGGGACTGGCACAGTCAGATTTACATCTTACAAGAATACCCCTGTCTGCTGTCTTGAGAATATAGCGGAAGGATCTAGGGCAAAAGCAGCAAGACCATTTGGGGGGATGTCACAGTCACCAGGTGAGAGCCTCGGACAAGGATGGTAGCAGTGGAGACAGTGAAATGAGGTAACAAACAGGAACCCACTTTGAAAATGAAGCAGCTCCTCAGTGCACAATGGTGGTGAAACGGTGCAGGAGGGATGGTGTGAATCAAAACACGGGGCAGCTGCTGCTCCTCCACGTGGCCACAGGCTGACCGCCCAGCCGTTCCCGATGGAGAAGTGCAGTAAGACGCACAGGTGAGCTCCAGGGCTGGGTACGGCCTTGTGTGCAACAGTGCAGAACCTGGAAAGTTGGTGGGAGGGTCACATTTCTTGATATGTCTCATTTGTTTAGTGCCTTCAACATCAACATTTTTGCTGAAATGTAAACCCACTTTTGCTCCTCCAGTTCTACCTGGAAGCAAAAGAACTCACTACTATTCCATTCTAGATGGGACTTGGGACAGAGCTCGGCCAGGAAGGGATCCAGCATGTGTGTGCCTTTCCTAGGGAGGCCTCTCTTTCTCTGGAGTACTTGACATCATCCGTTTGAGATAATCCCGTGCATTCCAAGCCCACTTCTTGTTAGCTGATGTGCTTTTCTCCTCAACAATCCTTGAGAAGCGTAAAAAGTGTAATCAACCCAAATTACAGGGTCTGCTTAATTCCAGGAGTTGATTTGAATATCATTGCTTTGGGAGGAGGAGAAACAAGTCTTCCTAAGGAGAGAATTTCCTATTAGAAGGACTGTTCTCAAAGGCATGTCCTTGACAGCCCATTAATTATATTTCATTTTGACAGATCTCATATATAGTTGTTATATCTTAAGCGGGGGAAGAAGGTGTTGGGTGATTAATTGGTTGATAGTGTATGTTAATTGCATGCTAATTTAATTTAAATTTAATTCATATTTGGAACACTTAATTTAACTCAGGACCAGAAAATTGGAATATTCAAGCTTCTTGAAGGAACTTGTCTTTCCATCTGTCACCTTCATATGTCTGTTGACACCTCCTCCTTGTTTACAAACTTGTTTTTCAAGAAAAGGAATCAGGTGGTTCTTAGAGCCTCCAGCGGTAATAGTATTGGTTCTTGCAATACATAAATATTTAATTGCTTTATTGAAAAAAATACATGTATCTCCAGCCTATTACTTAAATTTGCTCTAAACAAGTCCTGTCAGGCTGGAAAACCGTACTCTTTGATTGCTTCCCTCTGGCTGGGTAATTGAAGAAGCAGCTCCAGGAGAGAGTCTGTACTTGGTTTCCAGAAAGGCACTGAAGATGATCTGATACCTGAAGGCAGAGGGGCGCTGTTCATGATACTGGAAGCTTCTGGGAAATTCTCTGGGGCTCTTGTTTCTGCTTTCCCTCAGGGAACCCCAGCAGGTGAACTCTCTGAGAATACTGTTGACAGAATATCCGGTGTTTCCTCTCTTATAGCAGGGGTGGAAGGAGCCTCCTCCCAGCCCTGGGATGGGCTGCTCCCCTTCTGTCTTAGGTAGAGAGGGCAGGTCTACCCAGGATCTGGAGATACCCAGGATCTGCAGATTTCCTTGGGGGTAGAGTACTAGGCCTTGGGACTTCTGTTTCTAGTCTACAAACAAAGAAAGTGGACCGCAAGTGTGGTAGAAGGGACATGGGCTTTGAAGTTTAACTGGTTTGGATCTGTATCCTGGCTCTACCTTAGAAGAGTTAATTCATTCTTCTGAGTCTCAGTTCTGTCACCTATAAAAGGGGTGATGGTACTAATCTTGTAGCAGTGTTGTAAGGATTCAGTGAGACCATAAATGTCTGTAAAAACCTAACAGAGGGACTTCCCTGGCAGTCCAGTGGTTAAGACTCCATGCTTCCAACATAGGGGGCATGGGTTCCTTCCTTGGTCGGGGAACTAAGATCCCGCAGGCTGCACAGTGAGGCCAAGCAAAAAACACCCTAACACAGTGCGCAGTCAGATGTTCGAAGCCTGGGCACTGCTGTCACCACTCCTGCCTGGTCATCGGCCTCCTTCCCTCTGGTCCTATAGAACTGCCTGCTGCTGGGAGCAGCTCTTGTTTGCACGCTACACCATGGCTTGTCCTTGACATTGGACTGTCTTAGTACTGGCATCTGAGCTTTGAACCTCCTTCCCTCACTCATTGGCTCTCTTCTCAGCTGTCCTGGAGAAGCCTCTGGAGAAGAAAGCGGGCAGAAATTATGGCCCCACAGGCAACAAGAAGCTTATCTATTTCATAGATGACATGAACATGCCTGAGGTGGACGCCTACGGGACTGCACAGCCCCACACCATCATCAGGCAGCACCTGGATTACGGCCACTGGTAAGAGCACACATAAAGGGACTCGGCCGGGTGGGGAACAGGTCCAAGGCCAATCGCTGTCCTGTTGTTGGAGCTGCAGACCTCAGCTCAGCTCTAGCGCCAGATGAGAATTGCCACAGCAAACTGAGTCCCTCATGGGATTCTGTTTCCTGAGTGCTCTTCCTTCCAACAGGAAATTGAGACCCACCGGAAGAGGTTGGTCAGAGAAGGTACTGAGCTCTCATTTAAAGAAAAATGTCTATGTTTTTCCTCAATATTCATCTCTAAAGCTGCCTTCTTCAAGCTCCCAAAGCAGAATTAACCAGTCCCCCTCCCCCCCGTCCCCCCTCCCCCTGTGGTCCTATCGCAGTGAGCAGGGCCTTCGCTGTGAACAGCTAACATTCTTATAGTGCACGTGTGTTTGCGAGTCTCAATAGCCTTTGTCTTTTCAGAGCATCTCACAGGCTCTGATGTTATCTCCTGCAACAGAATAGTTTTTAATGGCAAAAGGTCTAAACTTGCCAGAAAGAAAAAAGCAAGTCAGTGATTTGGGATAACTCTGGCTCATCTTCTACCTCACACTGAATCTACTGCTGCTGAGAAGGAGCAGGGAGGGCCAAGAGGGAGTTCAGAGAGAGGAATTACAGTCATGACGACAGTCACCCGACTTGCCTTTCATTCATTCCTAAGGCCTTTGTTGGACGCGTGCCATGGACCACCATCCACAGTCTCCACACCAGTATTCGAGCAGCTGAAGTCTCCTGGAAAAGATCAGGCTGCTTATTGAATAGTTTTACTTTAGGTTCACGGTCACAAACCTTCAATGGGAAGTAGAAACTTCCTGGAAATTCTACTGTATTGCGTTCATATGTTTACATTTCCACCCTCCAAAATGCCTATTTCATGCCTTCTCCTCTCCCCTCAAACTTCCCACCCGACCTCAGCTGATGGTCACTCCTGCCATCTCCATTTCTAGCTTCCACACCCATACAACTTACTTCCATCCCTGTGCATCTTTTTCTCCCTCCCCTTATTACATTTTCCCTGAGGCTCAACCACCCCCCAGCATCCTGAGTCTACTCTCTCCATCTCTCGAAATCTCACTTCACCTACTAGTTCCCCTATCTCCCGATGGGCTCCCTCATATCAGTGTCTAAACCTGCACAAATTTATCCTACAGTGTTAAAAAATCATTTTCTAATTACTGCTCTGTGTCTCTGCATAACCAGATTCTCCCCTCTGTCTCCACCTCCTCATCTCCCACTCACTCCTCTGTCCACTATGATTAGGCCTCTATTTCCTCCACTTTATTGAACTGTTCCTGCTCGACTAACTGTATCTTTATAGTGAAATCCAGCAGACCCCGTTGGGTCACCATGTTTCTTATCTTCTCTGCAGCACTTGATGTGGTTGACTGCTCTGTCCTGTTGGAAATACTGGGTTCCTTTGCTTTCTGGATACTACACACCCTTGATTTCCTCCTACCTCTTTGACCATCTTTGTGGTCTCTTCTTCCAGCGCTACTTCTATAGATGTTGTATCCCTTAGGAATTTGTCCTAAGCTCTTGTCTCTTCTCAGTTTCTACCAATGTATCTAGACTGTTTTTTACCCCCAAACACATGAATGACCAGGCACATCCCAGCTCACCTTGACAGCACACTTACTTGCCTCTGTCCTCACTCAACTCTCGTCCATGGTTTCTGACTGTTCCAGGTATGATCGAAACAAACTGTCCCTAAAGGAGGTCATGAATGTCCAGTACATTTCCTGTATGAACCCCACTGCAGGCAGCTTCACCATCAACCCACGGCTTCAGGTACAGGAGGAACTGTGACCCTGGGGTCCTAAACACCACCTTCCAGGCTGATGTCACTGGACTATGTGTGATAATTGGCCCCTCCCCTGTCCAGCCTCTTCAAGTGGTAAATCATACAGGATGCTGATTTGCATTTCCAGGGAGACAGAAAAACCCCTAGACCCAGAGTTTTGAAGCTTTTTGAGCCAGAAGGAATCAGGGTTCATCTAATTCAACTTGGTCTTCAGGTTGAGAGAACTTCAGATAGGTGAATGACCCTCCCAAGGTCATGTGCATTCTCAAGATCACATTTAGATTTGGACTCAGATTCCCAGAGTCCAAGTTCCATTCCCTTCCTGCTACGCCATGCTGACATCTTTGACCAGAAGTCCAAAACCCATTAATCATTTTAGGTTCAACCTAAGTTTGGGTTTAATGTGAGAAATGTGGCCAGAATGTAGAATTCAAAGCCCTTCTAAGAATTCTTCACCATCTTATCCAAATCCTGAAGAGGTGATTTCTGTCCTGTGACCACGGATGTCTAACTCGTGGCCTCTTCCATGTGCCTCTGCTCCTCTATCCAGCGTCACTTCAGCGTGTTCGCCCTCTCCTTCCCGGGAGCAGACGCCCTGTCCTCCATCTACTGCACCATCCTGACTCAGCACCTGAAGCTTGGGGACTTCCCGGCACCACTGCAGAAATGCATCCCCCAGCTGATCCGTCTGGCCCTTACCTTCCACCAGAAGATCGCCACCACGTTCCTCCCCACAGCAATCAGATTCCATTACATCTTCAACCTCAGGGACTTGGCCAACATTTTCCAGGTGAGTCCATCGGCTCCAAGACACACTAGGAGGCTTAGCCATGATCCTGTCCCCTCCATTCTTTGCCAAACTCTCAGGCAAAGGCACAGTTCATATGGAGTGACGAATGTACAAGTAAACAGAGTGCTGTGGGGTCTGTGAGGGTCTATTCAACATAATAGAATTCTCTTTGCCCATTAAATTACTTCTTGGTAAGCAGAGTGTATTTATTTCTGAGTTGGTTCCTTCAGGCTGGAGAAGGTTCAGCATTTTGGAGATAATGTCATCTAATGGTTCCAACATGCCTAGAAAAGAAAGTGACACAGAAGTGAGAAAACTATTTTGCAGGCCCTGGTGGTACACCCATCATTCTTGGGATGAAAAATAACATCCCCTAAAGCCTAAAGCCATGTCATACTATTCCAAAGACACCATCCGCCAGCCACTGGGATGCGTCAGTCCTAAAACTTCCAGGTTATTTTCCAGGTCAAAGCCATTTCAGATCCTTCCAGCTGCTCATCTGAATAGTGGTGGCCTATGTCTGCCTGGTGCTTCCAGTTGCTTGCCCCTTCACTACCAAAACCTCCAGAAGGCAATGCAGCAAACCCGGCCCCCTCTTCCCCTTGGCCAGGTACCGCATCCTCTTGTGATAGGTCCACAGCCCCCCCATCCTGGATGAGAATCTGCAGAAACCACTTTTCAGAGAGACCCCGCTCCAGGATAGTTCTGAGCCATTATTGAGGGAAAGTGCCTTTTATCCCAAGCAGAGGCCACATCTGTAGGGAACTATCAACATGATCAGGGAGTGAGGCATGACCCTCCATGGGGATCACATGTGTTTGGGGTTAATTACATTACCTGTGCAGGTAGGACTCTGGGGAACCTCAGACTAGCAAAGGTCCAGACTCTGAGGCCATAGAGCCTGCAGGTTCCATGGTCAAAAGAAGCAGAAACCTACTATTAGTTCAAAGATCCAAGAGTGATGCTCCCAAAAAGCTTACCTGGAGGGTGGACCACAGCCCCACAGCCAGGTTGAGTCTCTGAGAGCTCCTGTAAGCTGGCTCAGGACAGCTCTCCTGGGTCACATGCCTCCCAAGCGTTAACTCAGCTACAAATGAGGAAACACACTCGCAGAGCTTACACAGCCAGCCAGGGAAGGAGCCAGAACAGAACCTAGGTCTTTCAGGTCCCAGGCCAGAACCCCTTTCCACCACGCCATTCTGTCCTTCTCACCCGTTCTTTCTACGAGGAGAACAGCATAAGACAGTTAAGGCAGCAAGAAAGACTCAGCTCCAAGCCTGTAAAACCCACAGCTCCGTGGCCCTCAGACCTGGATGGTGGCAAAGTTTGTGCATTCCCACCCTTATCTCCCATTTACTGAGTATTAATTGAGAAAGACTTCTTTTTTTTTTTTTTTTTATCACACAAGCGGTCTCTGAAATCTCACTGCGACAGGATGAGCTGGGGGCATCCCCATGCGCATCTTCCAGATGAGCAAAAAGGAGTTGAGCCATTTGATCAAATTCACGCTGCCCATAGTGGCAGAACTAAAGGAGAAAGAGGCCTTCGGTCTCCCTCACATGAAGCGCCAGCCCAGCTCCTGCCTGGACAGCGCCTTGTCACCTGTGTGACCTGAGATTCATACTCACGACAACCCTTTGGGATACACGTTATTATCCCAGTTTAACAGAGGCTCGGAGAAGTTGCCAGCTGGTAGATGACGGCATGAATGGCCGTGGAGGTAGAAAAGTACACACCATGTTAGTGGAATAGCAAGTAGGTGGAAGCGGACAGTGACGAGGAGAGGTTGCGAGCAGTGAGATGGGGGAGGAAATTTGAGAACAGGGGGGATCCTTGTAAAAAGTCTGCCTTCAGTCTGTAATAAAGCTGGCGTTTACTGAGCCAGTCCTACACCCTCTGCATCTATTAGCTAATAATTTAATCCTCACAACAACCATATCAGGTAACATACCTGTAGGGCGCGGTCAGCTAACTGCTACGCGGCAGGAAGCGGAAATAAGTTGAGTCATCCTTCCTGTGGCCACTGCGCTTGCGCTAAGTATACTAATGAGGTTTTAAAGTAGCGACCTATCCGATGCTGGCTCACAAATCGCACCATCGGCGAAAGCCAATCACAGAGTGACACATGTTCTTAATCCCTATATAAGCAGACTGCTATAGGATTGCGGGGTCTTCCTTCCATCTTTCTTCAACCAAGCTGTGCTCCAATGAAGTGTGATACGAGAAGAATCTTGCGTGTGGCGGCTCGTTATTCTGCTGGTCGGAAGCGGCCCGCCGCACATACCGATCATTTCCAATTTAGAAATGACAAAACCATGCTACAGGCAAATCAGGTAGCTTGAGTATATTCAGCATAACTGGTAATCAGAAGCCTCATATCAAAAAACTAGACGGGGTCAACTCTACTGTGCCGGGAATTCGGGGTAGCAAACACTTCCTCAGGAAGGAGGGTTCTAGTCCAGCCTGTTTTGGTGGCAACCGTGCAAAGTCAAGGAGGAACCAGGGAGGGGAGATATTGGCATGGGAGGCTAAGTCTGTTTCTTTTCCAGACTCAGGCAGCCTGAGTGGCACCCCCCGGGCTCTGTGTCCCAGCCTGGCCTCCCTGCAGCCTGCCAGCTGTCAGCCCCCTGCCCCAGATGGGGGAAAGTGCATCCCTACCGGAGCCCCTGACTCCCTCCAGCGCCGCCCCTCCTCACCCTCCTCCTCCAGAGCCGAGTTTCAAGGCCACAGCGTGGCTACAACATCCCCCTCCCGCCCCCTCCGGCCTGCTTGTCTGAAGAAGGCCTGACAGAAGAGCATAAGGGGGGGGGTGTTGTCCCCGGGGAGACAGGCGCTGCCTGGAGAACACACTGTTTTCCTCCATCCAGCTTGATCTAAGGCTCAATCATTCAGACCTCCTCTGCACTTCACGCACTCTGTCCAGAAATCGGGCATCAGGACAGAATTTGATAGTGCCCTGAGTAGCAGATATCATTAACCGTTCCCATCTCAGTGCTACACAAAACTAAGATGGTGCAAAGTTTGCTCTTGACGTGCTCTCATCGACTCAGCCCTTAATTGTCAGTCAGCCTGAGTGTTCGGCTGTAACAGGGCTTATACACATCAGCTGATGGTACCCCTCGCTGTAAAACCCAGTCCCGGAGTCAGCATTCCCGGCAGGGCTTCTTCCCGCCGTCTGCACCTCGCACAGGGCTGGTACCTAGGAGACCCGGGAAGGAGACGGGCCGAGATGTATGTGTGGATGGGCCCAAAGGGACCTAATGAGATTTCTCTCTTTTTCTAAAATAAACTTTTATTGAAGTATAGCATTCAAGTAGAAAAGCACACAGGCCATAAGCATAGAGCTTGGTTGTCACAAAGTCATCACAGCTATGTAACCACAACTCAGATCAAGAAGTACAACATTCCCAGCATCCATGGAACTCCTCCTTTTTCTTTCTTCCATTCACTCTTTTCTCCTCCTTCCAGAGCTAATTACTGTCTGGACTTCTAACACCATAAGTTATTTTGGCCTATTTGGGGACTTCATATAAACGGAATCATATAGTAAATATCCTTTTGTGTCTTTGTTCAATATTACGTTTGTACTTATATATATAATCATGTCATTGGTAAAAATGAATCATAGTAACAATTTCTTTCTTTCCAACCCTTAAATCTTCTAATTTCTTTTTCTTACTGTGCTGGCTACAGCTGCCACTACAAGGAAGAGAAGTGGTGAGAGTGGCATTTTGCAGCATTCCTAATTTTAGGGGAAAGCTTTTAATAGTTGGCCATTAAGTGTGATGCTTACTATAGATTTTTGTGGATGCTCTTTACCAGTTTAAGAAAATTCTTTCTGTTTATAGTTTACCAAGAGTTTTTTTTTTTATCATGAGTATTTGTTGCAACTTAAATGATTTTTCTATATCTGTTGAAATAATTATATCCATTTTTTTCTCCATTTTTTCTGGAAATGGGATAAATGGGATAAATGACATAGATTATTTTTGAATGTTAAGTCAACCTTGCATTCCTGTAATCAACCCAACTTAGTTGTTACATGGTGAACTCATTTTATTTTCTGGATTTCATTCACTGTTTTTTTCTATATAACATTTGCACCTATATTAATAAGATTTTCCTATAATTTCTCCTTCTCCTAGTATTCTAAGGTTATGAAGTCCTCATAAA
This sequence comes from Delphinus delphis, assembly GCF_949987515.2. Taxonomy (NCBI): domain Eukaryota; kingdom Metazoa; phylum Chordata; class Mammalia; order Artiodactyla; family Delphinidae; genus Delphinus; species Delphinus delphis. The sequence continues at coordinate 54,060,413 of NC_082701.1, forward strand.
AAATGCATTGGGAAACGTTTCCTCTTTTTCTACTATCTGGAAGATTTTTTAAAACACTGTATTATGCCTTTCTTAAATGTCAGAAGAATTTAATGATGAAACCATCTGAAGTTTTCTTTGTGAAAGACTTAATTATAAATTCAATTTTTTTTTTTTTTTTTTTTTTGCGGTACTTGGGCCTCTCACTGCTGTGGCCTCTTCCGCCGCGGACCACAGGCTCCGGACGCACAGGCCCAGCGGCCATGGCTCATGGGCCCAGCCACTCTGCGGCATGCGGGATCCTCCTGGACCGGGGCACGAACCCGCGTCCCCCGCATTGGCAGGCGGACCCTCAACCACTGCACCACCAGGGAAGCCCTATAAATTCAATTTCTTTAATACATATTAGACAATTCACATTTTCTGTTTCTTTATGTATCAGTTGTAAGATGTCAGTGTCATCAATTTCTAATTTATTGGCATGAAATTGTTTATAGTATCCTGTTGTTATCTTTTAAGTATCTGTTTTATCTGACATATGTTCTCTTTTTTATTCTGGCTATGTGTGTCTTTTCTGTTTTTCTCTTTGTATCTTCTATCAGCCCTACCAGGGAGTTATCAATTGTGCTAGTCTTTTCAGAAGAAATGGAAAAAGAAAAGAAAAGTATACCAATATTATGTGTTTGACTTTATTGGTTATCTCTATTTGATATGTTTTTTACATTATTAAAATTTGCTCTTTTCTTTATAATCTCTTTCTTCCTACTTACTCTGGGTTTGGGGTAAGTTTATTCTTGTTTTCCTAACTTCTTGACATGGCTACTTAGATCATTAATTGTCAGCCTTTCACCTCTTCTGAAATGTTTATCTTAAGGCTATAAATTTACCTCTAATTGTACCATTCACTGCATCCTGCAGGCTTTTATGTGTTATATTTTTTTTCATTCGTTTCATAATATTTCTTAATTTTCCCTACGATTCCTTCTTTAACCCATGGGGTATTTGGAAGTATATTGCTTTATTTCCAAAATTTAGAGGCACTCAACATGACCTGGAAGAAGCAAACCTGTACAAAGAAAAGTAATTTTAGAAACTTATAATTCTTCTATATTAATAGAGATTTATATATAAAGGGTTATGTGGGGCACATCAGAGGGATGTTGTTGGACAGGAGAGGAGATGCCCTGGAATACTTCAGCAGAGAGCAGTGGAGCTAGATCTTGAAAGACGAGCCGAGGAAGTAAAGCAGGAGTCATGGAGGCACAAAAGTATTCAGGGTTAGAAAATAATTTGCAGTTTGTGAAACTGAAATCTAGATTTTATGGGAAGTGATGGTAAGTGTGATGAGGAAGCAGATTGGTAGTCTTATTATGTCCAGATCTTTATGCCAGACGGATGAATCTGAGCATTATTCTGTCCGTAATGAGGAACAATTAAAGGACCCCTTTTCTTGTAAGACAAGAAAGAAAGCAATGAGGGCAAACAAGGCATCAATGAGCTTGAAGTTATAGGATCTGAAGTCATCGAGAGGCTCTAATCTCAGTGGTCTCCATTTTTCCTTGAAAAAGAGAGATAGGACACTGGCTAATAGTAACAGAGAGGTGACAAATTTGAAAAGAAGAGTAAATATTTGGAACGATCCCTGAGGTATATAGGAAGGAGAACTTACTAGAGATGAATAAATGGATTACTGGCCTGCGAAGGTTAGCTATATTCATTCCAGCCCTATGTCATCGTTCTGATTTTACATAAGCAATCATCACCCAGATTAGTTTTCAAAGTGGTACTTGTAGAAGAGAAATACAGCAGAGAAGCAGCCTCACCTCTCACTGTGGTGATTTGGAAAGTAGTGGTTGAAATTCCAGGCTCTCAGGTCAGATAGACCTGGTTTCAAAACTGTGTGGTTTTGAACTAAGGCCACTTACCTTATGACATTGGGCATGCTTCCTGTCTTTCTGAATCCCAAACTTCACGTTATACAAAATGACTATTGTAAAAATTACTTTGTAGCATCATGGATGGTTAAATGAGCTTTTTCTGGCAAAACATCTAGTTCAGTACCTGTCACATACTGGCTTCTATCAGTTGTAACTGTTGTAGTTTTAAATTGCTATTCATGTTATTTTTTGTTGCTGTTTATTCTCCTTAAAGGGCATTCTCTTCTCCTCTGTGGAATGTGTAAAATCCACACAGGACCTAGTAAAGCTCTATCTGCACGAATCAAATCGGGTTTATCGGGATAAGATGGTGGAAGAGAAGGATCTTGATCTTTTTGATAAGATCCAAGCAGAAGTGATCAAGAAAATTTTTAATGTGAGTATTACCCTGTGAATTTATATTTACATTTGAAAAATAATCATGATTATGCAAGTGATCACCCAAATGATAAAAATCTAGCCCATAAATTGAAGAAGATCAGGATTAGATAAGGAAATAAAATCTGTCATTATTTTGCCTAAGTGAAAACTGCTGGAGCAAGAAGAGACACACATTAATCATAGAATCTTGGTGTTGTGAGGTCTGTGCAGACCATCTGATCCAATCCTCGTCCTATATTAATGCCTCTCAGTACCATTGCTCAGATTGGTCATCCCAGATAATGCACCAGCATCCTTGGAAATACACTATCCTGTCTTTCCAAAGGCAGCCACTTTGGAATGGCAAATGGCTGGAAATTTAGAACGATTTTGAAATTTGGAACCTTTGGAACAACTTTAAAGACTGGAGATTTATTTAAATAATTCTCTGAAATTCATTTCCCTGTCTACTAATCCTAGGTCTACATGACAATCCTTCAAATATTTTAAGACCATTTATCTTGTCCTTCCTGGGTCTTCGCTTTTCCAGGCCAAAGAGCCTCTGTTCTGTTAGCCATTTCTGACAAGACTTATTTCCAAACCCAAAGCAATTTGACATCATCTGTATTACTCTTCCATCAGTTCTCCCCTCTGAAATCATGGTGTCTGACTTTCATCACAGAACCCAAGTGGAGTCTGACCAAAATCAAGACCATCATTCCCCTCTTATTATATACTATAATTTTTGTTAACTGTGTCTGCCAAAATGTGTCTTGCTAAACAGTTGTACCACAATATACTCCTTGGAAAGAAGGTATCCATGATGAAATAAGTTGAGAAAGTACTTCATATTTTTCCTATTCCCATAACATTTTATTGTCTTTAATTTTTTAAATTGAAATTTAGTTGATTTACAATGTTGTGTTAATTTTTGCAGTACAGCGATTCAGTTTTTTATATTCTTTTCTACTATGGTTTATCACAGGATATTGAACATAGTTCTCTGTGCTATACAGTAGGACCTTACTGTTTATCCATCCTATATATAATAGTTTGCATCTGCTAATCCCAAACTCCCAATCCATCCCTCCCCACCACCCTCCCCCTTGGCAACCACAAGTCTGTTCCCTATGTCTGTGAGTCTGTTTCTGTTCCGTTAAGTAAGTTCATTTGTGTCATATTTTAGATTCCGCATATAAGTGATACCATATGGCATTTGTCTTTCTCTTTCTGACTTACTTCACTTAGTGTGATAATCTCTAGTTCCATCCATGTTAGTGCAAGTGGCATTACTTCATTCTTTTTCATGGCTGAGTAGTATTCCATTGTGCAAGATATATGAGAAAGTACTTCATATTATAGCCCTCTCTTGGAAATATACAGTACATTCAGCACATTAAAGCCCTGAAAATCTTGAATAAGCCTGATTTGTGCATCATTTCCCAAACATATTGGACCCTAAAACTCTTTTCCCTACATAAAACCTACTAATAATTTGAAGAATGAATGATTGATAGAATATGCCCAGGAAAGCACAGGTATATGTCAACACAGCCTAAGATCTTATGACATTTCTTAGTGTCAAAATTACCCCACAACTAACAGTGAGCTTTCTGTTGAACAGAGCACCAGATTTTCCACACATACTGCTTATCTATCCTCTCTTGAACTTAGAATAATCAAATCTTGTATTTAAATATACCACGCTGTCCCTATGCTCACCTTATTAGGTTTAGCTCTATATTTTTTCCTGATAAGATTCTGGGTCCACCTCTGAAGATATATACAGTTTATTCCAACCTATATGACAGCTTTTTGAATGTTTGGACAGCATTTTAAGTAACTTATCTCAGTCTGCTCTTTACTAGTCCAAACACCCTAAATTCCTCCACTTGTCCCATCCTTTTTAAATGGCCTGATGTTCAGCACTCGCACATCATAGCTGCCTCTCCGTGAGCATCGTAGAATTTGCCAATTTGTGTGTTCATTGTTAGCTCTGCACATGAGCCCTGACTGTCTTCTCAAGTTGGTCTGAGCTAGCACTTTAGAATAACAACATTCAGTCTTTGAAACAGAAGTTCCTACGTGGGTCTGTCTACTAAGAACACATCCTTTTGATCACAGACCTAGATATAATTAATACTGCCATCATCCTTCCCCAACAACATTTAAAATGCCAACCTGAAGCACCCTGGCTATACCAAATCTTTGTATTGGTATTAAAGAAAAGTTGCCGATACCCAGCCATAAAAAAGAATGAAATAATGCCACTTGAAGTAACGTGGATGGAACTAGAGATTATCATACTAAGTGAAGTCAGTCAGAAAGAGAAAAACAAATACCATATGATATCACTTATATGTGGAATCTAAAATATGACACAAATGAACCTATCTATGAAACAGAAACAGAATCATGGACATAGAGAACAGACTTGCGTTTGTCAAGGAGGAGAGGGTTGGGGGAGGGGTGGATTGGGAATTTGGGATTAGCAGATGTGAACTATTATATATAGAATGGATAAACAACAAGGTCCTACTGTACAGCATAGAGAACTATATTCACTATTCTATGATAAACCATAATGGAAAAGAATATTTTAAAAAAAGAATGTGTGTGTGTGTGTGTGTGTGTGTGTGTGTGTGTATATATATATACACACATGTATAACTGAATCACTTTGCTGTACAGCAGTAATTAACACAACGTTGTAAATCAACTATACTTCAATAAAAAAGAGAAAAGTTGCCAAATTTCCAACACGGAATTGATACAGTCCTGTTTCCACCGTTAAAAGCTTAAAGTTCTCTTATTTGTGGCCATTATATGATACAACATCACTGTTAAGAAATCTTTGATTCACTGGGTGGGTTGGTTTTCTCTCTTCCTTCTACACATCTGGCTGTGATCATAAAATCAGAGCCTTGTTTTGTTCATCAGAGAGTCTTTGTAGACCAGGCTTTTCAGAACTGCACTTTCGTTGTTCTTCTGCCAGATCATTAGTGTAAATTGACTGCCATCAGAACTACTTCCCAGTATATTAACCCATTTTCAAACTAGGTAGATGTATTCCCATATCCCTTTCCCACATGTTTTCCTCAACCAGCAAGAATGGCTCTCCTGCATCACATTAAATCTTATCCAAATGTCTGGACATTTGTTGTTACTATCTAGCAAAGCCAGCATAGTTTAAAGGTTTTCTATGGCCCTGAAACCACCTTCAAAATATAATAACTCTTTGATATTTAACTCTTTCTACTTCTTTCTTCTTATAACCAAGCAGCAGTCCTGGCTTCTTGTAGATGTCACTGTTATCCTCACTTTCCCTCCCTCCATTAGGTTTGATGCATCTTGTCCCCTGGGCTCACAAGACTAACCCTACAGTGATGTATGCCCTGGGTAATGCCTCTGCTGTTGAATAGCATGCTGATTTCCCCCTTCCCAGGTGGATCCTCCATTCTGAACCTTAGAAAAGAACAGCAGGTGGGGACAATTGTTCATGCTGGCATAAATTCCTACTTACGCATTAGCAAACCTATTCTTTCTTGGACTTAATTCCTCTACAATCTCCACCTCTTGAAGCCTCAAACATTTGCATTTGATAAATAAATAGTTCCTTTCTGAATTAAAAAAAAAAATAGCTGCCTCTTGGAAACTTAAAAGATAGACTGGTAGTGAAGAGACATAGACCCCTATCTTTTAAGTCAGTTGAGTTTTACTGGGTATTTATTAAACATGCTAAGGTTTGTCCTGTGGGCAAGGGCTGACACACAATAAGCCCAAATCTTTAAAAATGTTTTATAAATGGGGGTTCTGCTGTCAATGTTTTAATATTAGCATTGTCCCCATAAACGAATCAGTCACCTAAGGACGGCTCATGGCACATTTTTCAGAAACCAAACCCTCTGGGTTGAGCCTATAACGTTGGGGCTGGCAACCTATAGTGTGCAGTCTCACAGGAAATAGAAAAGGATGTTCTATGACACTGCTATGTGTTGGGAAGCAAGACCTGTCTGAATGGATGTGGGAGAGGTGAGGCCATTGGACCAAGGACTGGTGCAACCCAATCCTAGTGAAAGAGCCCCTGCGGAGGGAAATGCACCCGTGTGTCCCCTCCACTGCTTTGCTCGGACAGGGCTCTTACTGTACGTGAGGGAAGGGCACCTCCCACCTTCCATGTCCCATCCTCAGCCCACAAGGAATAACCAATATCATCTGTGACTTCTCATACGTCGTAAATGAATGTTAAACATACACGTTTTAAGGGCTTCTCAAGAAAAATGGAAGTGTTGGAAGCAGGACTGATCATTTTTAGAGCATGCTCAGAGAGAAAATGCAAACGAGGTGTCTCCACTCTGTGTGGAACCAGAACTGAGAGTCACTAAGGAGGGTCCCTGTCCCTGTGTCTCATCACCAGGATCTCAAAGAGACAGTGGAACAGACCCAAAGCCTGAACATGTATTGCCATTTTGCAAATGGTATCGGCGAGCCCAAGTACATGCCTGTACAATCGTGGGAACTTTTGACCCAGACTCTGGTGGAGGCCCTGGAGAACCACAACAAAGTCAACACAGTGATGGACCTGGTTCTCTTCGAGGACGCAATGCGCCATGTGTAAGTGTGCTTCTCATCATGCCTTTCCTCAGCTGTCTCCTCTTCCCAGTGTCAGGGGTCTCATTTGGGCATTTGAGGACACTTGGATGAAACCGGGAGAGCAGCTACTGCTTCTGCCATGAAGGTCAAGATGGCGGCTGGTAGGGCAGCGGCTGTGGCTTCTACCACTGGCGGTAGCCGGGGCAGCATCATGATGAACTCAGGAGGAACTGGATTTATTTCCTTGTCTGCCATTTAAGTCCTGGGCCTGATCATGGTGACACCAAGGGAAAATGGGAGGTCATAAAATAAGGCACAGAGCAGCTCAGGACCTGCACTCCCAACTCATACTAGTCCAGTGAGATTGAAGGTTTTAAGTGCACATATTTCACAAATTAACTATCTTTTTGAGTCTTGCTGCTATCAAGTGAACCATGGAGAGCAGTCACCAAGGCTCCTAGGTAGTTTATACTCACACTGATGCTAATCCTATACTGTTCTTCATATTCCCCAATCCGAGGTGCATTGACCACCCCTCCTGCCTTCTACAATCTCTCCACCCTGCCGCTTGCTACCCAGAGTCTCCAATAGCAAAATCCACTTTATCTTCAACTTCTCTGAACTTCCACACTGAAGAATTCTAACTGAAACCTAACTGAACCCTGCATTGAGGAAAGCAGTTTTTTCTTCCCCATTCTATGCACCCCAGGGCCTAGAGAGAGGTACGGACCCTCCTTCTCCCCCACCCCACCCCAGTGGCATATTTAAACCATTTCTCCTTTTATCTTTTATGAACCCCAGTTCTTTTGAAGCACAAGTACCTGGACATCCCTACTCATCACCCCTCCTTGTCACTGTCATCTGCTGACATCCTGTTGCTCCCCATCATTTACCACCTACCTCAGTGCTTGGACCACTTTCTCTCCTCAGCCACCCCTTTCTTCATTCCTGGCATCTGTGTGTCACCTGGTCTTTCTGTTCCTTGGCCTCCTTAGCTCCAGCAATGTTCCTTACATCCCACCTCAGCCACTCACTCACGTGTTCCTGCCCTAGGAGTTCTATCATCAATAATGAACCCACATCTAAAATCTCAAATTCAAACATCCCACTCATTTGTCTCTCCTACCCCTCCACTAACCTGCTCTAGTTTTTATTCCAGCTGTACTTATTTCCCAGTTTTACTGAGATACAATTGACATATAACATTGTATAAGTTTAAGGTGTAAAACATAATGATTTAAGTATATATTGCAAAATGTTACCACCATAAGGTTAGCTAACAACCATCACCTCACGTAGTTATTTTCCTTGTTATGAGAGTCTTTCAGATCAACTCTCAAATACACAATAGAGTATTGTTAATTACAGTCATCGTGTTGTACATTACATCTCCAGAACTTACTTATCTTATAACTGGAAGTTCGTGCTTTTTGACCCCTTCACCTAATTCCTCCACCCACCTCTGGCAACCACAAGTCTGACCTGTTTCTGTGTGTTTGGTTTTATTAGATTCCACATATAAGGCAGATAATACAGTATTTACTGTTCTCTGTCTTATTTCACTTAGCATAATGCCCTCAAGGTCCATCCATTTTGTTGCAAATAAATACATTCCAGCTATTCTCAAACTTCATCAAGACTTCATTTCATGGAACCACCTACTTTCTCAAACTCCTTTATCCTTCTGTCCACCATGTCTTTACTTTCCTCGACCACCATAGACTCCATCACCCAGTACAAGCTCCCCTAACTTTCCTGTCATTGCATCCATGTGACAAAGCTCTACACTAGCTAAACCTCACTATCTTTTTTCTCCACACCTGCCCCTAAACATGTGGAGATTATTGAAGAAAAACCATCATCATGTTGACTTGATTTTCTTGCGATTGTCAGCCACAAATTTCAAGTGGGCCCTCAACTTTGCTAGAAACTCTCCTCTATGACCCTGGGCCGATTGCTGTCTTCCCCTTTGTGTGATGACTGCATCACACGTTTCTCTCCTCAAGCTTCTAACATCTCTCCCCTCTCTTTATTCCCAATTAATAAGCACAATTTTGCTGAGATAATGAAAGCAGCCAGAAGACGATTCTCTCATCTCCCTGCCATCAGATCGAACAGCCTCTCTGTATCCCACCTGCATCCCACCCACAAGTCCTGCCTTCTGTACCATTTCAGCTAAGGAACCATCCCTGTGCCTACCTGAGGCCAAACGCTCTACGTGTGCCCTGGTTCCCATCTCCTATCACCTTCTCAGTGACTTTACTCCCTCCTGCAATGATCCTTCCCTCCCTCTTCTCTCTCTTCTTTTTTTGGGGGGCTGTGCCTCACCACTTGTGGGATCTTAGTTCCCTGACTAGTGATTGAACCCACACCCTCAGCTGTGAAAGCACCAAGTCCTAACCACTGGACTGCCAGGGAAATCCCTCTCTCCTCTTTTCTCTTTCCTTCTCTTCCCTCTTCCCCATGATCAATTCATTCATTTCTGGATCATACATATCAGCATACAAACATGCCATGTTATCATTTATCAAAAAAAGAATAAACTATTCCTTGACTCTTATATCTCTTTCACCCCCTACCCCTGTTTCTCAGCTCCTATTCAAAGAAAAACTCATCAGAAAGGTTGCCTTTACTATTCATACTTTCTTGCTTCTCATCTGTTCCTTGGTCCATTTCTTACCACTTGAACAAAGAAGCTCTTATCAAAGTCACCACAGACCAACCTCTGGCTAAAGTCGGTTGTCACTGCTGTGTCCTTACCTTATATTATTTGACTCCCCTGCTACATTTGTCATGATTAATCACTCTATTAATTTGTATACAGCCATCCATCCATCCATCCAACACCTATTTATTGATTAGATGGTCTTAGTATGAGTGTAGGGATCTTTGTCTTATTCACTGCTAGATCCCCAATACCTAGGACAGTGTCTGGAACATAGCAGGTACTCAGTAAAATTTCTTAGCACATCATATAAGATAAATGATACAGAGGAAAACAGAAAGGTAAAAGGGATAGAGAGTCCTTGGAGGTAAGTGCAGTTGTAAATAGAGTGGTGAGGGAGGCTTCACCAAGGAGGCGGCATTGGATCTGACATGTGAGACCCGCACTGAACACAGCTCACCACGGACTGGTGCACGGTGTTCTTCCTGCATCAGTTCTCTTGGGCTTCACAAACACCTTGAAGAAAGTCAGGTCTACTATTATCCCTATATTATAAATAAGGGAACTGATACCCAGAGAGATGAGGGAAGTTGTCCAGCATCACACACACCCCAGGAAGAGGTAAGCCAAAGCCAACACTCATGCAGAGTGTCCGCTCAGGACCATCACACTACAATGCTTCATACATTCTCCTAATCCAGTGTAAGCTCCTTGAACACACAGACTCTCTTGCTCACTGCTGAATCTCCAGTACCTTGGACAGCGTCTGGTGCATGGCAGATGGTCAGTAATAAGGGTTTTAGGGTGTTTGTTCACTAATCTGGTGAAACTTCAGGGAGTATTTTCCCTCCTCTCTAAGAGCTACCAGAGCCTGTGTCATAGTCTTGGAATTGAAGAAAATCTTTATCTTTTCAGGGTAAATGTAATTTGGGAGAATAGCAAGTGATTCAGTCAATGTGGTTTCCAGCATGGGTGATCAAACTGCCTAATACTGTTCTTAAGGAAAAAATAAGACGATGAAAACTGGCTTTTCTCCTGAGGCTCCTAACCAGGCTCTGAAGATAGTTTCCAAAGAGAAACCTGAGCTGCATTAGCAATGGCAAAATAACTGGAATAATGAACTGCCTTGAGGGGGACAATTTGGAAGAATAAAATGTATCTGGATGTATAATTTCCTGTACGTTTGTTTTAAAATATCAATGTCCCATGACTTCCTTCTTGCACTGCCCTTCCCTCCCCTCCCGGGGGCTCCTTGATCCTCTTTGTTGCCTCTACCTGCAGAGAAAGCAGAAGCATTCCCCTCCTATACCGGAAAACAGAATGCCGAACAGCCCAGTGAGAAACACAGGTGACTAAGCTGTCGGCGTCACTCCACACAGTGCCCCGACGAGTCTGTACGCGCTCTCCCAGGAGCCCCAAGGGCCAGGCCCAAGTTCTAATCCTCATTCTGCCACTAATTGGCGGTGGTGCTTTGCGAAGGACACAACTTCCCCAAGCCTCAGTTTCCTCCTCCATGACAAGTGCTTCGCACTTACTAAGCGGTCCATGGTGTTAATCTTTATCTTTCCGCTGTTGTTTTCTTTTCCTAAAAGCACCATTTGCTCTCCTACTGACTTCCTTCACCATTGCAGCACATTCTCGTTCTACTTTTTCTGAAAGCTTCACACTAGATCTTTCCCCCTGCTTTTGGCATTATCTCTGTCTACCCTTTTCTTCGTTTTTTTCATTCCGACGTGTGTTTTTCTGCCTCCTCTTTTTTCTCTTAGAATCGCTTCACATTTATTGACAAAAAAAGGAACTTCAGATGTACTTCTTTTGTGCCCCTTCTTTTGTGCATCTTATTGGTTCTCGTACATGTGTGTGTGTGTGTGTGTGTGTGTATGTGTGTTTAGTCTTCAATAAGCCAGCTTCCTCCAGCTGTGCTGTGGTACATTTTCAGCTTTTGTTTTTAATCTCCCAGAAACTCAGTAATGGGCTTAACTCTGACTGCCTTGGTTTTCTGGCCCAGGAATCCTTTAGAATATTGATCTTCTTTTTAGATTCTGTAATTTAAATGCAGAGTCCTTTGCCCTCATCAGAGGTTGTTAATGAATCCCCAGCTGGAACCCAATGCTGACAGTTGCAGACTTAACCATTCCTTCTTTGGAAACTTCAGCACTAATGATGCATTTCCATTTAGATATTGAACAGCATGGACCATGCTAAGCTGAGTTCAGACCTTCCAGAATAGAGCTGGGTGTTGGGTGGCCCGCAGAACCTACTTGGACTTCTCCTCCCCCATGCCTGCCTCTCTCCTCAGTAGTCCATTCCTGTCCCCTCTTTTTTTGAATCTGAAGAGAGGACCTGGATATCTTAGCACCATATTTTCTCCTTTTATCATTGTAGCCAGGCACCATCTCATGTAGACACAAAGCAGATGATTCCTTGCACCTACCTCACCTCAAATGTGATGCTGAGTATCAGGTCTGGGGTGTTCTGCTTACATTTAACAAAAATTTCTTGAATGCCTTTAATGTGCTAGCACTACAGAGAAAACAAGATGAGTATACACACTCTTCGGATGTCTAGAAACCATGGTTTAATAAGGGAGCAAGAGAAGTGTACACCTGTCTGATACAAGACAGAGTATCACAACTAAATAATTATAAACGAAAAAGTAAAATCATAAAAAGAGCTAAAAGTAGTCAGTACATACCTTCTGAGTATTTAGGGGAATAAAATGTCACTACATAAATTTAGTGACATGCAAGCCCTCCACAGCGGCTTCATCACTGGTTATGGTATCCCCAAATACACTGGCTTAAATTTCACATTCGACTAGCACAGTCTAACATATCCTCACCCTCCAGTATCATAGAGTCAATTTTTGATGACTTCTACCTAAGAAGAAATTGATGCCACCATTCTGGGGGCCAGTTTTTCAGTATTTATCAAAAGTCGTGAAAAGTGTCTTAGTAGGAACTTACCCTGCGGCCATAATTAGACCTATAAACCCAGGTCCCTCCTGTCAGCATCACACATGCCGTCCAATCCTGCCTGACTGCCTTGGGCTCTTCCTCCACCACCACTGCTTCACCAGAGGCTTTGGCTTAAAGCAGAACAGGGCGACCTCAGTCCACTCAGGCAAGAGGTGAGGCGAGGTTTGGGGACAATTTAACGCCCTCTTCCCAAGCTCAGCCCAGGATGTGCCTGCAAGGAGGGCTCCAGTCCTCACCCGGACCATTACGCCTGCTCCTCACGGAGGGAAGTCTGATCAAAGCCCTGTGCCTCTGCTTCCCTCCCTCAGCTGCCACATCAATCGCATCTTGGAGTGCCCGCGGGGAAACGCTCTGCTGGTTGGCGTAGCGGGGAGCGGCAGGCAGAGTCTGACAAGGCTCGCGGCTTTCATCAGCTCCATGGATGTATTCCAGATCACGCTGCGGAGAGGCTACCAGATTCCTGACTTCAAGGTAGGGGGCCGGCCGCTGCGGGGGGGAGGCTCTGTCTCTCCCCAGCTGCCCACGACTCCCTGTCACCCTGCATTAGCTCTTCAGCTCCCTCGCCCAGAATCTCCCCTTAATCATCTGTCCACCTTCTTCTTAGACTTTGGGCTGGTGACTGGAGATGCTTAGACCCTGAGAACACCGACCTTCCCAAGGTCTGCATCTGGGAGACCTCAGCTGCTTTAGGTGCATCTGTAGGGCCTCAGCTCTCACCCAAATCGGAAGCACAGCTACATCAAATTCAGCACACAGCTCTCCAGCGGCCCTAGCAGACAGAAGGAATACTGCCCAAGTTTTATAAGAATTGCATATATTAAAGGATGGGTTCAGTAACCACCAGCCGCTGGGACCTTCAGTGACATGAAGAGACGTAAGGCACTTAGGAGCCACGGTGCACACCCTGAAAGTGGAGAAAGGCATTAAATACGACCCTCAGAGGTCACTTTGTCCAGCCCCCTGTTTTGATCCATGGCCAACAATAGAGGCCCAGTAGGGAGTCATGAGGTCATTTCCATCAAGATGCTGCTCTTGCTGTCCCTGGGAGAATTCCAGCCTGCACAGAGCCAGACCTGTCCACCCGACTTCATAATCTCTCAGCTGGTCAGGCTCACTGCTGCTCTGAAACCACAGCTCAGCCTCTTGCGATTGGCCACATCTAAGGTCATACTCCAGGTTCACATCAGGTCAATCTTTAGTGCTTCCAAAAAAGAAAAGACAAGATAGTGCTCATGAGAATCACGCATTTACAGAATGATCTAAGACACTGGTTCTCAACCTTGGCCATGTACTGGAATCCCCTTCAAATAATAGTGATGCCTGCATCCCACCCCCGAGAAATCCTGGCTTAACTGTCCTGGGGATTGGCCTGGGCATCAGGACAGTTGAAAGTAACCTGGGTGATTCTAAGGAGAGCTGGGAAACACTGTCTTAAGTGATTCTGTAAATGCGTTGGTTGAGGACCACTGATCTAAAAGGAAGTTTATTAATGTCAAAGGGGAATTATTTGGACACAGAGGAAGCTCTGCTATAAGGAAATGTATGAGGCTGATATAGAATGAGCTTTGAGTCGTGTGAGAGAGAGATGACTAAGATTACGGACCAACGGCTGAGCTTCGGGAAAGGGATGCATCAAAGGAAGCAAGAGTGACCAAGCTGGAAAAATTCAGGGCCTGGCATCCTAGCCCCAAACTTCATCTACCTATAGTTTTGAATGGATGTAAGTTCCTACCAAATGATTGTGTGTGCGTATGTGTGAGTGTGTGTGTGTACGTTCCCCAATATATTTTTTAACAGCAAAAGTCTTTGCTGGAGCTAGCCATAAGGACATAAGACTCTGCTACTATATGATATATTCATCCCCTAGGCCAGGAGGCCCAAGTACATGCCTCTTCTGTCAGGACCAAGAGCAATCACTTGCCTCCCGGGGCAAGCCATTCATTTGTATAATGATATAAGTAACACAGATGAACAGGGGAACATCTCTGTCCTTTGGAAAGCTGTTACCTGTTTGCACAAAGCAGGAGCTCTAGAAGCTAATTCAGGAGCCACAGTGGTTGTATGAGTTAAAGATCATCATTATTTATTCTACTTGCGCACCTCTATTGGGATCGAGGCCTGGGAATGAGGCATATTTTCCGGCCTGTGAGTGCAAGATAGCACTCCTCCCTCCCTCCCATTGCTGGTGTCTTATCAGGAAAGCCCTCTTCTCAGAGATCTCTGACGTTGTTTCTGCAGGCGGACCTGGCCAGCTTGTGCCTGAAAGCCGGGGTAAAGAATCTCAGCACCGTGTTTCTCATGACAGACGCCCAAGTAGCTGATGAGAAGTTCCTTGTGCTCATTAATGACCTCTTGGCATCTGGTAAGAGACTCTCTGCACTTGAATGTCTCTAACCAATTCCTGCTGGAGTTGGAGTCATTCCAAGGTGGAGATTTTGTTCTAGGTCAGAAGAGCGAGGTCATAGAAATGAGGGAGAAAACTGACAGCGGAGAACTGGTTCATCAAGGTCCTTCTAGGATTGCTGCTGGGCCTGCTGTCTTTTATTCTCCTTACATGCAAAACAGACAGTAGTCTTATGGCTTTCTTAGTGGGACTAGATATGACAAGAGGGGGAAAGTAGGTTAGGGCCTGCAGATCTGCTGAGTCCAGAGAGCAGGTGCTCTTCCCTCCCCACACCCAAGACAGAGAGAAACTGGGATGTGTTCAGTATTTCAGGGAGGGAAGGCACTAGCAGCAACATACACACACAGGGTACCGGCACACACAGAACTTACCCAAGAGGGCAAGGTTACGTTGCCAATTTAATTAATCAAGGATTCAGAACTTCATGAATTTTTCTTAGATTACAAAGAACTTGACAAAGGCTGTCTCAACTTCCCTGGGACACTATCAGTGCAAGACAGGACTTCAATGGAAAGTTCAGTTCTTGATACTTTGCTGCCCTTATTTTTTTAGGGATTCAGGACTTATGCCAACCATTCTAGAAAAAAAAGTTTAAGTATACACATATATGTATATATAAATATACATAAACATACACAAGATATATATATATGTATATATGCCCAAGAAGATAAAACAATATAGTATAAAAATTATGCATTTTCAGAAATTTGGGGTGTATGTATATTTATATTAATTAAAAGGAGAATATGATTTCCTGACTCTTAACCCAAATTTAGCATCTATAAAACCACCTCTTATCTGGGCTAATAAAATAGTCAGTGCACAGATGTTCTGAACAAAATTTCTGCTTCTAGATTTCCATTTCAGAAAGCCTGTTTCTCTACAGTTCACCTCCTGGCTCTCCGACTAAATCCTCTTTAGTTTATGAAGTCAAAGGACCGTGATCACAATATACTTCTCCAAAGTGTATTCCATGTCATATATAATATATTTCAGGATGGCTTTTTCCATGCAATCTCTAGGAACTTTACTGCTTCAGAATCGTTGAACTTTACTGCTTCAAACTTTGTGCCCTTGTACCCCAGGCCATTTTACTATCACTTCCATGACGAGCCGCTGGTCTTTGGTCCAGACCATGCACTAGCAGGCTCTGTGAGCAACCTTCAACTTCCTCCTGATGAGGACCAGAGTCGCATCAGGTTGGGACTGATGGCTCCAACCATAACACTGATCCCACCCTCTCGTTCCTTTCCCGACCTGCCCTATTTAAGTTAGTTTCATATCTAGGAATTTGCCTACTAACTCTTATACCTTTTCTCCTCCAATCCAACAAATTGTCCTTTCCTTAAATACTGTCTTTTTAACATCCCACCACCTTCTACAACAGTATTTCACCTACAACACTGCCTCACCTTTTGTTATTTTACCAAATAATGAGAGACGGGTCCAACTGTCCTCCCACCCTGAAGCTGCACCCTAAAGTCTAATTTCTAAAACAATCAAAAAAGGTAAAATTGTGCTTCCAAAGACTTATAGCTTTGGAGATGCCAGGCATGTTGCCAGCCTCACCCTGTATCTCATTTGGCTCCAATCCAGCCAGGTCACCTTCTCCTATAATAACGTCTGAGACACAAACGATGATACACTTTTACCAATTGAAATTTTATTCCTCAATTAAGTATTTTAAATTTTTCATTTAGAAAACAACTTGTTTCAAGTTCAGATGAATTTTTGAAGCCCTGCCCAGTGAAAACTTAATGCAATCAGTGTGCTTCAAAGTCATGGAATTTCAAACTCACATTTTTAAGGCTTCTATACAAAAACAGGATTTACACACACATGTTAAAATGGAGCTACAATTAAAAGTAATACTTTTCTAATCTTCATCCCTTTTATCTTAACCATTTTGACAGGGAGAATTGAGCATATCTGAGTTCTAATTTTCCCTGTCAGATAATTTCTGGCTAGAAATTAACTGACTGCCAGTCCAGGCAGAGCTACAGAGATTCCTCAGAGCCTCCCCATCCACTTAGTTTTTCAATTTTATGGGGTTGTGCAATCACTGCATTCTTGGATAACACAGTAGAGACTAGGAAACTATACATTGGGCTACCTTGTCATTAGCTCATCCCTCTCTAGTCATCTACAAATCCTATTAGGTTGAAGATAAGGTACAGTGAGCGAATTCCACTGATTCAACACTCCCCCAAAACATCTTCCTCAGTGACCTCATGATCTCACGCCATAGGCTATCTGCTTTCCTCCCACACTTCTTTAGTTCATTGTTTCATCCCTTGGTTTCCTGACACCATTTCCAGAATCAAACTGTATTGGTAATTCAGCACATAAATCCCACCTCTGACACCACCCAAACATTTCAGAACCCATCATTATGCCACTTGCATCTCAGTTTGGTTACAGACTGACAGTAAGAAATCCTCACTGAAAGTTAAAAAAATAAATCAAGTTTCTTAGCAAAAGCAACATAATTGTATAAGAAGCAGGGTGGCCACCTAAATCAGAGTGAATGAAGCCTATCTTTCAGTCACTTTCTTTGGCTACCAGAGTCCTTAATGGGGCTCATGAAGCTTCTAGTGAAACTATGCATGAAATGTTGGCCCTTGCTGAGTCTGAAAAGTTCAATTCTTGCTATGTCCTTGTTGCCCTGTATAACAATTCCTGAAGAATGTACACTGGCCATCAAAAGCAGGTATTTAAAAACTCTCACAAAATTTGTTCTCTCTTGGTCCTCCTTCAACCAAACTCAGCATCAGCACGGGCCCATCCTAATCTAAAGGGAGAAAATAGAATCCTTTCCTGGTTTTTTGGTACAGCACGCCTGCCTCCAGGTTTCCAGCATTCCAGAAAGCCCACTTTACTGCAGTCCCAGCTAAGAAGACCTCGTCTGCTCCAGGCGTGGTGTCCTTTCCTCTCCTTACTCTGCCAGATTTCATACTTCATTTTACTTTGGGATCTTGTGTTGGGATTTCCTTTTCGCTTTTCAAAAGGCTTAATTGTTCACTCCAAAATTAATATTTCTCTTCCCTGGCTCAGACTAGATCACTTTGCATCTATTTGTGTATTCAGAACCATTTATTAAGCTTCCACGTTCCAGTCAGTAACCTCTGTGTGGTCTATTGGAATAGTTGATAACCAACTGAGTCCCCTCTCTTGTAAAGCCATATGCCTCTCCGTCCCCGAAACAGACTGTCCTTATTACGTTTGGGCCAAATCTCCTCTTGGAATGTAAAACACAAAAAGATCCTCTCATCTTCCAGGTGCTTTAGGATTAGATGCAGGACTGACATGTTAGTGATCTGTACACATCACATGAGAATGTGAAGTCTGGAAATATTTGTAACAGTCTTGGCATTGGATTGTTCTCCTCCCATGAGCATCTAGAACTGGATTCCCTGATAGGCCATCTATGCTTTACACAAGTTATATTCTGGCCCAGTTTCCCTGAAAGGAAAAAAGACAAAGTGGCAAAAGAGAAGTGGCAAAGATGGCAAAGACGACAAAAGAGAAGCCATTAAGCATGTATCTGACCTCCTAAGCATACTTTGTGGTCTCAGGGGATCTGTTTACCTCATGTGTCCCCAAGCCATAAACCATGGAAATTTAAACCAGCACCTGGTTGCTTCCAGCTGCCACACAGAAATGCCCAGAGCGTAATGCAAAAAGATGCTTGAGTAACAGCTTTTCTTTTCTTCATGTGGTACTAAATTCTCATACAAGTTACTTGAGACTATGTCTCTGTGCATTCTCCTCCATTACTAACCTCTCCCTCCCTCCTCTCCCTCATCACCTATGTCCAAGAGATAATCAGTTGCCACCAGTTTTACCCCCTAGCTATTTCTGAATCCGTTCTTCTCTGTCATGACTACCACTGATCTTTTCATCTTTTGCTTCAACAAATGCAGACACTTCTTTTTTTTTATTTTATTGAAGTATAGTTGATTTACAGTGTTGTGTTAATTACTGCCATACAACAAAGTGATCCAGTTATATATATTCTTTTTTATATATATTCTTTTCCACTATGGTTTATCATAGGATATTGAATATAGTTCTCTGTGCTATAGAATAGGACCTTCTTGTTTATCCATCCTACATATAAAAGCTTACATTGCAGACACTTCTTAACTCACCTCCCTACCTCTCAGGGAGGCCCACCCCCATCCATTCTCCTGACTGCTTCCAAAAAGGTCTATCAAACTATAATTCCTTCATCAGTTCCTAAGTGAATGCACGATAAGCTGTTTTGTACAGAAAAAAAAAAAACAAAAAACAGCTGCCTTGGACCTGCTTCCTTCCTTCCTCACTAGCTTACCTCCCCATTATGATCTAGTAATTCCCACCTCCTTGAAATAACACACTGGACTGCCTCCTGACACCCTTACTGGCTCGCGCCGTTCCTTTTGAACCTCATGCCCTTCTCCTTCTTTCTCTGGATTAACTTCTACCCATAGTACAAGACTTATCTTGGATGTTATCTCTCTGGGAAATCTTCACTAATCCACTGTCGCCACGAGGAATGAGAAACATCCCTCTGTGTTTCTCTAACATTCAGTGGATGCACACACCACCATTGTACTGAAACGACATTGTAAACTTATGAAAGGTAGAGACCGTGTTGTCTGTTGTTGGTTCATTTTTTGTTATGAAATAATCCAGAGGTACAAAAGATAAGGATTAAATACCTACTGCCCAGCTTAGGAAATAAAACAACACTGATATAATTATAACTCTCTGTAAAGACTGTGTTATTTTCACCATTTACATTGTCAGCACTGAACGCATCTCCTGGCCCATAATTAGCATTCAAGAGGTATTCGTTGAACCAAGGTGTGTAATATCATAAGAAAGATGTGTCATCTTACATATTAGATATTACTGTTGAACACGTGCTTTGAGAAAGTTTCCAGCCATGCAGAGAGAGGGCCAGGGGTCCTGAGACAGTCACCACACTCCCTGTTTTTTCTCCCTTGAGACCAGGGAAATGTTTCTGAAAAATGTTGTTCCTGGGTGGGATCAAAGCCCTTAAGCCATTGTGATGCTAACTGGTTCGCACAGAATAACCCTCAGCTTTGCCTTTTTTATTACCAAGCTCCAACTAACCAAACCATCTTAAATTATCTCAAAGCACTGTGGCCTCTGAGAGCCCCAGACCACACAGAGAAGATGATGACGAGTCTGACCTGCAAAATATCAGGACATGTTAAGGACCGCAAGAAGCCATTCTGCACTTGGCAGCAGAAATAGGGCTTCCCAACTTTAGGTCACAAGGGGAAACTCTTCAAATATTTAAATAGCCTCTGCCTCTGTCCACATCACAAAATCCCCTCTGGCAGTTCAGTCTCCTGCTTTCAGCATGACTACCTACATCACACAGTAAGTGACGGGAATGTTGTCAGGAGAAATTGGAGGAACAAACCTGGAAATGCAAACTTTGCTCCCAATTCAGAGGTGCTCAGTTCCATCTGGTGATCTTCCTAAGGGATCTTGGGAATTGTGTGACAAATACCCGCATCTTAAGAACATGGAAAAAGGCTCTAAAAGGCCTAGGTGTTTTCAATATCTTGGCACTTAAAGGGATCATATAAACTAGGGCGAGCACACTTTTTCTATAAAGGGTCAGAAAGTAAATATTTTCAGCTTTGCAGACCATACAGCCTCTGTCACAACTACTCAGTTCTGTCATAGTATTGGACAAATAGCCATAGACAATATCTAAATGAATGAGTGTAGCTGTGACCAGTAAAACTTTATTTATGGACAACAAAATTTGAATGTCATGTAATTTTCATGTGTCATTAAATAGTATTATTTTAATTTTTTCAACCATTAAAAATTGTAAAAACCAGGCTTCGCTTGCAGGCAGAGATAGAGGGCCAGATTTAGCCTATAGATCATACTTTGCCTCCTCAAAAGATATAAATCCTGCATATTTCAGAAAATAGAAAGGTGAAGAATGCAGACTCTATTATTACAAATATTCTGAGACCAAAGGGAATTCAGGTTCTCACTCTCTAATGTACTTATAGATAAGAAAATGTAGATTGTCAGAGGGGCAAAGGAGAAAGGAATTCAGACCGCTGCAGGCAGTCAGCCCCAGAAGTATGAGTATGGCTCGCATCAATTCCATTTGAGTGTTTCTCTTTTTAAAACTTCGCTGAACTCCTTAACTCCCAACACATGCTAAATATCATTTCATTTTTCTAGCTGTTTTCTCTGATCCCCTATTTTTATCAAATAAGGCTGAAATGGATTCTTCCACTAGTAAGACCTTGATTTTGACAAGTTTATAGCACTGGATATTTTGTATGCATGCTATGAAATAATGAATGGAAATTAACTCAAGTTTGTCCAATTAAGGGAAGAAAGTAAATGATCATTTTCATGATAATTCATTTTTTTCATTTTTCCCATTTAAACAATTAAGTTTAATTAGTATAAAACTCTAACCCACCTCTTGGCTGGATTAGTGTTGTCAGACTGTGAAGGCCAGAAATCTGTTGGAAAGTTGAGTTTCCTCCAGATACAGTAGTTCAGGGAAGTGCAGCAGCTTCAGTAGTGAAAAGAATCACAATTCCCATCACTCAGATTAGTCAGAGGCCATTTGCCAAACCACCCACCTTGGAGGACCTCACCCAAGTCCACAGGAAACAGAACAGGTAGTGGCTCCACTGGCTTCTTCCCGCTCTAACATTTCTACGATGCTAACATTTCTTTGTTGGCTATGGAGGAAGGAAGAAGCACGTCGGTGTGCAGAACTTCAAAGGGGAGCTTGTATATGACTTCAGGTCCACGTAGCTTCAACATCTACCTAAAGCCTTGTCCTGGAAATAGGAAAGAGCTTTTCTGATAGCCATAGAATATCCTGGAGTGAACCACATTCGTCTTTACCTCCTATCCAGTGTTCCAGGATTTAACTGCACCAGTGCTTCCTTCATTCTTACATCCCTTAAGCTCATTTCTCTCCTTGAGAAAACTTAATGCCATTCACTATCGGCCTCACTACTACCTTTACAGCTCCCAGTCTGTCTGCATTTCTTTGCAGTTTTCTTCATTCTTCTTTTCCAAGGCCAACTCTTCCATGTGAGCTAGGGGCCCACCAGCTGGTTCTTAATTCAGAATTTTGCTTTATTCTATCCCCTCTTTCAATTTCTGACTCTCCCTCGCAGTTTTCACATTCTCACCACCCACATTTACTTTTTCCTTTTATGTTTTTCTATATTTGTTTACAAAACATGTTGGGATACAGAAAGCAATAAAACAAACACCCATGCAATTATGAACAATGTTGCAAAATAGAAACATCTGATGTGTGCAAGCAGAGTTGCTTTACAACAGGTGCCCAAAACGTAGATTGTTAAATTGTCTGGTATGTGCATTCCAAGTTTACTAAAAAGTGCCTGTTGCCCTCCCGAGTAGTTGTACAGATTTATTCTCTGCTTGAATACCTGTTTCCTCCTAACCTCACCAACACTTGGTTTATCTGACATACCAGTTTTTGCCAAAGGATATAAAATGGAATCTCATTTTTGTCCTTTCCCTTCTTACCTGTGACATTGGAGCATCTTTTCAAGTGCTTATTGGCTATTCACCTTATGTTAGTTGCCTTTTTATACAGTTTGCCCTTTTGCTCTTCGGTTCTTTCTTTTTCTTATGGATTTGTAAGAGTCCTTTGTATTTTCTGGATCCTAACCCTTTGTTCATCATGTAGGTCATAAATGTCTTTTTCGAAGTCTGTATCTGAATTTTGTCATGCTGATTTCGTTTAAATTTTGTAAAACTTAGTCTTTTTATGTTTTGTGCTTTTTGTGCTCTATTTCAGAAATTGTGTCCTATCCAACACCGTAAAAATAATCTTTTGTATTTTATCTATAAAATATTACTGTTTCATATTCATGTCTTTAATCCACCTGGAATGTATTTTTGCTTGGTATTCTAATTTTATTTTTTGATATTAGTATTGAATTATCCTAACATCACTTATTGATTTGTTCATCCTTTTTTAGCATATTGATTTTGAATATGAATTTCCTGTTTACATCTGGGTCCGTTTCTAGGTGTTTCACTCATTGTTCTATTTATTTACCCAAGTACCAATTTCACATTGTTTTAACTAACATAGCTTTATAAGGAGACTTGATTTCTGATAGAACAAATTCAGGATTGAAAAAGAAACCCATTTGATTTTTGGGGGGCGGGGAATTGCATCTTTGTGATACTGGTAATACTGAGTCATCCACCCATGAGCAGAGTATTTTTCTCCATTTATTTTGGATTTTATTTATGCCCTTCAGTAATGTTACAGTTTTTACATCAAGATCTTGCACATCTTTTTATATATTTATTACTGCCTGTCTTATAGTTTTTGCTGGTATTCTAAATACCTTTTGCTGGTATTCTAAATAGCTGGTTATTCTAAATAACTTTTTTGCTGGTATTCTAAATAAAATAACTCTTTTTTTCGCTGAAGTACAAAAGTGCCATTTTATTTCCAATATTGATTTTGTATCCAGCAAGCTTGTTGTTTAACACACTTACGAGTTCTGATTGTTTATGTATATAGTCTCTTAGATTTCCTAT
This sequence comes from Delphinus delphis, assembly GCF_949987515.2. NCBI lineage: Eukaryota > Metazoa > Chordata > Mammalia > Artiodactyla > Delphinidae > Delphinus > Delphinus delphis. The sequence continues at coordinate 54,083,930 of NC_082701.1, forward strand.
TTAGAAAATTAGATTTTGATGATAATAGTTTTATTATTTCCTTAACTATCCATATAAATTTTATTTCTTTTCCTTGACTTGTTAGCTAGGACATTTGTATAATGTTGACTAGAAAACATGAATAACAGTCATGCTTGTCTTGTTCTTAATTCAAAAGAGAATATTTTAGTATTTCACTGGTAAACAGATATGATGTTTGCTTTGGGTCTGCGACAAATACCTATGATCTGGTTAAAAGAAATCTCAAACTCAATTTTCAGAAATTTTGTGCAGCTGTTTTGATGGTCATATCGTTTTACTTCTTTAATCCATAATGTAGTGAATTATTCTCATAGATTTTTCTAATATTTAACCGTCCTTGCATTTCCAAGATAAACTCTAATTGGTCATCATATATTAATTTTTATATATTTAGTTGAGTTTTTAAAGATTTTTTCCATTATATACTGCCTCACTAATACGCTAGTTTATCTAACTTTCAGAACTTTGCCAATCTGGTAAAAAATAATAATTAAGGATCTGTGCTCCGATTCTTCCCAGGAGAGATCCCAGATCTCTACTCTGACGATGAGGTTGAAAACATCATAAGCAATGTGAGGAACGAAGTCAAGACCCAAGGTCTTGTTGACAACAGAGAGAACTGCTGGAAGTTCTTTATAGAGCGGGTCCGACGACAACTGAAGGTACAAGGATTCCCTGCCTGGGGTAGACAGGACCAGAGATGGCCCATGGGAGCCTCTATGGATATTTTGGACACAATAAGCTGTACTTATTGATTGTCTTGGGAGTGAGTGGTTAGGGTGCAAGGCCCTTCTCAGCCTGAGCACCTGTGCGAGGATGCCCTTCTCACATGCTTCAAGGGCAGTGGCCTCCTTCTTGCCTCCTGAAGTCCCAGCATTTCTAATCCCTTGGCTGGAAAGGCTGCCTAGCATTTACAGATTTTTGTCTCTGTTGATATGCTTCCCAGTTTCCTGGGAAATGAAGAATCCAAGGCCATGTCTGTCTCTCTGTAAGTACATCTTGGATACCTTCTTGGTTCTCCCCACCCTTCTGCCTTCTCAGGTGACTCTCTGTTTCTCCCCGGTGGGGACCAAGCTGAGGGTCCGCAGCAGGAAGTTCCCCGCCATCGTGAACTGCACAGCCATCGACTGGTTCCATGAGTGGCCGCAGCAAGCCCTGGAGTCCGTCAGCTTCCGCTTCCTGCAGAACACGGAGGACATTGAGGTGAGAGGGCAAAGGAGACACCCCTCAAGCTCCTCTCCACCTCTGGGTACAAGGAACCCCACATCCGGCAACTCCAGGTTGTTGGAGCACAGCTTTCCATGTGGTGAAGCAACAAGCTGGGTGGGCAGTCACCTGCCGTCTTCATGGCCAGATGACCTCTTTATTTCCTGCCCTTTGATTCTAGCCCACAGTCAAGACATCGATTAGCAAGTTCATGGCTTTTGTCCACACAAGTGTCAACCACACCTCCCAGTCCTATCTGAGCAATGAGCAGCGCTACAACTACACAACCCCCAAATCATTCCTGGAGTTCATCAGACTCTACCAGAGCCTGCTGTGCAGGAACAGAAGGGAGCTCAAGTCCAAGATGGAGCGGCTGGAGAACGGGCTGCTGAAGCTCCACAGCACCTCCGCCCAGGTGAGCGACGTCCTTCCAGTCCTCCTGCCTTCAGGGGGCTCGAAGTTAGTGGGAGCGGCCCCTTTCCAGAGGACTGGAGGACCACAGTCACGGTCTGCTGACCACACACTGCTCTCCAGAGGCCCCGGTGCCATGAGGACAGTGCCGGTGATACCCAAAAAGCTTTATCAGAGGTCCAGGTTCTTGCTGAACTCATCCAAAAGAGTTTGGGCGAGGAACACAAAACACAAAGGAAAACACACACACACACTGAGGAGCCAAGAGAGCAAAGAAGCAGTTTATTCAGTGCAGAAGTGAAAGTTACACACTCAAGAGTTCGGGCATCCTCACAGTGAGGGGCCCGCCGCAGGGTTTTTTTTGTTTGTTTGTTTGTTTTGCGGTACGCGGGCCTCTCACTGTTGTGGCCTCTCCCGTTGCGGAGTACAGGCTCCGGACGCGCAGGCTCAGCGGCCATGGCTCACGGGCCCAGCCGCTCCGCGGCATGTGGGATCTTCCCGGACCGGGCACGAACCCGCGTCCCCCGCATCGGCAGGTGGACTCTCACCCACTGTGCCACCAGGGAAGCCCGCCGCAGGGTTTTTTGATCCTCCTTTTATCCTATTTTTAGCCCTTTGAATGGGTGGGGTCTTTGTGATTAGGGATGGAATATTCACTGGGGGAGGGTTGAAGGGTGGCCTGGATGGCACCAGGTTGCATCAACTCCCGGTCCTGCCCATTCGTCTCCTGAAGCCACAATACATGCACTCTAAGAGCTGTTTTCCCTTAAATTCTACCTTACTAGTCAAGTGCCACACGTGAAAGGTCGTACAGAGTCATCAGCAACCTGTGCATTTTTATTGCGCGTGGTCTGCAGTTTTCATGGTCAGAGTTTCTTGTTCAGATGCTACGCAGTTTCTGTTTTAGATGCCATTCCTCCATGCATCATGGCCTCATTAAAAAGCAAAACAAGGAGGTGATATTGCCCTCTGCCTAAGGCCCGGCCCTGTCTTTCCTGCCTCACCAGAAGCCCAGCCGAGTTCTCCAGTGGAAGTGCACATCCCCAGCTGCAGTTTGGCGCTTCCTCTCACTGGCACAGGAATCCCCTGAATCTCCTCTTCTGTCTTTCTGTTTATCACCTCTTCCTTTTCCTCTACTTTCTTTTCCTCTCAAACACATAGTCCTTTCATCATCAAAACCCGAAGAGATGAATGGCTGGGAGAAATGGTTGCAGGGTTATACCAATTTTCTTATGTTTCTTGTGTCTTACCATGTAATCTGTCAAAGAGCCATTGGAATCTAATTTCTTAAACAAATCCTGTCTCATATCATGCGTTCCCTCAAATGTTCCTAAGTGGTTGGCCATCAGAAGAAGGCCCCTGTTGTCTTGTCCTTGTTTTGTTTTTCTACTTACTCTTCCAAATGGAACGAATCTATTTCAGTTAATTTACTGTCCTTCCCTTGAGAGCTGGGGACAGCTCTAGCGCCTTCTCTGCCCTGCTCATGCCCATCAAATATTGCTGGTCCCTCAATGGCCCCTTTTTGTGCTCTGCTTACCAGCCGCAGAGCCGGCCTCTCATTAAGGCAATGAAATTTCATGCATTTGCACAATTAAACTAAAATTGTAATCAATTTAATTCTTGGGCATCACATGTTGCTCTAGATTTCTAAGCCTTTCATTTACTGTCACTTTCTCAGAGCTCTGCCTTTGGAATAGCTCTATTGAACTTCCTCCTTCTGACTTGCCCTTTCTCCCTACTTCAGTTTCTTGATTCATAGACGTAATGTATCTAAAGGATTTCCGTTCACTTAGTGGGATGCAATGAGCCCTTGCAATCTATACACGTGGAATTTCTTCTGCTCGGGAGATTTTTCTTCTATTATCAGCTTTTGCTCATCTGGTCGGGCCTCTCCTCCAGGAGCAATGATGAACTAGATGGGTTCCTTGTGCTCCATATCTATTATCTGCTCCCTCATTGCTTTCCATCCCTTTGGCCTTTTCCTCTACATTCTAGGAGAGCTTTTCAAGTTTATCCTCAACAATACTAATCTAATCGTGGGCAATATTGCTTCTGCTTCTTAGGCTTCCAGTGAAGACTTCAACTACACTATTACATTTTCGATATCCCCACAGACCTTCCTCATCTCATCCTTTTCCCTTTCCAACGTTGCTTTTTTGTTTCAGCCTATTTTTCTGCAACTATATCACAGAAACCATTCTACCGATGATGCCGAATAGCTTTTCTGATGTCTTTTCTAGATCCAGTAATGGGTCATTTTCAGAGCTGCGTTGCTCATCATAGTCTTCTAGATGCTATTCCTTTCTTTGTCCTGTATTTATATAAAGACATTTTTTTCCCTTTGTTTACCTCCCAGCATGGTGAGATCTGTTCAAACTCGATGTTTGTCAACAAATCGTATGTGACAATTATCTGTGATGCTACTCTCTTTCCATTAGTGTCATGACCAAACCCCCTTCTTAGAGCTACAGTACACAGATCCCAGTCCAGGCCCTAGCAGCTTACCTGGTGCCCACCTTTGTCAGAGAAAGGTAGCGTCTTCTTGCCCCAATCCCTTTCTTGTTCTCTCAATCTCTGAACGTCTAGAAAACAGCAAAAGATAGAATCCCAGAATGCAGTACTACCAGATTTATTTTTTACCATCTCTCAGCTCTTCCTCTTCCTGTCTCCCCCAACCTACAGTGCCCTCAGAACATTCTGTATCCCCACCAGCCCCTGTTCCACCTCCTAGCCATTTATCCTCTGGGAATTGCTGGTCAGTCTGTGCAAAGGACAATTGCTGGGGAGCAAACAATGGGAAAGGTGCTCTGACACTCACAGAGCAGTGCCCAGTATTCTGTCTTGTACAGACCCTGGGGCTTTGAGCAGACAATGAACGGAGTCTGTTTTCCTGTTTTAGGCAATCTCTGTTTAACAAGGAGAAGCCTGGTTATACTGTGAGGTGAATCCAGCTCTATCTGCTATAGTCGGTGGAGAACCCTCCCGAGTCCTGGCATCAGTCTGTTTCTTCTCCTTCTGTCTTCTCTACTTGAATGAATAATACGTCTATCTACCCAGTTACCTACCCTGGCAGCTGCAGTGTTATCTTAGGCTCCTCCCCTTCCCTCACTTCCCACATTTCAGCGTTAATACATTCTATAAGTTTTCCAAGTATCTCTCAGAGGTACTCTTCTTGCTGTGTCCCCCATTTTAGACACTTCTTACCCAGATTATTTCGATAAACTGAACTCTCAAGTGTCTCCCCCATCCCAAGCCTGCTTCACCCACATCCTCTTGCATCACCTATCAGCCAGACTCTATGAGGTCACCCTTGACTCTGCTCATGCCTCTCTTTCTCTCACCACCTACAGCCAGTCCATCAGAAAATCACAGTTGGCTCTGACTGCCAACATGCCCAGAATCCCACTGCACCTCCTACACTGCTACTACCCTGATCTGAGCCACCGACATCTTTTACTTGGGTAGCTACGATACCATCTAACTAGTTTGTCTGCGTCCACTGTTGCCCCCTGAATAGTCTGTCATCAGCTGAGCAGCCAGAGTGAGGTGATGAATTTAAAGCACAGGTATGTCACTTTTTTGCTTAAAACCCTGAGATGGCCCCTATTTCCCTCATTACAATGAGGCTCCTCCCCAGCCCTGCCCTGTTAACTCTCAGACCCCATCTCCTACTGTCCCAACCCCACGGCATTCCTCTTGAACCTCACCCCTTCTTTGCTCTTTCCTCAGACACTTCAGGCCTTTGTACTGGCTGTTCCTCTCCCTGGGATGCTCTTCCCTCTAATATCCACTGAAGGCTTCCTCCCTCATCTCCTTCAAATGTCACCTTCTCAAAGAATCCTACCCGATGACCCCATTTTAAATTGCGACCCCACACCACTCCTGATCCCCTTATTCTGCTCTACTTTATCTTTTCCCCATAGAATTTGCCCCTCTCTAACAAATTATATAATTTACTTTTCATTATATTTATGTTTTGCGGTCTATCTCCATCTGTTGGATACAAGCTCTATAAGAATAGGGATCCTTGTCTGTTTTGTTTGCTGATGTATCCCAAGTGCCTAAAACAGTGCGTGGACAGAGCAGGCACTCAAAAAGTATTTGTTGAATGAATGAATGAATTAATTAATTAATAACATTCTACTTAGTCTCCCTGACTATATTCTGACAGCACTCTAGACCAGCACTATCCAATAGAAACACCCTGCAAGACATAGATGCAAATTTAAATTTTCTAGTAGCTGCATCAAAAAAAGTAAAAATGAAGTGAATTTTATTTTAATTATATATTTTAGTAGTATATAATTTTATCACATATTTTAGTAACATTTTATTTAACCCAGTATATCCAAAATATTATCATTTTAACATGTAATCAATGTAAAAAAAGTTGTTAATAAAATATTTTCCCTTTTTTCCTACAAGGCTTCAAAAACTCATTTGTATGATTATACTTACAGCGCATCTCAGTTGGAACAAGCCACGTTTTAAGTGCTTGCAGTCTGGAATGCTGCCAGAATACAGTAAGAGAGACGAAGTAGAATGCTACATTTTAAGCCACGTTTCAAGTGCTCATTAACCACGCGTGGCTGGTGGCTGCCAAGCTAGACAGCACATCTTCAGACCAACCTCTCTCCTGCTCTTAGCGTGCTCTTTGTTCAAACCACAAATATGAGTATTCTCTTCAGTAGGCCTTAATGATCTAGACATTGCAGTTCAGATTCTCTGAACTTTTCTGGAACTTTTTAAATTGCATATAGCTTCACTCTCCTCTTCCTCTTTTCTACTACCCTGAAGTCCAGCAGTACTATTTGAAGTTCCCCCCAAACTCCACAGCTTGCTCACATCTCTGTGTCTTTATATATGCCCCCACCTTGTCAACTTGTCACTGTCAGGATCTAAAAATATTTGATAGCTCCCTGCCCAGAAGCCCTCTCTAAGCTCTGAGCAGTATACATTCCCTTCTCTATTTTCTCTATGTTCTTTGAATTATTCATCCTTTTTTTGAAAATTGAAGTATGGTTGATTAACAATGTCATGAATTAATCCTTGAATTATGTTTCTTCTCTTGCATATATCATGCCATACTGTTATCAGTTCTTCAAGGGCAGAAATCAGGATTCAGTTGCACATAGAGTGTGTTCTATAAATGGGTAGATGGGTAGATGATAGATGGATAGGCAAATAAACAAATGAACAGGTTCTAAAATCACCTACAAGTTCAGAGAGTGGGTAGAGAATGGGTCTTTTGCAATTCTGTCACCTGATGTATATTCCAAACTTATTGATGGTTATATAATGATGATTCTTCTTGTAAAAATGGTATCTGGGATGCCTAACTCTGATATAAACCCTTCATCTGGAATTATTCCTTTGGTAGAAAAGGACAGAAGTATAGCGCCATAAATCTTGGTATAAGGGTAATGACTTGAATTATATTCTACGGTATCCTTCTACCCAATTGTGACAGCTTTTGGTGTACGTAATCTGGTAGGAGTAGGCTAAATGGATCTTACAGCTCAGGCTCAGACAGACCCTGAATTTATTTGGCAATAATAGTAGTATTGGAAGTAGTAATAATGACAATAATTAACAATCGTATGGTAATCTAAAATTTAATAAACTTTAGACTTATAATTTCATGCTTTGATTCAGCTGGTCAGAATATAACTTTATTTTTCCGTAACTGAGTTTAACTTAGCTCTGGGTCCATCTTTTTTCCTTTAAGAGTAGAAATCTCTTAATCTTGCATTTCAGGTTGACTTGGTCACTTCAAGTTAAAAAGTCAGTCTTTGGAGGGCAGTCAGTTCTCTCTCGTGACACAGTCAGAGCCCCCCAGTGTGACTGGGGCCTCCCTTCCTCTCTCACTGGCGACCTCGCTTCTGTGTCTAACTCCAGTGGGTTCATGAGGAAGAGGGTCTGTTGGCCGGAAGAAGCGTTCGTAGATGGTGGCCCGTAGGCCACTACCAGTTCCCTGCAGGTAGGATTTAATCCACAAATCTGTCTATCTGGAAACTTTTAAGTTCAGTTTATCTTGGGATTTAAAATAATCTTAGGCCACCTGAAGTTGACAGTTAATTTGTGATGATGTATTTCTCAAGACCCTTTGGTTGCAAGTGAAAAAAAAAAAACTAACTCAAATTCACCCTACAAGAAAAAAAAAAAAGATGAAAAGATGGAAAATACAGCAGGGGTGGGAAGGAGAAGAGGAGAGAAAATTTTGAGATTGCATTAGATATTTATCAGGGCCCTTTCGATGGCAACTAACCAAAATCCAACTAATGTTGGTTTAGACAAGACAACAAAACAAAATTTTTAAAAGTGGATTGGGACTTCCCTGGCAGTCCAGTGGTTAGGACTTCACCTTCCAGTGCAGGGGGTGCAGGTTTGATCCCTGGTCAGGGAGCTAAGATCCCACATGCCTCACGGCCAAAAAACCAAAAAAAGCATGAAACAGAAGCAATATTGTAATAAATTCAATAAAGACTTTAAAGATGGTCCACATCAAAAAAATCTTTTAAAAAGTAAATTAAATTAAAAAATAAAAAACAGAAAAAAAGTGGATTGATTCATATAACTGAAAAGTGAGGGATAGAGTTTACTTTGGACAAGACTGGTGCTGCATATTCACTAGATGTCCCTGTTCAAGCGGGCAACCCCCATGCCTCTGAAACCTCAGATTAGTATTCTGTCTGCTTTGCTTCTTTACCAGTATTTTCAGCCAAGTTCCTGGGTTGGCTCTGATTGACCTCTTTGGGTCATTGGTTTGCCCATAGTTGAACCAATCTCTGTAACTTGGATACTCTCATTGGCCAAGCCAGGATCCATCACAACCACCAAAGTCAGCTTCACCCAAAATACAAAGACTTGCGAAGGAAAGGTCTTCAAAGGAAAATCAAGCTATGTTACCAAAACATAGTGTTTTTTAAAATTATTATTATTAGGCAGGCAGACCTAACAGATATCTACTATAGATGGAAAACATCTATATCTAAGAGGAAAGCCTGCTTGAAGTCCAAATTCATATCAGAAGGTGTTGGGTGACCGTATGGATTCTGAGTCAAGAAGGAAGATATCTCCAGGCCTCCTCTCCTCAGTGGAGTGTTTTTGGCGACTGATTATCCTGGATTTCTTCTCCTTCTTCTGGAGCTCTGGGGGGAGGTCCTGAGAAGCTTGGCCTCCCTCCGTAACATCACGTGCCTGGACCTCAAAGAAGAGAGGGTCTCTCACCACTATCCGGTCCTCACTGGACTCAGTCAGCATCCCCCCACCTGGCACATATGGTCAATAGTCATGGGGTCGGCAAGACTGAGAGAAAGGGTCTCATCAGTATTGGTGACACCTTCCCTCTTAATCCTCCTACCCAGGCGTGGGAGTGTCTAAATAAGAAGAGACCCAGAATATGGCTCGAATACTTTGAATAAGGGAATAAAGGAAGACAAAAAATTTAAGTAACCTATTTCAATGTCCTGTTCTACTACATAAGAGCCATAAAATGACCCTGAGTTGTGCTTTCTCTGTAGCTTTGTGGGGAGCAGCCTACTTCTGACTGGTGGGACCCTCATGTCACTCCACGTCACAGCTTAAGAGCTATAAAGCTCCCACCCATAGTGCCGGTAATGTGAGCCTGAGGTCATAAGCCAAATCTGCAATCCGTAAAACAAACAGCAATAACAACAACAACAAAAAACCCACTTCAATTTTCTCAAATCTCCCAAGATTTAAAAAGGAACAAAAAGTTACTGGTGTGTTTGCTGACTGGAGTGATTATGTGGTTCAATCATTTTGATTTACAATTGCATCTTTGTCCTTGTAGAAATAACTCTCTGCAGCTGAACAACGGGAGGTGGAAATGGATTAACCTTCCAATGCGGGAACATAAGACGAGTTCTAGGGAGCAGGCCTTCATTTGAGGTTAATGCAAAGTCTCCAGTTTCTATGGATACACAAAATTAAAGAGCGTTCTTTTTTTTCTTCTGCCTTCATTTTCTTTTCTTTCGATCTGCCATGAAAAGGGATTATCAGAAGCTTCTAAGCCTCCGTTTTATTTTTGTATCATAAAGCACTGGGATCTGTTTGACGCGTTCCACGAGCTCTGAAGTAATATTTGGTTGTTGCGTGAAATAGACTTCAGGAAAATGAGGGACGAGAGGTCATGCTGCAATGTAAAGTTTATGGGCCATATTGCAAGTACAATTGGCTTTTTTACTTTCCAGAAATAGATGAGTCTTCTCTTTGCACATGAAAAAGCCATGACTTAGGCCAATGATTCTCAAACCTAGGCGGGCATCAGATTCACCCAGAGGGCCTGTTAAAAACACAGATCTCAGGGCCCCATTGCCAGAGTTTCCGATCCAGTAGGTCCAGAGTGGGCCGGAGAATTTGCATTTCTAACAAGTACCCAGGTGATGCTGATGTTTCTGGTCCAAGGACCACATTCTGAGAACCATCACAGTCTACTGAACACATAGAAAACCGTTCATCCCTCCCTAGCTGATCAGGGAAATAGAAGGTTTCCTGAGAGCCAACATCCCCATCACTTCATTACTGCCTCCAGATGCACATGAATATGGAGGCTGAGCAGGGAACCCAGGTGGCCAGGACCATCGGAATCCTTGCTGTCCCATTTCAACCTGGTCATCGATTTCTTGAAAGGATTGTGGAAATAGATGAAGACGAACCAAATGAGAACACTCAGAGGCTCTTTGTTCAGAGCCTGCTCTAGCAAGGGCGTCAGCCACCACTGTTCGCACTTTGGCAGAGACACAAAGGCAGGCAGAGGAGTGGGAAAGCTTGATAGTGGGAAGATGGGAACGTTCCTGGATGAAGGCTGTTGGCCCTTGGAAGCTGGAGGAGGGCTGACTGGAAGCAGGGCACCCTGTGTGATTGGTTAGGGGTGTGTGTTTGAATTTCTCTCATTGGTCCTACGTTGGAAGCAGGGACAAAATTAAGAAAGTTGTCAGTTATTAATCAAGTCCTGGCCATCTGGGGCTGATTGTTACAGAGGTTGTTATCTGTCTTCCTGGACTGTTACTTGGACAGTAATCTGACTTCCTACAAGTATGACCTGTAGCAGGCTGGCTTCCTGAGCTGGTTATTGTAGATAATGGGCTGGTTTCCTGGGCTGGTTACTGTGAGTTCTGATTCAGAGTTCTACTTTTATGGTCTGGTCACTGTCTGTTCATATATTCCATCTTTCAGGATGCACAGTGGACACTCATTTTTATAGTTTGCTAAATCCTTGGTGTGTTCCACATTGGCCAATTTCAATTAAAGAATGCCTGGTTTTTATTAAGGGCCTACTATGTGCAAAGTGTTATGTTAGGCATGTGAGGTTTTGTAAAATATAGGCACCAATGTCAGTGAGAAGCAGCCTATGTCATTTGGGCATCAAGGAGAAAGGAAGGTCAGGGCATGTGTTGCTTAGAATCTTCCACCACATTTACTGCAGAGGGGAGAGGAAGAGGGAGTCCAGGGTTCCTTTTCTTTCCCAGGTCAGGGAGCTTGGTCCCAGCTGAGATCTCAGCTTTTCACCTTTGCATCAGGAGTCGGCATTCTTCTCTGCTCTGCAAGGTCAGACCCCCACAGTCATGTCCGAATAAACCTGCTGCTTCTCTGCTGCAGGTGGATGATCTGAAAGCCAAGCTGGCTGCCCAGGAAGTGGAACTGAAACAGAAGAATGCAGATGCAGACAAGCTGATTCAGGTGGTGGGCGTAGAGACAGACAAGGCAAGCAGAGAGAAAGCCATCGCAGACAAGGAGGCGCAGAAGGTGGCCCTCCTCACGCTAGAGGTGAAGCAGAAGCAGGAGGACTGCGAGGAAGACCTGGCCAAGGCAGAGCCAGCGCTCACGGCGGCCCAGGCAGCCCTCAGCACCCTCAGCAAGGTAGGAGCCGCGTCTGCGTGCTTGCCTATCCCTCGGGGGAGGAGCAGACTCTCCTGTGACCCAAAGACAACCTGCTACCCTCCTGTTCCAAAGAGACACAAAGGCAAAGTCGGGAGGGCTTGGCTGGGACCAGCTGTCACTGGTTTATTCATTAAGCAAATAAACGTTTATTTAAGCTGACTGTATGTCAGGATCCACGAGCCACCAATGAAATCCAAGAGACGTGAGTGTGAGAATCAGTCAGGACAGGAGAGGCCAACTGGTCCAGCCTCCTCGCTTCACTGATGAGAAAGCCAGGGCCCAGAGAACTGACTTGCCCAGAGTCACAAACCTCAATGTTAGAGCCAGGCTTGAACTCACATCTTCAGAATCCAAGCCCAGAGATCTTCCAGCTATGCAGTCCATGGTCATTTTACCCATTATGTACTATAGGACACATGAGCCTTTTAGGACCCTATGAAAATATTTAAGATATGAGACTAAAAAGATGTCGTCTCCAAAATATGAGGAAAAAATTCTACAAAATCAAACTTAGCAAGTATTCAGGTGTCAACAGCATGCAGTTGTGTGTCAACTAAATTCAGCTCATATACATGACCTTTTGGTGGGACAACCATGACTCTTGAGATGCAGTCATAGGCAGTTTTATTCTGGTTCCCTTTAAATGTATTCTGTGTGTGTGGAGGAGCATGTGGTTACTACTTCTTCCTTTTATAGTTTTCACAGTTAACCTTCTTTCCTATTTAGATGACCATGGCTGAAGGGGTAAGGGAGGAAGGCGGAAAAGGGGGCAGACAGACCCATGTCACCAGGAGTTGGCATCAGAGAGGGACTGAAAAGCTGACCGTTTATCGGGATGCTCACATCAGCTCTTTGGAGACCCTCCGCCAGTCACGGGGATCTTTCCCTGCAGGTTGCTTTCTCCCCCTTCTCATGAGGGTCTAGCTATTCACTTGCCCATCACGTGGATGACTTACTTGGTCAAGGTCTAAGACAGCCTAAGCGAGGTGTGCCGTGCCAACAGTCCCCTCTGCTCCTCGGGGACACCTGAGCCTCCTTTCTCCAGGCAGGCTCTGAGAGCATTGGCCACCCGTGCAGTAAATTACCCTAGTTCCACTGTCAGGGGACTAGCCTGGTATTCTCATCCTGTAGATTTCTGGGGTGTAGGTTAGATCCCAGTCCACTGTGTGATTCAAATTGTGCGGGAAGCGTTTAAGCTCTCTGAGTGGTCTCCTTAAAGCCCCCTTCTCTCCAGACTTGATGTGAAGTGCAAATGCCCCCCATCCTCTCTTAAAGGCAGAGTGGGTGGGACTCAGCAGCAGTTCTCACTAAACATTCTCTCTTACTCTTCGATCTCCAGACTCCTTTATACCCTCAGTGCAAGTGAAATGTTCAAGAGTCAAAACACTGTGGTCTATTGAAACCTCCTTTTATTAGTTCTGTGTAGCCAACTCACACCTCACTTTGGAAGGAAGCATCTCTTGACTTAGGGCCTCAGACAATCTGAGACTGAACTGGGGACATTGTAAAATCCTGTGACGTATACTTATGTATAAAATGTATTTAATGTGAGATTAAATACTAAATGCATCTTAGTATTTTTTTATGATGTGGGGTGAAAAGTCCCTAAAAGGAAGGACCTAGAAAGGCCTTAAGTGGGCCTCTACCCTAGAGAACACAAGATTCCTCCAGGAAAGTTTTGGGTATCATCAGGTGGACGGGGAATCGGAGGTGTAGCCCAATTATGCTACCACTTCTCAGCCTGAACCTGTTAATACAGCCGGGTCTGGGTCTCCCTGACCCCCCAGTAGCATCATCTCAACCGCCAGGCCTTTGATTAGACATCACTTCACTGCCGCAACCTAGGATTCCCTCTCCTTTCATCTCACTCTGTCTAAATACGACCCATATTTCAAAATCAAACTTACATTCGAGATCAGTCCGTCCCTTTTCTGATTTCCAGAGCACAAAAGAGAGACCACTTTATTTATTCACCCTCTTGTAAGTGCTCATTGATCATTTCTTGCCAAGAAGACTGATGTCTCTCATAAGATCTTTTGACACAGGGATTATATTTTCTAAGATGAGCTGAGTCCAAATCCTGGCTGAACTATTCACTGCGTGTGGCTCTAGGAATGATTTTTTCTTCTCTGAGCGTCCGTTTCCTCACCTGTAAAATGGAGGTAATAGTAATATAGTCCCCATCAGGTTGTTATAAGGATTCAATGAGATAAGTTATGAAAAGTAGCTAACAGATGGCAGCCATTCAATAAACGTTTGTTGTGGTTGATGATGTCGTTATAACAGTGTTACCTCGTCTGTTTCCACAACGCTGGAAACAGCAAAAGCCCATAAATACTCTTGGTTAATTTGTTGGCTGATTAGTTAGTTGATCATTGTTGGTAGAAATAATCACATAGAGATGTAACTCATGGAAGTAATGGGATAGAATTCTGAAAATAGCACTGGATTTGAAGTCTAGATATCTCTGCCACAAAGGGAGTAAAACTCATTTTTAATGAGTGCCTACTATGTACCAGGCAACATGATAGGTGCTTTCTTCTAACTGGCTGTGGAGCCTGGCACTAGTCACTGAACTTCTTAATCCCTCACTTTCTTTCCTCTGTTACAAAGAAAGGGGCAAATAGGAATTAATGGGCTCTTTCTCTCACACTCTCATCCAATCTATTAGCAAGTTCTATCCATTCTACTTTCAGAATATATCTAGAATTCAAATGCTTTATATCATCTCTACTGCTGTCACCCTGGTCCAAGCCACCATCGTATCTTCATTGGACTATTGCAATAGCCTCTCACTTGGCCTCGCTGTTTACAGCCTTGCTCCAGCGCTGTCTTTGCCCATTGCAGCTGTCTGAGTGACCTTTTTAAGACAACAGTTTGACCACATCATCCCTCTGTTCAGAACCTTCCATTGGCTTCCCATCATATTCAAGATTAATTGACATAGGTGTATGGGTTTATTTCTGGGCTCTCTATTCTGTTCTATTGATCCATATGTCTGCTTTTGTGCCAATACCATGCTCTTTTGATTACTATAGCTTTGTAGTATTGTCTGAAGTCTGGGAGGGTTATGCCTCCTGCTTTGTTCTTTTTCTTCGGGAAAAGAATTGCTTGGGCAATTCTGGGTCTCTTATGGTTCCATATAAATTTTAGGATCCATCATATTCAGAATAAAATCCAAAGTTGTCACCATGGCCTGCAAGGCCCTACATGATTTTGCCTGGCTCATCTCTTCTACTATACAGTCTACACCCCAGTCACTTCTCTTCCAGTTGTCACTCCAGTCCACCCACACTGACCTTCTCACCGTATCTGAAACACTTCCAGCACAATATCAGCCCAGGGCCTTTGAACGAGAAATTGCTTCTGTGTGGAATGTCTTCTCCCAAGTATCTCCATGGTTACCTCCTCTTTCAGATATTTGCCTAGAAGTTTACCTTATAAGGAAACAAACAATGAAAGTATTTATTAATTTCAGAAAAAAATTAAAGGTATGCAAACAAGAAAATATAACCCAAGGTAACCAATGTTTATAATCGTAGTCATGTATATACTGAATTTGAACTAAAATTTTGATGTGACCAGAATGGGGGGAGGACCTTAGGGGAGAAAAGAGGGCAATAAAAATAAATAGTCACACTCTACAATAGGAAGTCTTTCAAGAGCATCTAAAATGAAGTACATAGCAGCATCACTGTATCCATTATCAATAAGGCATGAAATCCAAAAGGAATGATGGAAGAATTTGTAAGCGGTGGCTTCTGGAGAGCTGGAGTTGGGGGGAGTGGGCATGTGTTTTGTTCTCAGCCTAGTAGCTCTGAACTGTGTGTGGACTCCATTAACAGAAATGAAAGTTTAAAATTTTCACTGACTGGAGAGCACCTAAAAGGGCATAGCTAACCACCTGGCCAGGTAGGAAGTAGGGAAGAGAAACCCCGTGACACAAGGGCCACAAGGATGAGTGTTTCACTAGATGGACCAGGAGGTAGAAAAGCCCATCCCAGAAAGGAACAATGTTTGTAAGACACAGGTGCATGAAAGGGTGTGGTGTGTCTGAGCCGAAGGCGCAGAGGCGACATGCAGATGAGTCTCTGAAGGTGGCTCGAGCATGATCAATAACAGCCCATGGCATCACTAAGAAGCTTAACTGTGGACCAGTGTTTACAATCTGCAGCATACAACTGATTCATGGGTCTCAAACAGCATTTTTTAACTTGAGGTATAATTGACATATAACATTATACAAGTTTCAAGTGTACAACATATTGATTCGATACATACAAATGTATTGCAAAATGATCAGCACAGTAAGTCTGGTTAGCATCCATCACCACGCATGGTTCCAATTTTTTTCTTGTTTTTTGTTTTTAAGATTTACTCTCTTAGCAGCTTTCAAATACACAATACAGTGTTATTAACTGTACACACTGTACCTTACATCCCTAGGATTCTTTATTTTATAGCAGGAAGTTTGTACCTTTTGAACTGCCTTCACCCATTTCTCCCAGCTGCCCACACCCCCGCCCCGCCTGATGAAGCAGAATGGATCAGACTGTACTGCATGTGACAGGGGAGGTATTGCTTCCTGTACACAAGGACCCCTCACTTAGCCTCAAATTTTTCTGCGTTCACAGCACTCTGGTATTTAAGGACCACATCCTTATTTTCTCATCATTTTCAAAGTTAACAATAAATCTTTAGTTAATACATAAATCAGAGCATGGTAGTAAGTCTCTGTACATTTTAAGTCTCTGCTTTGGCAGTTTTATTTCACTTTTATAGCTAAACTGAAATAAATCCAGTATAACTTTTCCTGCCTTAGTTGAAGAATGGTTTTGCTTACAATTTCATGGCCTTTTTTTGTCTCCTTACAGAATTACTTGGAATTTTCTATTTATTTCCTATGGATTTTTTACAGTAAACTTTTGGGGGTTTTTTTGCGGTACACGGGCCTCTCACTGTTGTGGCCTCTCCCGTTGCGGAGCACAGGCTCTGGACGCACAGGCCCAGCGGCCATGGCTCACGGGCCCAGCCACTCCGCGGCATGTGGGATCTTCCCAGACCAGGGCACAAACCCGTGTCCCCTGCATCGGCAGGCGGACTCCCAACCACTGCGCCACCAGGGAAGCCTGTAAACTTATTTTTTATTATACAAATAACATATAATGGCATTTTTGGTGTTACGAATAATTCAAATAGTATAGAATATATAGGGTAAAATATAAAGTCACCCTTCTTTCCACTCCAGCCCCAGTCCTCTCCCAAAAGAAAACTCCTGGAAGAATTTGAGCTGTATCTAGTCCAGCAATTTTTCTGTGTATTTATATTTGTACAAATGCACATATAAAATATGTCATATTTTAAATACAAATGGATAATGGAAACTTACTTTTCTTCGTGAAACAAGACTATTTCATGCCAGTACATACATTGAATCTTGTTGATTTAATGCTTTATAGTATTCTAGGCTATAGTCGTACTCTATTTCATTTAGCCATGTATCTACTGTTGAGTGTTTAATTAGTTTCTCTCTTTTCTCCAATACAAATATCCTTGTGCATACGTCTTTACTGCATATGTGCAAATATTTCTCTGAGCCAAATTAGAAGTACAGTTGTTTGGTCGAACAGCATGGCAGGCTGAATCATGCCTCCTCCACCCCCAAAGATACTCACATCCTAACCTCTGGAACCTGTGAATTTTACTTCGTATGGTAACGGTGACTCTGTAGGTGTGATTAAGTCAAGGATCTTGCAGTGGGGAGATTGCCCTGGGTTATCCAGTGGGTCCTAAATGCCATCACAAGGGTCCATAGAAGAGGGAGACAAGAAGGTTGGAAGAAGAAGGTGGTGATGTGGTGACAAGAGCAGGGGGTGGACACAGCTGATGTGCTGTGGGGCCTTGAGCCAAGCAATGCGGCCGACCTCTAGAAGTGGGAGCAGCAAGGAACAGTCTCCCCTCCAGCCTCCAGAAGGGACCAGCCCTTCCAGCATCTTCGGCTTAGGACCCCTCACCTCCAGAACTGTAAGATAATAAATTCATGTTGTTTTAAGTCACTACGTTTGTGGTAATTTGTTACAGAAGCAATAGGAAACTCATATAAACAATATTCTCTTTTTTTATATAAGTAATGCTAAATTTCTGTCCAAAATAGCTCTTCTCTTTTATAGTTATAAACACTGCTTTCCCCACACCTTTGCCAATCTTAGATATTTTCAATTATCCTAATTTTTCTCAACAGGAGAGCAAAAAATTTTTCATTTAAAAAAATTGTAAATGGTTTGATTCTAATGAGACTGGGCAACTTTTCAAATATTTAGATTTCTTCCTTTGTCCATTATTTGTTCAGATTCTTTGTCCATTTTCTTATGAGATAATTTCCCTTTTCCGTATTGATTTACAGGGTTTTAAAATGAATTTTTACTATATGTCTTGGTATATATATTGTAAATTTTCTCCCTTTCATTTGACTTTTTAACTTAATATTAACAAGTTATATAAAAAGTAGATTTTATAATCAAATGCTTTTGAGAATTCTAGGGTTACAGAATTTAACAGACTTCTTTGCTACAGGACTTTTTAAGGCCTTGATTATGTGATAAGCTTGATACTAAAAGTGATAGAGATAGCACAAGAAAATAAAACAGATTAATTGAATTTATGAATAGTGATATAAGACATCCATATGAAATGCTAGTAATTCAAATCCAGCAATTTATTCAAACAACAGTATGCTACCAACTGATAAGTTTCCCTTATATAATACTACCCTGTAAACATACTCAATCATAGGTCAAAGAAGAAAAGCTCTGTAGTCATTTTGAGAGATGTCAGAATGGTACTTAACACACTTCAACATCCATTCCTATTAAAACTCTTCGTAAAGTAGGAAAAAAAGGATATTTGGATATTTTGCTAACACAAAGCAATCAATCTCAGTCCGAGAGCAAAACATCCTGTCTAATGGTAGAGCATTAGCGGAATTCCCATTAACATAGAAAAAGCACTATAATGACCCCCTTCGCTGCTATTATAAAACAGTTGTCTTAAACTTTCTAGCCATGCAATAATAAATGAAAAATGGTAACATGTAAATGTTGTAAAGTACCAGACAAATGTATTATTATTCATAGATGTCATAAAAATGTAATAAAACAAATAAAAGGGAAGACTTAAGGGCCCATTACAAAATTTAATAGTTTCCCTAATATCAGCAGTAGCCAGTTAGAAAATATAATATTTTCAAGATAACAGCCAAGACACATGGTACAAATAAACATAAATAAATTTATTGAAACTATGTGAAGAAAACTACACATCTTTTTTGAGTAATATAAAATATAAATAGGCAAACAGATGTACCAAGTTTGTGTAAGGGAAGGTTTAATATTATAAGGATGTCACTATTCCTCAAATAATTTACAAGTTAAGTGTAAGTCTAATTTAATTCCAGTGTGATTTTTGGCTTATTTATTTCTAATGTCACTAAAAGTTCATATCATTTAAACAGCTATTAAAAATTTAACAACCTAAATGCCCAACAATATGGGGTTGGCTAAATAAATTATGGACCATCTAAATGAGAGAAAATTGTACATACTTTATTTAAAATCATGTTTTGCAAAAATAATTCATGACACGAAAAAGTTTAAGATACAGTTTTCAGTGAAAGCCAGGTTTGAAAAAATAGTGTAAACAATGATTGATATATGTATATGTGTGTGTACATATATGTATATGTATATATAAATGAATGAGCCAGATATATACCACATTCATATATGTTCACGCATCTTTCTTTTCTGTGTTTCTTTGTTAGTCTATCTGTTAAGTACATACAATGAAACACACCAGCACATAACTAATGTTTATCTCTAGGTAGTAAAATCAGGAGTGATTCTGGCTTTCATCTTCATCTTTGCTAAGTATTTCACAATAAATATTTATTCTTTTAATAAAAGGACAAAATAGTGTTACCTTGTTAACCAGTGAACAGTAAGAAACAAACTGTAAAAAAACTAGAAAAATTATTATAAGGTAAGGTCAATTTTCATATGTATATGAAAGACGCTTCTAAGCATAAAAACAAAGGATGATAGCAGATATCGTCTGGAAAAGGAGTATTCAGTTGGGCTACATAAAAACTAAATTTCTATGTGTCACAGAATATCATAAATTTTTTTAATTGAAAAGAAAAGAGTTAGCATCCTCATATATATGTGAAGAGCTCTTATAAATCGTGCTGGAATCTGGCATTTGTGCCTGCCCCCGCCTGCACATTTACGCTCTGCCCTTCCCCAACGTGCAACGGCAGTTTCTCTAAGGCTTTCCCAGGTCTCCCTCCCTAGCCAAAGTGGCACCATCATTCCTCAAGAAACCACTATCCCATTAGCCCTGTTTTGTTTTGTTTTTTCAGAGCACTTCTCACTATCCAATATATCAAAGGTTGGCCTCTTTTTCTGCCCACCTCTCCCACGTGCATGAGCAAAAGGACTTTGCCTTTCTTATTCACCTCTGTATCTCCATTTGCCAAATGAATGACTGTGCAGACACGTTTATTCACTCAGCAGAGACTCCCTGACTGCACTCCATGCCAGGCAGTGTTCTGGGTGCCTGTGGTGCACCCATGAACGAAGATACTGCCTCTATGAAGAGTCTATTCTAGCACAGGGGACGGGTGAGAGACAAGCAGCGTAATGAAAACGTACTTTGTACAATACATTAGAGTGTGGCAGATGCTGCAGAAAAAAGAAAACCGTAGAGCGGAATCAGGGGGAGCTCTGGGGCCAGGGCAGCTGGGGAGGGGATTGAGGAGGTGGGAGGTTTCAGTATTAAAGAAGGTGATGGGTGTGGGCCTCCTTGAGAGGGAGAAGTTTTTACTTGGAAAGGAGCGAATTCATCAGGCAGGTACCTGGGAAGAGCAGGCAAGGCCAAGGCATCAGCTAGAACAAGAGACCTAAGGCAGGGAGGGGAGTGTGCCTGATGCCGGCTCATCCAAAACCACATCTGCCTTCTTCTGAGAAATGTCTCCTGCATCCTGCATCCTGTGTTCCTATTAGCAGTGCCACATCACCTGCCCCACGGT
The DNA here is from genome assembly GCF_949987515.2 of Delphinus delphis. Classification (NCBI taxonomy): domain Eukaryota; kingdom Metazoa; phylum Chordata; class Mammalia; order Artiodactyla; family Delphinidae; genus Delphinus; species Delphinus delphis. The sequence goes on from NC_082701.1 coordinate 54,104,559, forward strand.
GACTGGTGACAGGAGCCCCACCTCACTGAACAAGATCATTTCCCAGGACCTTTTAATTTTGACTTGCGTTGGAGGAAAAAAATCTTCCTCCCTTCTAGTTGCAAAGCAATGGATGTGAGCCTGGAGCTGCGGCACCCCTTCCTCTCATTTGATTGCTCAACACACGTGTTGATGATGAGCACCTACTGTGTGCCAGTCTCTGTTCTAGGCACTGGGGCTGCAGTGGTTAACGAGAGAGATGAGGTCCCTGTTCGCATGAAGGAGAGGAGTATAGTAATTCCAGAAGGAAACAGTGGTAACCTTTTCCGATTGCCCTCCGTTCTATGCAGATCACCGGGGTGCTCAGATAGGCAGTGACTAGGAAGAGGAGGTTGGCGGGGAGGGTCTTTCTGCGTGGGAGGACTTCTGAACTGAGATCTGGATGGATGAGAAGGGGTCAGCCAGGCAAATGGCATAGGAAGGAGGGTAGCAGGCAGGGGTCCTGAGGTGGGAAGACGGAAGTGGAAGAGGTGAGTGTGCCCAGAGCTCAGTGAGAGCCTGGGGAAGTGGCCCAGGTAGAGGTCAGAGAGGTTAGCCGAGTGCCTTGCAACATGAAGAAGCTGGTTTGTAAAAAAGAAACTCCTGTACGTGGAGAAGCAGAAACGAGAGTCCAGAGAATCCTGCTGACGCAGTTCAAAATGCAGTTCCACTGGTCCTCACGTCCCATCCTCCCCAGATACATGAGCAAGAAAATCCGCCTTTGTACTTCAGCTAGGTTTTCTGTCTCCGAAACCAGAGTTGCGATTAATTTATAGATATATATGAATATTCAAAAAAACTGGAAGGAATTATATAGAAATATTAACAATGATGTATCTGGGTTATAGAATTCAATTTCATCTTTATACATTTTTACATTTTCTGAATTCAATGTGTTGAACAGGCTTAACAAACTATTAATATTTTAAAATTGTGGGCTTTTCGTTTCTGATTGTATTTTCACACTTTGTCCTCTTTCGCCCAGGGGAAACCACTAGCACAGGTATGCGAGCACATCTGCCACATCTGTGCTGTCCCTGACAAGGCTGTCATGACCCAAACTACAAACCATTGCAAGAGTCAATGGAGCAGCTTCCTAGGTGCTTCCATTAGGTGCTGGAAATAATCCCCTTCCTGTTTTGATTTCCAGGCCCAAGAGCACCCCAAATTAATTTGGCACAAGGATCTCATCTTCGAAATTAAGATTTTCCCCCACTTACAAAATCAGCCCCAAAAGCAAGTGCTTTTGAGGTCATATGCTCCTCATGGACGGTCACAACAAACTTTAAATCAACTTTATATGCATTTCTGACAAAATTTCACTTACAGATTTACTGCTCCCGACTTAACAGACGGAAACACCGAGGCCTGGGAAGTTCAAGTGGCTTTCCAGGGTCAGCCCTTTCAGCCATATCTTTCTAGAGCAAGTGAAACTTGGAGCACAGGACAAACCCATGTCTAGGCAGAGGCAGTGACGGCACAGGGTGTGCCTGGCTTTCTGCCTGAATTATTTCTTGGCAGAAAATGCCACTTTGCTATCAGGACAGCCAGGTGCAGTTAGCACAAGCTCATGGAACAAGGCAGTTTAATTAAAGAAAAAAAAGTAGTTGGGTTACAGTGCTATTCTCTTCAATCCAAGATAGAAATTAATTTATAATAACCTTGTCTTTTATTCATGGCATGCTGCATGTTTCAGAGTATGTTGGCATCCTTATATTTTTCAGCTAAATGTGAAAAAATTGTGTGTTTCTGGTGGGCCACGAGTCAAAGCACTGAGAGAACCTAGCTGAGTCTCGGCTAACCATTCGGGGAAGTCTGAAGCCGCTGGGGAGTCGCTTGGTTCCCTTTTGATGAGTCATGATATTTAAAATTCCGAGGGCTGCCTCAGGCTTCAAAGCGGCCCTTTGAGATTGATCACTCTGAGCCCCGCTCCATTAGTGGCCGAGGACAAAGAGAGGCGTTCGTTTTCCTCTAATGACCTGCCTCTCTCTTCCAGACCAACCTGACAGAGCTGAAGTCTTTTGGTTCCCCGCCGCCGGCCGTCAGCAACGTCAGCGCTGCCGTGATGGCTCTCGTGGCCCCCGGGGGCAAGGTGCCCAAGGACCGCAGCTGGAAGGCCGCCAAGGTCACCATGGCCAAGGTGGATGGCTTCCTGGACTCCCTCATCCACTTTGACAAGGAGAACATTCACGAGAACTGCCTCAAGGCCATCAAGCCGTATCTGCATGACCCCGAGTTCAATCCCGAGTTCGTGGCCACCAAGTCCTACGCAGCCGCCGGCCTCTGCTCTTGGGTCATAAACATTGTGAAGTTCTACGAGGTGTTCTGTGACGTGGAACCCAAGCGCCAAGCACTGAGCAAGGCCACCTCAGACCTCGCTGCCGCCCAGGAGAAGCTGGTGGCTGTTAAAGCCAAGATCGCTGTAAGTGACCCCCACCTGAGGCAAACAGCCTCTCCTCCAGGCCCCAGCGCCTCAGCCTCTGGATGCACAGGCTCAGCGGCCATGGCTCACGGGCCCAGCCGCTCCGCGGCATGCGGGATCTTCCCAGACTGGGGCACGAACCTGTGTCCCCTGCATCGGCAGGCGGACTCTCAACCACTGCGCCACCAGGGAAGCCCCTCAGCCCTGATTTTTAAAGAAAACCAAATTATTACCCCAAATCTCCTAATTTTTCAGTAGAGGCAACTTTTTTTTAAAAGACATTTATTATCATTATTTTCAGTCACACCGTGCAGCTTGTGAGATCTTAGTTCCCTGACCAGGGATTGAACCCACCTGGCCCCCAGCAGTAGAAGCACAGAGTCCTAACCACTGGACCGCCAGGGAAGTCCCAGCAGAGGCAACTTTTATAATTTCTTCCTCAAACACTGTATAGTCCAAACAAGACAGAACCACTGGACCATGGGTTTACACCTTGGTCCTAAAAGGTTTTTTCCTTTTCCTCTGAGGAAAGAAAAGATGACAGATGGATACATATAATAAATGAACAGTATTATCCATGGAACCAGCTGCTATCTTATTAGCCACAATGAATCTAATATTTTTGGACATCTGATAGTTAAGAACAAAGGGTCAAAAATGGGAGATTCTTTTTTTAAAGGTAATTTTAGTGAAGTATAGTTGATTTACAATGTTGTGTTATTTTCTGCTCTACAGCAAAGTGATTCGGTTATACATATATATACATTCTTTTTCATATTCTCTTCCATTATAGTTTATCACAGGTTATTGAATATAGTTCCCTGTGCTCTACAGTAGGACCTTGTTGTTTATCCGTTCTATACATAATAGTTTGCATCTGGTAATCCCAACCTCCCAATCCACCGCTCCCCCATTCCCCTCCCCCTTCATTCCTGTCGCTAGCAAGGTTGTCGTGACCCAAAGTACAAACCTTCATCAAAAAGCACAAACCTTGGGCTTCCCTGGTGGCGCAGTGGTTGAGAGTCCGCCTGCCGATGCAGGGGACGCGGGTTCGTGCCCCGGTCCGGGAAGATCCCACATGCCACGGAGTGGCTGGGCCCGTGAGCCATGGCCGCTGAGCCTGCGCGTCCGGAGCCTGTGCTCCACAATGGGAGAGGCCACAGCAGTGAGAGGCCCGCGTACCGCAAAAAAAAAAAAAAAAAAAAAACCTTCATCAAGAATAAATGGATCATCTTCCTAGGTGCTTCCATTAGGTGCTGGAAATAATCCCCTTCCTGTTTTGATTTCCAGGCCCAAGAGCACCCCAAATTAATTTGGCACAAGGATCTCATCTTTGAAATTAAGATTTTCCCCCACTTACAAAATCAGCCCCAAAAGCAAGCGCTTTTGAGGTCATATGCTCCTCATGGACGGTCACAACAAACTTTAAATCAACTTTATATACATTTCTGGCAAAATTTCACTTGCAGATTTACTGCTCCCAACTTACAGACGAAAACACTGAGGCCTGGGAAGTTCAAGTGGCTTTTCAGGCATAGGAAACAAGTCTGTTCTCTATGTCTGTGAATCTGCCTCTGTTTTGTAGGTAATTTCAAAAAATGGGAGATCCTTTTTCCCCTTTGAAATGTGGGTTTTAGCCACCTTTCCCCACCTTGTGCACCATTCTCTTCCATTCTGGCCACTGTCCACCCCCCTCACTCTCAGCGGTGTGGATGTGTGGGCCTGCAGGGCATGTGTGATGCTACCTGCAGTGCTTTATAGAAGCTTGTAAAAGTATGTAGCATATTGTGGTTGGTGGTTGGGGGGGGTCCTTTGGCCATAAATATAAAATTATTAGCCTTTTGTTGATATTTTGATTGTATGTCCCTCACCCAGGATTGTGGGATGGAGGTGATTGTGGATTCACACCTTGAATTTCATCTTTGCCATTAAAATTGGTATCACCAAAGTGAGAGGTAGAAATCAGAATCCTGCGGGATGACATAGCAGCTGAAAACCCATCAGCAGACCTTCCAATCCATGCTGTGCTATTCACCGATGGGTGACCTTTAGAAAGGCCTTTCCAGAGCCCAAACTTCAGCTTCCTGAAGTAAAATGGACACAATAATAGTCCATTTTGGCTATTCATGATTTTGCCGTGAGGATGAAAGGAGAGAAGGCATGTACAGCACAAGCCCAGAGCCCAGCCCCTAGGGACACAGGGAGCTGCTGCCACCCCCAGGGTTCCGATGACCACTGACCCCTGCTTTCCCTCCACCACCTCCTCCTGCATGTGCCATCGTGTGCAAGCCCTGGTCATCACTCACTACCATGATCAAGTTCAAGCCAAAACATCCCCTGGACCTTTCATTTCTACACGTGCATTCCAGGCAAATAGGATTCTTACTGCAAGTTTCTCATGATGATAAAAAGGGTTTTACAAGTTGTGAAACGGGAGATTGCAGACATGCCGCATGCTTCAAGTTTCACAGGTTTATTGATCGATAGACTAAATTCTATGGTTAAAGGCTCTAGTTCAAAGATCCCTGCAGCCAGACTCTCTATGAAGAGATGCTTTGGCAAAGCAGCTAATCTCTCAGTACGTTTGCTTGATAAATCCAGACGTTCATGGACCAGTTTACTGATAATCAACGCTCACAATGGCCCATTTGAAAGAATACCAAGGGCAAAACACTAACAGCCCCTTGACTGCTTTTGGAGGGAAAATACCTTCTGATAATTTTCATATTCTTCAGTCTCTCCTGGAAAAGTGTTGCAAGAACTGCATTTTCAAAGATCTCTTTCTTACTCAAGTTATTTTAATGGGCCTCTCACTCTTGGCGGCCTCTCCCGTTGCGGAGCACAGGCTCTGGACGCGCAGGCTCAGCGGCCATGGCTCATGGGCCCAGCCGCTCCGCGGCATGTGGGATCTTCCCGGACCGGGGCACGAACCCGTGTCCCCTGCATCGGCAGGCGGACTCTTAACCACTGCGCCACCAGGGAAGCCCCTTTTCTGATTGTTGATGCCACTCAGAGCTTGCTACCTAGTGGCTTAAATGTGTTTTATTTGGCCTGCACAATGTGTTTGCCAAAGATGTAATTAATTGCCAATATTTAAAACAAAAAATCTGATTTCTGGCCGGTCTTATAATAATCGGAAGAGTCCTGAATGTCACTAAGTGACCCTGGAGTTAATCAGTGGCTTCTCACTCAAGCAGGGAGTTTTGCTGCATTTAGTCACAGTCACCACCGGCCCCTATTTTTTTTAACATTAGACTCATCTGACTAGTTTACCTCATCTTCCTGGGCTGCTCATCTGAATTTCTGACCCTTGTCTGCGTGCTGTGCTGCATCCCTATTCTTGATGTATCTTCTTCAGGCAGTTGACTTTCTGCTACATGAGGCTTGAAGACATTCATCCCCTGTCTTCTCATCATTACAGCAACTATGTTTTTCTGACGTGACCTTTACTTCTTGTTCAGTCATATGGAGGCCGCTTCCTTGGAGCTCTCAGTGTTCAAGATGAAATTATTACCCTTTCCTTCAGCTCATCCCCTTCCCTCCTCTCTCCAACTTCATTATCATTATTTATCGTTACTTTTGCGTTCGAATCACCAGCACTGAACATATCTACATTGTGTTCTGTAACCAGAATTAATTGTCCCATGCTCTCTCCACTGACCGATTCAAAAAATCAGTAAATTCTGTTTATATTCTATGAACCTGTCTATATTGTTCATAGAAGATCTCAGTGCTGTTATACTTACTTTCTTACATACCTTTGCCCCTGGACTTTCTTCTCTCTCTCCCTCTTTCTCTCTCTCTCTTCAATTAGTTCTTTTGGCATAGCCTTATTTTTTAAAACCCTCCAGTCAATCCAGTGTTTTACTGAGTCCCCTTTTGCCCCCAAGACTTTTCTCTCTTGTCCCCACTCAAAGCTCCAAACAGTTTTGGAGAGTAATCACGTTCACTGCTCTCTTGGGTTCGTTCCAATGACTTCTGGACCCCATGGCTTCTTTCTTGATTTCTTCTCTCGTTTTGCTATGGCTTGTTCTTAAGTAACTTTCTCAGAAATGTTACATAAGAGGTAAATTTTCTAATGTTCCAGTCTGGACGTATCTTTTTATTTTTAAACTGAATTGACTATTTTGCTGCGTATTAAATTCTGAGGCTAATTTTTTCCCTTAGAACACTGAATGCTTTATCTTTTTGTCTGGTGAGAAGTCTGATGAACCGTCTGGATACACTGTATTTCTGCCTTTCTGGAAGTCTTTCAATTTTTTCTTTATTCTTGGTGTCTGAAACTTTACATTGACGTGCTTAGCTGCCATTCTTTTTTTATTCATTGTGCTTGGCATGCAGAGACTTATTTTCTTCAGTTCCACAAGGTGATTTTATATCTCCCTTCTGTTTCCTTTTTAATCTCATTTTCTGGAATGCATATTGGTTGGGTATTGGACCTTCTGATGGGTCATCTATTTTCTCTCATCTTTTTGTCGCTTTATGCTTTCTTATTCTATCTAGATTTCCTCAAATTCATCTTTTAATTTATTGAATTTTTTACATTAACAATAAAGATTATTTCCACAAGTTTACTTTGTTGTTGTTCTCTTTTCCTTTTATTAGCATCCTCTTGTTTTATGGATGAAACATCTTGAATCTCCCGGAGAAACTAATTATGAAGGGTTTTATGCTTTGTTGCCGTTTTTTTGACTGAAGTTCTTTCTTTTTCCCAGGTCATTTTTTCCTTCTTGTTTACCTTTAATCTAGGCTTTAATCAAATGTCTTCTTGTCTTTTCATGTTTACAAGAGTAGTGATCGAAAGCAGAGTATAGCTCTGCAGACAAGGGCAGATCTGGCAGACTGGCAGAATTTGTTTTCTAGATCGGATGAGTTATGGTGGATGCATCCTATTACTTGTTGTATTTATTTCTGCTCTACAGCAAACTGATTCAGTTATATATATATATATATGTATATACATACTTTTTAATATTCTTTTCCATTATGGTTTATCACAGGATTTTGAATATAGATCCCTATATACAATAGGACCTTGTTTATCCATTCTGTATGCATTAGTCTGCTGGATGCATCTTAAATGCCAGAACATGGTATCCTTTCTCTGCCACTGTTGACTCTCCTGCTGGTGACACAGGTGCCTGGTGGCATTGCATGGGGATGGAGATGTGGAGTGGAGGATCAAAAGGCTTCCAGTTGACTGTCTTATTTTCAACATCCCCCTGCAGCTCACCTGACATTTCCAAATCCCCAGTGTATGTGAGGCTCTGCAGAGCTGCTCAGCTTCTGCTCTGCGTTGCAGTGTCCTCTGCCCTGCTCCAGCCCTTTCCACTGCTCTATCTGTGGTCTTCCATAGATCTATTGGAATCCCTCACCCTCCAGTGGCCCTCAATATTTGCTTGATGTTATGGGCTTATGACTTTTTAAACTGCTTCATAACCATTTTAGAGAAGTCTCGGGAAGAAGAGGAGTAAATGAATGTGGCCAGCCTGCCATTGTCAATTGGATGGCTCACCACCTAGTTCTTAAGCTGCTTGGCTATATAAACTTGGCCCTTCATTTCTTTCTCTTGTGACTTGGTAATGACTGACAAAGCAGCCTGAAGCCCTGTTATTGCATAGACATGAGACATATCTGGAGGTGTCTGCCATGTGCCCAGGTGTCTTTGTGTATGCAAATATGCATCATGGGGGCAACAAAGACTGTGCACTTGAATTCTAAATTCTTGATAAATTTAGAAAAAATTGAAACCGTGTCGTTTTTAAAAATGTTCCTCTACTTCGGGATAATTGGAGAGAATCGATGAGGTCAAGTGAAGTTGTCTTGTGCTCCTGGGACCTTAAAGCATAGGGAGGGGACTATCCTGGTGGCGCAGTGGTTAAGAATCCGCCTGCCAATTCAGGAGACACAAGTTCAATTCTGATCCGGGAAGATTCCACATGCCGCGGAGCAACTGAGCCCGTGCACCACAACTACTGAGCCTGCGCTCTAGAGCCCTCAAGCCACGACTACTGAAGCCTGTGCACCTAGAGCCCGCATTCCGCAGTGAGAAGCCCGCGCATCGCAACGAAGAGTGGCCCCCGCTCACCACAACCAGAGAAAGCCTGTGCGCAGCAACACAGACCCAACGCAGCCTAAATAAATAAATTAATTAATTAATTAAATGAATTTATTTTTTTAATTAAAAAAATAAAAGCAAAGGGCAGACGTAGGTTACAGACAGCCCAATTCCAACCCACGAACCAGCTGCAGCAGACGGTGTGTGCTCCTACCAGCACCCCCACCCTGGGATCCTACTGGCCATTTTCAGGCCTCCCCAGGCTTCAGTGAGATTTTGCTTCTAAAAGCAGCACTTGTACTTTTTTGTCAGACTACTGGAAGCCCTTTTCCCCAATACAGGGAGAGACAGAATTTAAGCCTCTCCCTCCTTGTCCATCACCCTTCCTGGTCCTGGACCAATGACTGAGGTGCTGGATAGAAAAGCTCAGTCCTCTCACTTGCGTCGGCACCCTCTGGACTTCCACTGGGATCCACGTGAGGGCCCCCCTAGTTTGCCTTCCTTCCCCTCCCTGCCCGCCTTCCCCAGTCCCTTACAGCTCCCCCCAGGAGGCCTTCCTTAGAAATCCCCTACCCGTGAACCCTATCTCTGAAGCACTGGAACTACTGACAGACGTTGTGTTCCTTCCTAAACAGCACCTTAATGAAAACCTGGCCAAACTCACGGCCAAGTTTGAGAAAGCAACAGCTGACAAACTCAAATGTCAGCAAGAAGCTGAAGCGACTGCAGGCACCATCTCCCTTGCAAACCGCCTGGTGAGTGTGAACCTCTTCAGCGGGCTTTAATTACACGAGCTGAGCTTGTCAGGTGCCGCAGAGGTGCAAAATATTAATAGATGAGCAGCTGAGTGCCGCTTTGACTAGGGGGCAAATAATAAAATGCTCTGGGCTGCAGGGACTGACTCCTGAGAAAAGTGTGAATGCCCACCCTGGTCTGGTCAAAGGAGATTTCCCACAGGGATGGTCGGGAGACTGGGGCACTGGATGGATCAGGAAGCTTACGAGAGATGTGACGTGCTTACATACAAGAGCGTCAGCCAGAGGGAGCGCTAAAGGACAAAGCTAGCATTCGACAGGCAAACCCTGAAGCTCTTACCTATGGGACATTTGATAATAAGGGTGTGGACAGGATGAGGCACTGAGATAGAAGCAGAAAAGAACAAGACAGGTGGTTGACCCTAAACATTGCTGACTATAACCTTGGTCTCTCCAGCAGGACGGTCATTTACATGGCCACTCAGGGCTCTAAGAGCAAGTGTTCCAAGGGCAGGAAGTAGAAGGTCCCACTCTCTTAAGGCCTGGGAACAAAAGCCAGCTCAACACCCTTCCTCTGCGTTCTACTGGTCAAAGCAGTGACAGATCCAGGGAGAGGGAGCACAGACACCAGCTCCTGATGAGACGAGTGTCAGGGGATGTGTAGCCTTTTTAATCCCCCATGGTTTATATTTCTCATCATGAATCAGCTAAGAGCCTGCAAAGCAGTGTCCACGGGATGTGATTTCTCTTTATCGAGAGCCTTTTACAGCACCTTCCTCCCCAGTGAAAGGAAGTGGAATCGATCCCTTTTCCCATTTATTCCAGCCCCCATTTATGTATATAACAAAGCCAGGTTTCCTAGCTCAGGGAGAAATTAGTCATAACAGTCACTGAATCGGTCGTGCTCCAGTAACAAGAGGTGAAGCCTCAGGTGTGTCTGTGCCCTTGTTTGTTGAACCTGCTGCTGCAGAGCTCTGGGATGATCGTCTTCACTGAATGGTGTGATCTAGCGACAGCTCGTCCACTAACGTGCAGGAAGCAGTCAGGACCTCCCTGCTGGCCTGTCTTCCGTTCAGTTCCCTGTTTGGTTTCCAGAATTCTGTGCAGCCTTTCTCTGCCCAGCTGGAGCCTTTGTTGCGTTGGTCCTCATAGGAGGCAGGTGGAGCTCTGCTCTAGGACTCAGGACAGGGCAGCTCTGAAGCCATCCCTGTCCCTACCAACCTGGGGTGGTTGAAGTGTCAGAAGACAGGACACTTCGACTTTCTGGTCTTTATCTGTGTGATCTAAGATGGCGTGGGAATGGTCGGTGGGCAAGTTCCTCAGGTCTCCCAGCTCTGACATCCTAGGATGCCATCTTTCCAGGAAGAAAAAGGGATCAGTCATAGCACAGAAGCCGAGCTTCACCGACAGCCCACCTCACAGTCCTCTGTAGACAGTGTCTATCCTCTGGGAGAGGGCGCCCCCCAACGTGGGCCCCGCAGAGTCGGGCCCTGCTCTGCAGTCTTGGTACTTTGCACACACCCGTGTTTCAGTGCATCTGACTCCGTGTCTTAATTACCACGCCGATCTCCCCACCCACTGTGAATTATTTATAGTGCAATTGATTTTATTTACTTTCACATCTCCAGCATTTGGAGGAGAAGAGAGAGGTACATGATTTTCTGTTACGTTTTGAGGACCAGACACAGTACCAAGTGATGAACACACATGGTCACACTAAATCCTCTTCACGGCTCTTCGAGGTGGGCATATTCATCTCCACACCTGTCAAGGGCAGAGCCTGGAAGACTGCATTCAGGACCTGTCTCTCCACAGCCCACGTAACACAGAACAGAGAACAGGGGCTCATTGACTGCCGTGTTCACTGCAGCTGGTACAAACCGCCCGCCCCCCCATTGATCAGAAGGGCCACATAAATGATGTCCTGAGTCTCCTGCTGTGAAGTGTGTGCCATGCATTCTCCGTGGCTGAATCGTGGCTCTGTAGCCTGTGGTATGACGTGTCTTCTCCCCTCTCTGCTCTTTGAAATGATAGGTGGGAGGACTGGCCTCTGAAAACGTGAGGTGGACAGAAGCTGTGCAGAACTTCAAACAACAGGAAAGGAAATTATGTGGAGACGTTTTACTTACTGCGGCTTTCATTTCGTACCTGGGCTTCTTTACAAAGAAATATCGGCAGAGCCTCATGGATGGGACCTGGAGACCCTACCTGAACCAGCTGCAGGTAAGTCCGGCCCGCATCTGTCCTGACGCCACCAGCCTGTGGGGACCAGGGAGCTCATGTGACAGTAATAACACAAACCTCTGAGTCCCTACTTGCGTTCTTCCCCCCACAACCACCTGAGTATCCCCTAGTGACCGCTGAGACCCAGGAAGGAGACCTGTGCGCCCAGGTCCTCCCACACTGCCCTGCACTGTCCTCCACTGCCGTCCAGGCCACCTGAGCACGGCACCTCTCCTCTTCCTGGGTCTCCATGGGAACGCCGGTCCACCGCCCCCAGGCTGTCTCCTGACACTCCTCAAAACTATAAAACCCAAGAGGCCCCAAACGCATCCTGTATCTCCCTCCAGCCTTCTTGCTCTTGTGCCAAACTTCATAGCAGCAGTGGAGGAGCATTCCCCAAATGCTGCACCGCACCTTGTTACCGGGCCCCAAAGCTCCCCCGTCTGTGTCTGTGACCCACAGACACCCTTTATGAAAGCAGCTTATCTACTTTGGTCATGTGTATTCAGTTCTCAGTGTGAGTGGGAGGACGTTACTCCCAACTCCTCCCTCTACGCTGACATGATGAAATGGGGAAATGCTAGTTCCCAGCTGAAGAGGGATCAGGATGTGTTACGTCTTGACACTTTCACATCACTCACAGTCCTCAATGAACAAATATTCACTGAGTCTTCAGCCTGCCCTACACGCCACTGGCAGGAGGTACAGAAGACGCTCAAGACCAGGATGTTGGCAGAACAGTCCAGTGGATGAGATGAGAGTCATGAAAAGCAGCTGCCGTGAGAGTCAGCACAGAAAGTTCACCACATACAGTAAGGGTTGTATTCTAGAATTCATCTGTAGGTGTTTCCTTGGAACACAAAGCCCATACCGTCTAGTGGTGGTTGGCTTAACAGATCAGCTCATAAAATCTCATTCACCTGATGATTTGCTGAACTTACAGCATTGGGAAATAAACAAAAGATAAAGCTGTTATTTATTCTCCTTCGACACTTGTGGAAAAGGAAATTTTTGAAAGGATGATCATTAGCTGAGCGAATGAAGACGAGCCCAGTGGCCACCCAGCAAGGGTTTTTCTGGCTTTGTTTGCGGCTCTTAAGCAATTTTTTTTTTTTACATCTTTATTGGACTATAATTGCTTTACAATGGTGTGTTAGTTTCTGCTTTATAACAAAGTGAATCAGTTATTCATATACATATGTTCCCATATCTCCTCCCTCTTGCGTCTCCCTCCCTCCCACCCTCCCTATCCTGCCCCTCTAGGTGGTCACAAAGCACCAAGCTGATCTCCCTGTGCTATGCAGCTGCTTCCCACTGGCTATCTGTTTTACGTTTGGTAGTGTATATATGTCCATGCCACTCTCTCGCTTTGTCCCAGCTTACCCTTCCCGCTCCCCGTGTCCTCAAGTCCATTCTCTAGTAGGTCTGTGCCTTTATTCCTGTTTTTTTAAAATAATTTTTTCTGCTTTATTGAGATATAGTTGACAGGTAACATTGTGTAACTTTAAGATGTATGATGTGTTGATTTGATGCACATATATTGTGAAATGATTACCACAGTAGCTTAGTTAATACTTCCATCACCTCACACAATACCATTTCTTTTTTGTGATGAGAACATTTAAGATCTACTCTCTTAGAAACTTTCAAGTGTACAATACAGTATTAACTGTAATCACCATGCTGTACATTAGAATCCCAGAACTTTTCTTATAATGAAAGCTTGTACACTTTGACCAACATCTCCCCATTTCCCCCACCCCCAGCCCCTGGCAACTACCATTCTACGCTCTGTTTCTGTGAGTTTGGCTTTTTTAGATTCCACATATAAGTGAGATCATACAGTATTTGTCTTTCTCTGTCTGACTTATGTCACTTAGCATAATGCCCTCAAGGTCCATCCATGTTGTTGCAAATGGCAGGATTTCCTTCTTTCTCATGGCTCAATAAGATTCCATGGTATATGTGTCATTCATATATATGCATACATATATATATGATTCATATGTCATATACATATATATATATATATATATATATGCACACCATGATTCTTTATCCATTAATTCGTTGACAGACACTTACGCTGTTCCCATAGCTTGCCTATTGTGGCTAATTCTGCAATGAACATGAGGTGCAGATATCTCTTTGAGACAGTGATTTCATTTCCTTCAGATATATAACCAGAAGTAGAATTCCTGGATCATTTGGTACTTCTATTTTTAATTTTTTTAACATCTTTATTGGAGTATAATTGCTTTACAATGGTATGTTAGTTTCTGCTGTATAACAAAGTGAATCAGCTATACATGTACATATATCCCCATATCTCCTCCCTCTTGCGTCTCCCTCCGACCCTCCCTATCCCACCCCTCTAGGTGGACACAAAGCACCGAGCTGATCCCCCTGTGCTATGCGGCTGCTTTCCACTAGCTATCTATTTTACGTTTGGTAGTGTATATATGTCCATGCCACTCTCTCACTTCGTCCCAGCTTACCCTTCCCCCTTCCCGTGTCCTCAAGTCCATTCTCTACGTCTGCATCTTTATTCCTGTCCTGCCCCTAGGTTCTTCAGAACCTTTTTTTTTTTTTTAGATTCCATATGTATTTGTTAGCATACGGTATTTGTTTTTCTCTTTCTGATTTACTTCACTCTTTATGACAGACTCTAGGTCCATTCACCTCACTACAAATAACTCAATTTCGTTTCTTTTTATGGCTGAGTAATGTTCCATTGTATATATGTGCCACACCTTCTTTATCCATTCATCTGTCGATGGACACTTAGGTTGCTTCCATGTCCTGGCTATTGTAAATAAGAGTTACAATGAACATTGTGGTACATGACTCATTTTTTTTAACATCTTTATAGGAGTATAATTGCTTTACAATGGTGTGTTAGTTTCTCCTTTATAACAAAGTGAATCAGCTATACATATATCCCCATATCTCCTCCCTCTTGTGTCTCCCTCCCACTCTCCCTATCCCACCCCTCTAGGTGGTCACAAAGCACCAAGCTGATCTCCCTATGCTGTGCAGCTGCTTCCCACTAGCTATCGATTTTGGTAGTATATATAAGTCCATGCCACTCTCTCACTTCGTCCCAGCTTACCCTCCACCCTCCCTGTGTCCTCAAGTCCAGTCTCTACATTTGCGTCTTTTTTCCTGTCCTGCCCCTACGTTCTTCATACCATTTTTTTTTCCTTTAGATTCCATATATATATGTTAGCATATGGTATTTGTTTTTCTCTTTCTGACTTACTTCACTCTGTATGACAGACTCTAGGTCCATCCACCTCACTACAAATAACTCAATTTCGTTTCTTTTTATGGCTGAGGAATATTCCATTGTATATATGTGCCACATCTTCTTTATCCATTCATCTGTCGATGGACACTTAGGTTGCTTCCATGTCCTGGCTATCGTAAGTAAGAGCTACAATGAACATTGTGGTACATGACTCTTTTTGAATTATGATTTTCTCAGGGTATATGCCCAGTAGTGGGATTTCTGGGTCATATGGGAGCTCTATTTTTAGTTTTTTAAGGAACCTCCATACTGTTTTCCATAGTGGCTGTATCAATTTACATTCCCACCAACAATGCAAGAATGTTCCCTTTTCTCCACACCCTCTCCAGCATTTACTGTTTGTAGATTTTTTGATGATGGCCATTTTGACTGGTGTGAGGTGATACCTCATTGTAGTTTTGATTTGCATTTCTCTAATGATTAGTGATGTTAGGCATCCTTTCATGTGTTTGCTGGCAATCTGTATATCTTCTTTGGAGAAATGTCTATTTAGATCTTCTGCCCATTTTTGGATTGGGTTGTTTGTTTTTTTGTTATTGAGCTGCATGAGCTGCTTGTAAATTTTGGAGATTAATCCTTTGTCAGTTGTTTCATCTGCAAATATTTTCTCCCATTCTGAGGGTTGTCTTTTCGTCTTGTTTATGGTTTCCTTTGCTGTCCAAAAGTTTTTAAGCTTCATTAGGTCCCATTTGTTTGTTTTTGTTTTTATTTCCATTTCTCTAGGAGGTGGGTCAAAAAAGATCTTGCTGTGATATATGTCATAGAGTGTTCTGCCTATGTTTTCCTCTAAGAGTTTTATAGTGTCTGGCCTTACATTTAGGTCTTTAATCCATTTTGAGTTTATTTTTGTGTATGGTGTTAGGGAGTGTTCTAATTTCATTCTTTTACATGTAGCTGTCCAGTTTTCCCAGCACCACGTATTGAAGATGCTCTCTTTTCTCCATTGTATATTCGTGCCTCCTTTGTCAAAGATAAGGTGACCATAGGTGCATGGGTTTATCTCTGGGCTTTCTATCCTGTTCCATTGATCTATATTTCTGTTTTTGTGCCACTACCATACTGTCTTGATTACTGTAGCTTTGCAGTATAGTCTGAAGTCAGGGAACCTGATTCCTCCAGCTCCGTTTTTCTTTCTGCAGATTGCTTTGGCTATTCAGGTTCTCTTGTGTTTCCATACAAACTGTGAAATTTTTTGTTCTAGTTCTGTGAAAAATGCCATTGGTAATTTGATAGGGATTGCATTGAATCTGTAGATTGCTTTGGATAGTATAGTCATTTTCACAATGCTGATTCTTCCAATCCATGAACATGGTATATCTCTCCATCTGTTTGTATCATTTTAATTTCTTTCGTTAGTGTCTTATAGTTTACTGCATACAGGTTTTTTGTCTCCTTAGGTAGGTTTATTCCTAGGTATTTTATTCTTTTTGTTGCAATGGTAAATGGGAGTGTTTCCTTAATATCTCTTTCAGATTTTTCGTCATTAGTGTATAGAAATGCAAGAGAGTTCTGTGCATTAATCTTGTATCCTGCTACTTTACCAAATTCATTGATTAGCTCTAGTAGTTTTCTGGTAGCATCTTTAGGATTTTCTATGTATAGTATCATGTCATCTGCAAACAGTGACAGTTTTACTTCTTCTTTTCCAATTTAGATTCCTTTTATTTCTTTTTCTTCTCTGACTGCTGTGGCTAAAACTTCCAAAACTATGTTAAATAATAGTGGTAAGAGTGGTCAACCTTGTCTTGTTCCTGATTTTAGTGGAAATGGTTTCAGTTTTTCACCATTGAGAACAATGTTGGCTGTGGGTTTGTCATATATGGCCTTTATTATGTTGAGGTAAATTCCTTCTATGCCTACTTTCTGGAGAGTTTTTATCATAAATCGGTGTTAAATTTTGTCGAAAGCTTTTTCTGCATCTATTGAGATAATCATATGGTTTTTCTCCTTCAGTTTGTTAATATGGTTTATCACATTGATTGATTTGCATATATTGAAGAATCCTTGCATTCCTGGGATAAACCCCACTTTATCATGTTGTATGCTCCTTTTAATGTGCTGTTGGATTCTGTTTGCTAGTATTTTGTTGAGGATTTTTGCATCTATGTTCATCAGTGATATTGGCCTGTAGTTTTCTTTCTTTGTGGCATCCTTGTCTGGTTTTGGTATCAGGGTGATGGTGGCCTCGTAGAATGAGTTTGGGAGTGTTCCTCCCTCTGCTATATTTTGGAAGAGTTTGAGAAGGATAGATGTTAGCTTTTCTCTAAATGTTTTATAGAATTCACCTATGAATCCATCTGGTCCTGGGCTTTTGTTGGAAGATTTTTAATCCCAGTTTCAATTTCAGTGCTTGTGATTGGTCTGTTTATATTTTCTATTTCTTCCTGGTTCAGTCTTAGGAGGTTGTGCATTTCTAAGAATTTGTCCATTTCTTGCAGGTTGTCCATTTTATTGGCATATACTTACTTGTAGTAATCTCTCATGATCCTTTGTATTCTGCAGTGTCAGTTGTTACTTCTTTTTCATTTCTAATTCTATTGATTTGAGTCTTCTCTCTTTCTTTCTTGATGAGTCTGGCTAGTGGTTTATCAATTTTGTTTATCTTCTCAAAGAGCCAGCTTTTAGTTTTATTGATCTTAGCTATTGTTTCCTTCATTTATTTTTCATTTATTTTTGATCTGATCTTTATGATTTCTTTCCTTCTGCTAACTTTGGGGTTTTTTGGTTCTTCCTTCTCTAATTGCTTTAGGTGTAAGGTCAGGTTGTTTATTTGAGATGTTTCTTGTTTCTTGAGGTAGGATTGTATTGCTATAAACTTCCCTCTTAGGACTGCTTTTGCTGCATCCCGTAGGTTTTGGGTCATCGTGTTTTCATTGTCATTTGTTTCCAGGTAGTTTTTGATTTCCTCTTTGATTTCTTCAATGATCTCTTGGTTATTTAGTAGCATATTGTTTAGCCTCCATGTGTTTGTATTTTTTACAGTATTTTTCCTGTAATTTAATCTAGTCTCATAGCATTGTGGTCAGAAAGGATACTTGATACGATTTCAATTTTCTTAAATATACCAAGGCTTGATTTGTGACCCATCTTAAGATACTTAAGTATTTTTATGCCACAAACCCCTTTGGCAGTCTGGTAACACCTATGGAATCCTTCTCACAGTAATGTTTTTTAGTGTATAAAGTAGAATGCATATGATTACAAAGGAAAACAATTCTATTGAAGTACACTTCTGATCCCAGGATAAGAACCTCCAGTGGCTGGTTTCCCTTTTGAGGTTTGCTCGAAGGTATAGCACTGGCCATTCGTACCCTTAGCAGGTGTAATTAAAGGGAAAGGAGATGGTCTGGAGAGGTTTTACTAAGATAACTGGGAAGACGAACTGCAGAGAAGAGAAAGTTGGAGAGGTTAAAGGGCATATGTGTGAACCTCAAAAGCATTCTAAGTGAAAGCAGCCAGACACAACAGGTCACGTATTGTATGATTCCATTTATGTGAAACCTCCAGAATAGGTAAATCCGTATAGGCAGAAAGCAGATTAGAGGCTCCTGAGAACTGGGGGTAGCAGGGAATAGGGAGTGACTGCTGATAGACTTGGGGCTTCCTTTTGGGGTGAAGAAAATGTTTTGGAACGAGATAGAGCTGATGGTTGCCCATCATGAACGTACTAAACACCATTGACTTGTGCACTCTAAAATGGTTAGGGAATGTGAATTTCACCCCAGTGTTTTAAAAAGTATATGTGTTCCCAATGAAAACAATTACTTGTAGAAGAATTAAATGAGCTGAGAGAGGTCAACGAGAAGAAAAGGAAGGGTTCCCAGGGGGGACAGAGACCAAGGGGAGACATTCCCTGGCCTGGTGGTTTGTTCCTGGGCCTCCCAGTGTGGGGAGAAGTCCTCAAGCAGCCCTTCCAGGGGGTGGGGTTGTCCATGGCAGGGGGAAGGGAAGCGTCTGCAGTCCTTTGAAAGCTGGGCATCAGCAGCAAGTGGTGATGCTGAGAGGAGAGGGTGGTCAGTACGGGCTGGTGTGGGCCTGGTCTGTGAAGCATAGAAATGTAGCAGGAAGTGACCCTGCTAACATGGGTGAGGGCGATGGAGGCTGTTGATTAAGATACAAATGATCTATGGTAGACATTTGACTTGGGTGAATGTACTGAAGAACAGAGGATGACACGGGCAGAATCTCTGCTGCTGTTCATCGATCAAGAGAAAAAAGACTATCAGGACGTTAAGAAAACCTGCTTCCAGGAGTAATGACACAGCCAGGAAAGTGCTCCTCAGGGGGATTTTGGTCCTTCTTTTAGAGGAGTTCTGTCCTTTGAGTGAGCTGCAGACCCCACCCCAGCTGAGAGCGCATGCTTCTGTTCTGAGCGTGTGTGACCTTTCTTCGCCACCAGGTTCCCATCCCAGCGACCCCCAACCTAGATCCCCTGAGGATGCTGACGGATGATGCCGACGTGGCTGCCTGGCAGAATGAGGGCCTCCCTGCAGACCGCATGTCCACGGAGAATGCCACCATCCTCCTCAGCTGCGAGCGCTGGCCACTCATGGTGGACCCTCAGCTACAAGGCGTTAAATGGATCAAGAACAAGTATGGCAAGGACCTCCAGGTCACCCAGATTGGCCAGAAGGGGTAGGTGGCTGTGCACAGAAGTTCCCACCTTGCCGTTTATGCAGAGGGAAAAAATGTGATGAGCAGGTTTTAAGCCGCTGTGGGTTGTTTCTATCCTCCTGGTTCCTCCAGGAGTTTTCTCCTGTTTTTCCTCTCACTTTAGGAAATGTCTCAGTGAGAGATGCTTGGGTACTGAGTCTCTGCTTTTCTTTCTTTTTCATATTTTTATCTTTATTTTTATTGGAGTACAGTTGGTTTACAATGTTGTGTTAGTTTCTGCTGTACAGCAAAGTGGATACATATCTCCACTTTTTTTTAGATTCTTTTCCCATATAGGTCATTACAGAGTATTGAGTAGAGTTCCCTGTGCTACACAGTAGGTCCTTATTGCTATCTTTTTATATACAGTAGTGTGTATATGTCAATCCCAATCTCCCAATTTGTCCCTCCCCCCTTTCCCCCCTGGTAACTATAAGTTTATTTTCTACATTTGTGACTCTATTTCTGTTTGGTAAATAAGTTCATTTGTACCATTGTTTTAGATCCCACATATAAGTGATATCATATGATATTTGTCTTTCTCTGTCCGACTTGCTTCACTCAGTATAACATGTGCTTTTCTTTCTCATTAGAAATCATAAGCGTCAGCCTCCCGACCCATTCCTGAGTCCTTCTTCCACCAGCCCAGGGGTTCACCCTCCCATCTCTCCTGGAATACTTCCTGCTTCCCAAGCACCCTATTCCATTGTCAGACAGCTCTGTGTTTTACAGTCTTTCTCACATTTAGTCAAAAACTGCCTCTCGTAGCTCTCTTCTACCCTTTGTTCCTACCTCTGCCCCAGAACCACAGAGAACGTAAAGCGTCTCTCTCCTGAGGAACGATGGGACATTTGCAGTGGGGTGCTTAGCAGCTGAGATAGTTATGGAACCTTCGGAACCGTTTGCACCTGCCATGTGGCTTTATCCGTACATGGTGGGGGAGTTACTGCACACGTCAAGGGACATGAACAACAGGGAGAATGTCTGACCAGCACCCACCGCACTTCATGGGCCTCAGCTCCTCTCCCCCCACTGCTTCATTCACTCTGTTATAACTTAGTTTTGTAGGTTCAGTTCTCAATTCTTGTTCTGTATCTCTAGGAGACATGAGAAAAATAGGATGGGGCAATGAACAGGAGGGAGAGGGCCAGAGATCACTTATTAGGTGGTCGATATGTGTTGGTCTTGGTGTTAGGAGCTTTACCTCAAATGCTTTTTAATCCACACGACCAATGAGGTTAGTGTTATTGGTACCATTTTCTCATTTCAGGAAATAGAGTTTCACACAAGTTAAGTAATTTCCCCAAGAGTACACAGTTTTAAAGGCAATGGTAGCCTAGCCAAATGGTAGAAGGTAATCCAAGTGACCATCAGCAGATGAATGGATAAACAGAATGTGGTGTATCAATACAATGAAATATTATTCAGCCTTGAAAAGGAAGGAAATTCTGTCCTATGCTACAGCATGGGCGAACCTTGAGATGAATGTGCCAAGTAAATAAGCCAGTCATAAAAGGACAACTACTGTACAGTTCCACTTCCATAAGGTTCCTAGAGTAGACAAATTCATAGAGACAGAAAGTAGAATGGTGGTCCCAGGGGCTGTAGTAGACAATAGTCTACCACAGTTTAAAAATAATTAGTTAAAATTTTTAAAAATTAATGGAGGCAGTATTGGAACCGAGGTGGTCTTCACTTCAAAGCCCACGTTTATCCACTCTTAACATACAACCACCAGCGTGAGGCTTGCTGCCCTGGCCACATGTCCCAAACATGCTTGTCCAGGGGTCCAGACCACCCACGGTTGTTTAAATCAAGCATGCGATGTTCAGAAAATAGTTAAATCACATGTTGAATATCCGGATGGATCCTTTCTTATAGAGAGGGCAGGTGGGAAAAGAATGCCGAGGTAGGACACAACATAGTTCTATCTGTGTCATCAGTCATGGTAATCTAATCCTGGCCTTCCCTTCAAACTTTGATTAAAATATTCCTCTCTAATTGACCAATAACTGCATTTTAGACACAAGTATTTGTTCTTTTTACTCATTCTTATATCCATAGTACTGAAAATAGTGCCTGACATATAGTAATTAATTCTCTGTTCATGTCCCTTGATTACTGTTCTATTGGGTGATTTTCTAGATTTGTTGTGTATTATTTGAATACAAATATTACATTATAGATAGTATGGGTTAAGACTGTTAAGTGTAATCTCCCTTCATCAGTGAATGGAAAAGTGTTCAAGGGTGTCATTTGCCTTTTAATTTTGTGAGGTCTAACATACAACTTTTTTTTTTGGTCAGATATGTCACATTTCTTCTATAAATCATATTTAGAAAATTCTTTTTTCTGTCCAGAAATTATATAAATATTCATATAGAAGAGTTTTTATGGTTTTTTATGGTTTTCTTTTTACACTAAAATCCAATCACCTGAAATATATTTTCAGGTACTATATAAGTTACAGACCTAATTTTCACTTTTCAAGTGGTTAGCCATGGTTCCAATACCATTTATTAAATTCTCCATCCTTTCTCCAGTTAATTAGAGATGACATTTTACTCTATATTAAAATATTTTATTAGCTTTTATTCTTTTCTATTTATACAATACTATACCAGCCTTTAATTATTTCGTTTTATATTTAGTAACATTTATTGTGGCATTTCTCATTACAAAAGTAATATATCATCAGTAAAAAAAGAAGGTGAGGGGAGTTACCCAAAGAAATAAATAGGCCCTATAATTCATCATTTTTTCCCAACACTCCCAACTTCTGGTGTATGATATTCTTTAAGACTTCTTTCTACATATCTGTATTGTTGAAATTATAAGAAATATTTTATTATCAGCTAATGTGAGTCCCTCTTCTTGTTCTTCATGAGCTTTTATTTTTTTAAAAAAAACATTCTCATTGTTTTCTTTTAGATTAACTTTAAGATTTTTGGTCAAGGTTTATAAAGTTATATTGTTATTTATTGTGTGAATTGGAATCACATTGAACTTATAAATCTATTTAGGGGAAATCAATTTTTTATGTGCTTGTTAAACTCTACATAATATTGAAAAATTAAAAATAGCCTAGCTTTTGGTAATTGATTGTTAAATAAATTAAGGTGTATCAATACAGTCTAATACCCAGGCACATAAATATTGTTATAGAAGAATATTTAATGACATGGGAAAATGTTTACATTTTATGCACAAAAACCAGGTTATAAAACAAATGAGCTACATGGATCAAATAAACATAAATATAAATACAGACATAAATAAAAATATAAATAATATAAAATAAATAGAAATAGTAATAATAAACTTGAAAATATATCCAAACATCTACAGGCAATACCAAAATGTAAATGACACAAGGATGACAGTTAATTTTCCTATTCTTTTTTGCATTTTGTCACTTTTCCCTTTTTATAAGAAATAGTTCAGATCACATAAATATCATTTTAGATAGAGAAAAATATGCCAGCTGTCTGACGTCATCCCAGATAGCAGTGCCTCCAAGTTTACTGCTGTGCTTCAGGGCCACGGCTGCCTGTTGACTGTCTCCAGTCCACCCCTTGATGCAGGCTTACTCCGCCCACCTGTCTCCTCAGCTACCTTCAAACTGTCGAGCGTGCCCTGGAAGCTGGGGAGGTGGTGCTGATTGAAAACCTAGAGGAGTCCATCGATCCTGTGCTGGGACCCCTGCTTGGGAGAGAAGGCGTTAAGAAAGGACGGTGAGACCCAGCTATACTGCTGGCCCTTCTGAGGGGCTGGTTCACGACCCCTGGTAGAGCTGTGCACAGACCCGCTCCTCCTAGAACTTCCTCTCCTCAGCTCACATCAAGTAGGCCCCCTGAAGCACACCTTTCATTCTGCCAGAAGAGGAACATTTAGCTGCCCTCATGCCCTAGAGGCAGTTCCAGAGGAACTTCCATCAGCCAGCTCACTGGCTTGCTGCTCAACGACCCCAGTGCACTAGTCTAGAGCAGTGTTAGAGGGAAGGTGGTGAAAAAGCAGTCTGACTTTGAACCGTGAGCAGTTCATCTAAGGCAGTCGTCTGAGTTCTGAGAGCTCAGTGCTTTGTCAGCTTGATGAACCCCTGTTGCTCTGGGTGCTGGTGGCTGATCAGGGCTCAGCAAGAGTCTGGGAGGAGGAGGAGGAGGAGAAGAGGGGCAGGACAAGGGCCACAGGCACATAGGAGGGGGGTGAGAATTATCAGAAGGGAGCCTCACCCACTGCCCAGGCCATAAGCCGCCTTTTCAAGTCCTTAGGACGTGCTTATTTACTTAATTAACGATTTTCACCCGTAGAAGTAATGCTCCATCAGCCATGAGACAAAGTAAGCCCTATTGCTAGCCTATAAATCACCTTCGTGCAAACTCTAAGAAGGTTCCCCTTCCTGCAAATGCTTTACTGCCATCTGCTGGAAACGTTCCATAATGCACTCACGTACACGGACCACAAAGTGAGTGGCTCTTCCTCCAGCTGTGCCCGCAAAATCAGATGTGGTGGCTGTGGGAGAAGGTCTGTCACCCTCCACCCCTGTTCCCTGCCTGAGGGCTCAACCTAGACATGCTCGGGAGGAGTCATCTGAGTATGGCAATATTGTTTGCTGTGATTTTGCAAAAAAAACCCGTCTAGGATTCTGTCCCTGACCAAAGCTCACAGGAAGGCACTCCACCTTCACATGAGCCCTTGTGTTCCAGGTTCATTAAAATCGGAGACAAAGAGTGTGAGTACAATCCCAAGTTCCGGCTCATCCTTCACACCAAGCTGGCCAATCCTCACTACCAACCCGAGCTACAGGCTCAGGCCACCCTGATCAACTTCACTGTGACCAGGGACGGCCTGGAGGACCAGCTGCTGGCCGCTGTGGTCAGCATGGAGAGGCCAGACCTGGAGAAGCTGAAGGTGCGTCAGGTACCCAGCAAGGAAGGGAGGAAGGAGATGCCCTGCCACCAGACCTTGCCTTGTGCCCCACTCTGGGATAGGTGGGACTGTTCCTCCAGAAGCTGAGCAGCATGGTTTCACTAGAGCTCGGAGGAGTGCCAGCACCATCCAGCCACCTGGAACACCCTACTGGGAAACAGGATAGAGCAGGCTGAAGAACAGGAGGCAGGAGGCAGCTGGGAGAACCCACACTCCTGTCCAAGAGCAGGACTGGCACAGGCTGTACAGGAACATGTTTGGGCCTCTCACCACATGTGCTCCGCATCTGTGTCCAGAACTAAGTGGGGTTCAGTCCTGCAAGGGCAGTAGAAACGGATTCAGCCACTTTAGGGTAGCGTCTTAATCAGCTTGGGCTGCCATCACAAAGTACCATAGACTGTGTGGCTTGAGCAGCAGACATTTATTTTCTCACAGTCTGGAAGCTGGAAGTCTGAGTTAGGGGTCCAGTTTCTGGTGAGACCTCTCTTCCTGGCTGGTAGGTGGCCACTGTCTCACCATGTACTCATAGACCTCTTCCTTGTGTGTGCAGAGAGAGCAAGCTCTCTGATGTCTCCGCTTATAAGGGCACTAATCCCACCATGAGGACCCCATCCTCATGACCTCATTTAACCTTAATTACCTCCACCTCCAATACAGTCACATGGGGGAGGGGAGTTAGGGCTTCAACATATGAACTTGGGGGCGGGCACACTTTTGTCCATAGCAAATAGTATCCTTTTCCCCTCTCCTTAGACACGATTAGATTATAAAAGCAGGGGGATATTAGAGTGCCAGGGGGCTAATTTAAATTGAAAAGGTCAGAAAAAGATTCTATGAGGGGGTGGCATGAGCCTTTGGTTCAGAGCACCCGCAGCAGAGAGAAGAGTGAATTCTGGTTATAAAGCAAGATGGAGGCATGTGTTTTTAAGAAACAGAAGATAGGCCAGGGGTGACTGTGGCTGGGGCCTCCAACAAGAAGTGTTCTTTCCATGGATCCAAAGGCAATAATCCCAGGCGGTACAAGAGCAGAGAAAGCGCAGCTGCCTGAGGTTACATGTGCACCTACCCACAGTAAGAGGGTGCCCAGTGCTTTAGGACGTAGAACCGAACAATCAGAAAGGGAGAGGAGGTAAGATCTGCCTGGATACCAAGGCCCCGCTCCAGCCTTAAGGAGGGCTCCTGCGATCATCTTGTTGAAACTGTATAAAACCATTTCTAGTTGGTTGTTTTTTTTAAGGTCATCTATAGGAGAGCGCTTCCCTTGGGGGCCAGCAAAGTGGTGATAGACAGGACCTTCCAGAGAAGTAAAACTTGACCCCACCCTCTAACTATTCCCAGAAATAACTTCCATTTAGTGACTAGACCGTGTCCCAGCATTGTGTTAAGCCTTGTACAGCACTCCTACGAGTAGGGCCAGGGTTAACCCAGCTGAGGTTATGACGTGTTAAGAGGTAACTCAGCCCAAGGTCACATGACTAGTAACTGGTACAGTTGGGGTTCAGGTCACCTGCTGATTTTGTCTGCTTGTGGTCCCGAGCACTCTGCTATCCTGCTTCCAGTTTGCTAAGGGAAGGGATTCTGGCCCATAACCCTTTATCTATTCAGACCTACCCCGAGAACAGGATGCTCTGGGCTTCTACACCTGACTCTCCCTTATGTGATATTTGCAGTCAGATCTCACGAAGCAGCAGAATGGCTTCAAAATCACCCTCAAAACATTAGAAGACAACCTGCTTTCTCGCCTTTCCTCGGCCTCTGGGAACTTCCTGGGAGAAACGGCCTTGTTGGAGAACCTTGAGATCACCAAGCAGACCGCTGCGGAAGTTGAGAAAAAGGTAAGACCTGGCAGCCTAGGCTGGCGGACAGAGGCCCTCCTCCTGCTCCCTGAGTCCGACTTCTAGGGGAACAAAAGAGTAACAGGTGGCTCTTCCATCTTCCTGAGTGTCTCCTAGAAAGTCAAGCTAGGCAGGATTCCTGAAATGACTACCTCACATCCTGCGTTACGGAGTGCCCCCATCTCCTGGGAAATGTTCTTGACAGCTCTACTCCACAAACGTTTGACGAGTACTTACATCTGCGCAGGGCCTCGTGTTCTGTGCAGGAAATAGTCACTCACACTGACTACCTCAGTGAGTCCATGGAATTGCCCTGAAGCTAAGGAATCACACTGTTGTACAAGTTGGCTGGTTCAGGCATGATTGCACCCCGAGAAAACTCACAGCCTGCCAAAAGCTCGCAAGTCTGATTTTAATGGGAAAACTTCAACGACGTCCAGGGAAACTCAGCTCTCAAAAAAAAAAAAAACCGGTATCATCCTGCGAAACTACTTAGCATATAGCTTCCTTCCTTTGTTTCACAGTTCGGGAGACTTTTATTCCCCCTTGCGGGAATAAAAGTCTGCCCTTCCCCAGCAGACTGCTGACCCTACAGGGGCCCTTTCACATTCTCAGTCCTGCTCTTGGACCAGAAGAGGAAGTAAGTTACTGGTTCTGAGCAGGATAAGCATGTCTGTAACAGTGTCCAGGAATGATGCACCTTTGAAGGAATACCTTTATTGTCAGTTTATTGGGATTTCTCCAAATATGAGAAATAAGACTTTGTTTGAGGTAGGGACAAGTTAGGAAAAATGAAAAGTAATGATGGGCAGGGCAGACAAACCAGGTCCTACTCACTCTGAGATAACAGACAACTAAGGCTGGAATGAGAGACTGAAAGGTGGAAGGTCCAGCCTCGCCTTGTCTCCTCAGTCGCTGTGTGACCACCAGGTTTTACTGCTGGTTCTCTACGGCCTCCATGTCTCTAGAGAGGGGCATGCAAAGTTTGTAAAACAATTATGGTAGAAGCTCCACTGCCCTGGGCAGGAGAGATGGGGGAACAGAGCCCAACTCACACAGAGGGAGAAGGTCAGAGATGGAATGGACCTCCTCTCTGTCTTTATCCTTTTCTTTAAAGTCAATGAACAATTATTGAGCACCTGCTGTGTGCCAGGCTTTTTGTATGCAGCCTTTTATTCTTTTGTTGTTTCTTTTCTTTTTGTCTTCTTTCTCTTTCTCATTCATTCATCCAATGAATACTTGGTTGGAAGCTGTTATATTCCAAATTCCATGGCAGAAGGTGGGGGTACCACAAGGAGGCCAAGAATCCCAGGCTTCCAGGACCTGGTCCTCTAAGGGAGAAGGACAGGCAATTACAAAACTGTGATGAGGGCTGTGGGAGAGGAAGCATGGGGAGTCATGAACACACAGAGGAAGAGCACTCAACCCATTTTGGGTTAGCAGTAGAAGGATGTTTCCCTTTAGTATGAGTGGAACATTGAGAGATTGTAGAGGGGATGGAAGTAGTCAATGGAGATGAGGCATGAAAGGGAGGCTGGCTCCATCACAAAGGATTTTGTAGACCATGCTAAGAAGTGTGGGCTGTAGATGGGAGCTAGGGTTCCTGAAAGAGGTGGGTTTTTTTCCCTCTTTAGACAAGAGAGTAACATGATCAGATCTGTGCTTTAGGAAGATCACTCCAGCTCCAATCCAGAGGAGAGCTTGGGGAAGCAGGAGGCAGAGAAAGCAGGAGGAGGTACAGTAATTCAGATTAGAAGTGATGGCATTCTGAAGTAGGGCTGGCAGTGATGGTACAAAGAAGTGGGCAAATTCAAGAGCTATGGGCAACTTCAAGGAGATAGAATTGGAAAACTTGTTAACTGATTGGATATGATTATATATGGATAAAAGTATTGTCGAGGAAATGTCTCAGTTCCAGGAATAAACATCTAGATAGGTATTGGTGCCAACACCTGAGAGAAGAGAGCATAAGTGGATTTGGGGGTGAGAAGAAATGATGATTTTAGTTTATGTCATGTTGAGTTTGAAATGCCTCTGGGCCATGCACATGAGAACATCCTGTGGGTTTTGGGATATATGATCTTGGCTGGTGATAGAGTGCTGAGACTTTTTAGTGAGTAGTTGATTGTTGAAACTTTAGGAGTGGGTGAAGTCTCCTGGGAGGTGTGTGTGCAGTGATAAGACTGGGAATAGAGCACTGAAGTATATTAATACATTTCAGGACAAGTACAGAAGATGGAAAGCATGGAATAGAGCAGAGGTGGGAGGAAAAGCAGGTAAATAAGGCACTATGAAAGAAAGCATTTCAGGAAGGGATGTCAGTGGTGTCAAATGACGCTGAGAACGCAAATAAGATACAGCTGAGATGTATCCACTGAATTTTGCAAAAGGGAGTTATCAATAATCTTGAGGAGAATGGTTTCCATGAAGTAGCAGAAGCAGAAGCCAGACTGCCTTAGAATGAGAGTAAATGGGAGTTGAGAAAGGGGAAGTGAGTATAGACAACTCTTTAAAGAAGCCAGACTGTAAAATGGTAGAAAGAGAAAGGATTGTAACTTAAGGAGGGCATAGCATCCTTGGAGGATTTTTCTCCAAGATGGCAGAGACTGAGCTTACTAAGATCCTAGCTGGACATTGGAGGATGCATGGATTGTAAAGGAAAAGGAGCCATTGAGAAGAAGAGTTGAATGTACAGAAATGAGAAGTAGTGATCAGTACAATGGGGTACATAAGAAATCAGGGGAAATGTAATTCAGGTCACTGATGAAGAGCTTATCTTTAGAAATATGGAGAGTTAATTCCAATATAATGGGGGAGAGGGGGCAAACATGAATCTACAAATGGTCCATAAGTCGATGTGAGCAATGGGGTCAGGGGGGTCAGAAAATTAAGGGAGTGGGAGGGAAGGCAGAATTAAGGAAACCCCTTCCTGATGGTCCCTATACAATACATCTGTGAAAGCATGAGTCATAGTCATGGTCATCTGCTTAGAATGAGGGGATGGTGGTGATGTAGGGTGCTTGGGGAAAGGAGTGAAGGTTTACAATAGTTGTTGTGGGAGACGAGAATGAAAGTTGACTAAGGACATAGATTAATGCACAGCATTAAGGACCCAGGTGAGCATGGACAGTATGAATCTGTGGTAACACAATCTGAGCAATTATGTGATTTTTATTCCATTCCACTCCATCCTGAGAATCTTTGTCTTTTAACTACTGAATTTGACCAATTTACATTTACTAACATTACTGATATAGTTGGATTTCTTTCTAGTATCTCAATTTGTACTTTCTTTTAACCATGCTTTTTGTTTATTTTTTCTCCTTTCTTGATTTTTCTCTATCGTCCTCTTTAATCCTTTGCTGATTTTAAAGTTATTTACTCTATTTTATTAATTAACCTTGTTTCACTTATATATGAGAAATATATTTCATTTTATATGTGACTTAACAATATATGTATTGACTTAACAAAGTCTAAAATTAATCACTATATCTAGCCTCTTCCAAAACAATATTAGGACGTTAGAATACTTGGTCATTTTTTCCATCTTCTGCTACTGTTTTATAACACTTGAGTTCCACCTTGCTTTTATCTACTACTTCCAAACTGATCATGTTTTTTATAATATATTTTTTTGGGCCGCACCACATGGCATGTGGGATCTTAGTTCCCTGACCAGGGATCCAACCTGTGCCCCCTGTAGTGGAAGCATGGAGTCTTAACCCTGGACCACGAGGGAAGTCCCCAGCAGGCTTTGTTATTTAGATTGACCGTATATTTAAGGAATTCTTGCATCTCATTTATTCCTTTTGGATTCAGTTTTCTTGTGATTGAAACAAATAATTACTTCTTCAGCAGCCTGTGGATAGTAAGCTGTCTTTGACATTGACTGCTTCTTCAAAGTAAAATCTCTGGTCTTTAATCAATTTTGGAAAATTCTTAACTATTATAGCTCAAATATTGCCTCTCTCTCTCTATTCTGTACTCATTTCTGTTAAACGTATTTCTTTTTCTTTTTTTTTAGATGTATTTTAAATCTTTTCATTTTATCTGCCAAGTCTCAACCTCTTTTACATATTTTCCATCTTTATTTCTCTCTGAGCTGCTTGTGTAACAATTTCCTCAGAATTTATCTTTTAGTTTGCTTATTCTCTTTCAACTCAAGTCCATTATTTAACCAGTCACTGAGTTTTCCATTTTAATAACTGTATTCTTGTTTTTAGAAGTTCTATTTAGTTCTTTTTCAGATAATGTCTGTTTTTTTTTATAATGTCCTGATTTTATGCTTTCTTTTATCTGTACTGCTTTTAAACACAATTAGCTAATGGTAGGTAGTTCAATCATCTTCTGTTCTTGGGATGCTAATCTTTCTGGGATTTTTTTTTGGTGGGGGAGGTAGGGGGTCTTCTAATTGTCCCCTTTGGTAACACTTCCTCCTGAAGTTTGTAATTGTTTATTGAGAGCTCATCTTCAGTAGTGATCATTGTTTTTTCCTGTAGGACTCTCATGAATTATCAGTAGTTTCACTGTATGCTGGAGCATGACAGGTCATACTGAGGTTGTATTTAATAGCATGTTCTTACAGAATCCCTGTCTGATGCTTAGGTCTCTTTTCTCATTTTTACCTCCGATAAATTTTCTGAAAATAGACCTCCATTGAAAGAGATCTTCTTTGTGAATTTACATATTAACTCATAAAAATTAAGAAAACAGAAAATTAGAGTATGCTGCTTTTACTGGATTCCATTGCCTAGAATTCTGGCTTATTTTTCAAGTTGTGTGTGTGTGTGTGTGTTTGTGTGTATCTCCCACATGTCCCCACTGGAGGGGCTGACACTTTCACCTTGTGAAGGACTAGGAGTGTGTCATCTCTTCCTCACTCAAGCTCAGTTAAGGAAAACCATGGCAGCTTTCTACCCTCTAGCTGCTCCCCCCATCCCGGTCCACCCACCGCACACACAGACACAATGTGCTTACACAGAGAGGCCACGCTGATTCTCAGGTAGCCCTGGTTGGTTTGAACAATGGACCACTATTGATTTTTCTAACAGGTGCAGGAGGCCAAGGTGACGGAGGTGAACATCAACGAGGCCCGGGAACACTATCGGCCGGCAGCTGCCCGGGCCTCTCTGCTCTACTTCATCATGAATGACCTCAGCAGGATCCACCCGATGTACCAATTTTCTCTCAAGGTGACTTACACCTGGAATTTTCTGAATAGTCATAATTCAGCAGTGTAATACCGCCAGTGCAGCTCTCCATGAGGGTTTATCTATGTGTTTCATTAGCTGTGGCAGCTGTTTAAGATCAAATCCAGGAGAGCAGCTACATTGCCTTACAGTCCTCGTCTCCTTAATTGGGTCTTTCATGACTCATTGGTTATTTGGCTAGAACAGCAGGAGAGACCACAGCAGGTCTTGGCCTCACTCACTAAGTACATATATTACAGCAGGAACTATGCTTACTGAAAGTGTGGAAGAGGATACCAAGAAACATGAGAAGTGACCCCTGCCCCAAAGAGCTTAAAATCTAATCGGGATGATCAAATGTGCATGTCATTTTTATCAGTTAAAACCAAAGCAGGCCATGATAATAGTCCAACTTTAAATTACTTTCCTTATTACCCTAATATCCTCAAAGCTACTGCTTTATGGTTACTGAGATATTTCTAAAACCAAAGACGTTAGCAAATTGTAAGTGCTGACTAAGCTTATCTTACTCATGAAAAAATAAAGACCTATAAATTTTAAGTACATCTCTGAAAGTATATCTTTCTCCCCTAAGGCATTCACCAAACAACCACAACTGAAGAGGCCTTAGGGAGTGTGGAGCATTTCTGAACAACTTCTCTGGTTTAACCCAACAAACAGAGAGGAGACACACACACACACATTCAGAGCACACACCTCATTCTGTGAAGCTCAGCTGCCATATGGAGGCCAGGGTGTGGGGATGAGGTGAGGGCCTCCACTACCTGGAACTCATTCAGTTGGAGATGGCATTCCATCCTGTCCCAATCCCCTTCCCTCAACTCAGAGTCTCTGCAGATTAAGTGAACTGTGTTTGTAATATTTTATGTTTATAAATGAAATCCAATACTTGGCATTATATTCAGGCCAAAGCCCCATATGAAAGAATTATAAAAGATTTTAAAACAGTATAAAAGTTAGCATGATAAGCCTAATAACTACGGGATCACTTCCATAGTTCTGAGAGTAGTTGAAATCCACCTCAGTGACTCTTTCTGACAAAAGGAGATTAGATGAGGCACATGAAAATATGTGTTCAAAACAAACAAAACAAAACAAACAAAAAAAAACAAGAAGACTGGAAATCTGCATAGCCAAAAATTGAAAAGACCCAATTATATCTTAATTTTTATTTTCTTTAATGATTCATTCTATTCATATCACATTCAAAATGCAGCATTCCTAATATTAATTTTTTATAAATAGTCTATATCTAAGTTTAAAACAATGGAAAATTGATTCATATGATTTTTATTTCATATTATACCCATAATGTATAGTTCAGAAGATGTAACCAAAGCAGGCTCTGCTCCCACCATTGCAGCAAGGGTCCATAAGAAAAAAGCACATGTAAGTGGACTCACCAAACGATGCAGAATTACTAGAAAGAAAAACAAGGAACACCTGATGTTCTGATCATTACCAAAAGGAAAAGTAATTAATTGAAAATATTCTGCGTGCCTATTATGTACAAGGGTCTCTTCTAGACAGCAAAGTTGTACATGATATTGAATGTACCATTGGGAATTTTATAATCTAGATGCAGGGATCCCCAACCCCCTGGTCCGCGGCCTGTTAGGAACCAGGCCACACAGCAGGAGGTGAACGGCAGGCGAGCAAGCAAAGCTTCATCTGCCGCTCCCCATCACTCGCATTACCGCCTGAACCA
This sequence comes from Delphinus delphis, assembly GCF_949987515.2. Lineage (NCBI taxonomy): Eukaryota > Metazoa > Chordata > Mammalia > Artiodactyla > Delphinidae > Delphinus > Delphinus delphis. The sequence continues at coordinate 54,137,683 of NC_082701.1, forward strand.
CCCCCCACCCCACCACCCCCCATCTGGGGAAAATCTGTCTTCCACGAAACTGGTGCCAAAAATGTTGGGGACGGCTGACCTAGAGGATAGAATCATCCATCCTAACTGGTTATCCTTGACTGTGTTTACTTTCCAACAAAACTTATTGGATTTAATTTAATTATTTTGGCCACTGGACATTTAGTTTTCACTGACTTAAACTGTCGGCTCTTCTCTATATGCCCCATAGCTTTGCCCACTTTGTGACAACGTAGTAATTTATATGAGCCAATTAAGACGAGCTTAGCAAACTAAGACAAGAGTTTTCTTGTTGCCGCTGTACCTTCTTGGCAGATTATGCTGGGAAAACATTTCTGTGGCTGGCAAATCGTAATACTCATCACAGGTAGTACTACTAGCTACATACACAGAGCTGTGTAAATTACCAGTGTCCTACCTCCTGTCCCCAGGCCTTCAACATCGTCTTCCAGAAGGCTGTGGAGAAGGCTGCTCCCGATGAGAGCCTCAAGGAACGGGTGGCCAATCTAATAGACAGCATCACCTTCTCTATGTACCAGTACACCACCCGTGGGCTCTTTGAGTGTGATAAGCTGACCTACCTTTCCCAGCTCACCTTTCAGGTAAAAGTGGATTGAAGAAATTTCCAGAAAACAGGTCACTGTATATGCCCAACCAGCAGGTGTAAAGAAACTTTCTTCTCTTAACATCAGTTTCCATTGTCTGTGAAGACTTTTGCGCTCTAAGCAGAGGCATCAGATAAGAAGGTCCAATATGGTGCACACATGCTGCCCCCACCATTGTCCCACTCATGGCAGACGTGCTTAATCAACCATTTTACTTTTTCTTGGTGATCCTGGATGATCTAAGATCCTCCTCAACAGAGCCCTCCAGCAGCCACTACCAATCAATCCCAACTAGCACTGAGGATGAAACTGAATGGCCCTACTAATAACTAGATACTTTTTGAGATGCAGTAAGAACTTTGTTAGAGTATCCCTAATTATTTATTTACCTTTAAGGTTGCAAGTTTAATGTCCAAACCTTCCCCCAGAATAAGACATTGCAAATGTCCTTCTATAGCCATAGCAGCCTTGGCCTTAGAAAACTCCTTAAGAACGCTGGTTCTCAAAGGCTTGAGAGCATCAGGGCTTCCAGTGTTAATAAGAAACCCTTGCCTTCTGCTTATTCTCAACATCAGAAAACCATGGAAATTTATTCCCTTGCATCTATCTAATCATTTAGGATTGGGATTTTTTTTTTCATATATAAATTAGAAGCACAGACCAGATTATCCTGTAGGTCTCTTCCAATTCTAAAAGTCAGATATTCCATAATCACTCCTGCGCTGACTCTGTTTGCACGTTCCGAAGCCTAAATTCACGGGGGAATGTTAGTGTGACTTATCCCTCTCACCCTCTGTGTTCCCCTCTCCAGCCCAGATGACAGCTTGGCCATCACAGAAGGAACTTGAGCCCCAGCACAGACACATTTCCCTCCTGCCACTCATTTACCCCAAACCCTAAGGAGCTTCCACCCCCAGCTCTCACTCCACTCCCCTCATAAATATTTCAACCTTGTTTTACAAGGGCTTCTTCACCTCACCTGCTATTTCTAGCCTGTTTTCTCCTTAAAAGACTTTTCCTCAAACTAACCAAATTATTTTTTCTTCGTGAGTATTCCCATCTGTAAGTTTTCAGCGGAGAATGCCATCTGAAAGGAGCAGAACAATTTCCTGAGCGCCTCTCAGCGTGAATTTTTAGTTCTAACCCAGCCGAGTGCTTTGCACCACCTGCCCAACGCACCGCACTGATTCCCCCCCAAGCCTCTGCACTTTCCACTGCCCCCGCCCCACGGAAATCTTGTCTAAATCTTCCCATCGCTTAGCATCTCTAAAACCCAATTCAGGACCACTTAGAGAAAGTTGAGCCAAATTCATCCCCCGCCCCTGCCTGCTGGCCACTCCCCCGTTCTGGAACACCGTTAGCAGTGCTGATTCACATGTGCACTTCTATTTCGCATGTGTTCATCCGTTACTTTGACAGCCTCCTCAAATCATGGCATTTGCATGTGTCATCTTCTCTGTGAGATTGTAGGAAGGTACTTCATGGCATTTATGATGGATCCATGAAGTCCTTGCTTGACAAGATACAGTTATTCACTGTGTGCATTTAACTCATGCTGATATTTGGGGTGAAGTCAGTTGCACCCAAAGGTGATTTGCACAGACATACACTTTCTCCCACTTCATCCTCTTTCAACAACCAAAATTGACAGGCGGGCTCTAGCGTTAGAAGTGGCACTAGTTACACTGAGTGACAACCCCAGAGATCTCTGGGACCCATGACTGCCGCCAGCTAAAGAACTGCAGCACTGTCCTCCCACATTGCAGATTCTCCTCCTGAACCAGGAAGTCAGTGCAGCAGAGTTGGACTTCCTGCTTCGATCTCCAGTGCAGACAGACGTCACCAGTCCCGTGGAGTTCCTCTCCCATCAGGCCTGGGGTGGCATCAAGGTCAGTACCAGCCCCTAGGGAGAAAGTCACGTTCTCCTCTCCTGGAGTGTTTTCCTGACATTTGTCCCCAGGAAACCAGCAGGGGTGTGTTTGGGGGCTCACCATGAGCTGTGTTAAACATTGGTGCGTCCGTCCCTTTGTCTGCACCCCATGGCAGCACTCCCCCTTCCCAGGCCTACGGGGAAGGCTTTGCAGAGCAGGAGCAGGTGCGTGTACTTGTGCGTGGGCTTTGCCTCCAGGATGTTAGGGAACAGAAGGACCCTGTGAGTGTTTCTGACTCAGCGGAGCTGCCTTCCACCTGCCAGCGCTCAGGGCCGGAATGCGGGCTCCTCTGTGAGGCCAGGGCTGGGGTGGAGACGCTGCGCAAGCATTTCCGTGGAGTGGACAGGTGCCAGGCCTCTGCCAGCCGTCCATCTCCCCGTGGGTCCTGACGGCCTCAAAGCAAGGAACGCGTTCCAGCCTGGGGTTCTCAGTGGTTAATAATAGCTCACATTTATCGAGCACCTTAAAACTTCACTACCTTATTTTATTCTCATGTTCACCTGGGCAATAGGTATTACTTTTTCCCACTTAACATGTAAGAAAAGTGAGATCATTCATCTTATAAGCAGCAGATCCAGGAATCGAGTTCTGGTCTGTCTGATGGCAAAATCCATCTTCCTTCCATGTTATCTAGCTTAGTTTCATTGGGATTCTACGAACATCAAAAAGATCACAAGCTATGAGCTCCTTTCAGTAGGGACCACGCCTGCATTCACAGGGCTGAGCAGTAAGCGTGGACCGGGTGACCACCAGCCCCAGAGTCTAGACGCACTCTCCAGGTGGGAGGAGGTCCAGTCCCCACCTGCAGGAGCCCCACGGCAGGTGCTGTTGCCGTGTGAAGATGGCACCTGCACAAAGTGAATCCTATTTATAACCTTCCATGTCTGCTGGCTTTCCTACATGTTCTGTAGCACAAGGAAGTCTGAGTCTGAAGTAATATGATTGTCTCTCTTTTTCTAAAATTTTTTGAGACAATGATTCACGTGCAATTATAATAAATAACAGAGATTCTTTGTACCCCATTCCCCACAGTGGTCACATCTAGCTTTCCTGTAGCACAATATCACATCCAGGAAGCTGACATTGATACAATCCACTACTCTATTCTGATTACACCTGTTTTTCATGCACGTGTGTGTGTGTGTTTAGTTTTATCACACACATTTATCATGTAATCACCACCACAGTCAAGACCCAGAAAACTCCGTCTGGTGTGTATGTCACCCTGTTATAGAAACAACAACCTCCTCCCTCCCCCAATTCCTAATGCCTGGCAACCACTAATCTGTACTCCATTTGTATAATTTTGTCGTTTCAAGGATGTTATATAAATGGAATTATACAGTATGTAACCTTTGGGGACTGGCTTGATCACTCAGCATAACTCCCTTGAGATCCATCCAAGTTGATTTACTTTATAACAAAACCCCAGCACTTAATCATTTATGTACGTGCTGCCCTCTTCAAAGGAGTCATCTTGGGAAATGCTGCCATTGCCCAAAATGTTTTTCTAACTTTTTTTCAGAGTCTGTAGCTCTTCTTTTAATCATCTTTAGGGCTATGTCTAAATCAAGAGTCAAACTTTTTCTGCACAGGGTCACATAGCAAATATCTAGGCTTTGAGGGCCACACTCTGTCACAGCTATTCAACTCTGCCAAAGTCACACACCATAGGTAAGCAAATGGAAATGGCTGAGTTCCAATAAAACTTTATTTACAAACACAGATGGTGGGCCAGATTGTCCCTGCAGGCCACAGTTTTCTGACCCCTCATCTAAATAATAGAGGTGTGATTTTTTATATATTAGCTCCGTTTGTCATTCTGAACCCAGTCTGGCAAATGAGAAGGAGAATAATATGTTGGGAAAGAAACAAAGCGGAACTCCATTCACAATAGCAACCAAAAATCACAAAGTTATAAAATGCCTAAGAATAATTATAATAAGTGCAGAGCATATGTGTGGAAAACCATCAGCTTTTCTAGGCTACATAAGATAAGATATGAATGAATAGATGCAATCTAGAGTAGCACTGTCCAAAAGAACTATATTGCACGTCACATGTGTCATTTAAATTTTTCTAGTAGCCACATTAAAAATGCAAAATGAAAAAAATGTAAAATGAAATTGATGAAAGTAATTTTAATAATATATTTTCCTTAACCCAATACAGCAAAAATATTATCATTTTAATATGTAACTGTCACAAAAGTTATAAGTGAAATATTTTATATTTTTGTAAAAGTCTGAATTCTGGTGTGTATTTTTTGCACTTATAACACATATCAATTCAGATGCTAAATCTTCATCAGAAATACTTGATTTGAATTTAGATTTTATAAAATTTAGAGTTAAAACATTTGATTCATATACCCAAGTTGTTTCAAACATACTTCAAAGTTCTCCAATTACTAAAGCAATTTCCAGTTTCTAAACTTAAATTTTAAAATAATTAAAATTAACAAATAAAGAATAAATGTGTTAAAATTTGTAAAAAAGTAAACAAATAACTAAATAAATAATATGAAGGAAAAAATCGACTATACCAAAAAACAGAATAAATGTGTTAAATTTTTTAAAAAACATAAATAAATAAAATGCAAATAAAAATCCTGTTCTTCAGTCATACTGGCCACATTTCATTTGCTCAATACTCACATGTGGCCAATGGCCACCTGCTGGGAAGTATGGCCCCAGAGCTTGAGAATAATGACTCAGAGTCTGATGCTCGTATGGAAAATAAATTCTGGGAAGCAGTTCTAAATGAGCCCATTTGCAGAACTGGAGCAATGATGGAGATGGACCAGTTAACCCAGGCTCTGGAGTCAGACATTCCTGGGTTCAGGTTCAGGTTTGAGTGTGTGTGGCCTCTGACAGGTTATCTCTGTTTCCTTATCTGTTATGCCAGACACATAAATGTTCAGTAAATGGAAACCGATTATGGTTGGGGTTATGGCTGTTCTATTTGTCTCCTACAATGGCCATAACAAAGTGCCACAGGCTGGGTGGCTTAAAAACACAGCATTTATTCCGCCAGAGTTCTGGAGGCTAGAAGTGTGAAATTAAGGTGTTGGCAGGTCATGCTCCCTCCAGAGCCTCAGGGAGAAGACCCTTTCTTGCCTCTTCCAGCTTCTGGAAGCCCCAGGCACTCCTGGTTTGTGGCAGGACCACTCAGATCTCTGCCTCCGTCTCCACGGTCCCTACATGGCCGTCTTCCCTCTGTGTCTCTGCGTCTCTTCTCTTCTTATAAGAGCATCAGTCACAATGGATCAGAGCCCACCCTCCTGACCTCATCTTAACAGGATCACACCTGCAAAGAGCCTATTTATTCCCAAATAAGATCACATTCAGAAATCTGGGAGGCTACTTCTTCAACATATCTTTCTGGGGCATACAGTTCACCTTATCACAGTTATGGTTATTAATTACCCAGCTATAAGGTGTATATATGCTGTGGTTGACATGGGCTGTGCCTGATAGAATTTGTCCATTGAAGGAAAACCTTTGAGGAATGGTGAGTTGCCAAGTTGGGCTCAGTCCAGTTGCTTTTCTCTCTGTTATCCCACAAAGCCATCTGCAGCAAAAGTCATAAAGAATAAGTGATTCAAAAGCACTCTTCACTGCTTTCATTTTCCGTAGCTCAACTCCGAAAGCGACTTGGTGCAATTTGATTCCATCCCCCTTTGGTTTGCTTTGCTTTTTGGTTTTGTTTTGCGGTCTAAGCTCATCTGGCTGTTCAAAGGTTTCTGCAAATGCGTGAAGCTTTATCTTTCTCTCTGAGTTTTGTTACCGGAGCAGCCATGTCCAGCCCCATCCATCTCCAGCCCAGTGCAGGACGTGGGCAGGTGAAACACAGTGCAGCGTGCGCCCTCTGACGAATGCTCTTTTTAAGTGTTCAGTTGGCTTTTAGCCTAAAGAAACCAAGGAAGTATAATTGAACAGGACATGATAAAACAAATTTTTTAAAACACCCTGTCTGATGAGGAAGATTGATTGCCCTGTTTCCCCAGAAGATCTAATACGCAGGTGATGAATGAAATCTTTGTGATCAAATCCTGCTTTTATTAGTACCCTCTGTAAGGATTTTTAAAGTCTCATCAAATGTTAAACTTTTAGGTAATGGGCATGTTCTCTTCTTCTTTTTTTTTTTTACTTAAAAAATTTTTATTGGAGTATAGTTGATTTACAATATTATGTTAGTTTCTGCTGCACAGCAAAATGAATCAGTTATACATATACATATATCCACTCATTTTTAGATTCTTTTTCCATATAGGTCATTACAGAGTATTGAGAAGAGTTCCCTGTGCTATACAGTAGGTCCTTATTAGTTATCTATTTTATATAGAGTGGTGTGTTATCTGTCAATCCCAATCTCCCTATTTATCCCTCCCTCCCATTCCCCCTGGTAACCGTAAGTTTGTTTTCTATATCTGTGACTCTATTTCTGTTTTGTAAATAAGTTCAGAGTACCAAGGGATCTTAGAAGCAAGACATACAATGCCATTACCTTGCTGATCACTTTTGGTCTGTCAGCATGTTCTCTTCTTCATTAAAGAATCTCATCTGTGGTACCGGGCATTGTTAGCCTTTGAAAAGGCCCCTGGCTACCTCTCTGAATGCCAATTTAGCACAGTTGTACTTTGCTACCCAGTCCAATGTAATTAGGTTAATTAGTCATTTCCATTTAGCTTATTAGAACGTTAGAAATCCCTTTTCCTCATTTGGAAGATTAAACATTGCAACTGTGTTCAACCCAGAGCTTCAAGAAAGCGTGTTTCAGACCCAGCCACGGTAGCTGGGAGCCCTGATCACCGTGTAATTTCCTCAGTTTTGTGGTGACACCAGGGGTGGGTAATGGGACTGCAGGAGGGTTAATGGTGATGCAAGCTGGGAAGAGGGGTGAAGTGGCAGCCTGAAAGAAGAGGAAAGTTTGGTCCTCGGCACAGAGGGAAATAATCACCGCAGCTGCAGCTTTTCTCAGCCTGTCAAGGGCCCTCCCACTGGCCGCCCAGATGTCAAACTTTATTAATGGAGCGCTTCCTAAGCGCCAGGCAGCCTGCTAGGCCTGAGGCGTACAGAGACAGCTCAGAAAGCTCTTGCCCGCAGGGAACCCACAATCTTGTGGGAGTCCCAGACAAGGAAACCAGCAATTGCAATTCAGTAACTGTAGGAGCCCAGAAAAGCACAGAGGGGCTTTATAGTCTTCAAAGCACTTGTATCTACATTAGAGTATGAGCTATGCAGACAACGGTTACTTGGCCTCATTTTCCAAATGAAAAAGTCAAAGCCCACAAAGGTTTAAAAACAGACTCCGCGTCATAAGAGGCTCATAAGAGGTGACGTCGAGAGCAGAGCTCTCGTCTCCTGGTGCCTCCTCCGCCATCCCCCGTGCCACTCCACGCCACTTCTCAGCACAATGACTGGTGTGTTCCCTGCTCTGCATGCTAAGGGTGAAATTAGGAAGCCACAGAGCCCACGTGAAAGGGCACTTAAGGACTGGACATGTGTTCCTCCACATGGGAGAAGAGGCTGGGCGAGCCCAGGTCAAGTGCACGTGTCCTTCTCCAGCCTGACCTCCCACTTGTCACCTGTAGACCCGTCCTCCACAGTCACACTGCCTTCTACCATGCCCCACACCCTCCCCACTCCAGACTTGGACTCTGTGGACCCTTCCCCATGAAATGCCCTGCCCTTCCCTCTACCTCTCTCTCTGCCCAGCAGAATTCTGCATCCCTACTAAGGCCTCCCTCATCTCTTTCTCTTAGGATTGTAAGCTCCCCGAAGACAAGTGTATTTGTTTGGTTCACATTTGTATTCCCAAGTACCTGGCATGTAGCAGGCATCCAATAAATATCAAATGAATGAATGATTTCACATAACAAGAATGGAGGATTCCTTAAAATTGATGGCACTGCAGTAGGTGCTTTGGAGACAGTCTAGCTTTTAATCTCATTAGAGAGATCAACACACAAGTGGAGTTGAGTGACCACAGAAAGGCTGCAGGTAAGCGACCGCCTGAGTAACGTTTACGTGGGCACTCTGAAGAAACAGGATGGACCCCACCCAAAATGCGGTTCCCATGTCCAGACTGATGACGCCTTGCGCATAACTAGAAGGCACGAAAGAGTTTATTATTCACATAATGAGACTTTCTGGGGAGAGCAGGGGAGCTCCCAAGCAGTCTGAAATCGGCTTGAGAGAGCCCGGAAAAGAGGTGCCTTGCGGGTGTTCTGGTCGTTGGGGAGTGGGGCGGGGCTTGCACGATACAACTTCCCTTCGGCACCAAAGGAGGGAGCACCCAGGCTTACCTGTCAGCTTGTCCTGGAGTGGAGCAGAAGAGGAAGAGGGAGGGGTATGGCTTTAAAGTGATCAGCAGTCACACATCCTTTTTTTTTTTTTTTTAACATCTTTATTGGAGTATAATTGCTTTACAATGGTGTGTTAGTTTCTGCTTTATAACAAAGTGAATCAGTTATACATATACGTATGTTCCCATATCTCTTCCCTCTTGTGTCTCCCTCCCTCCCACCCTCCCTATCCCACCCCTCCAAGCAGTCACAAAGCACCAAGCTGATCTCCCTGTGCTATGCGGCTGCTTCCCGCTAGCTATCTGTTTTATGTTTAGTAGTGTATATATGTCCATGCCTCTCTCTCGCTTTGTCACAGCTCACCCTTCCCCCTCCCCGTATCCTCAAGTCTGTTCTCTAGTAGGTCTGTGTCTTTATTCCTGTCTTACCCCTAGGTTCTTCATGACATATTTTTTCCTTAAATTCCATATATATGTGTTAGCATACGGTATTTGTCTTTCTCTTTCTGACTTACTTCACTCTGTATGACAGACTCTAGGTCTATCCACCTCATTACAAATAGCTCAGTTTCGTTTCTTTTTATGGCTGAGTAATATTCCATTGTATATATGTGCCACATCTTCTTTATCCATTCATCCAAAGATGGGCACTTAAGTTGTTTCCATCTCCGGGCTATTGTAAATAGAGCTGCAATGAACATTTTGGTACATGACTCTTTTTGAATTATGGTTTTCTCAGGGTATATGCCCAGTAGTGGGATTGCTGGATCATATGGTAGTTCTATTTGTAGTTTTTTAAGGAACCTCCATACTGTTCTCCATAGTGGCTGTACCAATTCACATTCCCACCAGCAGTGCAAGAGTGTTCCCTTTTCTCCACACCCTCTCCAGCATTTATCATTTCTAGATTTTTTGATGATGGCCATTCTGACTGGTGTGAGATGATATCTCATTGTAGTTTTGATTTGCATTTCTCTAATGATTAATGATGTTGAGCATTCTTTCATGTGTTTGTTGGCAATCTGTATATCTTCTTTGGAGAAATGTCTATTTAGGTCTTCTGCCCATTTTTGGATTGGGTTGTTTGTTTTTTTGTTATTGAGTTGCATGAGCTGTTTGTAAATTTTGGAAATTACCAACCCTGTGAGTAGTTCCAAGTGGTCCACAAAAGAAGGGTAGGAGGGCTGTGCGTTCCAGGTTAGAGAGGTGGACGTGACTGATTTTGGACTGGACTTTAACAACTTGTAGAACCTTGACAAACAATCGTGACCAGTGCAAGAAAGGAAAGGAGTGGAATTTGGTGGAGAAGAGAACAGGACCACTCCTGTGATGAAACTAGTGTGAACAAGGCACCAAGTTGGGAGATCGTCTGGCACATTTCCAGGGCTGAGGGCAGATGTGTGTGGACAGAGGAGGGAGGAAATGGGCCACTTGGTTAGCTGGATGGATTGGGGGGAAGCCCTAAATGAAGAGATTTGATTCACATGTTATGCCTTGGGATTTAATGCTTAGGGAAGCAGGTGACACAGAGAAATGTTAAAGTTGGCATTAACACAAAGTCAGTGATTCTAGAGACATTTTGTGAGAGGAATTGACAGGCGTTGCTGGCAGAGTGAGTATGGGAATGAAAGAGAAGAGTCACTGACTTCAAGTGTCTGGGCTCCAGGACCAGAAAAATCCCAGCATCCCTTCTTGTCCCTCTTCCCAGCAGTATCCTCGAGGGAGGTGCTGCTTGGTCTCCACAGCTGAGCATTTCCCAACCTTGCATATTATTGGGACAGTTTGCTGACGGTAAGCTGATCAAAATCCTTCCTCTACCTTGAGTTTACTGGGCGGGAAGATTCAAGACTCCAGAAAAGAGTATAAACGAGACAGAATTATGTCTATAATACTGCCTTGCCCCCCGCCAACCCCCAACACAACACAGATGACAGCTTTCTGGAGAAACTGCATTTCAGAGCAAGATTCCCTGACATTTTTCAGGCACTTTCATCAATGGAAGAATTCTATAATCTGGATCGGGACATTGAGGGATCCGCCAAGGGCTGGAAAAAGTTTGTCGAATCAGAATGTCCCGAGAAGGAGAAGTTCCCCCAGGAGTGGAAGAACAAGACAGGCCTGCAGCGCCTCTGCATGATGAGAGCCATGCGGCCTGACCGGATGACCTATGCCATGAGGTAGGGACAGGGTGGTGGCGAAGCCAGGACGGGTGTGGCCAGACCGGCAGGGCTGAGCACAAAGGCCACAAGTTTATCTTGATGGGAGCCTTTGTACCAACAACCAAAATCCCATGAGGCCCGTTGCTCTGTGTTTGCCATGTATTGTCTTAATATCTAAGTGGACCCTTTGGGAAGAGGTGGTCATCAGTATCCGCACTGGGAAGGAGGCAGATCACATGTAATGTGGCAGGAGATGTGAGATCCAGAGGACAGATGGAAAGATCACCCTTGGCGGGAAGAGCACCCCTTTCATTATGAAAGACAGAGAGAGGTGGGTGTGACTGCAGCAGAGGTGGTAAAAGCATGGCAGAAAATTGAGCAAGGTTTTGTCTCACGACTTCCACTCCCTCTGAGGAGCAGGAAGCAAGATCTCGCTGCGTTTGTGTGAAAGGGGAGGTGGCAGGGTTGGAGATTTGAGGAGTGTGCAAAAGATCTGAAATAGGATCTGTGAAAAAAATGGGAGACTGCTGACCAGGGAAACTCAAAGAATTCCAAGCGGCATTGAGGGCCCACCTAGTGAGATCCTGCATTTGTAGGGGCGCCAGCCTTCACCACTGGATGATTTTCTACAGCTGCATCCAACAGCCCTAGGGTAGATTCAGAGCATGGATCCCTGGTGGAATAAGGGTTAGGGAAGGGAGGTGTGTGGTACTGGCAGGAGAATGATTAGAAGTCACAGGCCATGCAGCCTACAGAGACGGCGAATTCGCAGCTGCCTGGGGCTGGAGGGTAGGAATAGGAATTCTCTAAATAGGCAGGAGAATCTTATTGCAGGCTTAAAATGTTCTAAAACTGGATTATGATGAAGATTACAATTCCGTGAATTTATTAAACATTATTGAATAGTATACTAAAAATTGGTGAATTTCATGGTATGTCGATTGTACCTCAAGAAAGTTGTTTAAAAAAAAAAAGAAAAGAGGAAGTTACAGGCCATGGAGCCTACACTGAATTGAACAAGACTTGTAGTGACAAGAATAGGGGATGATAAAAGAAGAAAGAAAGAAAAAAAAAAACACCAGGGAGGCCAAGGTACTGAAAATCCTGCATTTGTGGCACCAATACAGGTAAAGAATAAGTTCACCAAGGATAAATTACTAAAAGAACTATAAGGATGGAAAGCTTTGGTCAGAAAGTGAGATGTTTCCATTTATGGTTTCAGACATAGAAAAAGTTCCCAAGTAAACCACAAGGATGAGGGTGTGGCCTTGGAATCAGGTGGCAGACATGGGGAAGAATGGAAGATTGTTAGGAATCTGGAGGATTGTCCACATGGATGCTAACGTCACTCAGGCTGGTGGAGAGACAGTCCATGAGCCAAAGTCCAAGTGATGAGTGAATGAGTAAAGGGACCAAAGGAGCAGTGGACGACAGGGATGTGCAGGGGTCATGGTGGTACAGTCAGGGCAAGCGAGCCTCAGTGGAGCCACACGAGTGGGAAAGAAAGGGTTTAGAAGTAATGGTCATCCGTGAGCAGGACCGTGATCCCAGCTCCCAGTACTGAGAATGAGCCCAACTGAGAAGGGTACAGGGAAAATAGTGTCCTTGCAGGAGCTTTTAAGGCCAAGAGTTAGGCTGGATTGTCAGAAAGTGGTTACAACTGCAAGGTTTTGTTTAGCCTGAAATGGGACATAGGAAGAGGAACATTGGTAAGTGGAGTAAGGTGAAAGGAAACACAGAGAATGATAGAACGTGAGGGACTAGAAGCCTGGAGGGCCTTCAATCATGGATAGGGATGGAGGATCCCAGGGATACCATGTATGGAGGGCTTAGCTGCCTGCAAGCTTCCGGAAGGCGTTGCTCCTGGCAGGCTTCTGATGGGTGGTGGTGATGTAACAGGACATCCCAGCTCCACAGAGGAGTCAGTGGTGGCCTGGCTGGATGGGGATCCAGAAGGAGCCCTGATCTAGGTGAGCAGGTGCACAACCAGCAGCAAAGGTTGTAAGTGTCGACTTAATCAGTAGGTAGCGCTTGGCGTTGGTCCTAGCTCCGTAACTGCCAAGCTGTGATCCTGAGCACATCCTTCCATGTCTATAGACCTCTGCTGCTCATATGTGATTATTCTGTGACTGCTATACACACATGGACCTTCTTTTATTCCTGGCAGAGATTTTATTGAGGAGAAGTTAGGAAGCAAATATGTGGTGGGAAGAGCACTGGACTTTGCAGCCTCTTTTGAAGAATTGGGACCAGCCACTCCCATGTTTTTTATCCTGTCTCCAGGGGTGGACCCACTGAAGGATGTGGAAAATCAAGGTAAGAAGACCTCATTATGGAGCCAAGGCTGCACCAGCCCCATGCACTGTCACTCTGCGTCTGTCAGCTTCTCTTTTCCTGATTCAAGGTTCACTTTGCAATGCTTGATATTTGCTAACCATGCAGAAATCAGGGTAATTGCTGAACCAACCCCAGGGGGTCATGAACAGAGGGAGGACTGCTCTGGGATGTAAGGTAGCAGGTTCATGAGGAGACGTTGTCCCACCACCCACCCACCCATTCCCCTTCCTGTGGCTGGAGCAGTTATTCTGAAAAACAAGTACAGTCCGTTTACAGGCTCCTAGTGCCCTCAGGATGAAGTCCAAACACCTTAACATGGCTTACAGGGGAATTCGTCCTCCAGTCCCTCCCTGTCTCTCCAGCCTATTTTCCATTATTAGTTTCCTGTTGCTGCTGTAACAAATTATCACAAACTTAGAGGCTTAAAATAACACTATTATTTTACAGTTCTGGAGGTCAGAAATCATACATGGGACTTACTGTCTCCCCCTTTCCCTCATAAGGACCCCTATGACTATATCAGGCCCACTCAGATAACCCAGGATAATCTCCCCATCTGGAGGTCTTTAACCACATCTGCAGAGTCTCTTTTGCCTGTAAAGTCACGTATATTCACAGATTCTGGGATTTAGAACATGAGCATCTTTGGGCACTCCTTATTCTGCCTACATTTCCCTACACCCGTCTTTTTCACTCTACATGGAAGCCATTCCATTCTCCCAAACATTCTGTCCCCCCTCTGGCATCCCCTTCACCAGGCTACCTTCTGCTCATCCTTCAGATACCAGTTTCAATGTCACCACCTCCAGGAAGCCCTACTTGATTTCCAAGGTGCTGGGTACCCCTCCCTATGTGCTCTTAGAGCACCCTTCTGTCTATATATCACATTGTAATTGTCTAGTGACTACTACGGTATCTTCATGTGAGAGTGAGAGCTCTGGGAATAGATGTCCTTTTCAAGGTAGTATTCAAGTTCCTATCTCTGTATTTTCACGTGCTAGGCACTCAGTAAATAAATACATTAAATAGGACTTCCGTGGTGGCGCAGTGGTTAAGAATCCGCCTGCCAATGCAGGGGACACGGGTTCCATCCCTGGTCCGGGAAGATCCCACATGCCACGGAGCAACTAAGCCCGTGTACCACAACTACTGAGACTGCACTCTAGATCTCACGAGCCACAACTACTGAGCCCACATGCCACAACTACTGAAGCCTGCACACCTAGAGCCCATGCTCCACAACAAGAGAAGCCACCGCAATGAGAAACCCACACACCGCAACGAAGAGTAGCCCCAGCTCGTGCAACTAGAGAAAGCCCATGCACAGCAACGAAGACCCAACGCAGGCAAAAATAAATAAAAGAAAATAAATACATTTTAAAAATATATGTTAAATAAAGGGATGAGCAAATGGATGACTAATCAAAACTATAAAACTAGCAAAACTAGGGAGTTCCCTGGCGGTCCCGTGGTTAGGACTCCACACTTTCACTGCTGTGGCCCCTGGTTCAATCCCTGGTCAGGGAACTAAGATCCTTCAAGCCTCGTGGCGCGGCCAAAGGGGGGAAAAAAAGCTAGCAAAACTTCACATGTTGCAAAGTTAAATAAGGACTCAGCAGGTTTTTACAGAGCCAGGTCTTTATGGATGAGAATCCAGACCAGGTAATACACCTCCATGAAAGGAATCTACACCTGGTGTAGATTTAGAGCCTGGTGTTTGGCTCTAAAGAATAGATGAGTTCTGTATAAGGAAGAGAATTATCTTATTCACTAATTTAATATATATTTTTGTAACCTCCTAAAAAGTTCAAGTAACATATTTTTAAAATACCTATAATAAAGAGTTTAAAATGAAAAGCAGTAGTTCTCAGCCCCAGCCCTTCCCACACCCAGTCCCCCTTCCCAGACACTGGGGTTTTGCCTATTTCTGAATTTATTCCTTCTGACAATTGTTTCTCTATTTCCTACTAATAATTTATATCACTATTTCTGAATTTATCAAGTTTCAGTATCTATTTATTCCCTGGTATGAAAAATAAGAATTTAGCTCCCATTACTGCCAACCAATTGGCTTCATCCTAGATTTGGTAGCATAAGTCATCAGGAAAAAATCACGGGAAGTAAAATTTCTGAATCTTTGGGTGTCTAAAAGGACGAGTTTTGCCCACATGCTCTTTAAATAGGTCTGCTAGGTCCAAAATGATTTTTACTCAGAATGTGTCCACACTGCTCAGTTGTCTCCTAGAATTCAGTTGTATTCATAGGAGGCCATATGCTAGTAGGGTGCTATTCTTCCCTTGTTTCTTTGTTGGTGACATATTTTTATTCCCTGGAAACTTTAGCATCATCTTTCTTCCTTGTGTTCTGACATTTCATGAGCTGAGTTAGGTACGGGTGTTTTTCATTCACCTGCTCAGCACTCAGCCTGCCTTTTCAAGTGGGAGAGTCACACCTCTCTTTATCTCTGGAAATTTTATTCTATCATTTTTGGTAAATATCACCACCATTCAGCAAGTTGCTCATGCCGGAAACCTGGGAATCAGTCACCCTAGACCCCTCCTCCACTACCTACCACATCTAGTCCTACTGCTTCTACCTTCTAAATGTGTTTCAAATGAGTCTAGTTGTTTCATTGTGTCTCCCTCCTCTGAGTCACCACATCTCTCACTGGACTATCACAATAGCCTCCTAACTTATCCCGGTTCTCCTCCCCCACCTGCAATTTTTGCTGCTCTTACAGCCAGACTCATCTTGCTGAATCTCAGGTCTGATTGTTATCATTCTCCCACTTAAATCGCTCTAGTGGTTCCCCACAGTTCTCAAGGTAATGTCCAGTACTATAAACATGGTCTCTGTGACCTGCATGGCCTGGCCTTTCTGTCCAGCCTTGGATCTTACATTCCCTCAAACTCACACTTCTCTGGCTACATGGCTCTTTTAGGTGTTCCATCATGAGCCCTCCTGGCCCAGGGCGTTTTCTCAAGCAATTCCTTTTACCTGAAATACTTCTCCCCAGCTCTTCAGTCCAATGCCTGCCAATCCTGCAGGGATCAGCTTCTCCTGACCTCTGCACAAGACCATTTGGTTTCCCCTTATACATATTATTTGCTTCAGAGCATTTAATACAATTCTAATTAGACCCTTCTTTTACAATTTTAACTTACGTTTGCCTGCCTGCATGTCGCTAAGACCCTGGAGGTCAAGGACCGTGTCATCTTGCTCATCATTTTCTTACCAGTGCCTAAAAGCGTAACTAGCACAGAGAGGTACTCAGTAAATATCAGTTGAATGAATTAACAAACAAATGAATAAATGAGCATAAGAACTGTTGTTATTGCTATGTTATTCCT
Organism: Delphinus delphis; assembly: GCF_949987515.2. NCBI lineage: Eukaryota > Metazoa > Chordata > Mammalia > Artiodactyla > Delphinidae > Delphinus > Delphinus delphis. The sequence goes on from NC_082701.1 coordinate 54,154,392, forward strand.
GACTTTCACTTTTTCGTAGATTCTGTATTCCTTCTGTCCCATGGAGGTTTTATTCCTTTCATAATGACAAATCTAGTCTCCTCATTTTTATTCAGTATTTTCCTTTTCGGAAGCTTTCATATACCCTGTTTATGAGCAATTTCCTACTATTCTTTGCCAATTGACCCCAACTATTATTCCATCATGTAGTTTGAAGCGTTCTGTCATTTCAGGCAAGCTGACCTGTCCCTGAACCGTATTGGTTATTTGTCTCTGAATAAATCACCTCAGCCATGCCCTTGGCTTCATCTTAACGCATATTTCCCGACCAGAGGCAATATTGCTGTTCATCAGCTAGAGGTTACCTGGGCACCTGTGCCTCTTCCTCTCTCTCTTCCTCCCCCTCTGCGTTCTGGATGGTTTGATTCGTTTTCTCATGCACCCATTTAGAACATATACTCTGGTGACATCATGTGCTCCACATCTTGGATCTAATCATTCTGCCTGATGGACTCCTATTCTCAGGTTTGGAATCCACATAACTGACTCACTTTCCCCTATGTCCCCTAGGCCCCCGCTTATTCAGGAAACTTACTGTCTCTGTGCTTGGGCAGAGTCTGTGCATCAGACTCCATCAGACACTGTTTTACACCATGTAGACGTAGACAAAGCTTGGCAGATGAAAGATTTTGTTCCCCCATCCTCACTCCAGCCCTTCTCCTGAAATGCATGAATCCACAGACAGACAAAATTCTATATATGATTTTGGGAGTTCTCTAAGCTTCTGAAGCTCATCCATTGACACTTGGTTAAGAGTCTGTGCTTTTCTAAGAATCTGAAAAAGAATAGGTATATGTATATGTATAACTGAATCACTTTGCTGTACACCTGAAACTAACACAACATTGTAAATCAGCTACACTCCAATATAAAATAATTTTTTTTTAATTAAAATTTTTTTTTTTAAGAATCTAAGCTTTTCTGGCAGTTTTGTGCCTCTTAGTCTCCTCCAAGATTTTCCTTCCTCAACAATTTTCAAGGAGGAGGAGAACAGAATTCCATCCACTTTCCTTGGCCTATGTTTTAACAGGAACCCACTTCCACCCACCCGCACAGCATTCCTTCTTGCCTTTGCAGATTAATCCTTTACCTTCTCTCTCTTCTCATCACCTTCTTCCTGAATGAGCCACACTTCCTTATTTGCACGATTATTTTTGCTTTTGCTTCATCTAAAAGCAATCACCCATCGTTTCCAATCACCCCCTAATAACTTCCTCCCAGGGTTACTGTGAAGATAAGAATGAAATCTCAGATGTGAAAAGGCTTTGAAACATTAAAAGTACAGTAGCATTGTACAGCATTAAAATGACGATGATGACGCATCTATTTTTTGAGGCAGCTCGGTTTGCTCCTTCCTTTACATCCTTTTGTCACATCCTTTCAAAGCACAGTATCGTCCTCGGCCCTCCCAACAGAGGACCTCCCCTTTCCACCCTTACAAGGCACCTTCTCTGGTCCTTCTTTGACTTGACTCTTGCATGATCTTGCTTGGTCTCCATCCTCCTTTGTCCAGTTACCTGGCATTGACAAAATGTTTCCGTTTATCTACCACTTGGGCCTTCTACTGCCTCCTCTTCCTCTTTCCAATGTGCTGGTCAGAGGAGGAGTTCCTTTAGATTTTTGTCAGCCTGCTACCAGGTGTGTTCAAAGAAACAGTTTTCAATTCGGTGTCTTTGCAGCTAGATTATCAACACTTTGCTTAGAGCCTCTTTTTCATTGTTCCTGACTCCATTCTCTTTTTCTTAAGCGTCAGTTGAAGTTGGCTAGGATGGAGCAAATACAGTCTTTACAGAGCAGCTTCAAGACTGGCAGAGTGTAGTTTCTGTGTGGAGGGACACTCACCCATCTGTTCATGTGCTGGGGACGGGGGACACCTCTTCCACTGAGAGGGGGCTGTGCAGGGATGGGGATGGAACAGGGATGTGGGCAGAGGCAGTTACAATGGCAGTAAATGGAAGGTGTTCTACCAGATGGCAGATGTTTTGTCGGGCAGAGGGAGCAGTAAAGAGTGAAGCAAAGTGCTGAGCATAAGAAGCGGGGCAGCCATTAGGAAGTTTAAGGGAAGAGGGTAGTGGACAACATAGCCAACTTCTGGACGTGAAAGATTACCAGACGGTCTCACAAGACTGCGAATCATCAGCTTGTGGTGGCACCAGCTCACTCAGTGTGTTATTTTTTCTCTTGTATTAATGCATAGACTCGTCCAGGGTTGTGGTTTTACAGAAGTTGGGGGATGCAGACATAGGATGGGCAATGGAGTGAAGAATTTTATAAGATCACAGCTCAAATGAAGGATTATTGGGTCCATCTTAAAATAAGAGGGAGGTAAAGATGAAGGTTAGAAAAAACAGAGGAGCCAATGGACTGGACGTTTTGCTGATATAGAATAATATGCAAGGAGGAGTAAGAGAGTGAGCAATCTGGACAGTAGGAAGTTAGAGTTGTGAGTAAAAATGAAAGAATGATGTGTCAGACGTGGGAGAGTTTGCAGGGACAAGGCCTTGCTGCAGCCACTGGGAATGGGAAACAGAAATGGAAAGAAATTCTTTGAAGATGAGGAAGCATGAGGCTGGGTGTTGGCTGAGTCATCCATAGTGGCATTAAAGCTCACCAAGATAATGATGAGACAGAAAATATGGAATATTTTAAACCAAGTTCCAAAACCCCTAATAAAAGTGACTGTTGCTAGGAAGTTGATAGAAGGCAAAAAACATAAAAGTTAGTAGGCAATGTAGCCAATAGCATGTGCTTTAGAAGAGAGCACGTGTGTTAGCATACAGTATTTGTTTTTCTCTTTCTGACTTACTTCACTCTGTATGACAGACTCTGGGTCCATCCACCTTACTACAAATAACTCAATTTCGTTTCTTTTTATGGCTGAGTAATATTCCATTGTATATATGTGCCACATCTTCTTTATCCATTCATCTGTTGATGGACACTTGGGTTGCTTCTATGTCCTGGCTATTGTAAATAAGAGCTACAATGAACATTTTGGTGCATGACTCTTTTTGAATTATGGTTTTCTCAGGGTATATGCCCAGTAGTGGGATTGCTGGGTCATATGGTAGTTCTATTTTTAGTTTTTTAAGGAACCTCCATACTGTTCTCCATAGTGGCTGTATCAATTTACATTCCCCCCAACAGTACTAGAGGGTTCCATCTTCTCCACACCCTCTCCAGCATTTATTGTTTGTAGATTTTTTGATGATGGCCATTCTGACCGGTGTGAGATGATATCTCACCATATGCTAACACATATATATGGAATCTCAGAAAAAAAAAGGTCATGAAGAACCTAGGGGCAAGACGGGAATAAAGACACAGACCTACTAGAGAATGGACTTGAGGATATGGGGAGGGGGAAGGGTAAGCTGTGACAAAGTGAGAGAGTGGCATGGACATATATACACTACCAGATGTAAAACAGATAGCTAGGGCTTCCCTGGTGGCACAGTGGTTGAGAGTCCGCCTGCTGATGCAGGGGACGTGGGTTCGTGCCCCGGTCCAGGAAGATCCCACGTGCTGCGGAGTGGCTGGGCCCGTGAGCCATGGCCGCTGAGCCTGTGCGTCCGGAGCCTGTGCTCCGCAACGGGAGAGGCCACAACAGTGAGAGGCCCGTGTACCGCAAAAAAAAAACCCAAAACAGATAGCTAGTGGGAAGTAGCCGCATAGCACAGGGAGATCAGCTCGGTGCTTTGTGACCACCTAGAGGGGTGGGATAGGGAGGGTGGGAGGGAGGGGAACACAAGAGGAAAGAGATATGGGAACATATGTATATGTGTAACTGATTCACTTTGTTATAAAGCAGAAACTAACACACCATTGTAAAGCAATTATACTCCAATAAAGATGTTAAAATAAATAAATATAAATTAAATTTTAAAAAAAAGAAGAGAGCACATGAAAGGTTTTTCATACAAGAGTGGAGAAGAAATAGCCTGCAATTAACAAGACAAGGCTAGAAGGATGTTCCCCTTCCTCCCAGCCCCAGGGGTATGTGGAGCTAGGCGGAGGGCCACGGACGCTGTAGCATCCTCAGACTGGAGCTCGTGGAGGGACGGCCACCAGGATGCTCAGGGAGGTTCACAGCGCGGCCCGGCTCCTGGTGACACCACCATAGGGGTGCTGGAAGGAAGATCTGAAAGGGACAGAGGAGCTGAAGGCAGGGGGGTGGGGGCATGGAAGCCGCAGCACATGGAATTCGAACTAATCTTTCGTTAAGCCCTCTTTTCCTGTACCCTTTGTCTGTGAACAAAGAAGAGAAGTAGGGTCTTTGTGAGCAGAAATGTCACCGAGGCTATCTAATAATCCCAGCATCTTTATCCTGTTCTTTTTCTCTGGAATAAGTTGTTCATAGTCTTGGCTCTAAAGCTGACATCAAATCTATTGCCAGCTAGGATTTATAGAGTTTAATAAGGGTATTTCTTGGGTTCATCTCAGTTGAATCTGTAATAACTATTCCTCACTACAAAAAGTCATCATCTTGTTTGGTCTTGTACAGTTAAAGAACACACTATAGTTTTGTTTTAGTGCTTTAAAGACACATCCAATATTGACAGTGTTCTTTAAATTTTCTTCCACAAGTATCAAACTGCAACTTCAATTTTAGTTCCCCTGAAACTAAATTTGTTAAGTACAGACTTTTATTCTTTTTCTCTTTTAAATTTCTCCTCTTTTCTCTTGTGCATCTCACCTTCTTAGAAAAATTGCTCGACGATTCCTTCATGGTATTACACATTTTTTGATCCTTTTATCTAAAGAATATTATGTAATTTCTCTAAACTTTATTATTATTTTTTATTTATTTATGGCTGTGTTGGGTCTTCGTCTCTGCGCGAGGGCTTTCTCTAGTTGCAACGAGCAGGGGCCACACTTCATCGCGGTGCGCGGGCCTCTCACTGTCGTGACCTCTCTTGTTGCGGTGCACAAGCTCCAGACGCGCAGGCTCAGTAGTTGTGGCTCACGGGCCTAGTTGCTCCGCGGCATGTGGGATCTTCCCAGACCAGGGCTCGAACCTGTGTCCCCTGCATTGGCAGGCAGATTCTCAACCACTGCGCCACCAGGGAAGCCGTCCAAACTTCATTGGGTTGGGTGAATAGCTGGTGTCCAAGCAGAACTGGCTGCCTATGTTAAGGTTATTTCTTTGTGTGAAGTCTTTCTTGGGCTCGCAGAGCAACTCTTAAGCATCAGCCTTGCTCCAGTGACCCAGCTGGGACATGTGCGTTTGCGTGGCTGTTCCCTTACTCCATTCCCGACAGTGAGATACAAGCATTCACACCTACGCAGCCAAGCCCCTTCTTGACTGGCCTCTTGCCTCTCTTCACTCTCATTCATGCAAAATGACGAGGGTAAAGGTTCTCCGTGGTGGGAATAACAGGGAGGAGGTTCATACGGCATAAAGTACAGGAAGCCGAACTACCCGAGTCCTGCCCCTCTTGGCCTCGCCTCCCAGTAAAATGTATATCATTATTAATATATTCAGGGGGCAAAGCATGTTAGACCTGGCCACGCCCACACACTTGCTACTCTCCGAGCCTTTCACTCTCTAGGATGGTGGCCCAATGCCTGCTCTTCAAGTGGAGTCTGCACAGAAGGGCAGCGGCACATGTGCCCACTCTTTGGGATGTCAACTGAAAAAAAAAGCACGATGTGAGAGTTGTGAGTTAAATTTTCTTGGGGGCAAAATGAGGACTGTAGCCCGGGAGACAGCAACTTGGAGGTCAGTGCGCATGTGGTTTTGGTGAGGGGGGCATGCAGTCAGGCGCACGTGTTTGCAGAAGAGCAGACGTCACCGTGAAGGACTGGAGTGCTTTTCTAGATATGAGGACACGTAAGAGCTGGGCTCGTAACATCTTCTCCTGAGAATACCTAACTCTCTGAAGACCTGTTCTGCCAGTTCTTCCCAGAGCACAGAGGGCCTCATTCCTGGTCTCCAGCCTGAACTCCTTTCATAGGGTGCTGAAGGTCAGTGGCTACAGTAGCGAGTGACTTAATCCTTGTACAGGCAGATGGCAAGCGCCAGTGTTTAGTTGGCAGGGACTGAGTGAGGAGGGAGGGGCGAAGCATTTTGTCTAGACAAGTGCTTCCTTCTCTTTGGCAAAAAAAAGCTGGAAGATGCAGCAACCCTGCCCTGTGAAGGAAGGGGGTCCGTGTGTGAGGTCGGGGTGCACGGCTTCCCGCAGCCTGCGATGGGGGAGCCGCGCGGAGGTGCGCGTTTCCTCATGAACACTCAATGGCATTAGAGGCAATAATGACGACTCCCTGCCCCTTTTAGGTAAAAAACTCGGATATACCTTCAACAACCGGAACTTTCACAACGTGTCTTTGGGCCAAGGACAGGAGGTAGTGGCTGAGGCTGTGCTGGACCTGGCTGCCAAGAAAGGTCACTGGGTTCTTTTGCAGGTACGACCCCTCTGCCCTGCTGGGGTCACTCTTGACCCCGTCCCTGGGTCGACCCCTGCAGTCCCTGGGCCACCTTTCCTTCCGTGCCCTCGTCCCTGACTTCCCAGGCTTCTCCCTCCAGTCCGGCCCCGTGTGTTCTGCTCCTCACCCCACCCTCAATACCCTCCCTCTCCCCCCACTCCCTCTGGTTTCAATGGCACCCCCGTCCCGAAGGAGGCCTGTTCTCACAGCGCTGCGTGCTCAGGAGGCCGGCGTTCAGCTCGAGGCTGAATCCAGTGGCGGCTGCTGATCTCTTCCCCGGCCTTCCATGGAGCTCTCCTCTGCTCTGCCTTTCCACGTGTCACGTGTTACAGGCTCTTCATTACATGCGTGACTAGAAGGTCACACATATAACCAGGACTGAGCCTCTTCACTGAGAGTTCAGCTGGGGTCGGGAATCTGGAACACCTACCGCTGTAGGAATACCTACAGCACTTCTTGTACATGTTTCACTAAACATGTACAAGAAGTAAAGGCTCCCCCTCCCGATTCATGGCCTGTCCTCTTGTTCCCGTTTCCGCAGCTTGCATGCATCCTGGGGCTGTTGGGCGCAGAGCGAGTGGCTGACTCCTCTCTTCTCCCGCAGCCACCTCTGCGAGGGCACCCATGGCTACGTGGAAACCAGTTACGCTATGGCTGTGTCCTTCACTGCATTTTCTTGGGGAAAGAGACATTCCTTATTTACCTTTGGCACCCAGCACACTACCGTGAACACAGTAGACACTCAACCAAAGCCCATGGGGTAAAAGAATCAATGAAGAAATCAGTGAAGGAAGGACACATGGAAAAGCCAGTCCCTCCCCTCCCATCTGGCTTTGATTACCGAGAACTTCCTCTGTCTCCTGATGACTCACTGTACACTTCTTGTTGTTGGGTTTTCATCCTTAATTATCCCATTATTTATTTGGAGCCTAGCAGCAGAGGGATCTGCTATTCCCTGGAACACTTTTCCAGAAACAGTGGGAATCTAAGGAGAAAAGAGAATGACAGTGGGGTTCCTGCTTCCTCCCACTGGATCAGCTCGGTGCTGGGAGGGTGTGGCCTCCCCGACTGTCTCAGGCTCATTTGCCAAAGAGACCCCCTTCTGGGCACTAGCACCTTCAGGAACCCAGCCCCCCAGACAGTGAGCAGAGAACGTTTCCTCCCCCTGGTACCTACCGGCTGCCCTGATGTGGTTTCTGAGAGACCTCCAGGATGAAACTCAGACGCGGGGATTCCTGAAGCAGTGGCAGAGTTTCTCACTGCGGGCCGGGGGTGCTGCCTGGCTCATCGAGCCCTGGCTCTCCAGGCAGCCAGCAGACTCTCCACTCCCATAGAGTGATGACAACTGAATGCTTTCATTTCACAGAGTTTCATTTCAGCAATCGCTACGAACTCTTGCATAGCATTTCACAGTATACAAAGCCCTTTCAAATCCATTACCTTTGGTTATTTCCAGCAACCCTGGGTAATAAGTATGGAAAATATTATTGTTATTTCTCTTTTCATGGAAGAGAAAGTAGCACTCAGAGAGCAGATTGCTGTGGCCCAAGCACTGTGCCCTGTGCCGATCTGTGTATTTAAGGCTCTGCAAGCAGGCTTCCTCAAATATGTATCAAGGAGTTTTTATCTATCCATCATAAAGAAACAGAGTGTAATGAAGCAAAGTGACTACCCTTGCTAGAGTGAAAAGTGCATGCTGCAAGGTAGTGCTAAGAAATAAATGTCGTTTTACACAGACAGACAGAAAGGGATTTTGTTGGGGGAGGAGAAGGGCTCAAAGACCAGACAGAGGAGCTTGGGCTTGTAGTAGGAGCTTTCCCTGTCTGGGAGCAGCAGTGTCTCAGTGTGTTTTAGGAAGATAAGTTTGGCAACAATTAGCAGAATGGTTTCGAGAGGGGCAGGGGAGGAAGGAAAGCTAGCTAGAAGGAGTTTAAATCAGTGCTTTTCAAGTCTTAACATGCATACAAATCACTGGAGGATCTTATTAAAATCCACTAATTCAGTAAGTCTGAGTCTGCATTTCTAACTGGCTTCCAGGTAAGGCCAACATTGCTGATCCATGGGCCCCACTTTTGATCAAAGGCTCAAAAAAATCCAGGTGTCAGATATGGGGATCCGGATTTGGAATGTAACCACACATTAGACCCTTGAAGTGTGGCCCCCAGACCAGCAGCAGCTGCGGCATCACCCAAGAACTTGGTAGAAATGCGAGCCCTCAGACCCCCCCCCCCGGACCACCTGCATCAGCCACTCTGGGATGAGGCCCGAGAACCTTTGTTTCAGCAAGCCCTCCAGGGGACCCCGATGCCTGGTCAAGTTTGAGACCCTCGTGCTAGAGAGACTTAGGGCACCGAGGGAAAGGATTGAATTGCAGGATACAAGGGGTCCCCATTACTGGGAATCCCGAGACTCATGCTGGGATGTGATTTGTTTGAAAGTAAGGCCAAGTCCCTCCTCAAGCCGCCTTCCTGATAATTGTTTAAGCAGATGCCTGTAATCAAGGGGTCCTTCCTTCCCACCAGAACATCCACCTGGTGGCCAAGTGGCTTAGTACCCTGGAGAAGAAGCTGGAGGAGCACAGCGAGAACAGCCACCCAGAGTTCAGGGTCTTCATCAGTGCGGAGCCCGCGCCCTCCACTGAGGGCCACATCATCCCCCAGGGCATCCTGGAGAGCTCCGTTAAGATCACCAACGAGCCTCCCACGGGCATGCACGCCAACCTGCACAAGGCCCTGGACAACTTCACTCAGGTAGGGGGCCCTGGGAGGGAGGGGAGAAGAGTGCCCCGCCTCACAAAGAGCAGATTCCCCGAGTGGGAGAGTAGTACACAGCTGGGGTGGGGTGGGGGACCGACTGGAGCAGTGCCCGGCGTGGGCGAAATGTGTCCCCCCTGCAAGTGACCTCCAGCCAGTGCCCGCCGAGTGCAGTCCTCAATTCCCAGATACACCTGGGGGAGCCAAGCTTAGGGTGTTTCTTTGGCAAGAGGTGTAGGGGAGCTTTCTGCACACCTACAGGCTAACTGAATACTCCAAGATGGAGAAGGACAGAGTGCCGTAAATCTAATTGATATGGCGCACTGGTCACACACTTACTAGCTAAACACACCGTCTCCAAGCAGGGGGCTGACGCTCGTGTTCAGATGACGTCTGCCTGCATCTTGAGTATCAAGGGTTCAGATAACCCAGGCAGCAGATGGTGGGGATCTGGACTGGAATGTAACCGCGTGTTAGACTCATAAAGCGTGGTCTCCAGACCAGCAGCATCAGCATCACCTGGGCACTCGACAGGAATGCAAATTCTCAGGCTCCACCCTAGACCAAGTGAATCACACACTCTGGGGTGGGGCCCAGGCCTCTGCGCGCTAACTAGCCCTCCAGGGGCTTCTATCCAACAGTCGACTTGGAGAACACTGTGCTAGTGAGACTTGGACTATCCAGGCATAGGGTTCAAACGCAGGCTACTACATGACTGGAATCTCTGTTACTGGGAACTCCAAGGCTCATGTAGTGGAGTATTTATTTAAAGCCAAGGCCAGGCCCATGGGTATATAAAGTACCGCTTTATGTACCCGTGTATAAAGTAGCGCTTGCCAAGTCTGCAGCTCAGGCCCCTGGCATCTTCTCAGGAAGGCATCCTTTCTGGTCGCTTCTTCTTTGGGGAGTCCCACCCTTCTGGGAAAGGGAGTATGCAAAGGTGTGAACACCAGGAGGATGGGGGCCACGGGGCCCACCTAACGTCCATCTCCCACTCTGGCCTTGGTGGAGTCCGAGGGCAGGGTTCTAGGATGGGTCCTCCCCGACATCATCCTGTCGTAACACCAGCGGGTCTCTAGCTTCACGGAACCCGTGCTCAAGCTCACTGCAAGCCCCAGATAGGTCAGCTCGGTCGGCTGAAACAGGCCGTCCAGCAGGACAGCCATTCTAGCGAGCCCAGCGTAAAGCAGCAGGAGCAGCAGCCCTTTGGGATTGACGTTAACGTGAGATGAAGACCACGTGGCAGCCGAGTCTCGCGAGATTGCACTGACCGTCTGATACCCTCGTAGCAGCAGCCCAAAGGCCAACTTGCAGGGAAGCTTCCCCGGGATCTGAGAAGCGAAACTTATCCAGCCCCCTCCTCTTGCACTCACCTTTCCAACCCAGCTCCAAAACTCCCACATAATCCGGAGTAGAGAGCAGGGGAGCATTACCAGGAGACCTCGGGTATTTTAGCTTGCCATTTTCCCTACAGAATACCTTCCCATTGCAACACGGTGCAGAAGGCAAGGTGCTTTTTTGTCCGGGGGCATTTTCTTTTCTCTTTTTTTATTTTTTCCTAAATAGGTCTTGACTTCCAGGTACTCTGTACCAGAGGTCAAAACTGCTCAGTTTTCTAGATTTTATATTCCATGTAGGGGAAATAGACATTCTTAACTTTGAAATCTACAGACTTCTTTACAGGAGGTTGTAGCTGGTTCCAAGCAAAGACATTTTTGCCCTGAAAAGGCATTGGGACCATAGCTCAACTGATGGGTGGATAAACAAAAGATGGTGAATCTATACACGGGAATGGTATCTGGCAATAAAAACAAAGCACTGGTACATGCTATAACATGGGTAAACCTTGAAAACATTATGCTAAATAAATGAAAGCAGCCGGACACAAAAGTTCTCATGTTGTATGACCCTGTTTATCTGGAATGTCTAGAATAGGCAGATCTGTAGAGACAGAAAACAGACTAGGGATGGCCCGGGGCTGGGAAAGTGGGGAGTGGAGAGTGACAGTGAATGTGCATGTGGTTTCCTTTCAGGGTGATTAAATAGTCTAAAACTAGACTGTGGTGACGATCACACAGCCCTGTGAATATGCTAAAACCATGGAAGTGTATACCTTAACTAGATGAAACGTGTGGTATGTGAATCATGTCTCAGTACACTTCAGTGGAAGAATCTTTTCAACTGCTACTCACCAGAAAAAAGGAAAAAAAAAAAAAGGCATTGAGTAGCACAACGTGCTATTCACAACGTGAATGCGTGTAATGCCGCTGAATTGCAGACTTAAGAAAGGTTAAGATGGTAACTTTCATGATATGTATATTTTACCATAATTTTTTTTTAAAGTTGGGGAGGGAGGAAGACATTAGGGTGCAGTTAGCCTGCTCTGTTGAAGGGTACAGTGGTAGGGAATCCCCAGCTTTCCTGCCTTGAGGGTCTTGGACAGAGCCAGGGAAGGGAGCAGCAGCTGCTTCACATGGAATAGCTTCTAATAATTAATATTATAAAACTCTGCCTCGGGGGGGCGGTTATCATCATCTACAGCCATACCCGGCTTCATCTGCTCTGCCTCCGCATGGGCCCTCGTCCTTGGGCTTAACCCCCTGCAAGCCTAGGCTAGTCTGACAGTCTTGGTTATCAAACAACTGGGAAATCTATCCCAAGAGAGGCTGGCTTTTCCTGGAACATCCCTTCCACAACTGTTGGTGTTTGGGCCACTTATAGCCCTCTTCAGTCACTCATTCTGAGGAAGAGGGATGGATTTATGAGTGGATTCATTGTTCACAAGAGTTTTAATGGTTTCCTTCTGCATTTACAAGTGCCCTGGAACAGTGGCCTGGTTCATACGCCTATGATTCACTCTGTGCCTTCACAGCCCTAGTTCAACCATTTATGGGACAAATTGCAGAACTGAGCTCTTTTTATCACTGCTTCCCTGACCCCTGTGCCATTTGGGGGTGATAATTTCTCTCTGACCTTCATGTGAGTATACACTGTCAACCAGCTTCAGCAAGTGTGGCTTCTTGTCTGTCTGCCTAAAGGCACTTTTCAACAGGACTCGATTTTCCACATGTCAGAGGTAACACAGGAAACACCCTACATGTCTGCAGAGAGCAGCGCTACCCAAAAAGCAGCTATTACCTTCTTGCTTGCACGAGGCAGCGACTTTGCCCTCTGTCCCACCTCTGACCTTTCACATCCGTACCTTCAAGGCAAGTATGGTACCCAACCAAGGCACCAGAGTGACCCCCACATATCCAGAAAGACAGGGAGACTGTGTCACGGGTTCTCCGTGGAAAAAATCAGACCTTCCGGAAGCTTAACCTCTCCCACCGCCTCCGCTCTCCTCCTCCCCACGTAAGCGACGTCTAAGGGCCACTTCTTAGAAGAAATGCCAGGGCTGAACTCAGTCCAGTTCGTGTGAGCTTTCAAAGTGTCTCTCGTGGGCTCTACCTGCCACATCTTGCTCCTTCCTGAACAGAGAGGAGCTCACTCAGAGGACATGCTTAATTCCAAAGAATCCAGGGCTCTTGTTCTAACGGCCCTTCAAAATGCAGGTTTTCCCCTCCCCACCATCATCACCATCCCCCTTAAAATCTAAGCGCAATTCCACTGACTCCCTCTGGACCCTCTCTTGCTCCTCTTTTCTTCCATCTGCCCCGTCTTTCATCCTCTCTTCCTGAGCCACGCCGTCTCTCCCGCCTTGTGCTTTGCAGTCGGGACCCCTAGGAGGTCTTGCTTCTGCAGCCACATGTCCGATCACCCCTGCTCTGCTTCAGAGGAGGCATTAGGATGGGAAGGGCAGGGCACGGCACCCCTCGACCTCTTGTGGCTCCGACTCCCACCCCCGCCCCACTTCCCGCAGCTCCCCCAGCAGATGAGCCGTGGATTCTTCAGTCACACAGGCAGTAATTACACCTACTAAGATTCCATGATGGGCAAGAAAAACATGGCAGGAAGGAGGGAAATCAGAGATGGTGCTGTGGGAGTCCCCTCCCACCTCCCAGCGCAAAGTGCCATTAACAGGACAAACACGGTGCTCCCCTGGCCGCTACCCCTTTTTCCGTTAGCTGTGCTTGGGAACCTCATTAGCACATCCATGTGTGTGAACTTGAACTGTAAACCAAACCCCGTTATAAGCTGAATCTAAACCTTAGCTCTGATTCTAGACTAAAACCCAGCCCCTCTGCAGGGTCCCCTCAAACGCGATTCCATGTCTGTCCACAGAGCAACTCACGGTCCTGCTGGAGCTCAAACCCTCACGGGAACACAGCAGCCCTGCCATCCTAACCCACACCATGCTGCCCACCTGTTAGGGCACGGTGTAAGGCCTGCCCTGCACCACGGCAGCTCTGTGCTAACACCAAGCAACATTTCCTTTCAGGACACGCTGGAGTTGTGTTCCCGGGAGACAGAGTTTAAGAGCATCCTCTTTGCACTTTGCTACTTTCACGCCGTGGTGGCAGAAAGAAGAAAGTTTGGGCCCCAGGGGTGGAATCGCTCCTACCCCTTCAACACTGGGGACCTCACCATCTCTGTGAACGTGCTCTACAACTTCCTGGAGGCCAACGTGAAGGTAAAGCTTCCGGCAGCGCGGAGTGAATCGGGGGGGCACCTCTGAGAAGGATGATGTGGCATCAGCACAGCCAGAAAGGGGCGTCCTCACCAGGGCAGGTCTACACCCTCCCCAAGGGGAGTGAGCAAGTGCAAGTTTACCACAGGGGCAACCCCAAGGCTGAGGAGTGAGTACCATGGTGGTGGGGGGGCCAAGAAAGCTCAGGAAGCCCAGTTAGTGCCTCACACCTGGTGTGAGCCACCCACTGGTGTCAGTCTCAGGGCCCCCCAGACCACCCTGTGCGCTCCCAGCGTTGCCGGGGGCAGTGATCGGCAGGAAGAGACCCCACACTCACCTGATACGAACTCGCAATTTAACTCGCCAAGGCAGACCTTCTCGTGGTGCGCGCAGCTCCTGGCGTGAGCACGGTCTTGCGGAAGTTAAAGAAGCTAAACTCTGGCCACACCTCGCCTCCTTTCTCCTCTGTCTGACGTCTCCATCCTACAAAACACACTAACAATCCACGCTCTTCCAGTTAAGGGCATGTGTACGCCATAAGGCTCTTCTGGTTCATGGACCAAACACAGCATCCTTTGGGGGACAATGAAGCCAGCCCAGATGCAGTGCCTCTGCCTCCGGTTCCAGGGTCCTGGGAAGCCCACCACACAGCACACCAACCCTTCACCTGCCGCGGCCACGCGGCTTTCTCCAGGTGGCTTCCACCCCTGTCTCTAACACCCATGAACTTGTGTGCTGTATTTCATTCACTTTGAACTTTCCAAGGAGACGATTAATTAATATGCTAATTAATGGCAGGAAATGGGAAAAGTACCCATGCCCTCGCTTTCCTCCGTTCGACACTGGACACTGGCATGATTAAAGGACCCATAGGTAGAGACTGACTTCACTGCCACAGTTAATGACTGTGAAAGAGGGAAAGCATGTGTGCAAGAGTGCTGGCGTCTTACCTCTTCTCACTCTTTTTTTTTTTTTTTTTTTTGCGGTACGGGCCTCTCACTGTTTTGGCCTCTCCCACTGCGGAGCACAGGCTCCGGATGCGCAGGCGCAGCGGCCATGGCTCACGGACCCAGCCGCTCCGCGGCACGTGGGATCTTCCCGGACCGGGGCACGAACCAACGTCCCCTGCATCGGCAGGCGGACTCCCAACCACTGCGCCACTAGGGAAGCCCTCTTCTCACTCTTTGATGTAATTCCTCCAGCGTTTAATGAGCTCCCACGTGTGCCCGACCCCGCTGGGCACCAGGGGAGCTTGGATGAATAAGACATTGTTCCTAATCTCAGGAACCACCCTATCTTGTGGCTCACGCTCTGTCCACACATTGGGCCATCCCAAGGCCTGCGTGGAGATCTTCCTTTCCTTCCTGTCTCTCAGGTCCCCTATGATGACTTGCGCTACCTCTTTGGTGAGATCATGTACGGAGGCCATATCACTGATGAGTGGGACAGGAGACTCTGCAGGGCCTACCTGGAGGAATTCATCAAACCAGAAATGCTGGAAGGAGAGCTGTCCCTGGCCCCAGGTTTCCCCCTCCCAGGCAACATGGACTACAATGCTTACCACCAGGTAGGGACCTGGGTCTCTCCCCAAAGGACTGGAGATGCACATGCAGGGCCAGGGAAGCCCAGCTTAAAGAGCCGAGGTCACATCCAGCGTGGCTCTCAGCCTGTTCAATCTGAGAGCTACTATAGGATTTCTAGCCTCAAATTAGTGATAAAGTTGAACTTTTAGAGATCTTTTTATTCTTGATGTTTAGCTCAATCATTCTATTTGGTGCTCTTTTCTACAAACAACATCTCGGGCATTTATCTGATTGTTTCCATTCAGGATATTGACACAACCATTAGGAGCAAAAATTTAGGTAAGAACTTAGCCAACTTTTGGTAAAGATTATATGAGTGGTTCTAAATAACTTCAGAGGGACATGATCTTGTGGGCAGATCACTCACCCCTCCTATTCTCTGTTGGTTGCTGTGAACACAGACACACGTACACATACCAAGAAAACATTCTCATGGAGTTTTTTCATACTCTCACTTTGGGTTTTCATTTTACTATTACTTCAGCTGTTTTTTTATTTTTATTTTTTTTTGCGGTACGCGGGCCTCCCACCGCTGTGGCCTCTCCCGCCGCGGAGCACAGGCTCCGGACGCGCAGGCGCAGCGGCCACGGCCCACGGGCACGAACCCGTGTCCCCTGCATCAGCAGGCAGACCCCCAACCACTGCGCCACCAGGGAAGCCCACTTCAGCTATTTTTAAGGTGTGCATCTTTGCCTATTTACCCCACCATGAAAATGTATTAAAAAGGAATTCAAACAAAAAAACCTTTTTTGTTGCTTGACTTTTGAACATCCCTAAAAGAACTCTTGAATACCAAACTTAAGGGGAATACTGGTCATAGGAACATTAACTACAATCTTTAAACAAATTTTTAATTCCTAAAGTTTAAGAAGGTACGTCATAAAAGTTATTTGACCCAGAAAAATTAGGCTTATGAGAAGAAATTAAAAACAATAATTCTCTTGAAAGTAAATAAAAGAATTTTAAAAATAAATGCTTTGAAGGCCTTAGCCAAGAAAGTTGTGCAAGAGCGTCCCCTACTGTCTGTGGAACAAATGCAGGTGATGGGCAATGATAACATGGTTTGCACATTTCCAGAAGACTTCGGTAGAGTTCCCCTTTCTCCATACCTCTCTTTAATCTGTCAGGAGATGCTTATAGGGCTTACCAGGAGTCCAGGAGTGTGCTGGGTGCTGGAAGAAATGCAAAAATAAACACGCAAATTTGCCTTTAAGGAATGAGCCATCTTTTACTTAGACTAGATGTTACCAACACCAAGAAATTATCAAAGCTAAACTTGAGGGGTATTTTTTCGCTGTAATGGAGAGAATTGGCACAGAGTGCTCAGAAACATTTGGAGAAGGAAGTCAGTTTTACATGCTGGGGAGGATTTTTTAGGGATGGCAGCCTATGGCCCACCACAACTGACCACAGAGATGTGGTGTTTGGAGACACGTTGTTTTAAATGTTTTTAATTCGAATGCTTTCTGCCAGAAGCAAAGCTCACTTCATCCTACACCAGGATTCACACATTTATTTTGCATACATGGCCACATGTTTGCATTCAGGTTTGTCATCCCTGATTTAAATAAACAGAGGGGAGAGAAAAGGAAGTTAAGCAGGGAGGGCTGGGTAAAATTCCCAGGCAGGAGAAGTATCTCTGAGGGACTCTGAGAAGTCCTCCTTGTGTGTGGGGGGGGGACAGGTGTAGGTCAGGGCACCGTGGGAGGGGCTGAGATTGGAGATGAATAAAGTCAGCTAAGCTTCCCCCAAAAGAATGAGCTCATGAATGTGGAGGTTCTGGAAAACCAGCCGGGCATACACAAACGGACGGTGTAAGGATGTGCCCTAACAGGTGGGCAGCACGCTGAGGTCGGCCAGCATCGGTGAGTGGCGTCCCCCTGGAGGGCGTCCACCTGGAGGGCCAGAGGGGCCCCGGCGTCAGAGGCCTGCTCCGGCCCACTGACTGCCCTGCAGAGGACTAGTCAGGTGGGAGATGGGAGACACGTCTCGTTGCTTTTCAAGTGAACTTGCCCTTGACTTTTTAGTACATCGACGCCGAGCTGCCCCCAGAGTCGCCGCATCTCTACGGCCTCCATCCGAACGCGGAGATCGGCTTCCTGAGCCAGACTTCGGAGAAGCTCTTTCGCACGGTGCTGGAGCTGCAGCCCCGGGACGGCCAGGCCGGAGATGGAGCGGGGTCCGCAAGAGAAGAAAAGGTATATGGAGGGGTTGCCCGAGATATTCTGGGGAGCCCAGGACTGCCGAGGTCGCCCTTTCTTCCGCCGGCCGCGTTGGGCTCCACAGCGCAGACCGCACGGCGTGCGTCTTCCCCGCGCATGGCTGGTCCAGCCTCGCCGCGCAGACCCTTCGCCTCCGAGGGACCCGCCGCAGTCACGTGACCAGGCGGGCCCTCGGGGTACCTGGTAGGACGTCCCTGCCGCTGGGTGTGGCAGTGCTTCACTCCTTCCCCCAAAGGCAGGTTTTATTCCGTTTGTCTGCCAAAGTGAAGAAAGGGCAGAGCTGAACAATCGTGGTTTGGGAACCTCGAAACGGACCTCATGGTTCCTTTCCCAAACTAAGTAATTATGGGTGGGGAGCTGTCCCTAGACAACCCACCCTCACTCCGCCAACTAGACGCTCGCGTGGACGAACTCGCTCCTCTTTAAGACGAAAATGCGGTCTCTTTGTGGGAAGGACAGTTAGTCCCCGAGTCTCCTAACGCACAGCTAGTGCTACTAAGCACAGGACTTCCCGAAACTTCAGGAAGGTGGAGGGGAATTGTTGGGTGGAAAGCCAGAGGAGGGTGCCGTGTGGGTGTAGGGTGACCAGAGGCAACCTGGGAGCTCTGTTCCTGGTGAGGGCGCAGCAGAGGGCAGAAAAGGGAGGGGCTCAAAGTGAACCTTCTCTGTGATGCTTAAGGCAGTTCAGTTTCCAACAGATGCGTCTGCTTCACCCCACCTCCCGTCCAGAGTACTACCCGGCTTCCTTTAGTGAGAGGTTCCCTTGTTACAAGGAAACATACTTGGCAGATTAAGGATTAAAAAACCTGGAGAGTTATCGAACTTTTAGGCTTCAGGGATTGATTTTAGGAAAACAAACTGACTGATAGTAAAGGAGCTGGATGTTTGTTTAAAGGTATGGAGTGATGTCATTAAAATGAGTCTCAATTTTAATATGCCTCGGAATGAGCTAGGGAGCATCGATTCTGGGGTCTGGGGTTAGGCCCAGGAATTTGCAGCCCAGCGACTGTGATGCAGGTGAGCCTACTCTGAGAAAGCTGCTCTAAACCCCACTACTCAACCTCTTTTACTCTTTGATGCATAGGATATAATTTGAGAACAAAAGGAAGATAAGAAAGTTTATGTTGCCCAGAATCCAAACCACCTAGCATCAAAAATGTTCCTAGCTTAAAAATGAAAAGGCTGGGACTATGTGAGTAATAGGCTTAGGATTCTTCGGGCAGCATTAAAGGAAGCTTCTAGTTCTTGTCATTTCCCTTCTTCTGACCACTTCAAGAAATGGTGTGTGTGTGTTTGTGTATGTCAGAGATGAATGAAGTACGATCACTTGCCAAACCCAACTGCAGCACAGATACCGGGAAGTGGGCAGATTGCGCTAATATACAGATATTACCCATGGAGGAAAAAGAAGGAGAGAGAAGAAGAGGGGAAAGGGGAAAAGGACACAAAAGAAATTCACGTAATAATACAAATGGCCAAGAAAAATTGTAAAATATTCTCAACATCGCTCATAACTAAATGGAGTTAAGTGAAATATTATTTTTCACACAATGGTAAAATTTTTTTAATGTGAGGATATCCAGTGGTGAGAACATAAGAAAAGATGTACTCCCATCTCTGTTAGTAGAGGTTTAAATTGTAGAGCAATCTGACAATAGCACCTAAAGTTTAAAATGTTCATATATTTTACTCATAATTCTATTCCTAGGAATTCAACCAGTGGAAACACTCAAAAGGGCACAGATGTTATGATATACTTCTTTATTGCAGGATTGTTTATAGTAGTAGAAATGATAAACAGACCAAATACCATCAATAGGGGGATGACTCAATAACTTATGCTATGCCAAAACAGTGAAATAATATATACTGTTAAAAAAACAAGGTAAATCCATAAGTACTAACAAGGGAATGTGTTCAAGATATATTATTAGGTGAGAAAAGCAAGCTGAGGGACTTCTCTGGCGGTCCAGTGGTTAAGACTCTGAGCTTCCACTGCTGGGGGCATGGATTCTATCCCTGGTTGGGGAACTAAGATCCCGCAGGCCACATGGTGTGGCCAAAAGAAAACAAAAACAAAACACAAAAAAAGCAAACTGAAAAATCTGTGTGTATTATGATTCCATTTGTGATAGATAGAAAGAGAAGGAGGTGGGGAGGGAAGGGAGAGCGATGGAGGGAAGAGAAGCAGCAAGGCAGGAAGGAAGATACGGCAGACGTGATAAATATGGGGATAGGTGGATGGATAGGTGGATGATGGATGGATGATGGATAGATAGGGTCATATGCATTGAAGGACACCTGCAGAAATTATAAACCAATCATTAACAGTGCTTTTTTTCCCCCTTTGAAGGAAGAGGCAAAATTGTGGGAGGATTTTGCTTCTAATATCAGATGAATCTGTAATATTTAGATTTTTATGATAAGCATTTATTACTTTTCCAAAAGGAAAAAAAAACAGAGGTGTTTGCTCGTGGAAGTAACGTAGACCACATCCCTTGGCATGCACTGCTCCCATCTGAAGTGTCCTCTCTATGTCTGTGGATTTGCTCCCTCCTCAGGCAGGGTCTCCAAGTCCTCCAAGGCCTGATCAGTGACGGAAGAGAGCTCTGTTTCCCCATGTTCAATATGTTTTGAAACAATAGCTCCAGACTATCTTTTCATTTTTTTGTGAATAATGTCCAAATGACAGCTTGCTGATACAGGGCTGTTTCTTCAAATTCAGCTCCAGAGACAGAACTATGACGTAGTTTTAGCCATTTGTCTTCTGTCTCAGCAGCAGCTTCCAGGTACTGTTAAAATTCCGTTCCAGTTTTTGCTATGACAGAGCCAGAGACCCATTTGTGACACGGTTATGAGTTTTTACTTTCTTTTCTTCTAACATCAGCTCTTTTCCTAGATAATGTATTGTCTGTTAACAATACAAGGCAAAATTAATATTAATAATCCTGTACACGTATAGGGTCCTTCATAGCTTTCACATGCTGCCACATTCATCACCTCTTTTGGTTTGATCTCTTCACCAGCCCTGGGAGTTGGCAGGGGAGGGGGCAGTGGAGAAAATTGCTCTTGGAAATTTTTAATAGATGAGAAAATTGAGGTCTAAATGACTTGCTTAAATTCACACGGGTGATACATAACAACGCCGTATTAACTCAGTCAGCGTTCTTTGGTTGCAATGAACAGAGGCCAGTTTTGCTGAAATAGGCAAGAAATAGCTCACTGTATCAAAGGAATACACTGAAGAAAGGATAGAAACCACAGTGGCTCTGGGGTCCCAGGGAGAGAGAAGAGTGGACCATCGCACTTCCCTCCACTTTCTGCACCTAAATCCTGGGCTTGAGATTCAATTTTCATGCTCCTGGGAAAGATCATCTGATTGGCCCACTTGAGTCAGTGGAGGGCTGGGCCTGGTGACTGTGCCCCAAAACAGTGGGAAAGAGGTAATTTCACAAAAGGAGACAGGGACCCGTCATTAGAAGAAGAGGGATGAGATGAACGCACCAAAACAGCATCCACCACACACGTCCACCAGCTCTCCTGACTCCAGGCAGGGCTGGAAATGGAGCCCTGGCTCCCTCTCTCCCTCCCTCCAGCCCCTCTGCCAGCCACAGTAAGTGGCTGCACTAGTAAGTCTGCACTTCCTCGTTTTTCCTTCTCTGCTGACAGAGCTCCTGGGCTTTACCCATTTGCTTCAAAATGGCGGACTCAGCCTCCCAGTGCTTGCCCCCCACACAGCCCAGAGTCTCGGTGCCTCAATTCCAGTTTTCCTGGAGAGAGGCCCTGATTGTTCTAGCTGCCCTGGTCTGATTAGCTGACAGTCCGTGTGACAAAAGGGTCCATGGGGTGTGGGAGGAGGTTTATATGAGCTGTGGCGATGCTTCTTCCAGGACCCAAGGACAGGAACTGCAGTGCAGCCTCGTGGAAACTCCGAATGGAATGTTTACATGTCTCCATCACTGCCGCTCATCGCCGCGGCTTCCCGTGCTTCCAAATGACCGCCCTAGGCCCAAGTCTGTCCTATGCCCTCCTAGCTCGATTCCCACAGCTAGCAGGGTCAGTCTCTGGGTTTTTCAACTCCCAGTTCTCAGAAAGGCCTCTGTGTTCATCCTTTTCAGCTGGTCCCAGGAGTCACAGAGAGCTGGCCAGCCTATACGGGAGGCCTTGCTGCGGCTGGCCCTCAGCCCCTGACCCAGTTGGCCTCAGCAAGCGGGCAAGGGTGTGCCCAGGGCACGGATGACTGGCATCTTTAGTGCCACGTGGCGGGGGAATGGAGGCCTTCTGGAGAAGTTGAACCCCGTCTTAACCCTGTGTTTCCTGTTGTGGGGCAGGTCAAGGCCGCCCTGGAAGAAATATTGGAGCGGGTGACAGATGAGTTTAACATCCCAGAACTGATGGCCAAAGCAGAGGAGCGCACCCCCTACGTGGTCGTGGCACTCCAGGAGTGCAAACGGATGAACGTCCTCACCCGAGAGATTCAGCGCTCCCTGCGAGAGCTAGACCTCGGATTAAAGGTGGGCGAGGCTGGGGGCGGGGGAGGGAGGGCATTGCCCGCAGGAACCCCTTGTGGGAGGAGCGCCAGGGGAGCTGGAGAGCAGTGGTCACAGCAGCCTCACTGCCTAAGAAGGTGCCACTCCTAGAAACCAGAGTCTGGCCAGGCTGCAGGGAGGGTAAGACAGGCTCTGAAGCTGGGAGCTGGGAAGGCAGAATGAGCTGTGACTGGCAAGCTGCCCGGGAGCCCATGCTCTGAGTGCCGAGGAGAAGAGAAGTCTTGATGCCCTGTGTCTTCTGCTGACATGGGTGGTGTTGCTTTCATGAGACGTAGAAGTGTGTGCTGCATCAAAGCACAGGTTCTAGACAGCCCTGCACCACATCCCAGCTCTGCTGCCTCCTCGCTGTGTGGCCTTAGAGGGACTTAAGTCTCACTGCATCTCAGTTTCTTCACCTGTAAAACAGGGATAGTGGTCCTACTTCATAGGGCTTTGGGGAGGATTCAATCAATAGGTTTGCATAGAATGCTTAGAGCGATGCCCGGCACGTGGCAAGCACCCAGAAGTGTAAGCTGATGGCATCATTATTACCACCCCGTCAGAGGAAAGGAAAGAACTTCAATCTTTGCAACCTCATGGTTATCTGAAAGGCCCGAGATGCTGCACAAGCTCTGACGTTTCTCATGAGCAATGAAAGAATCTATTATTTATACCACCAATTATGTAAATAGATCTATTTTATTCACCATAAGATAATTCCATCAAGTGCCCAACACAAAGCCAAACAGATCACCTGCATGATAGGTGAGTGGGAGGTCCTGCTGCCTTTGAGGAGCTGAGGAAAGTAACTGTTGTCCGTTTACACTGGCACATTTATTAAAATAATTGTAACCCCAGACAGAGGGAAAGTGAGAACCCAGTTTTGTAGGCAGCAGGGAAAGCTCAGCCCAGCCCTGGATGTTCAGGCCTGTGATGTGCTGCCGCCCTTGTGCCTGCCTCTTGGAGTCGTAGGACCACTGTCACGGGTGCAGAGGACACACAACCATGAGCGTCTTCACATGTGGTCACATAGAAACTGTGAAGTAGACTGAGAAATCTGGGTGAATTTTCTTCAGTCTGTTAATTCCCATTCGGCCCCAATATGGATAGAAGGAAATAAGGAGAAAGGAGAGACGGGAAAGGATGTCGAAGGCTGAGGCTGTTTGACAATGTTACCAAATTATGCGCCGGCTTGTAATCAAAGGAAATACAGAATTCCATAGAACAATCTCAAACGTAAATAAGGACCTTGCCGGTCATTTGATGTGGTTCGGTTCCCTAGGTACGCAGGTATATATTCATAATTATCTTGAGCTTGTTTGTTGCAGTCTTAGCTTAGTGAATGTGTGCAATTTGCTGCAGTCTATCTACCCATCCGACCTCCTATTCATTCACTCATTTTTCTTTCAAGAGCCTTCGCCGCGGTTTGGTGGATCCCAGTGCGTGCCTGGGTGAGGATGAAGGGGTGGGGAGGGAGTTACTCTTTTCTTCCAGTCTAGCTCGAGCAGGGCTGGTGGATGGCCAGCCTCGGTGCTCTGCCCTTGGGGAGACAGCGGAGACTGACAGGGGAGCCTTCCTCTCCAGATGGACAGTCTGGCGGGAAAACGAGCATACAAATGGATTACAGTACCAGGCAGGATTGATTCAGTGCCACACAGAGACAGGTGCGAGAAGAAAGGAAGAAATAAGTATGTGGAATCAGGGATGGCCCCAGCGGAGAAGTGGCATGCAGGGGGCTTTGGAGGAAGAGTAGGATTGTGACATGTGGCAATAAGAAGAATCTTCTAGAAGTCCCAAGGTGAGGAACCCTAAGCCTGTTCTAACAGTTAACTTAGTTTGGCTGGAGCAGAGGGTCCCCCAGGTGAGTAAGAGTGATATGGTGAACTCCTAAAGGTGACTGGTGGTGACAACATTGACCCAGAAGCAGTCAGGACAACGGTCTGTTGCCTTTTTCTCCTGGTCCCCTGTGAGCAGGGGGACAGACAGAGCAATCTCCGCTAAAAAACGCTGTCATGAAAACCCAGTCTCATTAGGACAGGGCCCCAAACTGGCCTGGTCATCAGACTCCCTGGGGGCATCATCCCAATATGTGTTCCTATCTCCACCCTCCAGTCCCACCAACCTGTGGAGCTGGGGTCTGGAAACCTATATTTTTAGCCAGCAGCTGGGTAATTCTTGTGGCAAGACAAGTTTGTGAATAGCCTTAAGGCAAGTAGGTAGAAGAAAAGATGGACAGATGTCTTCATGGAACAGTGAAGTTGCAAGGGTACAGCGGCAGAGTTCAGAGAAGGAAAAGTTTCCAAGTCTGGGGAAGAGGTTAAGCTGAGCTGCAAGAAATGGGAGTCAGAGAGGAAACAGCTGAAGGGAGCAACTGAAACAGGAGGGGTTCACAGGACAGCCTGGCATGTGCGGGAGACGTGAGGGCCCCACTGGACAGCAGCTGGTACATGGAGCGGTGAGGAGCTCACATCCCAGCTCCCAGCGGAACATGGAAGGGGAAGCATAATGGGAGGAGAGGAAAATCTGAGCGACGTTTTCCTTCCGGTCCTTTCTTTCTCTTTAACAGACACTCTGAAGTTCTAGGACTGTTTTAGGCGGAGCACAGGGAGATGTGGGGCAACCCACACTACCCAGCACATCAAACAGACAAACCCAAATGCCCTGCCCAGACTGGGCACCAAATTAGAAAATGTCTGACTTTTTAAGTCATTAAGTCAATACCCTCAGCATTTTTTATTACGAAATTTTTATTCATAGTTGGCTGGATGGGAAACCATAATCCTACCCAAAAGTACTGGCTGAATTGAAAGGCACAGCTCTCTAACCCCTGAGGACTGTGAGAGCCCACAGCACACAGCACACAGAAGTGGCCACCTGGGAGAGGTCTACCAGCCACAACCGTGTCCCCACAGAGAAGAATTCAGGAGAGTCAGACATCTGGCTCTCAGCCTTACACAATGAAGAACCAGGTCCTGTGAGCATCCCAGAGCTGATTGGTCAGAGGTACTGACTCCCACTAACCAAATGCACAAAAGCCTGATGTACAAAACTCCCAAATGCCAGTTTATTCCTTTACAATCCTTTACAACTAGGTATAACTTTCAAAGCGCCATTGACTGATGGCAGCCTGCCCAGAAAATTCTCTACCTGTGTTGGAAAACTACAAGAGAAGCTGGATTCTTATGCACTGTCCAGTATGGTAGCCACTAATGACAGGTTAACACTTGAAATGTGGCTAGTCCAAACTGAAATGTGTTGTAAGTTTAAATTAAACGCCATATTTCAAAGATATAGGACAAAAAGGGGGAAATATCCTATTAATAACTGTTAATATTGATTAAATATTGAAATATTTGACATTTTAAATCTATTAAGTTAAATAACATATTATGAAAATTAATTTTTTCTTTTTATTTATTTATTTATTTTTTTTTTTTTTTGCGGTATGCAGGCCTCTCACTGCTGTGGCCTCTTCCGTTGCGGAGCACAGGCTCCGGACGCGCAGGCTCAGCAGCCATGGCTCACGGCCCCAGCCGCTCCGCGGCATGTGGGATCTTCCTGGACCGGGGCACGAACCCGTGTCCCCTGCATCAGCAGGTGGACTCTCAACCACTGCACCACCAGGGAAGCCCCTCTTTTTATTTTTTTAATGTAGCTACTAGAAAATGTAAAATTACACACATGTAATTTTGTGAATTTTAAATGTAAAATTACCCATTCACAACTTGCATTGTATTTCATTTGGGCAGTGCTCTCTTAGATGGAGTCATGGCCAGCCCAGAATCTGGGGCTGGGAAGTATTTTCTATTATTCAGATATTTAATGGCATCAAACATTTCCCCCCTGTGCTTCAGTGGCTAATTGCCCCTCCTAATTGACAAATTCTGTTTTTCTAAACATGTGAAAGATGTTCAGTCTTAAAGCCCAACTTGCTGACTTGGGGAACCGCTCTGGCTCTTTACTCTCATCCGTTGACTCTCATGTGTTGACTTAATAGTTCAAGTTTTGCTTTGGCCCTTTAGTGACATACGGTCACCACCCCACAGGCAGCTGCCCTGGTCCACATGCCTGCTAGAGTGCACAGATGGACCAGCTGCGGTCACCCGCAGTCTGGACGCCAGACTGGGAAGGGTGGAACCCACATCATTCCCACTTCCCTCCACATCTCTTTGCCTCCCGGTGTTTCATTCATGTGAAAGCTGGTTGCAAAGACCACCTTCAGAGGGAAGGAAAAGCAGAAAGGGGCTGACCCTCAGAACAAGGTGCAGCCTGCAGCCCCTGGAGAAGGTCATATGTGGCCGTTGCTGACCCCACATGACGGACGCTGGCCACGTGCCTGCGAGCCCAGAGCACCAGCCACTTCTGACCCTCCAGAGATGCCCTTTACAGATAGACATTCCTGGCCATCCAGAGGCTGGAGTCCTTAGGTTTGGAATGGAGTCTTTGAATCCGCGCTTTTAACAAGCGCACTGACTTAAAGCAATGAAGGCCTAGAGGGCAAATCAGGTTTTTATCTTGTATTCTACCTAAGAAAGACTTTGAAAGCATTTGTTTATAGGGACAAAAAAAGTGGTTAAGGCCACATCCAGGTAGCCCTCATACCCACCATAAAGCGCCCCCCAGTCTTTAGTTCTCCCTGCTTTCCCTGCAATATGGACATGGAACAAGCCAGTAACACAGGATCCTGAACTACGTCATCTTCTTAAGGATTTAGTGTTCTCTTTGTGAGTTTTCTTTTTGTCGACTCTTGACCTATAAGCACATAAGTGCAGACATTAATCCGTGTTCCACGGGATCCAGGCAGGGGGAGTTTGAGGAGGTCAGGCTTGAGCAGATGGAAGCAGGTTTCTCTCGCGGGGAGCTGGAGTCTTTACAAAAGGCCTGCTTACCCACAGTTTGGCCCAGAAACTTCCCGTCTGCCCACCCCACCTCCACCAATCTGGCAGCACCTGAGGAAACAAATTTTCTCTGAACACCTTTTAGGAAACGCTGTCCCAGAGTCTGTAGGTTTATTCCTCTTTTCCTAAGAAAGGGACCCATATTACACTGAGTGAATTTGGAGTGGGGTTCTCTCTGGTTTCTTCTCAACCCCTCCTCTGAAAGTGAGTCATTTCTATGTCCACTCCAGGTCATGGGCAGATCTGAGTTCAGCACCCTAACCACAAGGTGAACGACCTCTTCTTTTCCTAAATCGTTCCTGCTTCACTCTCAAACGGGCAGAACCTGAGAGCACATTCTTTAAGGCTCCATCGCTCACGCTTTCAATTAGTAAATGCAAGATCATTGTCAGAATAACTTCTAAGCAGATAGAAATTTTTAAGAAAGCCAAGTTACACATTTTATGCTTCCCCGCTGTCAAAATGATTTCAGATTTCTGAAGAGTGTTAAGTATTGCCTATACATTTTTTTATTATCAGATTTTATTTTTAGAGCAGTTGTAGGTTCACAGCAAAATTGAGCAGAAGGCGGAGTTCCCATATCCCCCTCCCCCGACCACACCCAGCCTCCCCATCATCAACACCCCCAGCAGAGTGGCCCATCTGTCACAGCTGGTAAATCTACCCCGACCCCTCACAATCACAGAGTCTCCTGTAGTTCACATCAGGGTTCACTCTGGGTGGTGTACGTTCTACGGATTTGGACAAATGTGTAATGACATGGATCCGCCGTTTTAGTGTCTTACAGGAGAGTTTCACTGCCCTAATATTGCATATATTTTAATTTAAGCCCATGATTTCTTCTTGCAATGAATGTCAGAGAAATAGAGGTTTATGGGACCTCACCGTTTTCAGAAGTGGCACATCTCTGTGTAAGGCATGGTCACACCGAGTAAGTGATTGAATTAGCCGGGGGCGATAACCAGGCAACAAAGGACTTCTCTGTACCAGCAAACAACTGTGGCTGGCAGAGTCCGGGGCTCCATGTGAGTTCATCTCTATTTGTCTCTCTGCTGCGGCCCTCAGAGATGTGCCAAAGGACCGGGACATTTTCATCCTACTTTTTCCAGTAGTGCTGGCCCAGTCCTGTTAGGTCAGTTGTGGGATGATTCCAGGGCGGGGGACCTTACCTCCCCACCAACTCACATGGCCAACAACATTCACAGGTGCAAAAAACTTCCACAGACACACCCCGACTCAAAACAACCCAAAACAATTCTGTGGGGAAGCGAATTTATTTGGTGTATTATTTATAAAAGCACTTTATAATTATGTGAGTTAATTGGCCATTGAAAACTTAAAATTTTTATTTTAAAAGGAAAAATAAATACGGCCTATATCTTTTTCCTTTTAAGTCTATTGGACTTTATTTTTTGGAATGAGTCTTGATTTGTCTACATATCTTCTTATCTGCAGTTTAGCCAGCGTGTACTATTATATGCCCATAAACATGTTTTATTAAAACTGCAACATACAGAATTTTTAACACAACCCTGGCAAAAACACATACACTACAGTTTAATTACCAAACAGAAAACTAGGCCTTTCTGTTTAGAGCAGTGCTGTCCAACAGAACCCTCTGTAATGATGAGAATGTTCCGTATCTGTGCCAAGGGCACGGTGCCTGCTGATGACATGAAATGTAGCTAATGTGACTGATAACCTTATAATTTTAACTCACCTGTGCTTAAATAGCTTCATAGGACTGATGGTCATCACATCAGACATGGCAAGCCTTACTGGGTACCCTAAACCCCGTGCAGACGCCGCTGCAGTAGACACGACACCTTCAAGAAATTGCAGATCCTTGGCATAACTAAGGTTACAAAGTTTAATTTAAAGATGGTTTTCAATGTACATCTTCCTTTACAGATTTCATCTAGCAATTGGAAGAGGATTCCTCCTTCGCTGGAGGAGAACGGAGAAACCCAAGCTTTAGGGTAGGGTGGAATCAGCGTGGAACCCACAGGTGGCTTGAGGTCTGCAGTGGACCTAAACTACTGTCAGTAGATACATGTAGACTCTGATACCACAGGAGTGGGGAGACGACCAGTCTCTGTGAGACAAACCTTGCAGATCAAGTACTAGACAGGGACTGTCATTGTGTCACCGACCCCAGCCGTCATCTCCTGTCTTCCCAAAGATCCCCGAGGCCAGCTGTTTCCAGGGACTTGCTGCCCCTCACTCTTTCCCCTCTCATTCTTTGTCTTCAGGGGGAGCTGACCATGACCAGTGACATGGAGAACTTACAGGACGCTCTGTACCTAGACACAGTTCCAGAGCCCTGGGCCAGGCGCGCCTACCCTTCCACTGCAGGCCTGGCAGCCTGGTTTTTGGACCTGCTCAACCGAATCAGGGAGTTGGAGGCCTGGACAGGTGACTTTACGATGCCTCCCACTGTGTGGTTGACAGGCTTCTTCAACCCTCAGTCCTTCCTGACCGCCATCATGCAGTCCACGGCCCGCAAGAATGAGTGGCCCCTGGACCAGATGGCCTTGCAATGTGACGTGACAAAGAAGAACAGAGAGGAATTCAGGAGCCCCCCTCAGGAAGGGGCCTACATCCATGGCCTCTTCATGGAAGGCGCTCGCTGGGATGCACAGGTAAATCCTGGGATGAGCCAAAGGGCATCCCCAGTGGGCTGATTACATACACATTGCCCCCTGTAAAGTACAATTGCTAAAAGGGATGCCCTTTTTTTTTTTTTTTTTTTTTGCGGTACGCGGGCCTCTCACTATTGTGGCCTCTCCCGTTGCGGAGCACAGGCTCCGGACGCGCAGGCTCAGCGGCCATGGCTTACGGGCCCAGCCGCTCCGCGGCATGTGGGATCTTCCCGGACCGGGGCACGAACCCGTGTCCCCTGCATCGGCAGGCCCACCAGGGAAGCCCAGGGATGCCCTTTGAACATCCCTTGAGGCTGTCAAATCATTTCTATGTAGCCAAGGATGACATAAAGAGCGCAGAGTGAGTAGAGAGGTTAAAAGCAACAGACTAGCTGGATCTGAATCCCAGCACTACCGCTTACTAATTCTGTGAAAAATCTCAGTTTACTCAACTGTTTTTTAAAAAATATTTATTTAATTTATTTATTTGGCTATGCTGGGTCTTAGTTGTGGCACGTGGGATCTTTGTTGTGGCACGCAGGATCTTTAGTTGCGGCATGCGGGCTCTTAGTTTCGGCATGTGGGATCTAGTTCCCTGACCAGGGATCGAACCCAGGCCCCCTGCATTGGGAGTGAAGAGTCTTAACCACTGGACCACCAGGGAAGTCCCTACTCAACTGTTAAATGGGAAAATAGAGTTGCTGTGATGATTAAACGAATTAATATGCAAGACACTTAGAACAGTACCTGGTACATAGGGAGTGCTCAAAACTTGTTGTGCGACCTGGGGGTATCATTTCACCTCCCTGGTCCACTTTCCTCATTCATGAGCTCTTGGAGGGCAGGAATCCCTCCTACTTTTTACACTGCTACGTGTTAGCAAAGGGGTGCCAGTGATATCATTTAAAGTGACACTTTGAATGGATTCCTCACTGCAGGCTAGTACAAATTTGAGTCAGCATAAGATCAGAAAAGATGTTTTGTCTCCGATAGGAAACTAGCAAACAAGCACAGGTGGCTGGGATAAATGACATGAACAAGGATGGATAACTGTAGGACAAGTTTACATTTGTTATACACATGATCTGGAAGGACTACTTAGTCAAATATCCCATTTGGCAATATTTGCACTAAACTATTCCTAACAGTCAATACAAAGGAACGTGGGAAAACTATTAGAAGGTCTAGAAGATCCTACAAGTCCACATCAATATGCATAGAGAGCTGTACTAAGTTGAAGAGTGTCCCCTCAAAATTCATGTCCACCCAGAACCTCAAAATGTGACCTATTTGGAAAGGGGTCTTTACAAATGTAATTAGTGAAGGTGAGGTCACACTAGAATAGAGTAGGCACTGAACCCAACGATCGGTGTCTTTATAAGAGGAGAATGTTCTGTGAAGACGGAGGCAGAGACTGGAGGGGTGCATCTACAGGCCGAGGGAGGCCAAGGGCTGCAGCAACCACCAGACACTAGGGGAAAGGCATGGGACAGGTTCTGCCTCAGAGCCTCCAGAAGGAACCAACCCTACCTACACTTGAAGACTTCTGGCCTGCAGGACTGTGAAAGAATACATTTCTGTTGTTTTGAGCCACTGTCTTTGTGATAATTTTGTTACGGCAGCCCTAGGAAACCAGTCAAGGGCCAACAGAAAGGACGGTAAAGTGGGGCAGTGTTCAAGCAGCCTGAACGTTGAGAAGGAAGCCTACTTCTCTCTCTCCATCTGAACATTTGCACAAGCCTGGCAGTGGAGATCACATGTGGACTGTGTTAGGTGTAGGGTAGCCGGAGCTAGGATACTAAAGATGCCAAAATGAGAGAAGTGCAGGAAAGATAAGTAGGGGGGAAGCTCAGAAGGAGGAGCACTGGCACTGGGGGGACAAAAGGATATTGATTCCAAACAACTGCCTCCCATTTGTTCATTACCTTGTTTCCAAATAATAAAAACAAACAAAAAAATACCACTCGCCCACCAAGAACTCTTGTTCTCAGAGTCTATATCCCAGAAAGCATTCAGCAAAAAGGGACGGGTGGGCTTCCCTGGTGGCGCAGTGGTTGAGAATCTGCCTGCCAGTGCAGGGGACACGGGTTCGAGCCCTGGTCTGGGAAGATCCCACATGCCATGGAGCAACTGGGCCTGTGAGCCACAATTACTGAGCCTGCGCGTCTGGAACCTGTGCTCCGCAACAAGAGAGGCCGCGATAGTGAGAGGCCCGCGCACCGCCATGAAGAGTGGCCCCTGCTTGCCGCAACTAGAGAAAGCCCTCGCACAGAAACGAAGAAACAACACAGTCAAAAATAAATATATAAATAAATAAATAAATAAAAGATTACTATTAAAAAAAAGAAAAGGCAAGGGTAAGGATGTCCAAAATTCCTCTCCTCCATAAAACAAGAACATTGGCAGAAAAAAAAAAAATATATATATATACACACATGTATATAAAGATATATATAATAAGATATAATATATATCATATATATAAGATAATAGTATAATAAGGTATATATCAAAATCATATATAATAATTTTATACATATATATATATATATATATATATACACTAGAATCAAACTTGTCAGAACTCCGGAAATTAACCAAAGGCTTTTGGCAACCAGAGCAGTGTTTGTTGAAGAAAAATGACTGAAAAAAGAGCAAGCATTAAATGCAAATGGATTAAACACTACAATTAAAAGGCAGAGATTGGCAGAATGGATTAAATTTTTAAAAACCTGATCCAACTACATGCTGTGTATAAGAGACACACTTTAGATTTAAAGACACAAATAGGTTCAAAGTAAACAGATGGAAAAGACATGCCATGAAAACAGTAACCAAAGAGAGTTGGGGGACTATGCTAATAGTAGACAAAATAGACTTAAAATTGTTATTAGAGAAAAGACAGAAGAGAGAGGAATTGTAGAGACCAAAAAAAGGCATTTTACAGTGATAAAAGGTCCATCCATCAAGAAGATATAACAATGACAAATATATGTGCATCTAACAAAAGAGACCCCAAAATAAAGGAGATGAAAACTGTCAGAACTGAAGGGAGAAACAGACAACTCAACCATAATAACTGACGACATTAACACCCCGCTACTAATGGTGACAGCTAATGGTTATAGAGTTTCTTTCTGGGGTGATAAAAATATTCTGGAATTTAGATAGTGGTGATGACTGTACAAGTTTATAAATATACTAAAAACCAGTGAAGTGTACATTTTAAAAGAGTTGGTTTTATGGTATATGGAAAAAGAAAGGTTCTACCCCTGCTGCCACTGCCTACCATAAACACTCAGTTGTGGGGGACAAGGGGTCCTCACTGTTTACCTTAGTTCTGTTACTTACTATGCCTCATGTCAGCCTCTACCAGAACTGAAGAGGCACATCCTTCCCGTTAAATACATTTCATGGGAATTAAAACAAATTCTGTCCAAGCATAAGGGGCTCAGAATCACCTAGGCACAGGCAAGGAATCCATAAGTCACTCTGGATCATCATTTCCCAAAGTATGTTCAGAAAACCCTAGTGCCACGAGAAATGAATAGGTTGCAAGAAAAGGGTCCTGTGGTCAAATAAGTTTGGGAAAGACTGGGATAAATAAAGTCAAACTGTTTTCTTTACTGCCAGGACTTCTTGTCTGCAGTGTGCTAGTGTGCACCGTAAAGCTTCAGGTCCAGGGCATGGTAAGCACCACTTCCCAAGCTTATTTCACCAAGGCACCTTGTTCCTCAGAATATTTCTCAGGACTACTAGGAAAAACTTCCCCAGACGGCACTATGGAGACATCTCAGAGAACCAGAGAGAGGCCCCAGCTGGAAAGCTACAGAACGGCCAGGTCCCTGTTACTTGAGTGAAGATAGAACACAGCTCCCTCTGCTCAAAAAGAGAAAATGCTCTAGAGGGTGGAGGACAGCACATAAGAAGCTGGAACAGGACATAACCAAAGCCTTAACATCTAAAGCGTTTGCCGGCAGGGACTGTGTCTTGCTCAGCTTTAAGTCCCTAGCACCTAGCATGACATCTGGCAGATAGCTGCATTCGGTATGCTTACGAAATGACAAAATAAAACTAAGAGAAATTCAAGCCCCAAAGAGATTAATGTGCATATGATAGGCAACAGCTTTCGGAACTCTGCTTCGAGAAGATATTCAGGCTGAAAAACACTGGGAATATGATGTCCACCCCTCCACGGCACCCCATCGTGGGTTGTCGAGAGAACTTAGTAAGGGGGTGGGCCCAGGGCAACCAGGTCTTCCCAGTCTCTCTCCCGGATCTCCCGACAGGAGCAGGCCTGGCTGGCTGAGCTTGGGGCCTGACCTGAGATGTTCTCATGTCCTTGTCCTCAGGCTGGGGTCATCACCGAGGGGAAGCTGAAGGAGCTGGCGCCCCCCATGCCTGTGTTGCTCCTCAAGGCCATCCCCGCAGATAAGCAGGATTGCCGCAGTACCTATCCCTGTCCTGTGTACAAGACTTGTCAGCGAGGACCCACCTACGTGTGGACTTTACACCTGAAGACGAAGGAGAAGCCTTCCAAGTGGGTTCTGGCCGGAGTAGCCTTGCTTCTCCAGGTGTAGCTCCTTGCAGACCCACCGAGGAGACAGAGCTGGGCTGGAGGCTGCCCAGAGGGACCAGTGGAGAGGGCGGACCACAGCCCTAGAGAAAGATGAGAAACCGAAAGCACTCACAGTTCTGAAGAATTCCTTTGGGGAACTCGGAGAGAAGGACCTAAAGTGAGGCAGAGCCAGAGGAGTGTGGACCTGGGAACTAGGGAGAAGAGTCTCGTAACACTGACCCTTTTCTAATAAAGCGATTTGTTCTTCAACTGTGTCTGGTCCAGGCTTTGAGCGTTGCAGAGTCATAAGTTATCATGAAGAGCCCAAGAGAAACGAGCCACAGGCAGTTGAGCCCTGACGTCGTTATACAGCCCTACACGCAGCGCCCTAGTTCCCAGCTAGTCCGGGGCCCAGCAGCACCGGCATTGCCCATGAATCAGAGTCTGCATTTTAACAAGCTCCCCAGGTGATTTGTATGCACTTTATGGTTTGAGGAATGTTACTGTGGATCAGGGGGCCACCAAACTTTTTCTGTTAGGGGTCAGATAGTAAATATTTTAGGCTTCGCAGGGCATACTGCTTCTGTTGCCACTGCTCACCTCTACCACTGTAACCCTGAAGCAGCCATAGATGATACCTAAACGAATGGGTGTGGCCACGTTCTAATAAAACTTTACAAAAACAGGCAGTGGGCTAAATTTTGCTGATCACTGCTCTAGAGGATAAGGGAAGTATATATGCAATATTTATCCTTCATTAATCCACACAGCCATTTAACAAGTGTTTAACATATACTACTTGCCGAGGACAAAACTGCAAACAAGGTGGATTGTTTCCTTGTCTTTCTGTCATCCTTCAGATCATTTAAGAGGGGCCCAAGGAGAACTCTTTCACCTAAAGCTTTTTAACCTAAAAGTTTTCTAGATTTTCCTCTGTGGAACACATTTTCACTGGATGCCCAGAGGTCTACAGTTTTAATGAGCTGTAAAGAGCTCTATGGGGGGGCTTGTTGGTTAAGTCATCTGGGGGTGGGGATTCACCACTCCTTCTAGGATCATTATTTCCACATATCCTTGGAGAGACTTATTTTTGGATTAATTACTATTTAGTACAGTGGTTCTTCATTTTGAGCAGGCATCAGAATCCCCTGGAGGACTTGTTAAAACAAAGATTGCTGGCCCCCACCATTCAGAGTCTGATTCAGTAAGTCTAGGAAATTGCCGATGCTCCAAGTCTGGGGACTGCACTTTGAGAACTCCTGATGCAAAACATAAAAACCCACCCTCCTACAAACCTCTGCTATGAGAACACAGAGTCTCATGCCAATTCCACCATGATTTTCCTGCTTTCTGCCTTGTGGTTCCCACATCCCCCAAAGAAGGGCCTTATTCCTCATCTTCATGCTATAAGAGTTAACAAATTCCTCTGGAATCCAGGGATTCCAACCTAAGTGCTGTCTCTCCTCACATCAGCCAGCAATGTACTTCCCATTGTTTGCCAACAACTTGCAGTTTCTTGCCTACAGTTCATCTGTTCCCATGGAGATAGCTCTGTCCTCCTCCTCAGCATCACGCTTCCTGATCCTCACTGGGAACAGTACAGTGAGAGCAGGCAGAGGACGACCAAGATGGAAGGAAAGTGGTGTCGCGGTACGAGAGCAGGACACTCTGGGTCACGTCAGTTTTGGAGACAAGTGGTCAGGTTAGATATGTGTGTTAATAAACCTCTAGATACACTATAAATTGGATCAATACTATTGATTTCTTCCTAACACGTACAGACAAAATGAGAGAAGGAAGATTATTTTAGAGGCCAGGACACTTTGGCAAAAATGATGGATGGCCTAAGGGGGACGCCAGGAGAAAGAGGGGCAACTTGAGGCCCCAGAGCAAGTGGGAGGTGGGCACGGAAAGAGGACACCAGAGTGCCCTGCACTGGCCAAGCTCTCACCGGGGCACCAGGCTAGCAAGTTCCCATCACTGTTCTGCTGGCTGGTAAACTTGGTGGGTTTGTACGAGCTGATCTAGGAGCTCAACCACCACTTAGGGTCTGTGAGTTCCAGTCAGCACACAGTGGACGCTGCAGACACAGACAAGACAGGGAGTGACCACCAAGTTTATTGAAAACAAGGGAAGCTTGGAGTTAGCTTTGCACCTTTATGACAAAGACCACACTGAGCTAACTGGCCTCTACGCTCCCCCCTCTGGAACAGAAGACCTGCTCTAGGACCACAGTTCTAAAGGGCGGATGTGAGGTTCTTCCCAGCAGCAGCTGCGGCTAATCCAGTTAAACCCTTCCCAGAGACCACTCCTAAAATGGGACCTCCAAGTGACACATTTTCCCCAAGGGGTCCAAGAGAAGAGATGAGCTGAAAGGTGAAGACTTTTCTTCCTCCTGATGCAGAAGCAAGAATGTCAACCTGCGTGAAATCTGATCCCGAGGCCAAGATATCCTCCGCGTCTAAAACCATGTCCCAGTCTCTCCTCTCCAATCCATGAAAAAATGAGACAACAGGGATATTTTCTAAGAGATGCAATTTCTACGGATGGAGCCAAGTTTGTTTTTTATTTTTTTAAATAAATTTATTTATTTTTGGCCACGTTGGGTCTTTGTTGCTGCACGCATGCTTTCTCTAGTTGTGGCAAGCGGGGGCTACTCTGCATTGTGGTGCACGAGCTTCTCATTGCGGTGGCTTCTCTTGTTGCGGAGCACGGGCCCTAGGTGCACAGGCTTCAGTAGTTGTGGCACGCGGGCTCTAGAATGCAGGCTCAGTAGTTGTGGCACACGGGCTTAGTTGCTCCGCGGCATGTGGAATCTTCCCAGACCAGGGCTTGAACCCGTGTCCTCTGCATTGGCAGGCGGATTGTTAACCACTGCGCAACCAGGGAAGCCCGCCAAGTATTTTTAAATGGACCAGGAGACAGACATGGGCTCACAGAGCTTGCTATTGAAAGGGCTTCTTTCCCAAATGGGATCTTTGATGTTTGGCAAGGCTTGAGCTCCAGCTGAAACTTTTCCCACAGCGGGAGCACTTATACGGTTTCTCTCCTGTGTGAACCCTCTGATGCCTATTAAAGTTGGATCTCTGAATAAAACTCTTCTCACAGATGGGGCACTTATAGGGCTTCTCCCCCGTGTGGATTTTCTCGTGGTGGCGCAGCCCCGAGAAGTCGCTAAAGCCCTTCCCACACGTATCACACTTGCAGGGCTTCTCGCCTGTGTGGATTCGCTGATGCTTCACGAAGTTTGAACTCCGCAGAAAGGCTTTTTTGCAGGTGGGGCACTGAAAGTACGTCTCTCCAGTGTGAGTTCTTTGGTGAAAATCCAGCTGGGAATTCCGGTAGAAGGCTTTCCCACACTCCCTGCAGGTAGGGAGTCTCTGGGCCATGGGGGCTCTCGGCTGCCGTCGTGGGGAGGCCTCTCTCTTCCCCTCCAGCCATGGCATGGACGGCTCTCCGGGAAGAGGTGGCAGATGCTGACCCAGCTGTGTCCCGGAATTCCTCTCTCGGGGAGAGGGCTGCGCCCCTGTCCCCTCACCATGAAGGTTCTCCTGGGTCTCGGGGAGATTCTCTCCTTCTCCAAAGCATCTCGGCTCATCCTTGCTGAAGAGGCCACTCAAGAAAGTCTGAGGAGGCTCTCCTGAGGCTTGAGGGTCCTGGTCCCTGTAGTTCTCCAAGTTTAAGTTCTCTTTGTCATTCTCCTGTCTGTCCCCTGAGAGGAAAAAGAAGATATGGAGCAGCTCAATCAGTGGTCTGCCCTGCTTTGCAACTCATGTGTCAGAGAGAGGGTCATCACAAAACATTAATTCTTTTTACCAAGAGGGCATCGGTGAGTGAAGAAAAACACTGTCCAGCCTGAGCACCTGGCACTCACTTCACGTGTGTCCAGGCTGTGACTCAGCTCTGGAACCAAGGAGAACAACTGACAGCAGAGGATGGCTCCCAGAGGCCATAGTGGCCACCCCCACAAAGAGGCAGCAAGTTTCTTAAGCCCAGGAAAAACAAGTCTAGTATATGAGAGTACTACTCTAAAAACGTATTGGTTTTTATCTAATTATATATAAAAGATAAATATGATCACTAAAAACAATTTGAAAAGCATACACAAGAAAACCAAATCAACCTCAATTATACCACCCAGAGGCAACAACTATGAGTATACATTTCCTTCCAGTCTTATCTAATTTATACATATGTATGTATGTACATATGTATGTATGTGCTTTTTTCTGACACAACCGATATCATACTGTATAAACAGTTCTATTTCTGGCTTTGTAGCCTTTAAATTGTAGATGGTGGTACTTATCAATTCCACATGGATTCTCCCTTTCACAAGTCACCCCAAAATTCATGAAATGCAACCACGTGTCATTTTACTGTGGTTGTGATGCACAGTGAGACTGCTGTGTAAAAGCGAACCCCTCAGTCTGTGCTTGAATCCAGCATTCACTTGTGCTTCATTATGTCACGTAACAGTTAAAGTTTGTTTTTCTCATCATAACTTGGGTTTTTGCTTATTACTACTTAATGATGCATGTAGTAAAGATTTTTATTTTAGTGGTAGAATTTATCTTCAACTTTTATAAATTACTTTATTCCTGTAGATCTAAAGAAGCTGCTTGCCTTTCTCTTTCCTATATCAGTGTCTTTCAAATTATCAGCTAGAGACCGGAATCTGCTAGAGAACCAGACCTGAACTTGGTAATTCAGAGCCTTATAACATGTTCCTCTCAGATGACAAAGGTACTTTCTCTTTTCTTTAAAGAAGCCTTTATAAATATCATTTTAAAGAGCTGAATAATGGCCCACTGTGGAGACGTCATAATAAACACATAAGAGGAAACATAATTTATTTAAGAGTTCTCCTACTATGGGAATTAAGTTGTTTGTTATATTTTGCTACTATAAATAATATGTGATAAGCCTTTTTCTTCATAAATTCTGCCCACATTTCTGATCAATATCTTAAAGGAGGTTCCTCAAAGTAGAATTACTGTGTCAGTGGGCATGAATGGTATTAAGGCTGTTGACACCTACTGGCAAATCGATTTCCGCAACGACTCTGCCATCCATCCTCGGGTCTGAGAGGCTGGGCAGAGAGGAGGTGAGTGTTCAATACCTAAGCACTGACTGTGTCTCAAGTATCTGCCATTAAGGCTGGTGAAAAATGGCTTCTCATTGGTATAAATTTTAATTCTTTAGTTATTAAAGTTTTTCACACTTATGAGTTATTTTTCATACTCCAAGACTGCTGTCCACTTTTTTTTTTTACTGGGAAAGTCACTTTTTTTCTTATCAGCTTGCATTAACTCCTTCTATATTAAGAAAAATAATCACTTATCTGTCATGTTCATGAAAAGAGTTTTTCACCGTTTACTTATTACTTTAATTTTGTTTGGGGTTATTTTTATGTATAGGAGTTGTAGTCTCTTTCTTTTTAAATACAGTCAAATCTATTAATCTTTTAATGATTCTTTTCCGTTGCTTTTATACTTATAAAAAGCTTCCCCAGCTTGACATGAGTCAAACATTTACCCGTTTTCTTCTCTATTATTATTTTATTTTCATATTTTATGTCTTTTTCATCTGTTTCCAACTTATTTTGGTATATGACATACATAAAATTTAAGCTAATTCCTCTTCCCAGTCTTTTTCCTTATTTTGCTCATCCCATGGATTTGTTCTGCTTCTTCCTTCATCACATATTAAAGTCCTTTATAGACCAGCCTCTGTTCCCAGGCTCTGTCTTCTGTTCCATTGGCCTGTGCATCTATTGTTATATCAGTATCCCACTGTGGTAATGAGTTTACCCTTTTAAAATGATATATTCTTAATATTTACAGACCCAACATTGATGAAACATTCTTCTTTCAAACCTTTTTACTGTTCTTGCAGTATTTTTCCTGATAACTACTTAAGAACCATTTTTCCAAACATAGTTGACCCTTGAACAACGAGGGGTTTGGGGCACCCACCCTGGTGCAGTCAACTTCCGAGTGTAACTTTATAGTCAGCCCTCAGCATCCAGGTTCTGCATCAGTGGATTCAACCAAATGCGGATCGTGTACAAATTTATTGAAAAACATCTGAGCATAAGTGTTCCTGCACAGTTCAAACCTTTGCTATACATGGGTCAACTGTATATATATATATATAATTTTAATCCTTTGGGAATTTGATTAGAGGTATGAGTATGAGGCTTTTTGAGGCTTACTCACCTGCTGACCTTCTTTAACAGTGAGCTGTTCTTCCATATGGTCAAACAAAATAGCGTATCTACCCTCTCCTGGGACATCGCCCCCTGCTCTGAGTCCAGATTTGGCAGACTTCTCACTCTTGTACCTTTGAGACCGGACTAGTCCTTTCCTGTCTTGGTATCACTGTCTCGTCCCTGCACACCTGGACTCCTGCGTCGGCTGCCCACAGGGTTCCCCTCCTCCAAGGGGACCCTCCCGGGCTGTCCTGCACGTGGCTGCTTCCTCAGCCTCTCTCCCCACAAATCCTCTCTCAAGAACCTACAATGGCGTCTCTTTCCCTTATCAAGGCAGGCTGGCTTTATACACTCTCCACAGTCTGGTTCAAGGTAAGATCTAATGGGACCATGTCAGCAGGTGAGATGACGGGAAAGAAAAAAAATAGAATGTTGCCATATGGAGATAGAGTGAGCAAGGTATCACAAATAAAATCCTACCGCATGGGAGTACAGGGGCAATCCCTGTACCTTCCTCTCAATTTTGCTGTGAACCTGAAACTGCTCTAAAAAATAAAGTCTATTAAAACAAAAATCCTACTGCAACAACCTCTAAAGCAGCATTTTCAAACTTTTTTTTTTGTCTGCTACCCACGATAAGAAATACTTTTATATCGAAATATATTTTGATATTTTCTATTCGGTATTATCATTTCATTTTTTAAAATGCTGGTTGCAACCCTATAAAATATTTTCACAACCTGCTAACTGGTCACAAAATGCAGTTTAAAAAATACTGCTCCAAAGGAATCCTTGTGAAGTAGTATTATGGTAAATATATTGCTTAAAATTAAAACCGTATGTCTCATGTGATGCTTGCTCTCTCTGTGGTATTGATACATTAGCGAAGGAAACAATTAATCAGATCTTACTGGGGAGAAAGAATGGCCTGTCATAGAGTTCCCATCCTTGGTCCTTTTATTCCTCCATGGTTCTGGGATCTTTTGTAGATTTGAGGGAGAGAGAGACAGAGAGAGAGAGAGAGAGAGAGAGAGAGAGAGAGAGAGAGAGAGAGTGTGTGTGTGTGTGTGTGTATGTGTGCAGGAATGTTTGACAGTTGATTTTACATAACTGCAATGTTTTTAAAGAATGTAGAATGCAAAGGGTAATTACTGTTTTACAGCAGAACAAGTTCATATTTCTTCGTACCAGTCTTAAAATAATGTGATTTATATGAAGTATTTGATGTTGCTTCTGTTTAATGAGACTTAGATGCATGGAGATCAGGTAGACCATATTTTTCTGTTTGTCTTGTTTATTTTGTTGAGGGTGGGTCAGTTACCATTCACCATAACCAGAGTAAGAAAAGTCTAGTTACTTTGAACCTTCTTGTTAGGAAGGATAATAGTGGCCTGTTAGATAATCTTTTTTTAATAATAGAATTGAACCCATATCTGTTTTGGTCTCAACTGTACTAACCCTAATTCTAAGAAAGAAAGCTGTCAAAACAGGCAAGAGTGAGGCAACAGATCGGATGCGGGGTCTTTCTTCCATGGTTAAATATGTGTCAACAGCCCAATAGTCAGAGACGAGACCCACCTTAGTACTCAAACTGGACTGACCAGATCACGGCCGGTTAGAACCAATGTAATAGAAACCAAGTACGGATATTGCCCCACCACCTCCAATATAATGACTGGAGGTCAGCAATGGCTCTGGACCAGTAGAGGATCACTCACCTATGCAGGTGGATCTTGGGATCTTCTCACTGATGTGTAGGTGTGGTCCTGTCAGCTCTGCCCCAAACCCGGCTGGATCAGTCAGGTCATGCTTGGGATTGGAAATGCCTGGTACAGAGAGAGATAATCTGTGGGCCTGGATGAATGGGGAGCACTGGGGACCAAGCCGTGTTGCTCGAAGGAGGGCCCTGAGTGCAAAGGGAACTAGGGAAGCTCTGGAGACCGCTGAGGATGTGCGGAGCGTCTAAGACACCAGTACTCACGAGAAACCCAGGATATGTGGTGAAGGCCACAAAAAGAAGATTCTGAGAGGGAGGAGTCAGACCACCTGGCAGGCTGGTGCGAGGGTCGTGACTGGGACCCCACGCGTGGTTGGCTGGGACTGTGGTTAGTAGAAAAGGCCATGCGTGGTCGGCCACCACTGAGCCCCGTCGTAACTCAGCACCTACGAGCTACGTAACCGTGAGCAAATGACTTGATCTGATGCTCACTTTCACCACCTTAAAATGGGAATTCCATCACCCGTTTCACAGATGAGGGGAGTTACTGTACATGAGGAGCCACAACAGTGCCAGGCGCACAGAACACGTCCAGTACAGGGAGCTGTCACTGTAGCTCAACCACCTCCAGCTCCGCAGTTCCCAGCCACGTCTCTAAGGATTTCCTTCACCCAGAGAACATCAAGCAGTGCGGCTGTCTCTAAAGCACACGGAAGATGTCTCCTTCCATCAGGCTGACCCATGCCCGTACCTCCTGAGACCATCTTCCCATAAGTCTCCAGCATGAGATCCCAGTATTGCTCCTTCTGAGTGGAATCCAGGTGCCTCCACTGCTCCTAGAGAAAAACACAATGCTGTGAGTCCAGGGAAGGCTTCTGAACCCTCCTTCCCTGCCTGTGGGAGGCTGAGAAGAAAGGAATGGGCCTCAGGATCCTGGCCATCAGATGGTCTGAGAAAGCATGGGAGGAGCTTCAATGGGAAATCGACAGGGTCTGCCTCAGTGTTTCTTGCCGTGGTTAGAAAACATTTAGGTTTTAAGTTCCGTATTTTCTTTTAAGTTGCCTGTTTTTGCGAGTGGAGAAGAAAGAGAAGGCAGGAGCCCTTTCTCCACTTGCCTTTTGCTTAACTCTCTCAGTGCTTATCAGAGAGGTCTTTGAGCAGCAGGGGCCCGATATTCCCCATATTTCATTAAAGTCTGGAAACTCAAGAGGGAAAGGAAAGAAATTTTAAAATGTATTTGTTGGAAAAGCAAGTGCAAATCAGTGAAGGGGTGGGAAGGGTAAAGAATGACATCAGGCGAGTTGTGAGTCTCACTGTGAGACAGACTGTGGCCTCGGAGCAGAAATGCTGCAGCCACACACACTTCGAATCTCCCGACGGTTCTGAGTTTAGGTCCAACAACAGATCAGTTTTCCTCCAGTGAGTGGGAAATGGAGGGGTTCCCTAGGGAAGCTGTCCCTTGAGTACGCCCAAAACATGCCCTTCTAATCCTATGGAACTGAGCCTGGAGACTCAACGCTGGGAAGGCCATGGAGCTGGGGTCAACTTTTGTGAATCAAATGGCAGTCTCCCCACCAGGAGGCTGACTGTTAGACACTCAGTTTGTACAGCAGAGTGATGAACAGCGCAGTCACTGGCGTCAGACGCACTGGGATTCATGTCCCAGGTCTGCCATTTCCAGCTGTGTGATCTAGAGGAAGTTACTAAACTTTTCTGGGCCTCAGTCCTCACCTAATGATAGTACTAGACTCAAAACACTGTCCGGAGGTTTAACAGAAGTAACCAAGTGTGAGCTACTTTCAAAGCACCCACTACTTTTCATTCATAGCATTCACCACAGTTTATTAAATATTTATATATATATATGTATACACACACACACACACACACACTCACGAACGTATTTAATGAACAGTTGCCTCTGTAGCACATTCGCACCATGAGAAAAGGATCCTCCACTGTTCTCTCTCAGTTCCCAAGACCGTGCCCAGGCTGGAGCAGGCACTCAATAGAAGTTGTCTGGGTGAAACAAAGCCCTTAGCAAACACGTGCTTGGTAGGCGGTCTGTATTCTCATTATCACTACCACATGCAGCCTATGGGTTATCACTACCACATGCAGCCTATGGGTTATTCTCATTATCACTACCACATGCAGCCTCCCAAGGTTCACAGGGAGAATTCAGGGATCCTGCACACTCTCGGAAACCCTAAAGTTGATAACCATCTATTATTGTCATGAACGGCCAGCCAGGCCACAGGCGGCAGAAGTGAGGAGAAGAAGAATGAGAAGAGAAGTCACCCTCCATCACACCCAACCCACTACCCAGGGAGGCCATTCCCCATTCTACATTAACTCTGCCCCCAGTACATTAAGGGGACTGGAAATGGCTGAAAGAGAGTGGAGACGCCAAAAATTCTTTAACTAGCAGATACTAAGCTTTAAAAGAAGAAAAGAAAAG
Organism: Delphinus delphis; assembly: GCF_949987515.2. Lineage (NCBI taxonomy): Eukaryota > Metazoa > Chordata > Mammalia > Artiodactyla > Delphinidae > Delphinus > Delphinus delphis. The sequence continues at coordinate 54,199,004 of NC_082701.1, forward strand.
GAGGAATTAAATTTCTTAGGGTGAAAAAAGTGAAAAGGTGAAAAGTGAACTCTATATGTTTATTAACTATAACCACATTTTAAATATGGATTTTAATTTTTAAAAATTTAAAGTAGGAATTTTTAGCAACTTACTTTGTTAATCTTCTGTGAAGGAAGCTACCTTAACAGCCTACTGGAAATAACCAGCTTGAGCAAACACTGCTGAATACAGGAGTCCTCGGTCTTCCTGGTCAAAACACACAGACCCTCACGTCGGCACTGGCAGAGAAAAGGACGGGCTGCCAAGCGTGGTAACATCTGCCTGGAGGCCTGGCTCGCCGGATACAGGCCTCGTCCGTGGGCACCAAGAGAGTAGCCATCCAGCACAGTATAAGGCAGAAAGGAATACAGCCACCAAATCCCCCAAGGGCCACCATCAGCCCTTTCAAAGCCCAGGAAAGAGGCTTCAGGAGTCTCTGGAAGGCGTGCCTCCAGATTAAAGCCACACATTTACTCAAGGAACTGCCCAGGAGCTAGGGATGCATACGAAGCCCCTTACTTAAGAGGCAAGACACCAACTGCAGCCATCTTCATTTTCTGTCATTTTTATAAGAGGAGAAAAAAGTCCAAATTCCTATTCTGGAAGGATGGAAGTATGAGATCTGATGGGGAAATCATCTCAGTTTCATGTGGAAACAGCACCATCTTGTGGGTTTGTGGGACACTGCCACAACTGACTGGCACACAGGCATCTGTGCTGTGTTCCCTTCCCAAGGTTTGAAGACACAGGAACCGGCGCCAGTGCAACCCCAAGTCTGTGAGACTGTCTCTGACTCAGTCACGGCATCTACCACTGTGGACCTCATACCCTGCCATTGTTCTCGAGGTTCCTAATTTAGGGAACAGATCAGAGGACATGATTCTTTATGCTGTATTTAAACATTCCCTTCAGTTAGTTACAAAAGACTCCATTAAACATCGAGGTCCTTCTGATGCAAATAGTTGTTAGTTTGGGAGAGGGATATTGGGATCGGGTAGGGATGATTTTTGTTTGTTTGGGGTGAGTAGCTGTTAATCAGTTATCCGCTATATATAGGTAATTTATACATTACATATATTTATATACATACATTTATATGGTGCTGCTGGTGAGCATTTGGAATACTGACTGCAAGCTACCCAGAACAAGTCATGGTTAATGTCCTCACGTAATGTAGAGCTAATGTTCAACTCCGCTAGTTAAAATATGTTAATAAATTGTATATGCTTTTCATAGGGATACTCTGTATTTACTATAGAAGCAATAATAATCCTCCAAGTCGACCTGAGATATTTGGCAGAATACCCAAATCTTTTTCACCAAGGAGCCTCCTGCCTAACAGTTTGGTTTCTGCGTACTTAAAAGCAGGAAGATGGGCACCCTTGAGTCACTGAAAAGCTGTATCCCTTCCCTGCCCCCTCCCCACCCTCTGCCTGGGGTAAACTGCAAAGCTCGGACTCTGGTTTCTAAATCTTTTGAGCCTGGAAAGCTGAGGCTCAGACACATCTACAGCGGCTTCCCTGTGTCCTCACCTTCACTCTCAAGTACCCCACGAGGAAAGTCCCAAGAAGAGCTCCCCAAAGGTTTGAAACAATGCTCTGATTAAGATCTACAGGTGCCTGAAAAAGTTGATTTTTTTTAACATCTTTATTGGAGTATAATTGCTTTACAGTGGTGTGTTAGTTTCTGCTGTATAACAAAGTGAATCAGCTATACGTATACATATATCCCCATATCCCCTCCCTGTTGCATCTCCCTCCCACCCTCCCTATCCCACCCCTCTAGGTGGTCACACAGCACCGAGCTGATCTCCCTGTGCTATGTGGCTGCTTCCCACTAGCTATCTTTTTTTTTTTTTTACATCTTTATTGGAGTATAATTGCTTTACAATGGTGTGTTAGTTTCTGCTGTATAACAAAGTGAATCAGCCATACGTATACATATGTTCCCATATCTCCTCCCTCTTGCGTCTCCCTCCCTCCCACCCTCCCTATCCCACCCCTCTAGGTGGTCACAAATCACCGAGCTGATCTCCCTGTGCTATGCGGCTGCTTCCCACTAGCTATCTATTTTTGTGTGTTTGTTTTTTACATCTTTATTGGAGTATAATTGCTTTACAATGGTGTGTTAGTTTCTGCTTTATAACCAAGTGAATCAGTTATACATATACATATGTTCCCATATCTCTTCCCTCTTGTGTCTCCCTCCCTCCCACCCTCCCTATCCCACCCCTCTAGGTGGTCACAAAGCACCGAGCTGATCTCCCTGTGCTATGCAGCTGCTTCCCACTAGCTATCTATTTTACGTTTGGTAGTGTATATATGTCCATGCCACTCTCTCGCTTTGTCACAGCTTACCCTTCCCCCTTTCCGTGTCCTCAAGTCCATTCTCTACATCTGCGTCTTTATTCCTGTCCTGCCCCTAGGTTCTTCAGAAAACGTTGATTTTTATCAAATGCAACTTTTCAGAGTTGTTCACCACATTATCAAGATAAACCTGTTCTTGAGACTTGTGTTTACAGCCAAGATGGAGTAACAGGGAATGGATTTACCTCCCTGCTGAAACAACCAAAAACGGGGACAAGATATATGAAACAATGATTTGCAGACGATATACTTTAGGAAGAGCAGAACAGAGATCCCCGTGTGCCCTACAGTTGCCCAAACTTACCACCTGGAGAGGGCCTCCAGAGCAGCAGAAGGAGCTCAGGGTCTGGGGAGGCCAAGAGGGTTACAGAGTTGTCAGCAGGGGAGCTGCACACAGAGAGAGCTCTGGAGATCTGCAGAGGTTCCCCCGCAAGTCAAGGAAAGACCCCCCCCCCCCGAAAGAAGCAGAAGGCACAGTCCCCAGAGTGCTGGAAACACTTCATATTTCCAGCAGCCAGAGTGGAAAACGTTGTCCATCAAGAAGCATAAGGTATAGTATCACCTCAGTACAGGAGGAAGATTAGCCCTAGACTAAAGGCTTCACTGGTGCCATGTAACAAACTGTATCCAAGTAACTTAACTGCATCCCAGAGCAGAGCTCAACAACATTTATAGGAATGGAAAAATATGCAGCCCCTAACAATGTAAAATTCACCATGCCTGACATGCAATCAAAGATTACTGGGCATACAAGGAAGTAGGAAAAAACATTTCATAATGAGGAGATCAAACCATCCATCAAAACTGACTCAGAACTGACACAGGTGATAAATTAGCAGACAAGGACATTAATACAGATATTATAAACATATTCCATATGTTCAAGGAGCTGGAGGAAAGATTGAACACATTAAGTACAGACATGAAAGATATGATAAAGCCCAAATTCAAACTTCTAGAGATGAAAAACATCTGAGATGCAAAATACACTGGATGGGATTAAAAGCAGATAAAACACTGCAAAAGAAAAGATTAATGAGCTTGAAGACATAAAACTAGAAACTACACAAAATAAAACACAGAGATTAAAAAGAGAGAGAGAACAGAGCATCAGTCAGCTGTGGGTCAACTTGAAGAGATCTAATGTATATATACACATGTTAAGATTATACATGTCCCACATGCGTGCTATTCTCACAGTTCCCAAAGAAGCAGAGAAGGCAGGGAGACAGAAAAAGCAGTTGACATAACAGCCAGAATTTTTCTAAATCTGATGAAAGCTATAATCCAGCAGATCCAAGAACTTCAGTGAACCCCAAGAACAAGGAACATGAAGAAAATGACCCCAAGGCTCATCATAGTCAAAATTTTTTAAATCAGAGAGAAACTATTAAAAGCAAGCAAGAAAAATACATGATATGCAGAAGAACAAAGACATGTGGCATGAAGAACAAAGAAGTACATGTGGCATGGTTCCATTTTGTGTAAAATTCCAGAAAATGCAAAGTACTGTATGGTGACAGGAAGCAGAACAGTAGTTGCCTCAGGACTGGGGGAGTAGAAGAGCAGCAGGGAGGGTATTACAGAAGGAAGCCTTTGGGGGCGACAGATATGTTTACTATCTTGACTGCAGTTCTGGCTTCACATCTGTATATACCATGTCCAAGAACTGATCGAATTGTACACTTTAAATAAGTGCACTCTATAGTTTGTCAGTCACACCTCCACAAGTGAGTGGGGGAGAGGATAACCTGTCCCCACGTTAGATATAACATTCGAGATCACAAACCGACCCCAACGTGGAGGCCTAGACTAGGAAATGAAATAACAGTCTTTTCTCAGCATAACCCAAAGGTAATAAAAAAGGGAGACAAGATTGCTTCATCACAGCAACTTCTTCGAGGGCCCAGATTCTATTATTAAAGATGACAATTAGGAAACATTCTGCCTTTAAAGAAATATTGAAACTCGAGTTTCATTCCACATGTATGGCTGTCATCCTTGCTAGGCCTTCCTCTCTCCTCCGATTCTGAGAACGCTTCCCTTTTCAATCCACGGACTGTTGACAGACCCTCGGAGCGAGGTTCTGGGGTACGAGAAGCAGGGGAACCCCGCTCACCTGAGGTGCTGTGTGGAGAAGGGAGGCTCCAAAGTCTTGGTCTCTGATGAGCCTTTCCTCGGGTCGGGCAGGAAGTGGGGAGGCAGCCAGGGCTGAAGGCGGAGACAGGAAGATTAAAGAATCCCGATGTCCTGTCACCCGCTAGCCAGAGGGCACAGGTGCAAACCTCCACACGTTAGAACCAACGCCTGTTCCGCCATCTGTGATCTCAGACTTGTGCTTACCTCCCTAACCCACTCCAACTCCCCCTACCTTCCCAGCTGCCTCACCCGTGTCTCATCCCACCTCCCTCCCCAGAACCCAAATCCGAAAGGCCTGGCCCTGTCATAAGTGGTTTAAATTGCAGCCTTTGAATCTCCAAATCAGAGTGATTCCTGTATGTCTACCCTGCTTCCGAACTTCCCAGAGACACCCCAATCTAAGCGGCACATCATTTCAATTCACTCTTAGGCCTACTGACCACAATCCCACAATTTCTCCAAGACAGCACCACACACACCACCTGCCCCTCACCTAGTCCTTGTTCCGAGTCGGACTCCTCTTTCACGATGTGGCTCAGTGGCTCCCCAGACCGGCAGGCTGAGTTCTGAAGCCCCAGCTCCTGAGGCACTTCAACATGGGCCTCCGCTTCCCCCAGTGGGCAGCTTTCAGGCTCCGCCTTCTGTGATAAGACTTCCTGTCCCAGAACTTGGATGCTGATCTAGAGACCACATGGTACTAATTACTGAAAGATCCAGAGTAAGGATTTCTGAAAGATACAAAGCTAACCTTCTAGAACGCATCATAAGGCAGTCCTTAGGGACATGGGGCAGGGAAAGAAAAAAGCGAGCATTTACTTCTGGTCCAGCAGGAACCAGGGAAGGAAACGTCCTGAGAGAGGCCAGAAGCCATGGCCTGTGAGCCCTTCCGACAGGCCACCGATGTTGTGTTTCTACTGGACAGTCTCCACCAATTAAAAGGCAGGCATCTTTGGAACAGCTTCTCAAACATTCTAAAGATGGAATGGGATGGGAGATTTAGCTTCAATCCCTAATGGATAAAAAGTGTAGAGAATCTCAGGGAGTCGGAGTCTTAGAATCAGGTGAGGCATGGGGACACACTGAGATAGTATAACAAGAAATGTGCAACTGGGCTTTGTCCCAGGTTCCTGGCAAGTGCTCCTAAAACCCCTGGAATCTCCTGAAGGACAGGAGTGCCGGGAGCAACTCCTCCTATTCAGAAGGAGCCCCTTTCAACCATCCCTGAATTGATGCTGACGAGGTGACTCTTGGTGGCCCCTAGACGGCTTCAGGATGGTGGCCGGTCCCAGAGGAACTAATCAGGTGATCAGAGGGTTGGAACTTCCAGCGCCACCCCTCAACCTCCGGGGAAGGGAGAGGGGCTGGAGATTTTCAATCACCAACGGCCAATGATGAAGCAATCATGCCTAAGTAATGAAACCTCCATAATAACTCCTAACCTGTGGGGTTCAGGGAGCTTCTGAGCTGGTGAATACATACAAGTGCCAGGAGGAGGGCGTGCCCAGATGAGGGAGCAGATGCCCTGTGCCACCCCCATCTCCTCCATTTGGCTGTTTCTCAATCATATCCTTTATAACAAACCGGAAAATACGAGTAAAGTGTTTCCTTGAGATCTATGAGTCACTGTAGCGAACGATCAAACCCGAGGAGGGGGTTGTGGGAACCTTCAAATTTGTAGCCAGTGGGTCATAAGTACGGGTGGCCCCTGCAGCTTGTGATGGGGTATGAAATGGGGTCAGTCTTATGGGACTAGCCCTTATCCTCTGGGGTCTGAGCCAAGCCAGACAGTGTCAGCGAATTGGTTGTTGGTGTGGAAAAGCCTACATATTTGGTGCCAGAAAAACAGACAACACCCCTGCTAAGACCCCAGAGGAGCCCTGTGCTTCAGTCAGAGATCACAAAACTCTCTGCTCACCCACTGCCACAGCTTCTGGGGTTCCCCCCTCAAGCTCTCCACAAGGGTCACTGCTTCCTCCCCGCTGCCTGGACACTGCTTCCGCACCCACATCTGGATCTCCCCGGGCAGGATGGTCAGGAACTGCTCCAACGTCAGGATCTCTAGGATCTGCTCCTTGGTGTGAACCTCTGGCTGCAGCCACTGGGAACAGAGCTTCCGAAGTTGTCTCAGGGTTTCGTGGGGCCCGGACATCACCTGGTAAGGAAACTGCCTGAAAAGCTGGCGTGCAATCTCAGAGCTGGAGGGCTCCCCTCGAGGGGTGTCATCTGGTCCAGAGAACGCGGACTCCTTGGGCTTGGCCAGTGGCGGCAGCAGGACTGGAGCCTGCCCCAGCTCCACGGGCATCGTCTGGCTTGGCAAGTCCTTTTAGGTGATGTGCTTCTGGGATGGAGTTGTCCCTGGGAGAACCAGGTCTTCACAGAGCCTCTCACAGGGACACTGGAGGGGGAGTGACAGTGATGCTATGCGGATGAGAGGGACGCACTTTCAGAAAGGACAAATTCACACGCCCTGCCTGAGAAGCCTCGGAGGCAACCGTGCATCTTCTGAAATCAATGGACACACTAATCTATTTTGAAAGATGGTAAACTTGAAGCCACAGAGCAAACCATTACTACCATATCTAGACTGTCATCATCACCCTGACCATTTTTACAATGTTCTCTCTTGGTCTTCAAAAGGCCAGACCAAGTAGAAAAATGAAACGCACCACATTAAGCGTTCTCACTGTGGGTTTCCAAGTAAACAGCTCTTCTGCAAAACACTCCAATGTCTGCATCCATGTGTCTGCAGACCAAAAAATAAAGCTGAACAAAGACCTTGAAGCCCTAGGAATGAAGGCTAAGGCTGAAATGATCAGATGCTTCCAAAATAAATATGAGGTTGAAGAGAACTCTTCCCCAAAAGGTGCAATGAAATTTCTAAGTGACCTCTTTTGAATGCCATGTTGAAAACTGGGAATTTATGAAAAACCTGTCACACTGAAATTTTCAACACTGGACTGAAAGAAGGTTTAGAATAAATACTGACTACCTCAACAACATTCCTACAGACTTGAAGCAAGTAATCACTCTTTTATGGCGAGTGGTATCAAAATTCAGAAGGCAGCAACTAAGACAGTGAAAAGAGAACTATTAAATGGCAAAGTTAATATTAAGATATTTTTAAACGAGCATGCACTATTTCTAGCTAGCTTTCTTGCATGTAATCCTAATATTAGATTATTGGGTCTATCTTTAAATATTATGAAGGAGCTAGAGGTCATCATTTCTCCATAAAATGAACCACAACAATCAATCACTTGGGTGTCTGGCGTAATCAGAGATCAGTACAACACTGTAGCTTTTGATGGCTGCTTTTTCCTTGAGGTGTAAGAGCAACGTCTTCACCCCCACCACTTCACCCAAACAAGCCACCCTATATCACAACATCATTTAAAAATAAAACAAACAAAAAAAGAAAGCATTTTTTTTCAAGGGTACAAAAAAGGAAGGAGTAAGGTAAAAAAGGATCGATCTAATATTATGTTTCTCATGTGGACCTCACTAACTGTACTTTTTGTTTACGCAGAGACCCATATATTTCATTCATATATTCACGCAGCACCCAGAGTGCTACAGCAACATATGTTCTCAATAATTCAGGAATTCTATTTCCGGTCATGGCAGCCCACCTACTGTAAACAATGACAAAACTGGAGAAAACCTAAGAGGCCACTGTTTTCAAGCACTGGCCAACCGGAAAGGCGAGAATGGAATCCCTGAGAGAAGAAAAGCTTGTGAGGAGGGCCACGATCATCCCAGCTGTCTGCCGGGGGAGGATTTCCTAATCCCAGTGCAGAAGGCTGGAGCTTAAGCAGAGACCAGAGGTCTCACTAAACTGAGGAGGCAGAGATCAGCATTTGGAGCTACCGAAGTGCCTGGGATCGGAAGAACACGGCAGCAGGGAGGAGGGAGCTATGGGGTGGAGGCGGAAGTCTGTGCGGGGGGGCCCCCTGTGAGTTCTGGCCAAGGGCTGGGCTGCACTCAGTAGGGTGAAACTATGCAAGGTTCAACAGAGAGCAGTTGCTACCAGGTTAAAGGAGCAAAAGAGGGATACAAAAGGCCAGTCAGTGATGAGAGACATTTGCGTTTCTGACCGAGAGGAGAGAGACCTTATTAACACTCAAGGCATCCTGAGATACCAGAAAGGCCACATGTTAGGAGTAAGGACCATGCTCTAGAGAAAGACCTACTCTAAACCTGCCCTAAAAAACTTAAAGCCAAGCTTCAACAAGATCCACAGAAGAGGTCCAGTCTACTGCTCTATTCTGATCCAGTTAGAAGAATTTGGGGAATTCCCTGGCAGTCCAGTGGTTAGGACTCCATGCTTTCACTGCCAAGGGCCCAGGTTCAACCCCTGATCCGGGAGCTAAGATCCCGCAAGCCACACAGCATGGCCAAAAAAAAAGGAATTTGGGAAACACCTTGGGCTTTCCAAAGATCTGCCCTAAAACCAAGCCAACACAAGTTGATCAGTCAGTAATTGAACTGCCTGCTAGAATAAAAATCAGCACTCTTCAGAGGGAGGTAACAGAATCCTTAGGGTCTACAATGTGCCATCCACAATATCCAGGATGCAATCCAAAATTACTACACATGTAAAGAAACAGGAAAATGTGACTCAAAATCAAGGGAAAGCAGTAAAGAGAAACCAACTTCAGATGGCCTGAGGACTTAAAAACAATATAGTCTTGATGACAGAAGAGATAGTGACTTTCTATAGAGAAATAGAAATTATAAAAAGAAACAAATGCAAATTCTAGAAAATGAACCATCAACCCAGAATTCCACATCCAACAAAAACACCTTTCAAAGAAAGAATTAAAGACATTTTTCAGATAAATAAGCTGAGAGAATTTTTCACCAATGACTTGTACTACAAGAAATGCTAAAGGACATTCTTCCAGTTTAAGGGAAACTCATATATACAGAAAGGAATGGAGATCTCCAGAAATGGTAAATACATGGTGAATAAGTTTAAGATACTATGCTTTTATTTCTCCTAACTTCCTTAAAAGGCAACTGACTGTTAAGGCAAAGAAGACAATAGTATAAGTAGAACATAAGACAACTAGAAGTAAAAGATATAAAAATAGCACAAAGGAGAGGGTAAATGGAATTAATCTGTTGTTTTTACATTTATGAACTGCTAATTCAGAAATAGAAAGTTAGAAGTAAGAAGTAGTGTCAGGTGAAGTGACAGATGGGAAATGTAAAGGTGTTAAGTGAGGGGCAGGAAATAAGAAATGTGAATTATAAAGTGGTACAATATTAAAGTATATTCCAATAAGTTAAATGTTGATAATTTAAGGATGCATACTGTTAGCTGTAAAAATATTATACAAAGAGGTATAGCTAAAAGCCAATAGACGAACACTAAAAAACAGTCAATAATATACAGGAAAGGATCAAGAATAAAAATCAGAAAGATCAAATGGAAAAAAGACAATATGATTAATACCCAGCCATATCAATAATTACATTAAATGTAAATGGACTAAACACTTGAATTATAAGGTTGAGATTGTCAAATTTAAAAAAGCAAGAGCCAACGGTATGCTGTCTACAAGAGACATTTTATGTATAAAGACAGATAGTTTGGAAATAAAATGGTCGGAAAAAGACATTCCATGCAAACAGCAAGCACATGAAAGCTGGTATGGCTATATTAGTATGTGACCAAGAGACTTCATGACAAAGAGAAAAAGAGGGGCATTTCATTATGATAAATGGGTCAAATCATCTAGAACACAAAGCAACCTAAATGTGTATGCACCTAATATCAGGTCTAAAGGGACAAATCCTCAATCATAGTTGGAGATTTTAACACTGTTCTCTCAGTAATTGATAGAAAAAATAGACCAAAAAAACCTGTAAGGATATAGAAAATCTGAACAACACTATCACCCAAGTTGATGTAATTGACATTTAAACCAACGACTGCAGGGGCTTCCCTGGTGGCGCAGTGGTTGGGAGTCCACCTGCCGATGCAGGGGACACGGGTTCGTGCCCCAGTCTGGGAGGCTCCCACATGCCACAGAGCGGCTGGGCCTGTGGGCCGTGGCCACTGGGCCTGCGTGTCCCGAGCCTGTGCTCTGCAACGGGAGAGGCCACAGCAGTGACCACGTACAGCAAAAAAAAAAAAATAATTATATATATATATAAATATATATATAAATATATATATAAACCAACAACTGCAGAATACACATTCATTTCAAGTGCATACGAAGCATCCGTCAAAACAGACCATGTGTATAATTAAGTTTCAAAACACTGGAATCTTAAAGTATAGATTCTCTGACCACAGAGAAATCAATAACTAGAAACCAATAACAATAAGATACCTAGACTATCCCAATATATGGAAATTGTTAAATAACAATAGTAAATAACCTATGACCAAAGAAAACAAACCACACAGGAAATTAAAATATATTTTCATATTGAATGACAATGAAAACACAACATATCAAAATTTGTAGGAAACAGCTAAAGCACTGCTTAGAGAGAAATGAGAAGCTTTAAATAACTGTTAAAATTTTTAATAAATATACACACATCCTTCACTGTCTAGATCTATTTGGATCCTGAGTTTCAAATAACAAGTGGCAAGATGTCAGATAGCAAGAGACTTATCAGTAGAATTATTCACATTTACTTAGTTCCCGAATTAAGATAGCAGTTTAGGTAACAGGGAAACTGACTTTCAGGGAAAACTATAGATTATAAAACATTTAAATCTAATTTCAGCAATTATACTCTCACATAATGGTAGGGGTAATGCCTCGCTTATAATTAAATTACTTGATAGATGCTTTATAGATTGATATCCCAATGACTTCATGAGAATCTGCTCCTGTTATGAAAAAAATTTAAAGATATCCCAAATGTATAGTTGCTATACTTATTAAAGCTCTAACAAATTAGAATGATTTTTTAAATGAACATCTAGGTAAGGATACTTAGTATACATTCATATACAAGTAACCCTTTGCAGGGCACCTACTATTGACAAAGACTGTCTCCTTAATCAAACTTCAGTCAAGCTGAAGTTGACTGAGTCATCTCTTTGACTAGGACTGGCCCTTGGACTCTGTCCTTGTCACTTCCAGTCCAGTTTAGCAAGAATCTTGCTGACTCCATTTTAGGGAGTCAGCAAGACTTGACATTTGATCAAATTCAACATCCCTTGGTATCTGCTCAAATTCCTTATGGCCGTGGCCTGCCTTCAACAAAACCGGTCAAGTTGGCTTAGCTAGAGTCCCCCCTTAACCCAGATGTTTCCTCTTAGTAATTTTCCACCCACTGAGCCCACCCCACCCCTTGGCTATAAATTTCCAGTTGCCCTTGTTGTATTTAATCTCTCGCTCCAATACCACAAAGTCCCACGGTAGCCCCCCTGAATAGTCTGCCTTACCGTTTTTAACGAGTCTCTGAGTAACTTTTTCTTTAACACTATGCATCAGCTCCTTATTAGGCTCAGTTCAAGTCGTTTCTAATCCTCACAATTACCCAGCAAGGTGAGTATTACAGTGTACAGATCGGCAACCTCTGAGGCTCACTGCGGCGGCCAAATTCAAACCCAGGAGGCTCTAAGCCTGTGCTCTGGGGAGGAGAGCTGCAAACCTTTGAATTTGGGGGGCGGATTTGGGAGCTGTCACAAAGGGCTGGAGGGGAGGAGAAGCTACAGGCATTTAGCGCCCCGGAGGCCAGGGGGGATCCAGGCCTGCCAGGCGCTGGGCAGTGCTGCCCACTGCGTTCTCCACCCTCCGCCCAGGACGCCGACAGCGCCGGGAAAGAGACTCCGGGCATCAGCCCATCCGGGTTCCCTCTTCCCGAGGCTCACTTCCAGCCTTTGGGGGAAGGCAGGAGGGAGGGGCCCCTTTTCGGTCCCAGTCCAGAGACGTGGCCGGAGAGTCCGGAGGGGCCCACAGGCTCAGGGACGCAGGGCCCGGTCCGGGGTACCGGGTCTCCACAACCCCAGAGTCCACTCACAGCCCCGTCGCCCCTCCCCCGCACTCGCCGCGTCCCCGCGCGCGCTCCCGGGCACTCGGGCGCGCGTCCGCCGGCCCGACCGCCGCTCCCGGAGTTCCGGCCGAGTCCGGCGCGGACGCGGGAGGCGCCAGGCCAGACCCCGGGCTGCCGCGGCCAGGCCTGTCAAGCCCGCGTGCGCTCACCTCGAACCGCGGCGCCGGCTCTGGGCGCACTTCCGGGAGACGGGAGGCTGCGCGCGCCTCTGGGGCTGGCGGGGCGGGGCGGGGGCGGGGCGGAGGCGCGGGCTCCGATTGGCCGCCCGGGTCGCTCCGCCCCGCCCGCGCCTCCGCGGCGCCGAGGCCACTGTGCGTCGCCTGCAGCGGGCGGTTGGGTCATTCATTCGAGTTCCGCGCGGTCACTCAGTCCTCGCCTGGATGTGTAGTGAGCCCCGGGTCTGGGCCGGGCACTTGGACCAAGCACTGCGAGGGCTGCAGAGGTCGTTTTCGTGACTTTCCCAGACCCCTCTGCCAGTCCCACACCCAGAGCTGAAGCTTTCGGGCCGTATCCCAGGTTCTTACCCGGAGTCTCCTTGGGGTTCTCACCTCACTTGGCCTCCCAGGGGCATATGATTTGCCCCGACCTTGCTCTGTCCCGCTTCTCCAGCTCTCACCTACTCTGCATTTCCCGGGCGCTCTCCTTCCACCTCCCCTCTTTTCAGTGTTGAAGTTCAGTGGGGCGCCAGCCTGTCTTCCCACCTTGTCTCTCGCCTGTCTGCCCCCCTCACCTCATCCCTTCAACGTGGTGTCTTCCTCGCCTCCTCCCTCCGCTTCTTCACTTTCCCACGTGCCAACAGTGGCCAAGTCCTATGATTTTACCGCCTGTCTATCTCGTCTACACCTCCGCTCTGTCCACTCTCTACCCCTACCTCCTTCCCCGTCATTTCTAACTGGGATAACGGGTGAAGCCCTCACCAGTTTCAAAACTTCCAGTCTTGCCCATTTCCAGGCCATCCAGCACTCGACCACACAGTCATCTTGTGGGACAAAGCTGTGTTAGTAAGTATCAAAGGTCCAAATCTGAGAGACTGGAGTTAAGTGTGTATCGTATGAATGTTCAATCATGGGCAATTGGCAAACCGTAGAGCATTTAAAAAAGGAATTGTCAGTATAGTGAAGTACCCTGCGCAGGGTTAGGAGGAATGGGAGACATCTCCTCTGAAGAAACAAAGCTTTGGGCGAAGCGGGGGATGGGTGGGTCATGATGTCTTCACCTATCTGAAAAACTGACCAGTGGGAAAGGCATTCAGCATGTTTTTCTAGGTCCCAGGACCTGAGCAAGACCCACTCTGCGGCGAAAATAGTGAAAAATACTATTTCAGCTTAACCCAGCTGGAAGTTTCTGAAGGTGACTTGTGTAACAAAGCTCTTTTTTGAGTTCCTGAGCAGAACATGGGTAACAATTTGTCAGAAACATTTAGAGAGACACTTGCAGAGGGTGTTACTTCCAACACCAAGGTGTTTTGCTTCTAAGAAATTCAAGAGGTGAGCTGGTTTGGAAAGGGAAGATGATGAGTTTTTATCTTCAGCATGTAAGTTTTTAGCTGATCAACATCCAAGGAAGATAACAGTAATTTGAGAGCTTTAATTGGGCCACGGAGCCCTCTGTGAATCTGATGGAAGCTATAAATCTTTTCACAAGGAAAGTGCACATACGTATCTATATACAAAATTTTGCATGCAGATTCAGGGAGTTCACAGAGCCCGGAAGTGCATCCTTGGAACCCACGGACTTCAGGTTGAAAACTCTAATTCTCATAGATGGTTCTTGATATGGAAGTTACACTTGGCAGTTTAATAATTTCTTTATAAACTGTCACCTTTCTCCTTGTGATATGTGATCATCATTCCTAACCATAAAAGTTTTGGCCACTAACTAGGTCTGTTAGGCTCTTGAAGTATGAGTTGAGACAATTATTTATTATTAACTGTGTATTGTAGTGCTTCTCCTCAGACCAGTGCCAAAAGTATCATTTTGGAAGTTTGCTTAAAAACTGTATTTCCAGGCTCCACTTCTCAGAGAACCTAATTAGAGGAGAAGGCAAGAAATCTGGGCTTAACATGCCTTCTGTGTGAGTCTGCTGTGCAGCCACATTTGAGAAGCCCTGATTTAGGGCAGTGGTCGCTACACCTTTTTTTTTTTTTTTTTTCCTGTGGTACACGGGCCTCTCACTGCTATGGCCTCTCCCGTTGCAGAGCACAGGCTCCGGACGCGCAGTCTCAGCGGCCATAGCTCACGGGCCCAGCCGCTCCGCGGCATGTGGGATCTTCCCGGACCGGGGCACGAACCCGTGTCCCCTGCATCGGCAGGCGGACTCTCAACCACTGCGCCACCAGGGAAGTCCCCACTACACCTTTTTGATCAAGCACTCTTTACCAGTAAAACTATTTTGAGGCTAGAGAGCCACTATTTGTATATGTATTTATTAATAAATAATATACATGTATCATTTTGCCTACATATTCTATATAGTAAAACATGTGAATATAAAAGTCAACAAAGACTGAGGTAAGAATGAAAAAATAATATTTCAAAATATGTATTTTATTTGTTGAATAAAATTCCCACTTAAAATGAGATGGAACAGGCCTCATTAGTTGAGCAAATCTTGATTTAATACTCTAATTATACAGAGATTTTTCAGGTCTTGTTCTACCTTTACTTTTTTTTTTTTTCAACACTTAGTTTTAATGGTTGTCATAAATAAAAAAAGAAACTTCACAAACCCTCCAAATGGAAAAAGTACATCATTGGCAAAACATTTTCTTTTTTCAATACCATCTGTTAATTAAGTAATTTTTGAAGAAATGTGCCTACTAAGAAATTCCAAAAAGTACCTGGTAGGATATTGTATGACCTTAAGCATCACTGAAAATTATCTTCATGTTCTGGATAGGGTATCAACCACAGAGCCTAAAGTTTACTAAAAGCTGGGATCTCACCTCGTCAAGACTCTCTGTATAATTGATCCGTCTTTTGTTCGTGCCAGAAAAAGAGCTCCTGCCTTCAGGTACAGACTGGAAAACTTCTGAATTCTATAGATGATTCTTTTTTTTTTTTAATTTTATTTAAGTATAGTTGATTTACAATGTTGTGTTAATTTCTGCTGTTCAGCAAAGTGATTCAGTTATAAATATACACACATTCTTTTTCATATTCTTTTCCATTATGGTTTATCACAGGATATTGAATCTAGTTCTCTGTGCTATACAGGACCTTGTTGTTTATCCATCCTACATATAATAGTTTATATCTGCTTATCCCAAACTCCCAATCCATCCCTCCGCCACCCCCCTGCCCCTTGGCAACCACACATCTGTTCTCTATGTCTGTGAGTCTGTTTCTGTATTGTAGATATGTTGATTTGTGTCATATTTTAGATTCCACATACAAGTGATATGTGGTATTTGTTCTCTTTCTGACTTACTTCGCTTAGTGTGATGCACAGATGATTCTTTATCCCATCAACTGACCAGGGGCCCTTTAAAGCTTGGAGAGTTCTATCTGGTAAACAATTTCAGGGAGATTGAGTAAGAGGCCTCAGACTCCCTTAAACATTCTACCACCCAGAATTCTCCTTCTTTGGTCCCTTAGGTGCCTCATCTTGATGCTTATTACTGATTTCTGCTTTCCACACCGTCACTTGTGGCCTCTCTGGGCCTCCTTCCCTTCAAGCTGTTTTATTTCTTGCTGAGCTGATGACCCTCCCAGCTTTGGACAGCCAGCCCCTGCCCTTGCTGAATCTGTGACGTTTCCCTCTTTCTGATGGCCAGGGCTCCTGAAAACCCCATCAGCATCGAGCTGTGGGAGGCCCATCTGTCCCTGCTGTCAGATGCGAGGGATGGCTGGACCACTGCCCAGGTTTTTTCAGATTGAACTTTCCTCCCTGTGACAGAAGCTTCCAGGAGCATTTGGTGACTCTTGAAGGGCTTGAGATCAATAGAAGAAGCAAGCTTTTTCTTCCTCTGGGGAGCCAGCAAGACCGGTGAGTCATCTGTCACTGCTAATTAACAAAAAGGGTCTGAACATTGGGGAACACACAGAGAGAAAAGGATTCGGATTAACCAGACACTGGGGTTTAAAAGAAAATACCAAAAAAACCTATTTTCCAGAATGTAGTCTATTCATTATGTGGTATTAGGAGACCAGAGAGAAAATTAAGTTAATGGGCAGCAGCAGTGTGTTTTAGGAAGCCTCGGAGGGCCACTGCAGAGAGATTCAGGCTGCCCATGGAGATGCGCAGAAGAAACAGCATGTGGCCAAGGGCACAGAACACAACCTCATCTTGGAAGAAGCTGGGATACCAAGAATTAGGCTTAGAGTGTATTCATTAAAGCTTGCAGAATTTTACCAAAGATCCCTTCTTTCCTCTGATGCTGCTGTGGACCCTCCAAACCAGGCACTGGAAACTGGAGGCATGTATTTCGTTTGGCAAGCACAGTTTTTAAATTCTTATTTTGAATGGGAACACCTTTTATGGTGTATGACATACGCTGACCATCCCTGTAAATCAAGTCTGTCTACATTTGCCAGGACTTTAACCTGGTCTCTAAAGGTGTTTGAACAGAACTGCTCAGTAATATTCTCCAGAATTCAGAGGAGATGGTAGTTTAATGATGCCCACCTTGGATTCTGGGTTTTAGAGCTCATTGGGGATGCCTGAGGGCTCAGCTGGCCAGTGGGTTGGAGGGCTTTCAGGGGAAGAGGCAAGGCTGACCACTGCAGCCTGGGGAGGGCACTGCCTCACCAGAGCCCTTCTCCCCCAGAGCCCTTCTCCCCCACAGCACTGGCCATGTTCTTGTCAGTCCGTTGTCTCCACCAGGCACCAGGCGTCTAGGAACTGTCCTTCCCCAGGTACCCGTTATTCAGGTCAGCTCCCAAGAGAGAAATATGAAGGAATCAGTCAAGGGCGACAACAAGAATTTAGCCTAGGTGTACTGTAACTGTATTTTCAGGACCCAAATTCAGACCTCATGGTCCAAAATTGGGAACATAGTATTTGAATTGTGACCGTCCTGGAAGGTTCATGACTTGTGAGCACTAGAGCTCAACCAGAGTCCACTAGGGGGGAAAAAAAGAGAAAGAAGGAGTTAGAACTTCAAGACCTATCTGGGAGAGTAAGACAATTGTCTCATGGATACACTTTCTTATAAACTGGGATCTGGACTTCTTTCTCCATGAAGAATGATCTTGGATTTCCACCACATACCTGAAAACTTATGTAGTCAAGGAGACATGGTCTGGTGTAGACAACCTTGTCTGTGAACCTGTGTCGCCCTCCAGGGCCACCCCTAGGACCACCCGGACCACGCATGGATGCCGGAGGACAGTTGTGTTCAAGGCAACCACATCCAAGTGGCATCGTTTGGACCTCGTGAAACAGTGATGTGAGTCCTCCTGAGGTCCCTGCAGCGTCCTGTGGTCCTCCAGGACAAATGCTACCCATCTCTGTGTCGTCATACATTCCTGAGCTTTTAAGTTCATGTCTCCTTGCTCCAGCCTGGCTGAGAGGGAAAAGAACAAAGAAATCCCTTAACTTGGCTTCCTGAAAACCACTGAACTGCACCAAACTGTCTAAAAATATATTCCTGAGTTCTAACACACAGACTTGTGAGACGGTAGGGGAAAAAAAACCTGCTAAAACATGGCTTATATATGTAACATCAGGAGAGAGTAGTTTAGAAATGACTAAAAGAATATCATTTTTCTTTGAGTGCACATGTGGCTTGGATTTAATAAGGCATAATAGACCAAAAATGGCATGAAAGCTCTACAGTAGCACCTGTCTAGAACAGGTTAGAATAGGCAGAGAGAAATGGGGAGGGTAGCTTAACAAAACTTTATTTTCAGGCTTAAAGGGAACCAGTAAAGACTTTTAAGTAAAAAAAAGTACTATCAAAAATTTTACTTTATTGATCTAGTAATAAATATTCACTGAGTAAATTCTTACATGATTTATCATCTATGTATCTTGCAATTCATTGCTATTCAAGTAGAACCTGAGCAGAGAATAGAAACTCGGTACATATATCTTCTGTTCAATAAAGAGAAGAAAAGAAACATTTTGTGTAAGTAAAATAGAATATATAAGGGAAAAAACATATCTTTTTATAAAACAGACTTTTCAAAAATAATTTATGTTTCTGATTAATTTTTAAATGAAACTGCTTAAAAGAATTTAAATGTATGCTAATAAATACTTTGTAACTCATAAAAGAATGCTTGTTGCAACAACAAAAGGACAGCTATCAAGCTCAATTTAGCTACATATTAAATAATTTTCATCAGGTATTACATTTACAATATTCACAATTCATAAGCTACCAAAAGTTTATTATCAAAAGACTTTCTCCAAATCCTGTTGCCCAGTCACTTATATGGAGAAAGGAAAGATGAATAAGACAGATAGGAAGTGGAAAATTCTAGTTCTTTTTGAAATTTTAGTTCTTTATAACAAATTTTGATGCAGTATTATGTGAAAGTCTTACAACTCTAAATTGGTACTGGAGGGACTTCCCTGGTGGTGCAGTGGTTAAGAATCCGCCTGCCAATGCAGGGGACACGGGTTCGAGCCCTGGTCAGGGAAGAGATCCCACATGCCGCGGAGCAACTAAGCCCGTGCGCCACAACTACTGAGCCTGCGCTCTGGAGCCCGTGAGCCACAACTACTGAGTCCACATGCCACAACTACTGAGTCCGTGTACCACAACTACTGAAGCCCCCGTGCCTAGAGCCCACGCTCTGCAACAAGAGAAGCCACTGCATTGAGAAGCCCGCGCACCACAAGGAAGACCCAATGCAGCCAAAAATAAATAAATTAATTAATTAATTAATTTAAAAGAATAAATTGGTACTGAAATGTGGCTGTTTTGTGAGCCATCAGAGGCTGTCTTTATCTACGACCTAAGACAAGATCAGGGAGAGAATGACTTTAGATGAATGAACTGAGTTTAAATACGACCTTTCTTCGAACTAATGGGAGCTTGTGTCTGAGGTAGTTCATAAGTTAGAAATGTCAACAGAAAAATATATTTATCAATTTTTAAAGGAAAATATATACCATTATTATTTAAATGCATACTACTATAATTATGAACGAGATTTGTAATCATTGGTTTAGAAGCCATTTATATTTATTTATCTTTTATTCATTTTTTTTCTATTGCATTGCTGGTGCTCATTTATTGGTTCATACGTTCTTTAGATATATAAATAAATATATATTTATGTATTACAGACAAACATATGAAGTGCTTCTGGGGTATAATGAGGTATAGTTTTCAGAGGTGTATTTAGACTTAGAGAAGCTCTTAACATCTGACTAATATAAGGTAAGTTGCATTTTTCCTAAGTGTCCACTTTATCTTTTATAAAACCCAATCAGACTTTTTGTTCTTGTGACGTCTTCTCTCCTGCTCATTAATATTTTTGTGCTGTGTATAACTTTATTATTAATTCCTATTGTTGAATAATTGAATTTTTTTCAATATTCCAAAAATAGAGAATTTCCTATGTGTCCAGCATTAATTTTTTAATTAATCTATGTCGCTGATAAAATGCTTCAGCCACTACTAATAGAATTTAGTTACTGATTTCTGATGGTTAGAGGAAGCCAACAAATTGTACCTCTCAGAAAAGGGCACAGTTTCCTTGAGCTCTGACTGGTAGATTTGATATGGACCAATGTACTAAAAGTGAGTCATCGATGGTCACAGGAATTCATGTTGTGGTAGTTCCTCTTGAAATGAACACATTTCATTTTAAGTTTATAAAATATACAGTGTCTGCCAATGTCCAATTCAGTGGCTATTATAGATGAAATGCCTCAAAATACACTGTTACCATAAAGGTGGCTCTAATAAAAAAGACAGATCATAATGTGTTTGCCTAAGATGTGGAGAAGCTGGAACATTCATACACTGCTGGTGGAAATGTAAAATGGTGTAGCTACCTTGGAAGAGAGTCTGGCAGTTCCTCAAATGGTTAAACACAGAGTTACTGTGTGATCCAACAATTCTGCTTTTAGGCATGTACACAAGAAATTTGAAAACCTATGCAAAAACTTGTACACAAGTGTTCACAGCAGCGTCATTCATAATAGCCAAAAAGTAGAAACAACCCAAGATGTCCATCAATGGGCAAATGAATAAGCACAATGTGGTGTACACAACGGCATATTATCCAGCCATGAAAAGGAGTGAAGTTCTAATACAAGCTACAACATGGACGAACTTTAAAAATATTATGCTGGCTGAAAGCAGTAGGATACAAAAGGCCATGTTCTATATTATCACCTAGAAAAGGCAAATCTATGACGACAGAAAGTAGATTAGTGGTTGCCTAGAGCCGGAGCTGGGGGTGGTCGGGGCCAGTTGAAAGTGACCGTAAATTGTATGGAGTTTCTTTCTGGGGTGATGGGAATGGTCTCAATTTGACTCCTGTTATGGTTGCATAACTGTGTATATACTAAAAACCACTGAACGGTACATTTCAAATGGGTGAATTGTATAATATGTGCATTATAGCTCAATAAATCTGCTACCAAAAAACCCACACAATGAAACAAAAACAATGCTTTTAAATTGAAGCCAGATCATGTTACTTAATCTAAAAAGCAAAACCAAAAATGAAACAAAGCCCACAATGTCCTCCCCTAAGTAATTAGTAAATGCTACAACCTTGAGTGAGCCAGAGATGCCTGTTGTGGTCTCACGTAAGTCCACGGTCAACATATGCCCCTGCACAAAGAGGACCCTGTGTGGCTTTACCCTAGGTGATTCCTTTCTTTTAGATGAGAAGTTTCAATAAGTCCTGAGTTTTATAAGATACCTATTTGATTGGATTAAATTAGTTAGACATTTATACTTAGTTTACTTGGATTGTAATTTTGCTCGAGGGCAATATAATTGAGCAATATGTTTAATTTTTGTGTGGTTTTTTTTTGGTTTTATAGTGTTTTTCATTTTCTTCTAATATTTTCTTATGAAAAAATTCAAACATACAGTTGAAAAAACTTGTAGTTATCCTCGGTCTACCCACTACCTAGAGTTTAGCATTAACATTTTGTTATGCTTGTTTCAGCACGTATCTATCCGTCTATCCATCCCTCTAACCTTCCATTCAGCCATCTTTTTTTTCTGACGCATTTCAAAGTAAACTGCAGGTATCAGGACATGTCCTCTTTAAGACTTCAGCATTCAGATCATGAGCCTGAGTTCAGGATTTGTTCACAGTTTCTTCTTTTGATATATAATTTACATACTTTGAAATTCACAAATCTTGAGCATGTATTTGCTGCATTTTGACAGATGCATAAACTCCTGTAACCCAAACTGCTATCAGGGCATAGAACATCACCTTTACCTTAGGAAAGTTTCCTCTGACCCCTTCCCAGCCAATCACACTGAATTTCCTGTTCTCCCCGACAAAAGTGCCCACTGTTCTCTCTCTCGCTCTCTTTTTTTTTTTCCATTTTAGTCTCATTTTGTTTTTTAAAAAACAGTGAGGATAGATCAACAGAATACAGAAGATGAGGACAGGCTCTGGGTGTAGTTCAGGCAGATGAGAATTGTATCATTCTGGAATATATTTGTATCTGGTCAGACCACTGTTAATACTATCAATAATACACCTCACTGGGGCTTCCCTGGTGGTGCAGTGGTTGAGTCTGCCTGCCGATGCAGGGGACACGGGTTCGTGCCCCGGTCCGGGAAGATCCCACATGCCGCGGAGCGGCTGGGCCCGTGAGCCATGGCCGCTGAGCCTGCGTGTCTGGAGCCTGTGCTCTGCAACGGGAGAGGCCACAGCAGTGAGAGGCCCGCGTACCGCAAAAAATAAAAAAATAAAAAAATAATACACCTCACTGTGGTAGTGACTTAGAGTGAGGTATTTCCATTTTTAAAAAAATTCTTATAAATAAAGTTGTGATGAACATTTTCCTATAAATCTCTAGATGCATATATAGTTATTAATAGTCAAATTGGTATTTCCCTTTATCTGAACCAGACTGAACTTTGGTTCTTTTGATGGAATGAACTCACATTCCCTTCATTTCCAGTTAAGTGCAATGTTCAACCAATATCCAGAAACCTGCACAGAGGCAACATAGGCCATTGGATGGCCTGGTCCTAAACCCCCAGCGATTTGGGGATGGACAGGAGATGGGTTTTGCTCAAAGCCAACTGCTGAGCCCTTGTAAGGACTATCACGTGATTGTTACAGCCAAATAGAGGTGCCTGACCCTTCTAACTTTCTCAGAGACTGAAACTGGGGACCTAAGGTGAAACCCAATTGCAGCCTATTTTTGCCTTATTTGGAATGTGAAGAGAAAACTGTCCTCTTAATGTAACCACTGAGACATGTATCAAGAAGAACAAGCAAGCTACATTTCTAAGCAAAGGTGCTCTAAGCAGGGGGTATGCAGATGTCACTCTGACCTCGTCATACATTGCTCATAGCAATGGCCTT
This sequence comes from Delphinus delphis, assembly GCF_949987515.2. Classification (NCBI taxonomy): domain Eukaryota; kingdom Metazoa; phylum Chordata; class Mammalia; order Artiodactyla; family Delphinidae; genus Delphinus; species Delphinus delphis. Next base: position 54,222,028 of record NC_082701.1, read on the forward strand.
ACTCTGTTATTTCCATCCTCTCCAGTGGGAAGGAAAAGTCATTACAGGACAGAGCCAAGAACTTCAGGCCCCTTTAGGGATTTTTCTCAAGGAGCTCTTATAAACATGAATTTGCTGGTTATTGAGACATATTTTGCCTAATTGCCTTTTCGGCTCCCCAAGGATTATGCTAGCTACTAGTATATTACTAAAAAAGCTGTACTTCTTTTAAGCGATTCATTATTTTGAACCATGTATGAGTTTGTTATGGCTGTCATAACAAAGTACCCCAGACTGGGAGGCTTAACCAAGAGAAATGTATTTTCTCACAATCCTGGAAGCTGGAAGTCCAGATCAACGTGTCAGCAGGGTTGCCTTCTCAGGCCTCTCTCCTCGGCTGGTAGATGGCCGTCTTCTCCCTGTGTCTTCACACAGCCTCCTCTCTGTGTGTCCTGTTCTCCTTATAAGGACACCAGTCATATTGGATTAGGGCCCAATGTGACCTCCTTTTACCTTAATTACCTCTTTAAAGCCTTATCTCCAAATACAGTCACATTCTGAGGTACTGTGGGTTAGGACCTCAACATACAAATTTTTTTTGCAGGGGAGACACAATTCAGTCTATAAGAAACAATAAAACACAAATATATAAGAAAAATGTGAGCATAAGAAAAAGTAAAAAGCTCATAGCTTCATCAGTTTGAACAAACCAAGATCCTTTCTTGTTTTTGCCCAAACTCAGACCTAGTTGATGGTTTTTTAAAAAAATTAATTAATTTATTTATTTTTGGCTGTGTTGGGTCTTTGTTGCTGCGTGCAGGCTTTCTCTAGTGGCAAGTGGGGGTTACTCTTCGCTGTGGTGTGCGGGCTTCTCATTGCAGTGGCTTCTCTTGTTGTGGAGTACAGGCTCTAGGCGTGCAGGCTTCAGTGGTTGTGGTATGCGTGCTCAGTAGTTGTGGCTCTTGGGCTCTAGAGCGCAGGCTCGGTAGCTGAGGCGCACGGGCTTAGTTGCTCCGCGGCATGTGGGATCTTCCCAGACCAGGGCTCCAACCGGCGTCCCCTGCATTGGCAGGCGGATTGTTAACCACTGCGCCACCGGGGGAGTCCCTGATGGTTCTTATCCCTGGTTCTTATGCACTAGTTAACAATACTAACAGCAATCCAAGTATACTGTCCGTTTTATTACAAGCTCAGCATTAGGCATTATTAAACAAAAAACTAATTAGTTACATATTACTCTTCTTTTTTGTCTGAAAGCATCCTTTATTTCTGCTTTCTTTAGATTCTTTTTGTCCCATTTTATCTTAAAGTACTTTTTTTTTTTTTTTTTGCGGTACGCGGGCCTCTCACTGTTGTGGCCTCTCCCGTTGTGGAGCACAGGCTCTGGACACACAGGCTCAGCGGCCATGGCTCACGGGGCCAGCCGCTCCGCGGCATGTGGGATCTTCCCAGACCGGGGCACGAACCTGTGTCCCCTGCATCAGCAGGCGGACTCTCAACCACTGCAGCACCAGGGAAGCCCTTAAAGTACTTTTTTAATTAAAAATTTCTTTTTCATTGAAGTATAGTTGATTTACAATGTTGTGTTAGTTTGTGGCGTGCAGCAACATGATTCAGATATATATACATATATATATATTCTTTTTCATATTCTTTTCCATTATCATTTATTACAGGATATTGAATACAGTTCCCTGTGCTGTACAGTAGGACCTTGTTGTTTATCTATTTTATATACAGTCATTTGTATCTGCTAATCCCAAACTCCTAATTTATACCTCCCCCACCCCTTTTCTCCTTTGGTAACCATAAGTTTCTTTCCTATGTCTGTGAGTCTGTTTCTGTCTTGTAAATAAATTCATTTGTCTCATATTTTAGATTCCACAATATATTTACTCTTTTAATTCAACTTTCCTGAATGAATTTCCTAGTTGGAATGTTTTCCTTTAGGTTTATTTGTTACATATATTTTCCTCATTCAAGTTCACTTAACTGTATCAGGTCAATGTTTTTCTTACTTGAACAATCTTAAATGTAACCTATATAATCTAAAATAATATTGGAAAACTTTTTCCTACTAAATAGTTGACTAATCTCTAGTATTGCCTCTAGGATTTCTATTAAATAATAAGTTTCTATTAAAGAAATATGTATAGGGCTTCCCTGGTGGCGCAGTGGTTGAGAGTCCGCCTGCCGATGCAGGGGACACAGGTTCGTGCCCCGCTCCGGGAAGATCCCACATGCCGCAGAGTGGCTGGGCCCGTGAGCCATGGCCGCTGAGCCTGCGCGTCCGAAGCCTGTGCTCCGCAATGGGAGAGGCCACAACAGTGAGAGGCCCACGTACCGCCAAAAAAAAAAGAAAAAAAGAAATATGTATAATCGGAAAAAGGAATTAGTAGCACTTTACATAAGACTATAAGTATATCAATTGTCCACATCAAAAAATGGGGGAGGGATACTTATGGTACTGATGCAGGTGGGGAGACTAGAAGTCTTCCAAGTCATTTCTTGGTACCACTCCAAAACCCAAGGAACTGCAAGTGAGAAATGAGATGACATACACAACACTGACATTTAGTCAGCAGAAACTGGTTGTGAAATCTACTGGCAGGTACTGGAATAAAGTGTCAGAAAATTTCTCAGAACTATTTGGTGTCTGGGAATCCTGCATCTGGAGTCTGATGATGACATTTGGTGTGTTTGCCAAAAAACTATGAGGCTGTTGATGCCTTTTCCCAGGATGTTAAAGTGGTCAAGCCAAGGGAAGTGCAAAACTATTGCCTGGGGGTGGTGGTGGTGGGGTCCCTATATTTTTGCATCAATCTTTGTTAATTGTTGGCAAGTTGTGTTGATGTTTTGAGAGAAGAATTTCATTTAACTTTTGATACTGACCCCTCCAGGCATTAAAATATAAACCTCAAAGGAAAGAAAGCTGTCTTCCAATCTGTACCTCCAAAGAAGAGCATTTAGGGAGCCTCAGCTCCTCCTTTTCTCTGTCATTTGTTGCTACTCTTCCCATCAGCACCATGCCAAAGATGCAGATTGAGTATTTAGCCTGTACTCTGGGCTGAACAGCCTGGATGGGACACTTTCCTTCCAGGTTCTGATTATATTTCCTTTCTGGGGACCCCATTTTTATGGTTCCCCAGGGCCAAGAAGAGCAATCTGGGATACTGATTCCCAGACGGGAATTTGGCAGTGTTTCTAATGATGACCTGGAAATGGAGATGTCACTCTGCCAGCCAGGCCCTCAGAGGAGAGTTCTGGCAGGCTGGAATGCGAGGCTCTCCACTTTTAAGCACACCTACCTGCTCTCACCTTCAGTTTGCCTTCACTTTCTCCCAGTTTACTTTCCCTAAGCCCTAACTCTAGCCCCTGTGAGCAGTCAAGATGATGGCTGAGGCTGAGTTCAGAGCAAGCAGGCAAGGCTTCTGTTGATGGAGGGGACATTACCAAGGTGCCCCGAGGAAGTTCCAGCACAGATAAGGTCTGTGTGGAAGGATGTCCTGGTATAGATGGCTCAGTGCTTCCAAAGGGCAGGAAACATCCAGCTCCATGGTTCAGACTACTTGGCATATTGTATAGTTGGTCATTCTATATAGAGACGAGACATACCTCTGTCCAGAGATCCATACCTTACTGTTCCAACTACATTTCTGTTGGTCCACAAACCCCCAGCCTCACAGAGGACTTTTTTTTTTTCTTTTTCTTTTAGCTGCTGCCTTCCTAAAACCAGTCTCTGTGCCAAGCACTGGAAGAAATTTGATTTTGTTCTGTGAAGTTGCCATCTTATATAATTCATATTTAAATTATATAATTTATATGGCTGGTCTTATAAGGTGTAGAAGAGGTGGGGGAGAGAATCCAGTGTGTATTTAGGGGAAGTCAGTGATACAGATAATATATTTTGGGAGGCCAGGGAGCTTGCGTGCTTAAGATACTGTTTTTCAAATTTAATGTGCATACAAATTACCTGGGGATATTATTAAAATGTAAATTCTGATTCAGTCTTCTTGGGATGGGTCCACTGACGGTACTTTCAGTAGCATTCCTTAGGATCTCCCAGGGCAGTGTAGGGTTAGGGTGTTAGGCAAGGCTTAGCGGGAGCTCCACATGGAACCACAGGTAGAGCCAAGTCCCCTCTGGAAGTGCCGTGTCAGAGACTGGACAAGAAGCACGAGCTCTGCGATCCCTTTCAGTTTTACAGTTCAGGTTTTGGGTTCTGAGATTCCAACAAGGGGCTTCTTAAACTTTTGGGGTCACAGACCTCTGTAGGAATGATAGAAGCTGTGTACCCTTTCATACCCCAAATGCACACACTCCTCACTCCGCAAACCGCTCTAGGCTCCGCGGCGGGCCCGCAGCCCCGGTGCAGGACTTCTGCCGGCCTCTGGGGTCCCGCACCGGCGACCTGGGCAGTTCTGCCGCTCAGCCGCTCAGCATCTGGTGCGGCTCCGCGTCAGGCGCGGGCGGGGGCGGGCGGGGGCGTGCCGGGGGTGTGCCCAAGGCGGGCGCTAGCCACGCCCTTCGGCCGTGCGAGAGGCCGAGCTTGCTGCATTGCAGCCGCCGCGGCGCCGCTCGGCTCCTCACTCCCAACAATGGCGGCTCCGAGCCCGAGCGGCGGCGGCGGCTCCGGGGGCGGCAGCGGCAGCGGCACCCCGGGCCCCGTGGGGTCCCCGGCGCCCGGCCACCCGGCCGTCAGCAGCATGCAGGGTAAGGAAGGCGGCGGCGCCGAGACCCCGGCCCCCGGGCGCGGCCGTCGGAGTCGTCGCGGCCTGTCCCCGCGGCCACGGACGCCCCCGGACCCGGCTGAGGAAGCCACCGAGCCACCCGCGCCGGTCCGCCTCCCTCCCTCCCCGCTTCGCGCCCGGAGCCGGCCGCCCCCGGCTCGGCCTGGCTCCGGGCGGCGGGCCGCGCAGGCCCGGGCCGCGGCCTCCGCCCGCGCTCGGCCCGGCGGGGTCCCGACCGCCCGCGGGGGCCCACCTGGCCCGGGCCCGCCCCCGCGGCCACCCCCGCCGCCGCCACCGCCGCTTACCTGGCGCGCCCCGCCCGCCTTTCCGGGAACGCGCGGCCAGGGTGCGGCGGCGGGAGGTGGCCGGGGCCTGGCCCGCGGGTCCCGGCCGCCCAGGGCGGCGGCGGCGTCGTCGTCGTCCCGGCCCCGCGCCCCTCGGCCCTGCGCCCCTCGGCCCCGCGCCCCGGCGCCCCGGCCCGGCTCCCCGCCGCCGCCGCCGCAGTGGGGCCCGCTCAGGGCCATCTTGGTTCCCTGCGGGCGCCGCCGGGCCCGGCCGCCGCCTGACCTCTGGGCTCCGCGGTCCTCCTGGACCCTCGGTTTCCAAACTTCTGCAGGTTTCTGCTCGCTGGGCGGGTGGGGCGGGGGTGTTCAGGCCCGTGCCACCTGTAAGGTGATGAGACAGCCCTTGGCCTGGGAGAGGCCGGGGGTTTCTGTGTTAGCCTGGCATGCAGACCAAATAAATAAATAAATAAAACAAACAGAGGGAGCTCGGTTGAAATGCAGAGATCCGGGAAATCGAAAGGCAGGGGTCCGAGTGGTTCTCTGCGGGGACTGCACATCTGAAGCAGCCCTCCTAATTAATGACTTTCCCCAGTGGGAATGCTTATTAGCTCTTTGTGGCTCTTGACAGGGGCTGTTGTGAAAATACCAGGCCCCAGCCCGTGAGGGACCGTTTCCTTGAGTTTACTGGGGAATTTTGAGTAGTAATGTTATCTTTGAAAACAGGGAATGTCAGAAATCTCTTGATAACTTTCGCAGACTTGCTTGCGTTAAATTATTAGCAGCGTCAGTTGGGGTACCCTTCGTGGTCCGTGTGACCATGGTTACTCTTTGATTAAAATCTTCCTGAAGGGCTCCGAGGTCTATCTTAACCGTCTGTCTGGTTAGGTTTGACGTTTGTTGAGTATTTCGGGTTTATGAGAGGGTGATTCATGAAGCAGAGGCGGGATTTTATTCAATTTTATATCCCTGTTCCCCTCCCCATGGGATATACGTAAGGAACAGTGATAGATATATACAGGATGATGTCAGAGCTCAGAGGACACTTTCTGTGCAGGCCCTCAGATAATTAATTCAAATTAAATTAGTTATTGGATGCCACTGTGTTGTACAATATACAGATGAAGTACAGGATGGGTTTCCTGATCTTCCAGCTCTACAGTCTCGGTGGTGGTGGTGGTGGTGCTGAAATGAAACAGCAAAATGACAATTTAAGATTATATTGCATATCCAAAACAGGTGACTTACAAAGCTTATAAAAATGCAAGTTTTTTTGGGAGTGGGGGTAGGGGATGAGTAGGGAGGCTAATAGTTCGAAAAAGCTGTAGAAATTAATTTTTGTTCAAAAATGTTTATTGAGCATCTGCCTAGTGCCAGGCATAGTGCCCTAGTGCTGGGTATATAGAAGAGAGTGAGTCAGATGGTCTCCTTCCTGATGGAGCTCACCCTCCTGATAGGATTGGGGAGGGAAGACAATATGCAGATAAATAAGAAAAATTGCTAATTGGGAAAAGTGTTATGAAGGTAACAAGCTGGGTTAGAAGTTAATGGGGGAGGGGGCAGTCTGCTTTGGTAAGATGGTCACAGAAGACCTGTCTGGAAAGAGGACTCTGTTACGATAAAGAAGAGGGTTCTAGGCAGAGGGAACAGTGTGTGTGAAGATGCCAAAGTAGGAAAGAGCTTGGAGTGTTCTAGGAACTCAGAGAAAGTCATCGTGTTTAGGAATTATTCTGATGCGCTCCATTCTCCTCTCCCACCCCTGAGTATTTTTTTTTTACGCCTTATGTATTTATTTAAACTTTTATTGCACATATTTGACAGGTCCCTTCAGTTTTTTTGTTTGTGTGTTTGGTTTTGCGGTACGCGGGCCTCTCACTGTTGGGGCCTCTCCCGTTGCGGAGCACAGGCTCCGGACGCGCAGGCTCAGTGGCCATGGCTCACGGGCCCAGCCGCTCCGCCGCACGTGGGATCTTCCCGAACCGGGGCACGAACCCGTGTCCCCTGCATCGGCAGGCGGACTCTCAACCACTGTGCCACCAGGGAAGCCCCCACCCCTGAGTTTTGAAACCCAGTAAACTGAACTTTCTAATAAGCAGAACCCAGTTTAAAAGGGAGAGGGAGGACATAAGACTTCTCTTTGAATTTTTGATGAATTTTCTTTTATCAGTACTGTGTCTAGCCTTGATTGATTCAGGAACCTGTTGTATCTTCTTGAACCTCTCTCAATTACTGAGAATGAAGAGAAGCACTTGAAACTCTCAGGACGTTTTCTCCCACAATCCAGGTTACAAAGCTTGAGCTTAAGCAGCTGTGTAGGATCTTTTTTGTCTTGTGATGTTAGAGCGCAACCTCCCTTACTTCACCTATCAGATCTTTGGCTTTAGATCATACTTCAGGTCCTTAGAAGATGTTTGGTAAATGCCACTCCCCCCCCACCCCCGCAAGCATGGTCACCTGCCACCCCCAAAGCACTGTCTCTCTGGGAGTTTTTAATGGCCAAGCTCTTTCTAATAGCAGGGTTTAGCTGTGGGACGCGTGGAATACATGTAATATTAACAGACATTGGTGGTCGTTCTGTGTGAGAAGCACCGTGCTGGGCACTGGGTCACCCTGCACATTTTTTCATGGCTTGAGGTTTGTGGCCCAAGAGTGGTCTCAGTTGAGAATTATTGGGTTTTTTTGGTTTTTTAATATCATAATGCTTGAGTTAAGCCAGAGCTGTGGTGTCCTGGATTTGAATCCCCTCATCGGGACTTAAGAATTTTGTGACCTTGGGCAACATACTTAACCTCTCCAAGCCTGAGTTTCTCAGTTGGGAAGCAGGAATAATGCTTACCTTACAGGAACTTTGAGAATGCATGTAAAGTGTGGGCCTGACACACAGTAAGGATGTGATTGATGCATGTTAGCCATCATCATTGTTAATAGCAACAGTACTCTTACTTGTAATGGTCTAATTAATTGTCTCTTTCATTATTAGCAGATGAGTCCCTAACGCCTCATGATCCATCACACAGTTTCTTTAGCTTCATTATTACTGGGTCCTACCCTTTTCTCTACCCTGTTTATTTCCATTTTTCATTATTGAGCATTTCTGGTCAGAGTATTCTTGATGAGTCTTTATTCTCCCTGGGTTCAGGTAGCTGCTCTGCCGTGTACAAGCTCTGTGACCTTGGGGAAATTACCTACATTTTCTGAACTCATCTGAGTTTCTTATCTGTTAAAATAGGGATAATACCTTACGGGGCTGTTGTGAGAATCACATTATTAGATTAATGCACATAAAAGGGCTTTGAAAATTATAAAATATCTATACGTATATAAGGATTGCTATTAGACATGGCTATTTAAATGCTTTAGTTACTAAACCCTTAAAATGTAGTAGATTTTTAAAAATCTCATGAACACAAGAAGTTAAATTTATTATAGGAGACTTAAAGCAGGGAAAAATAAAACTTTTCCTTAAACTTTACTTGGATAGCTGAGAAATGTCAGTTTTAAAAAAATGTGTAGCATAGTTAGAATCTATAATTGAGTCTGAAAAACATGGAGACATTTGTAAAGTACTTGTTACAGGAACTGGTTATAAAGTATATGTGGTAAGTGCCTCTGATTCTCTTAATGAGCTCATGTAGGTAGTTTTTCTTTTTTTCTTTTTGAGTCTCAAATATAGATGTATAACAGAAAAGTTATGGACTAGTCCAGTCCTTACCCATTTACCCTCAGCTGAACATTTTATAAATATCAATTTAAGTAAAAAGATGATAGCTAGATTTTACTTTTAAAAAATGTGCAAAATGTACAGCGTAGCGACTATAGTTAATAATGCTGTATTGCATATTTGAAAGCTGCTAAGAGAGTAGAGCTTAAAAGTTCTCATCACAAGAAAAAAAAATTATTTAACTATGTGCGGTGACAGATGTTAACTAGACTTACTGTGTGGGCATCATTTCACAACATGTACAAATAGTGAATCAAGTTGTACACCTGAAACTAATATAATGTATGTCAATTATACCTCAGTAAAAATATTTACAAAATAAAAGAAAATACACAGAACTTTCAAGTGTAATGAAACATACCTGTTAAGAAAAAGTGAAGATTTAAAATCAGTACACTTTTTTCTCCCAATAATATTTGAATATAAAAAATTAGTATGAAATGCCCTATTTGTGATTATATTTGACTGTCTTTCTATTTTTACCATTTAGTTTGTGGTTTTCAAGAACCATAGGAGGGTGCCTTTATCCCAATTTAAAGAACTGAATTGTGCTGACAATGGATAAGATACCAAACCCTAGAATTGCTTGCCTTTCCCACTGTGTTGCACACTATTTCTTTCACCATTTATTTGACATAACCTGATAAATAAAATCCAGGTCAGGAAGTCGGTCCCTCCTCAAAGCACATATTGCATTTCTGTATGTTCCTTAAAAAGGAGAGCAACCCTAGTATTAAAATTTAAAAAGTAGAAAAATATAACGCTTTCAGGATACTGATTTTCTCACATTTTCTTTTAATGTCCCTTATTAGAGTGTGAGTGTGTGTTGAAACTTGTTTAAGATGGGATGTTAGTGAATGCTGTATTTTGAGTCATGTTTCTTTTTTTGCAAATTTCTCTTTTTCCATTCAATTTCTATTACCTAATTTGAGAAGCTGGGTTGATTTGGGCCCATAGAGTTTTTATTTTTAGGGGTCTGGAGGTCAAAATCAACTCCATCACACATAATTCAGGTCAGTCTGCATCTCTAGGTGATAGAGACAGTCCACATGATACAACCTGAGGAAGTTTAATTCAGATTTAAAATTAAGAAGGGAAACTAATAGTTAACACAGCTCTTTTTTCACTGTCTTTACCTAATTTGATGCTCATAAGTGCTCTTTAAGGGTAGATGAGCATGGTCTCCTATCATATATTAGGGAACTGACGTTTAAATTAAGGAATTTGCCCTAGTTGAAGTGGGTTTTAATCCACCTGGTGACAGGCAGCCTTTGCTCTTTCTACTCTTCTACCCAGGTTCACATGGTTTCTCCGAGCTCTATTTAAGTCATTTCAGCCATTCAGGTCTGAGAGAAGAATCTTTGCCAGAAGTGATGCAGATTCAGGAATAGAAGGAAGAGATTATTTTAGGTTTCAGTCAGGGGGTGGAAGCTGTATGCATCCAGCCATGTTTGGGTTGATTTCGGAGCCTCAGGGCTTTCTGATGCTTCTTTGTGTTGCAGAGTTCTGAACTCGCTGGGGTGTTTACCCTGGCACTTTGAATTTGGGGGCATTTTGATTGCAAATCTACAGGCAAGTAGAAAACTTTAATTAGATGTTGAAAGGTAATAGAACTCTTTCAACACTATGCATAGTATGGAAAAGGCACCCACTTAGCATAAGAGTTAATAGCATACGTTGCCGTCCTGGCTAAATTTGTCATCTGGGCAACTTACTGTCCTGCTAATGGGCATGGGTTAGCTTCTGGCCGTTTTCCCCAACTCCAGGAAGTCTGCATGTGTCTCTTCACACTCTTGGCAAGGTTGAGAATTAACATGAACCTGTAGAAAGGATTCAAGGGCAAGGAGAGAGGAGATTGGGCTGACTTAACAGCCACGCGGTGAGAGGGAGCATTGGCCAGTAGTTAACACAGCTCAAGATGGACCTTTACAAAGAAGCTGGCAGTCCCATCGTGCACGGCTTGATTCTTGAAGAAAAGCATGACATTCCTCACCAGGGAGAAGGATGGTGGAAGTGGACACCACAGCAGCTCTTTCAAGCTGTATTATATCTCATCTTACCAACAGTCACCCAAAGTATTCAAAAGGGGGAAGCTAGAAAAGGGTTGCCAGATAGATCTCTGTTATATATCTGACACAGATATGTGTGTCTATCTGTGCCTGACTTTGCTGAAAAATAAGCGACATTAAATGGCTCTCCTGATGCATTTGCCAGTGACCCTGAGATCTGGGTTAGGTTCCTGCCAGGAGACAGTACCCACTCCGGAGCTAAGTCCTCAGGACAGCAGGCTGGGTGTAGGAAGGGCTGAAACGGAGAGGCAGAGTGTGGAATCCTTTGTTTTTATCTCTCGGTGACAGGAAATGAAAGGAGAGGGACTGTTTGTGTGGGTTAAGCTGGTCTGATAGGGAAGGTACCATAATCGTTGCTCACCTGAAGGAGATACCAGGAATAATAATGACTCTTGATAACATTAACCTGCGCTATCCCAGGCTCTGTGTTGCATTTATTACCTTATTTAATCATCACAGAACACTTTCCGGTATTATTATTCTGTTTTACAGATGAGAAAATTGAGGCTCATAGAGGTTAGATACTTGCCCACAGTCACATGGTTGATGAGTTGCTCTCCCCGGGTGTACTGGGCTTCCTTGAACGGGCTCCATGGTAATACAGTGCTTAGTTACAAACCGAAGAGTGAATAAGGTGGTCATCAGCCACAGGAGGGAGAGGGACTGGCATGTGAGGGCTGACAAGATCCTGAATTTTTAAAAATGTGGGAAGGATTAGTATTCATAAAATCATGAGTGGTTCTGGATGACGCAAATAACCTGGAATTACTAAATGAAGGTGGGTCCCTTTTAAGCTTGAGAAAGGTGAAGTCAGGAAAGCTCAAGGAAGTAACACAGCAGGAAATCTTGTGGAACTCACTCTGAGTACAATGAAAATACAAAGTTTGGATAAGCTTAGATAAATGCTGAGATGTTAGAGTCATAATGGTATACTATGAGTAACATTACAGTCGAAGGCACTCGCCAACATTTCGAGGTTGAAGTTGGAAGGCGGCAAGCTGCTGGCCTCTTCATGCTTGTGGCAGAAGGAAGATTTGGGAGCTTGGTCTGTGGGCCTGACCCAGTAAGGCAGGCAGCTGTGATTTTCTTTGTATCAGTGTGGCTTCATACTGGAGTTCATTATCCCTTTTCAGCATTACCAGAATCCAGGGTGTCCAGGAAACTGTAAGGCGCTACTAAGGAGGTGGGAAGCTACTTACGCCCCTGTCCCGCCCTCCCCCCCGTTACACCCTCAGCCCAGGCGAAGGGCAGTGCGGATGGTCGCTGTGCCCCATGAGGGCCACTAGACAATCAAAATTACACGTGGACACGCTGTTTCAAATTCTAAGATTACTTGATATTATTCTTAATTTTATATATAAATGAGGAAACTGGGGCTCAAGCAAGATGCCTCTTTTGAGTTTCACAGTTGGTACTAGAACCCTGGTCTGACATTCTTCATTTTGTTTTCTACTTTCTCAAATACTCTTTGCCTTTGGTTTTAATATACACTTATGCACATCTTAAACAGCCTTTTAAATGGATACAGGCAAGCTCACTTTATTTGGTAAATACAGTAAATTGTAGGTTTCCAGTTATGGCCAGTTAAGGACTCTCAAGATTGAGGTTGGACGGTGAGAATGAGGGGAAAATGTGGTGGGAGAGTCCTGGTGAGAAAAAGGAGGGGAAAAAACCCCACAGAGCTTTATTTCTTTGGTAGGCCTACTAGCACCCTGCCCTGTACATCTCAATATTTATTCTTGGGGGTCTGAGATTTAATGAAAAGAAACTTGGCTTGGGCCATGTACTTTCCCACATCTGTACTGTAAGCACCAACTCTCTGACCTTTGCGGTTTCTTTTTTTTTTTTTGGCTGCGTTGGGGCTTCGTTGCTGTGTGTGGGCTTCCTCTAGTTGCAGTGAGCGGGGGCTACTCTTCATTGCGGTGCGCAGGCTTCTCATTATGGTGGCTTCTCTTGTTGCGGAGCACAGGCTCTAGACGCGTGGGCTTCAGTAGTTGGAGCACGTGGACTCAATAGTTGAGGCTTGCTGGCTCTAGAGTGCAGGCTCAGTAGCTGTAGCGCACAGGCTTAGTTGCTCCGCGGCATGTGGGATCTACCCAGACCTGGGATCGAACCCTTGTCCCCTGCATTGGCAGGCGGATTCTTAACCACTGCGCCACCAGGGAAGTCCCCCTGGTTCTTTTCCATATATATAATCTCTCTCTATAGAGTTTCTCCGCCCCCCCCCCCGTGTGTGTGTGTGTGTGTGTGTGTGTGTGTGTGTGTGTGTGTGTGTGTGTGTGTGTGTGTGTGTGTGTGTGTGTGTAGTCTTTTAGAGGTCTAGAAAGATTTAGGTAATGGCTTTTTATCTGATTTAATTGATAAGATTACATGGAGTTCCAAGGAAAAGCTGAGCCATCTGTTCCGGCTACTTTAGACTGTGCTTGTCAGTTAGCAAGTCTTTTCTGAGTGAGAAATAATGCAGAAATAGATGTAGGTATGAGTCCTTAGAATCTGTTCATCTGGTCACTTCATCCATAATTAGGTAAAAAGAGCAAGTCTGTAGTTATGCTTTGAGAATTTCACCCCTTCCCTTTTAGCTACATGTATGGATTCTGTACTGATGATAGAACTTCAAGATTTGAGAATTTTTTGGCATTTAAAAGTGGGCTTAACTTCTGATGTGTTAGGGGAGTAATTGGTGACATTCTAACATTCCCAGTTACATATACCTTATATTTTTTCCTATTCATTATACTTTTATCCTTTAACTTATTTTTATACAACTATACAGATCCAATTCATTCTTTTTCACATACTTCTCAGATTTATTTTTCTTGCTCTTTTCCCCATTCATCTTGCTATTTAGTTCACCTCTTTGCTCACCTTTTATTTTTGCTACCTAGTAGCACCTATTGAGCGTATTTAGAGCTAAAAAGAGAATAGTAAGTATCCCTTGAAATTGTTTCAGTGTTTCACCAGCTTCCTCTCTAGTCTCCAGGTGAATTTTCCGTTCCCTCTTCCAGCGGAGGGGGTGGGAGATGGGCTTCTGAGCTGCGGCCAGGCTCCTCCGTGTTTCCTATTCCACTGCTGCTTCCACAGTGCCAGCTGCCAGCTCCCTTTCCTCCTGACTTTTGCCAGCTCGTTTTGCCTGGTAGGAGGCTGGCTGGTGTTTAGTTGCTTAGGCTTATAAGATCCACAGAATCCATTTTTTGTTGTTTGTTTGTTTGTTTGTGTTTCCTTCTGAAGTCTGTTCCTGCTGCACATCTGGCGGGGGGGGGGGTGCGAGGGGGTGGGCAGCACGTGTATGGAGCCTCAGCAGTAGAGATACAAGTGTCAGGGCACTGCCTCCAGTTTGCCCCCAGGACTTTGTCCCTTGACGTCTCCACTCCCACTTCCTCCCACTTTGCCATCAGGTAGTAAGTAGGCAGTGGGTTACTTTTGTGTCCCAAAGGTACCTTCATGTCAGAGTAGCTACATTAGCCATTTTTCAGGTTTTGTGCATTATAGGTACTATATCTTAAAATCCTAGGAATTTCAAAGCTGGATGGGAAGGACTACTTAAACATATCCTTTTTAGTCCTGGATTTTTTTTTTTCTGCAAGTTTTGATTGAATTTATATAACTACAACTTGAGTGATACTCATTCTAAATTTGCTTTCCCTATTTTGTTCCCCAAAGCAATAATAAACACAAGCATAGGTAGACCACTGAGAAAACTAGAAATTCACCCAATAGACTGTGATGGCAAATGAATATTTTGGGAAGGCTTTTGTTTTGAACAGCTTACTTTACTGGGTGCATTTTACAAAACTACATCTGTATAAATATATGCATAAGGTATAACGAGGCCCAATTGAATTTGGAAAATATGTTTATGTTTCTAAGGAGAATTCAGAGGTTTTCTTCCTATAACTGCTATAGTCCTACTTACCGTTTCTAGGGACATGGTCTTTTTTCAGGGCTACTTCACAGGAATTTAAGCACCTCTTTAGTAGTTCACTGTCTTATCATTTGAGGTTAGCTCACTGGCAGAATGTTGCTATGTGTGTTTAACTCTCACAATTTATCAACTGCCAAAGCTTTTGAACCAGGGGTAGTAGTTAATCGAGTAATTCCAAGTCAGTAATTTGAGTTAATGAAATAGCTTGTGATATGTTCTGAACTTGTAGATTGAAGAAATTGACAAAACTGTCTTAAAAGTTGTTCTTAACTTCCAAGGGCTAATAGCTGTTCTTTTTATTGAATAGATGTGAAAATTAACGGTAAAGACAACATAACTCTTATAATTTAAACTTGATTTCAGTTTCGTATAATAAAGTACAATTAAGTCAGAAAGAGCTGAGTTTTTGAAGAAAGCCCGTATGTTATAGTTCTATCTGTGATGGTGGAGGTTATATGATTTGAACTGTTCTTGAATGTAATATAAAAATGCTATGTCATGTTCTAATTTTGGTTTGTTTGATTTACAGTAAATGAACTGGAACTTATCTCTTTTACTTTAGGCTTTCAGATAAACTTCTGTGAAAAGGCACAAAGTAAGCTACAAATTTTATGATATTATGCTACTTAATTTTTTTATATCCATCTTGGTATTGGGAATGTGTCCACTATTGTTTCAACTAACCAACCATGGTAATTTTACTTTAAAAGAGCTTCCATTTTTCATTCATTTTCCAAATACAAAAAAAAAACAACTGTGTTATATTCTTGCTTTCACTTGCAATTGAAATAGGAGAAACATATATGTAGGTATTCAAATGTATGTAAGTATAGAAGGATGTATATAGATATAGACAGATGTACTAGATTTAGAAAGATGTATAGAGGTATAGAAAGACATCTATTCATATGTATATAGTTATATAGAAAGATGTACATAGATATTTGGACTTAGCCATAATTTAAATCACAGGTTGAGGAAAGTTCACTTTTAAGATTGGAGTGCAGAAAGTATACAGTATAACTGTATTCTGAGACCTCATGCTTTAAAATTGATTTATTTTAAAGGATACATTTAATGAATTTTAACTTTTTTCTTTAAAACAAAGCTTTTTTCTTCCTCCTCCCCACCCCCCAATATAGACTAGGGTTTTTGTTTGTTTGTTTTTTAATAAATTTATTGATTTTATTTATTTATTTTTGGCTGCATTGGGTCTTCGTTGCCACGTGCAGTCTTTCTCTAGTTGCGGCGAGCAGAGGCTACTCTTCGTTGCCGTGCACGGGTTTCTCCTTGGAGTGACTTTTCTTGTTGCGGAGCACGGGCGCTAGGTGCACGGACTTCAGTAGCTGTGGCTTGCGGGCTTCAGTAGTTATGGTTCACGGGCTCTAGAGCGCAGGCTTAGTAGTTGTGGCACATGGGCTTAGTTGCTTCGCGGCATGTGGGATCTTCCCGGACCAGGGCTCAAACCTGTGTCCCCTGCATTGGCAGGTGGATTCTTAACCACTGCGCCACCAGGGAAGCCTTAGACTAGGGTTGTATATTAGGGTACCAGTCTTCATATACTACAGAATAGGTTTTCTATAAGAAAGCAAAATTTATAAAGCCAAAACAAATGCATTTTAAACTTAAATGTCATTTGTATAAAATGCAGTTTAAAAAATCCCAACTCAAGAAGGCTATTCTCCAGTTAACATAAATATATCCCAAAATATAATGTATTCATCTTCTGCTTGTTGACTCATAGAGTGGGGAAGAATAACGACCGCTTTTTTTTTTTTTTTTTTGCTGTGCTGTGAGGCTCGTGGGATCTCAGTTCCCTGACCAGGGATTGAACCTGGACCACGGCAGTGAGAGCCTGGAATCCTAACCACTAGCCCACCAGGGAACTCCCACGACCGCCTTTTGATGTACATCATTGTCTTTTCCCCCCAGCTTTATGAGATGTAGTTGACATGACACTGTGTAAGTTTAAGGTGTACGCATGATGATTTGATGCCCTTACATATTGCGAAATGATTACCACAGTAGGGTTAGTTAACACCTCCATCACCTCACATAATTAGTATTTCTTTTTTGTAGTAAGAACCTTTAAGATCTACTCTCCTAGCAACTTTCAAGTATATAATGCTGTATTGTTAACTGTAGTCACCATGCTGTTACCTTTTAGATCCTCTGATGTGTATCATTCTTAAGTAAGTTAGTTCAAACGAAATAAAGTTTAACCTGGAGAAAACATTTCTGCTGTTTTAAAATTTTCTGATGGAATCAAAATGCTTAATTTCCATTGGTTGAACATTGTGACTTCCTTTGAAAAGCAGTGAACAAAAATTTACTTCTTGATTGGTTTATCCATGATATAAATATATAATGAGCAATAGAGTAAGGCAGCTAGATCCTAGGATAAAATTTTTTAATTGGTCCATTATTGTCATCCGTCTCTTACCTTAAACTAAAAATAGTATACGATTTCCTGCTCATAGTGAACCTACATATATGATATATATCTACATGTAATGTAGTTACAGCTTCTATTTTATGCTATATTTTAATTTTAACACAGTTTTTAGCTTTCTGTTTAAGTATTTCTGTTAATATTTAATATACTTTTAAATTTTTACATATTGACAGAAAATCTAATTGAAGAAAAATGCTGACATCTTAAAAATTTAAAACTGCATTTGCACTGTTGCTTTTTTTCTCTTAGTCCTATTGTGAACATAAAACAAGAGAAACATTGATTTTATTAAATTTAAGATTGTGTATACAGTGACTATAAATGGCTCTGTAGGTAGATGTAAAATGCCTTTAGACTTTCTAAGTGGTACTGTCCTCTCCCATTGTTACAGAAATGATAGGTTTGCAGTGCTGCTTGCTTTATTACACGTGACGGAACCTAACTGTATTCCCACTTGATGCCCACTTTTGGTTGCCTTCACTACCTCTTTACACTGTGACTGCTTTCTCATGTCTCCCCTTTTATTTCTCCCTCTGTCTTTGGGAGGTCCTTCTCTTAATTTTCCAGCTTTTGGAATTCATACAGTTTTATACATTCATTCACAGAGCACATGTTGGACACATAGGTACCATCGAATGAGGGAGATTATTGGGGCAGAAGTGAATAGAATAGGTCTCTGCCCTTAGCGGGCTCTTAGTGCAGTGGACGAGGGTTGTTCCTGCGTTGATTGCAAGCATACGACTACTGATGCTGCGGATTGATTAGTAGCTGAACCCAGGATGAGGTGGTGCAGGAACGCATATGTACTGGGCACCTTTGCTTCCACTGTTCTGTCCTGAGAGAGAACTAACACGAGGGCTGCTGTGGGGTCTCACGATAGCTGCTTTCCTGATTGGAGACCACGGCTCAGAGATCCAACAATGGCCTGTCCTGCTTTGGAGTCAAGCAGAGCTGTCTGTGCTGGCTCGGACCTCAGTGGAAGTCTTGAGGAAGGGGAGGATTGGACCTGAATGATGGTGCGGAGGGCCAGCTCTGAGGTCACAGCATTTATTTTTGAACTCTTGGTTCCTATATTTTAGGGTAAGTTTTCAGTTGCTTACATATATTAACACTTTTTCTCAAGCTGGTCCTATGATTTGCATGTCTTAAAAGTTATAAGTGCAATTTGGTAATGTTTTCAGAAAATCAGTCTTCCAGTTTGCTCTGGAATATAGACATTAACTGTATGTTAAAAGTAGCCACTCATTTCTTTAAAAATAAAGGGCTTGAAATCACCAAAGCAATGTTTTCTTGACTATTAGGGCATACTCTAGTGCCAGTTTTATTTTAAGGGTGTTTCAGAATTTTCAGAAAAACTACAGTTTAATTCATTAAAAATAATTACATAGCATACAGTAGTTGTAGGAGGGGATGGAGTACAAAGAACACAAAAGTACATATTGTTAAAAGTCCACTATGTTTGAGTCTGCTTCAAATGCTCAATTCTCCATCATAAACCAAAAAGACTTATTTTAAGATGATTCTGATGACTAATGGAAGCTCTGAAGGATTAATTTTCCCCCATTGTTTGACTTACACATAGTTTTTATTTTTTATATTGTTACATTACTGTTCCAATCAGTCTATTACAATTGCCTGTTACGAGTTAGTGGCGTTTTATTGGTGATGTGTGTGTAGGTTTTTAACACACACACAGACGAATAGTGTGAGACTGCATATTTAATTTTGGAACCAGATTTTTATAGAAATTCAATAAAAATCCACTTTGCACCTCATGATCTTTTTTATCAATTATAGTTTCTGCATTTATTTGCTTTTTGGTTTTCTAAATATATATAAGATAATATATATTTAATATAAAATTGTTATTTGAGCCAACAGTGTTATATTTCTTTAACACTGTTAGATTATTGAATTTTTCTAAGGTCTGTATGTAAGACTACATCAGGGGAAAATGTTTTTTTCCCATGTAGAGCTCCTACATTTAGAGGGTTGATTAGTTCATCATTTACCATTTGGAGATAATGATTTTGTACTTGTAAATATGTTTATGTGATTTATGACTCAGTTTGAATGATCATATCTCAGTGGCTTTAATGAGCTAACTTGAAAACATAGTTCTTTAGAATATGATTTGCTTTGCTTTATAAAACCAATTTTGCAGGGGGAGGGGAGCAGAGATTTGCCTAGAAACAGTTTTTGAGATATGGTTTTGTAAATGTCAAATTTACCTTAGCGTATCGGCATTTTGACTTTCTGCTTGTATGAGAATTGTGACCCATTAAAGATCCCAGGGCACGGGGATTTTCCTCAGAAAATGCCTAGTAGAATCCTGTGCCGATCAAAGTGAGAGTAGTTAGGAATTTGGCAAATACTCTTAATAATTTAGTTTTCATACAAGGGCACTTTTAGCCTTTTTTTCCCCCCTTACTGCAGTGCATTTTCCGCCCATGGCTGTAGAGTTTTTGAGTGCTAAAGACAAGTTTTGGTAAGTGTTGAGTTTCCGTAGCTTTGCCTTTTTTACTTTTGATAGCTCTAAAAAGATTTAATGGCTTTAAAAATTTGTTTTACTTGAGAATGTTTGCATAGCAACATGTATTTAGAAAATTACATGTTGCAGAGCTGACTGTTATCCTTGAAGTCATTAATAGAAATTAGATTACAGGTATTGATCGCTTTTGGTAACACTGCACACCAAAGTATTTGGGGGGAAAATGGAGGTATCCTAATGACAGATTTTCATTTCATTGTGAAACTATTATTTTTAAATAAGTACCCCAAATTGTTTTTAAATTGGTAATAATAAAAATGAAACAGTAAAGAGGAGGAAGGGTGTTTTGTGAATCTTCCTAGAAGTCTGAGGAAGTCATTAATAAGTTTACTGATCTGATAAGTTCTGTAAAAGATGATGTTTCACTCAAGAGAGTATTTGACTTTACTGGAGGTGAGTATAGACAACCACGGGAAGGAAGGAGTGGAGGGAGGGTCAAGCTGTCCCGTGTTTAAAACTAAGAGCGTAGAACATTCAACTAATTAAACTTCTAATTTCCTATTTTATGTAACAAAAATCTATACCCAATGACTAAAATTTTATTGTTTGGAATTTATTAAGCTCACCTAAGTTTTTCAGCAATCCTAAGAAACAGAATGACCACATTTGCTACTATTGGAGGGTAACATGGTTTATTTAAATCTAAATACACGCTGAACTTTGTTACAAAATGAGACTATTGTAGGGTTTGCCGTAAGCCCCTAGGACTGAGCGTCTAGTACATTCATCACTGTCTGTGGACCATGATGAACTGCCAGGGGAAAGCCCAAGCTTTCCAACAGCTTTTATACTAACCGAAGCCCAAGAATCGTTGTATAGGCTGAGTCAAGGTTCATGCATCCCCTTTATACCATATACCATTCCAAGGGGAATGCTACCTAATTATCTTTGATCTTGGAAGTGGTGGGAACATTAATTCTTCCTGAAAATTGGTTTTGTTGCTAGAGGAAGGAAGGTTTCAAATATCTATTGCACCTTAAAAATCATTTGAAGAAGCTTACTGTGTGGTGTTTTTGAATGAGAAAAAATTAGCGATTCTCCCACATTGCAGAAAGTTTCCTTTTATTTGCCAGTTGAACTTTACGATGAGCAATGAAAGGATATTTGACAAAACTTTTGTGAGAAGTTTCCAGAAATTATTCCCAACTAACTCTCCAGTTAATCAAAGTGGTTTTCAATTTAGCTTATAAATTTAGGGTGATGGTTTTCAAACAAGGAATAGTAAATACTTGAATTCTTACTGCATGATTTTATGAGTGCTTTCAAAATCCAGACACAAGTGTCTAGATGAAAAGATGTTCTAGAAGAAACTTGGCACCTGCCATGTTGGTGTTGATTTTCTCATTAGGTAGAAATCAGTGAACATTAATCAGAAGTGAAAATCAAGTGTATACATATTTACTCCCCTTCAGAGAACCTCTTAAAAGGTTAAATAAACAGAGGCACAAATATAACATTTAACAAACATATCTATACCGCTAATGGTAAGAGGCACTGGGGTCTTTAAAGATGGATTAAATCTAGAGCCTACTCTGAAGAAGTTTATGTTCGTTGAGAAATTGAACATGTAGTGACAGACTATGTGGTAGAAATAATAACAACAGATAACTCTCATTTACCGTGTGCTAAACTCTGTTCTAAGCTTTTTATTTATCTAATCTTATCTATCACTTTATTTAAATTATCTAAGTAAGTTATTAACTCTTTATTTCTTCCAACAATCTTATGAAGTAGGTATAATAGTTATTATAGATGAGGAATGGAAGCACAGAAAGGTTAAGGGAATTTTCTAAAGTCATACAGCTAAGGAGTAGCAGACTGTGTGACCTTGGTTTGGTCACAGGTTACATGCTATAAACCATAGTGTTTTATTGATTCTTGAAAGAAAGCGGTGAGCACTCATAGGAATGATTTTCTAAACCAAATGGCTTTTGAGGAGTCTTCACTTGAAAATTGTCATGAGATCTGGACATACATTTATATATCATTTTTGATTTTCTGGCCCTGGAGAGTTTCAAAACGTTATCTAACAAGCCTGACTGAACATTAAGTGGAAAGATTCCTTCTTGTGGCTCCAAAGCTAGGAACAGAGGGATCTGACACTAGGGAGAAAGTACTTTCAAAAAATCAGAATTATTCTGGCCTAGACAGATGCAGAGAATGGATTGCTTTGGGATTCTCAAACGACTTGTGTGTCTGGGGAACAGCTGACCAAGATGAGTAGGTCAGGAGACTGGGGAGTCAGTGAACAAGGTGGCCATGTGCTGTGTGAGGACAGATTTGTGTACAGGCTCTTAAAAACGAATTGATGTCTTCAGATTTATGTCCCTCCTACTTTCTTATAGTTAGGGGTGGAAGAAAGCACATTATTTAATTTTTTAAAAAACGTTTAATTATAGAAGTTTTCAAACTTAGAATAATATAGTGAACCCCATGTACCCATTACATGGCTTCAGCAATTGCCAGCATGTGGCCGATTTTATTTCATTTGTTCCTCCTCCCTCCACCTGTCTCTACTAAAAAAATTTAAAGCTGATTCTGATTATCATGATTTCATCCACAAATATGTATGTCACACATCTTTTAAGTGATAAGGACTCTTAAATACAGAACTTTAATGCCATTATCACACTGTTAAATAAACAAAACAATATTATCAGATAGCCACTCAATGTTCAGATTTCCTCAGATGCCCTACAAATGCCTTATCTACAGTTGATTTGCTCCAACTTGAGGTCTCAACAAGGTCCACACACATACTGCATTTGGTTCATATGTCTCAAGTTTCTTTACAGTAGTTCCCTCTTCTCTCCTTTTTTCTTGCCATTTATTCATTGAAAAAAAATGGGTCATTTTTTGGGTAGCATTTTGCACATTTTGGATTTGGCTGATTACATCCTTTTAGTAATTAGTGTTTCACATTGCCCTGTATTTCCTGTTAATTTGTAGTTAGAAATAAGGGCTTTGATCACATAGATATTCAAATTTTTGGCAAAAACACTTGGTAGGTGGTGCTGTGTATTTTTTGTTGTGTCACATCAGGAGGCATACGATTTCTGGTTGCAGCTCTTGTTAAGATTGATCAGTGGGCTTTGGTGCCGTCAGTGTGTTTCATATGGAATAAAGTTCCCCATCAGCCTTTCACCTGATGGTTCTGGCTACCATCAGTGGTTTTCGTCTAGATTAATTCTTTCATTCGGGACTGGTTAACTTGTGTTTCTAAACGTTTGTGGACTCTGCAAATAGTTGCTGTTGTCAACCAAGAGACAAAGTTTGTGTTTGGGGCATACTATCAAATGCAAATTATTGCATTGATCATCTATGACTTAACTGCACCAGTGCTGAAGGATATGAAGTACGTGACTGAACAGGGTTAGTGAAATGCAAGAGTTGCTTAAGAAATTGTCACTACTAAAAGGTGAATAATGACACCTGTTGGACAAGTAGGTACCAGTCACTGAGAAGGTAATTGCCAACTGGAACACAAGTAGTTCACGTGTTTTTTATATCTTGGATGAGAACTCCTATTTACTTCTAGTCTCACCAAACTGCCTTTCGATGACTATCTCTGGTTCCCAAGTACTGGCAAGATAATGCTTGAAGGACCTGAGCATTCTAATCACTGAATATAAATTAATGAGCAAAGCTGGAATCTGGTTTGGGACTGATCTTAATTTGGCAGAACTGGTCTCACATACCCACTGGTTCTTCGACTTCACCAGAGATCAAGAGATCTTTAAAAGTCCCAAACCAGATTCCAGCTTTCTTAAGCAACTCTCCCATTTCACTATCCCTGTTCAGTCACCCGTCTTGTAACTACACTATTAAAGTCTCCACGTGGTGATGTTCTAACACGGATTTGACCTTGCACAATTTGTAAATAACAAATCAGAGACATTTCAGTCAGGATACTCTCATGTACTGTATATTTAGAAAGTAGATAGGGTGCAGTATATCCTCTTTGAGTGCCGTTTAACTCTCTTTATTAATCTTATTCTAACCTTTTAAAAACCTTAATTTATAGAATACATTTATGGGCAACAAATAGTACTTAATTGTGTCCACTGAGAAGTGAAAGTGTTAGTCACATCTTAATGTTTTTTTTTAAATCGGGAAGGATTATTCTGTGGGGTACAAAGAAGCTATTTGGATGTTGGTGAGAGGAGTATAATAGTGCTGTAGCTATTGCTTATACATATACAATATTAGCTTTGTATGGAAGATGCTGATTCGTTTTTCACCTCTGTTATTTGCTTTGGTAGTAACACAGTTGGTTTGAATTTAAATTTGGATTGTGAATTATTACTTAAAATTTCTTTAAAAAGATGTATAGGATAATACAGCACTGAAATGGAAAACGTTGGCTGAGTGTATAAAAGATGATCTCAAGCCATGCAACGTGAGGCAGTTAAAAATGCCAGCTATCTTGTTTTAGAGCCAGGATGGCCGACTAATCCGTGTGTCATGAAGTTCTATAGTCAGGAGCATCTCTCTCGTTAAAGCTTGCTGGCTAACTTTTTCAGAGAACCTATTTAACTTCTAGTTACGCATCTTTCGATTAATGAGAACAAAAGAAGCAACTAATTAGATCTATTGCGAAGTATGGATAAAACCCCCAGTCAAGATGTCTGAGTGAAACTGTTTGTCCTAAAGGTGTTAAATCAAAACTTGGGCTTGGATTATTCATTTATTCAAGGAATATTTGAGTTCCTGTGACACGCAGGTGCTTTTTTTATGGAAAGTCACCAGAGTGCTAAATCTAATTTCCAGTGGTCAAAAGTCATCCAGATGAATATGAGAATGCTTATGTTCACATGTTGACTGTGTTGCCGAAGAAGCAAGGGGTTGTTATATAACAAATGTGGTACGCTCTTGGTGACTAGTTGAAAATTGTATAGTGTGGGGCTTTCTGCCCCTCCTCTGCAGTTATTAAATTATTGCTGAACTCCTCATGGTGTTTTAGAATTGGGGAAGTCATCTTTGAAATAAAGCTTCCCTTCTGCTTTCGGTAGTGCAAGCTGCAGGCTGGCTTATAGGTTTGGATAGCATAAAAAATCAAGTACAAGTATTAATGGAAATAAGGAAAGATTTATTTCTTGAAACTGACTTCTTTTGCTTTTAGGAAATCTTAATAGTCCTCACTTCTCAGTGTTTCACATTTTGCCACTCTGAGGTGTTTTCTGACCGCAAGCAATTTTCCAGTGTCGATTGGGTGCCCAGCAATTCAATTCAATTCTGACACTGTCTACCTGCAGTTAGCATCAGATCTCACAAGTTAAAGGGCTCAGCCCCATAAAGCTGCCCTGACTTCAGATCCAGCTGCAAATGGGGCGCCGAGGCTACTCACCCTTCTGCTCGGCGGACTGCAGGTTACAAGGCTCCCTTGCCCACCGCCCCCAGGTGCACTTATTTGCTGGAATAGCTCACAGAACTCAGGAAAACACTTTACTTATGTTTACCAATTTATTAGAAACATGTAACTCAGGAACAGCCAAATAGAAGAGATGCATAGGGCAAGGTGTGGAGAGAGAGGAGGTACAGAGCTTCCACACCTTCTCTGGGCTTGTCATCCTTCTGGCACTTTGATGTGTTTACCAACCAGGAAGCTCCCCTAGCTCATCTTTAGGAGTTTTTATGAAACTTTCATTACATAGGTATGATTGATTAAATCGTTGGCCTTTGGGGATTGAACTCGATCTCCAGACCCTCTGCCTTACATGGAGGTTAGTGGGTGGGGCTGGAAGTTATAACCCTCTGATCACTTGACTGGTTTTTCTGGAGACCAGCCCTCCCATCCTGAAGTTTTGGAGGTTCTCCCCACCCCCACCTAATAAGCAAAAACTCTGATATAGTGGAAAGAAGCTTGTTATGCATAATAAAAGATGCTCATCACTTAGGAAATTCCAAGGGTTGTAGGAGCTCTGTGCCAGGAACCTCCAACAAATACCAAATATATTTTTTATTATATCACAGACAATGTCTGTAGCAAAACTACCTGCATATAATAGACACATAGCTTTGAATCAGTAAGCTTTCTAGACAGACTAATCTGTAGTTACCCGGAAAGAAGAGTGGGTACCCACTATCACTTTGGCCAGTGGATGGTTGATTTTCTGTTGTGAAAAGGATCAAGACGTCCTGTCTGCTAGGACTAAAGTGGTACCTCTAGTATGATGCTAAATTGTCTGTAAAAAATACAGCTTTCTGTATCCTAATCTACTTGCTAACTTACAGGATTTAGCCTAGAAGAGTTAATTATTTATGACTGTGTGGGAATCCTTATGGTATTTTGGGCAGATGAGGAAAGAAATTAGATAAGGGAAGAAATTAACATTTGATAAAAATCTGGCTTTGTTGTGTGGTTAATAATATTAGTTTAAGTAAACTCTTTAAGAAGAAGTCAGATCTGGTTGTTTTAGTAGCTCCCCAACTTGGGCACTGCTGTTGGCTGAAATATTCATCTCCTTGCCCCGTGGCCTGGAGCCACTCGCTAGAGCTCTAGGTCAGTGGTGCTTAGCCAAGAACAGCCTTGTTTCTCCTTCATTGTGTTGTGCACCTGTGCTTTTCTTAACACCGTGGTACATATAAAAAAGGTTTGAAGCACTGATTGAAAAAATACTGATGGTATTATTAGAAACTATGGTTAACAAGCTTATTTCATTTCTGGGTGGTGGGGAGTTAAAATGATGATGGCAGGATGCTGCGGGTTTGCTGAGCAGGAAGAGCGTACGTGATATAAGCGCAGTGGGCACTCTGGCTTCTCACTAGAGCTGAAGCAAGCCACCGTGAGAACATCGCGTGTGGCCTGTGCCTCTGCCTCCACAGAGCCGCAGCATGGGCTCGAGGTATGGATGAAAACTGGAACAAGCTCCGCGACTTTTCTTGACACGGTTTTCCTAAGTTTGCATATTATGTGCCTTGTCCCACTAGAAAGAGGGCTGTCGACAAGGAAGACTCCTTATGTGGATGGTTTTCCAGAAATCCTAACATCTTGCTTTGGGCATGTGGTGAGACAGTAACTTAAAACTTCGGGGAGCTGATGAGTTTCATGAGAATGTTGGAGGGTCCGATTGGGAGGCCTGCACATCACAGGAGAAGGGATCACAGACCGTCCGCATAGAAAGTTTGGTTGGAGTTGGTCAGCACAGTGTTTGCGTGTCACTTGTCTCCACGGGGCCCCTGTTGACATGTTCATGGATTTCAAGCTTAAGAACAAAAATGCCATGTGGATTTGGCTGAGTTTGGGGCATTACATGGATGTAAAGTGTTCTGAGCTCCTGGACAAGGTGCTGGGTACCTTCACTGACTACTGTGCTGCAAACAGTCCCCTCGCTGACTAGGATAGGATTGTCAGTGCTGCGTGTGGCCGTTGAGCTTCTCTGTGAAGGGAAGTAGTGCAGGTGTATAGTGGATTAGGCCTTTTGCACAAGGACTGTGAAGGATGATGATAAAAGAGAATGCTAAACAACAGGCTGGGGGCACATGAAGGACTCAGAATTATTAGCACTTCTTCCTCTTCTCCCCTAAACTGGGGGTGGAGGTGTGCTGACAGACAGTATGGCTGCCACCTTTTGAGTATCCATTTGGAACCTTCTCAAGGTGGGTGTGTAACTGGAATTCCCACTCTTAGATTCCCATGGAGGCTGTGCTTGCAGAGTCAGGAGCATGGCATTGTGTGTATGTGTGTGTGGGGGATTGTGTTTTCCTGTTTTGTTGGAGATTAAAATATTGTTAACTTAGCTGATTCATATACCTTCAGAAATCTCAAATGATATAACTTATGAAATATTACAAGATGATAGTGGTATGGAAATGTCCAAGTTGTATTAGCAGGTATATCAGAGTGCCTATGCGTACTTGTATTTTTTTTTTTTTTTTTTTTTTGCGGTATGCGGGCCTCTCACTGCTGTGACCTCTCCCATCGCAGAGCACAGGCTCCGGACGCGCAGGCCCAGCAGCCATGGCTCACGGGCCCAGCCGATCCGCGGCATGTGGGATCCTCCCAGGCCGGGGCACGAACCCGCGTCTCCTGCATCGGCAGGCGGACTCCCAACCACTACGCCACCAGGGAAGCCCTGCGTACTTGTATTTTTAAGGCCATTTTTTAACTTGTTCTCTAGGGCTCAGTAAGATTAGGTTTAGAGAACAGATTAGAAAGCTCTGATGTGAAGAGCAAGGAGACTATAATTAAGACAGAGACAAAAAACGCTTAGTGCTGAAAAACAGAAAAGTAGAAAAAGAAAAAAGTCACTGATAATTCTAGCACTTTGAATTAATCACCAATGATATTCTAGAGAATGTGGCCTGCGTGTGTATTATAGATTATCATATGCACATGTGCTTTACTAAAATGACAGTTTATCAGACACATTATTTATTGCCTGATTAAAAAAGAACTCTCACTGTTAAAGTTAATTCTGATGTCAATAGTCTTTATGGTGTGTTTTCTTGGTAGCAGTGTAGTATTCCAATTATGGGTATGCCATAATTTTTGTAACTAATCTAACACAGATGTCTCTGCTTTGAATAACTTTCTTTGCATTGCCTTTAACTTCCTAAAGGATAAATTCTTAGGAATGGGTTGGCCGTAAGGACATTTTGAGATGTTTGCTAGGTATGGCCCTTTTTATGGAGAAAGTGAACCAGTTTATCTCACAGCAGTGCTTTGTTCATTCATTTGTCTGTGTCCTTTTGTTTACTGAAGAAGTGTTAAGGATTTATGTGTCTGGTGTAATTCTAGACATTGAGGCACATGAGAAATGGTTTCTGCACCCCTGAAACTTAGGGTATAGTGGGCAAGGTGGGCATGACCTAACCACAGATAGGTGTAAAAGTACAGCTCTGACAAGTTCTGAAGGGACTGCTGCTTCTCATACCCTTTGTTAACATTGATATTAGGACTCTTTATTTATGTGTGGGATTAAAGGCAAAAAATGAATTTTAATTTTTTGGAGAGCTAGAAGAATTTGATAATTTTTTCATGTTAATGGTTTATTTCTGTTCTGTTCGTATTGCTTCTTTTGTTAATTACCTGTTCACGTTCTTTGTGTATTTTCTAATTGAGATATTTGCTGTCATATTGATCAGTAAGGCCCTTATATTCTCTCCCAGCTTGTCATTTCAGAAGGTAATGATTTCAGCTGGGGCTTTGTAGTTCAGACAGAAGGATTTCCTCTTTGCCCCTCGGTGAACCTGGGGACCTCACAGGAGAGCTTGGGACCATGGCGATCCAAAGCCAAGATCCTGCTCAACAGAATGTTTGATTCTGTCTGCGTGACTGTGTGGACAGGCATCTCAAGCCCTGTTTATCTCAGTAAAGCCTTGACATCTGTGCTGTCTTGGTAATCCCAGGAGGGTCTTCCTGAATTAGATTGCTCCCTGGGTGTTTTTGAAGAGTTTGGACTAATCAGGAATTGGCTAGTTTAGTCTGAGGAATTATATTTGTTTGCTGGTACTAGACATCTGGCTCATATTAGTCCTTCCCACAGTAGTTCTGCCAAGTAAGGGGTGGTTTTTATCTTGGTTTTACAGATGTGTGAATTACTAGACCACAGAAATATCCCTCTTTTTATCTTTATCAGCATTTCATTGGTGGTCATTTCGCATCTAGCAAAAGTACTTTTTCCCCCCTATTCCTACCCTTTAACTTCCTCCCACCATGGTCCTTTTTAATTTTGGCAGGATGCCAAAGAAAATAGTCTTTGTAATTATGTCACTACCTTGTCTATCCTTTTGTCCCCACTGCCTGGCAAACCACCTTGTGTATAAGTGTGATATTTCTGCACCTATGGCTATGGAACTTATTACACTGGACTTCCCCCAAATCTGTCTTACACACAAAAGTGTCAAAATGTGCTAAAGGGGCTGTTGGTTTCTTAAACAAACTCAGCACTGTCCAATTTCCAAAATGCTTAGCTGCATGGATGAATGACAGTGTTCTATTTTACTGATGAGAGTTCAGTGTTCTAAGTGAGATTTTGTGAATTTTTGGAAATTGCTCACCCTGATGTACCAAAGGCTGGCAGAGGAGGAGTAATATAATATTAGCTGGTAGTAGCTCATTTACTACTTGGAAGGCCTGAGATTGCAAGTCTAAAATGTACAGAGTTGCCCATTTCTTCTAACTGCAAGTCAACATCCTTCCTCTCTTATTCTCTCGAGCTTATGAAATAAGTTAGGGCACTTGTCACGGTAGTAATTTAGGCAGAAAAGGGAATAAAAGTAAGTTCTTGTCTACCACTTTATTTCCTCATTTCTGAAATTGTTTGAGGTTGCATAGTTGGAATTGTCTTCCTCTTTTCCGGTGATTACAGATAATTTAAAAAATTATTCTGGATACTCTTTCTGTTTTGAAAATTAGGTACTCAGAGTTAGAGCCAAGGGAGAAAGGAGAATTTAAGGCAATTCTTTTTCCCCCACCCCTGGTGGGATGCTTGGAATACTTGGTATCATATGAGTGATTTGTCCATTGTAGTTCAAGTTCCCACTTTCTCCTGTGCTTGGGTCTGGGGAGTCCCCTGTGGTGGTGATAGGAGTTCCTTCAGAGGGACTGATTCTGATCACTTTTTCATTGTTTCTCCCCAGCTCCTTTAGCATGTGAGTAGTGGCTTAAAAGAGCAGCTGTTTAATTTTTCATGATTCTGTTTGTTACTCACATGTCTGCATTCAGCTAGTCGGTCTGTTGGGGCGGTCTCAGCTCAGCTGGGGTGGCTGGGACTTCTGGGCCTCTCCATGTGCTCTTTCATCATCAAGGAAGCCTGACTGAACTGCTTTCCATTTCGACTCAGTAGCTTTCCAAGAGGGTGAGAGTGCAAACTGCAGGGGCTCATAAGGCTTAGCTTTGGACATCATATAGCATCCCTTCTGCTCTATTATTCTGGTCAAAGCAAGTCCCAAGGCCTGCCCAGATTCAAGAGGGAAGGAAATGGATGCCACCTGTTGATGGGAAGAGCAGCAAAGTCACATTGCAAAGAAGCGTGGACACAGGGAGCTGTGATTCATTGGTGGCTTTTTTTTTTTTTTGCTGTACGCGGGCCTCTCACTGTCGCGGCCTCTCCCGTTGCGGAGCACAGGCTCCGGACGCACAGGCTCAGCGGCCATGGCTCATGGGCCCAGCCGCTCCGCAGCATGTGGGATCTTCCCGGACCGGGGCACGAACCCATGTCCCCTGCATGGGCAGGCGGACTCTCAACCACTGCGCCACCAGGGAAGCCCCATTGGTGGCTATTTTTGTAACAATCTACTGCATAACCCACAGTGATCTGAAAGCTGAAAGGTGTCTTACTTTCGGCTTCAGTATTCTGTGAGTCTGAGTTGTTCTGTGGTCAGAATTAGAGCAAAAGATATTCCTAGGCTGTAGTAAGTATGGATATACTTGGACAAATCCTTCTTCTTCAGAATCATAGTTCTGAATATTCTTGAAGATCCCATGCTTAGGAACGTTCCTCTCATGAGAACTGTGAGGAAGAAATTGCATATGCATGATATGGAAAAGTCTGTGTAAGTATTACTGGTGTTCCGTTAAGGCGGAGCTCTGAAACCAGAATTTCAAGGGTGATGCAGAAAGACTGGCCCTTCAGTCCTCGGAGTGGCTGAGTGGGGCCTGAGGCTGCTGAAACACCTCGGCCAGCTATCGGGCCAGCTATGATTTTGATTTTCTCGCTGTGTTGAACAAATGTCCTCATTTTCTGTGTAAGCTATGGCATGAAAAAAGTGAGGCAGTATTGCCCTAAAGGATACAGCAGCGCTTTGGAAATGTGGTGGGATGAGGACAAATACTGTTTTCCTTATCAGTCAGTGTTCTTGGGTGCAAACAACAGAAACTTATTCTAGCTAATTTAACCCACACTTTAGTTGTCTGGGTCTGTCCATGTCAAATTTATTCCCAGATCAATGAACATTTGAAAGTATTTTCTACATCAGGCACTTGGGTTTTAAGTATACAAAGATAGTCTTCTGGATGGGAAACTTCTTCCATATGAATAATTTAAGATATTTGACATATTTTATTTCTATCCTACTGTAGTTAAAGGGGAGGATCTGTTTATCTCTGTTGACTGGTTAGGAATTGATTATTTGGTGACAGTCTTACCGAAGGGGTAATTATAATCACAAATTTATAGTCTTTCTTGATAATTATTTTAAATTACTTGTACAAATATTTTAATCCCTATTAGCTTAGAAAAATCTCCACTGGCCATTTATAGTATCACTTATTTCCTTGTACCCTTTTCTCCCTGTGGAAGTTGTTGCAGGCTTTTGAAAAAAATCCACATTGATCTAATATCCTATTTGTTTGTAGTTTTGTTATTAAAAATATCTGAATACAGGGTGACAGGTTGCCTTTAGGGTTTAGTTTTTTGGGCCTCTTGAGAAAGAGAAGTAAAGATGAGAAAGACCAGACCTAATAGAGGTTCTTACTTAGAGAAAGTGAATGGGAGAGGAAGAGATGCTTAAACAAACAAAAAGGCTCATGCCTACAGAGATTCAGAAATAGCCTTTAAGGTATTGTAAAAGCTGCCTCTTTCTGCCTTTCCCAGAATCTCACCTTTGATGGACTTTCTGGAGCGTTCCTTCTCCTCCTCTAGGCTGACCACTCATGAGTTCCTCTTAAACTGATCATCATTTGGGCAGTTGGGGTGTGCTGCTGAGAACAGGCCGTGTAACTCGACCTCAGGCTCTGAGTCATCGCCGCTTACAGAGGCTTTGAACTTTTATAGAATTCTTTGTCATATTTTGTTGGTGAGAGATCAGAATACATACTTGGACTGTTTTCAAGATAGCTGCAGATGTTTCTGAAGTATAGAGTGTGTTTAAATCTAATTTATGTAAGTTAGATTAGTTAGATGTCACATTCTGTTACTTGTGTGCTTGTTCATTTATGCAGTAAATGTCATTTAAAGACCTCAATTTATTTTTGTTTAAATGTGAATGCAGTGCGAAAAGGAATCTCTCTGTGTGTGTGTATTAGGTAGAAATATTTATTTTCAAAAGAACAGTTTGAGTACGTTTTAACTGTAGTGGGAAGGTTGCCTGGGAAGGTTAGCTACTGTCCTGTCAAATTGGACTTTTGAAGAGAGGGCCAGTTTTGGTGTTTTTCTTCGGATAGTTTTCACAGTGATTCTATATTCTGTTATTATCCTTAGTATTTGATCTTAGTCTTCTATCACTTTTCATCATATAGAGAACATGGGTGATGTACCAGGTAGTTTCAGACACACACACACGTGGCAGGTGGTGTTCATAAGCATTGAGCTCATTCAGATTTATGATTGCAAAGGTCCTTCACTCAATTGTATCTCCAGACACTTTGCTGTATAAAGTAACATTCATAGCTTCTGGTACTTTGGGGGCCACCTTTTCAGTCCACTACAGTCTGCCTTCTGGCCCCCATGTAGTCACATCTGCCCCACATGCAAAGTACATTCACTCTCCTCCATCATCCCCAGAAGTCTTAACTCATTACATCGTCAGCTCAAATCCAGACCTCATCTAGACATCATCAGTTCACCAGTCCTAAATCTCATCATCAAAAGCATCTAAATCAGGTATGGGGTGAGACTCTTGAGTATGATCCACTGTGACACAAAATTCTTCTCCATCTATGAACCTAGTAACTAGAAGATGAGTTATCTGCTTCCAAAATACAGTGGTGGGTCAGGCATTGGGTAACAGTGATGGAGATTCCCATTCAAAAAGGGAGAAAACTGAAGGTTCAGAGGAGTGAGCAAGCAGTCCCAAGCAATTTCAGAATCTAGCAGGGCCTGCGAATAGTCCTCTGCCTTTAAGTATTTCTTAAAGGCAAATTTCCAAGAAGTGAAAGAACATATTCATTTGAAGCTTCTTGTATATTGCTGAACCTCTCACCAGAGGTTACTTTTCTACCAGCAGTGTATTTTGCTAGTGATTCTTTTACCTGGTCACTCTGATCACCATGTTATCATTTAAAAAAAAATAAATGTATGTGTACAAAATAAAACCTCTAAACTTTCCCAATTTCACATGAACCAAAATTTTAACTGTTTTTGGTGTTACGAGTACCTTTCATAATTTTTTCTCAATTTTGCTTAGTTTTTCATACCCTTGCCAATTTTTCTATTTTTTCTTCATTTGTGTGATGTTTTTATATATTTAGAATTTCTGATTTTGTATTACAAGGATTTTCCCAAGTTTTCGTTTAATTTTTTAAAGGTTTTTTGGTAAATACAGAGTTTGCTTTTTTAATACAGTCAAATCTGCCATTTTTTGTGGAGTACCTTTTGCATGTATAGTTTGAATGTCCTTTCTCTACTTGCAGTCAAATAAAAATTATTTTAAAAAAATTTGGAACCCAAAAGGGCAACTTATGAGGAAAATTCATGTTGTACTATAGTTATGTCTGACAGTGAGCTTCTTAGGAACTGCCGTTATCCTGTAGAAAGGCCCATCCCTGAGAGCTGATCCAGCTCTTGTCCTGCAGTCCTGTCTGACTAGCATGGCACGCTCAGCCTTCACGTCTCGTGAAAGCACTGGGCTGAACAGGTTGAGCCCTCTAATCCATTTTCTGAATCCACTGAGGTGGGAAGGTGCTTGGATGGCAGAGATGTTGTTGGAATAGGTATTGATTGATATATGTATAATGAAGTGCGAAGAGTGAGTGCTAGGAAAAGTATCCTTAATATGTACATGAAACCAAGGTGTACTAAAAATGTGGGAAAACCCAACTCTGTTACAAAATTTCCATACAGTAGGCCCCTGCATTAA
Organism: Delphinus delphis; assembly: GCF_949987515.2. Classification (NCBI taxonomy): domain Eukaryota; kingdom Metazoa; phylum Chordata; class Mammalia; order Artiodactyla; family Delphinidae; genus Delphinus; species Delphinus delphis. Next base: position 54,256,478 of record NC_082701.1, read on the forward strand.
TGATTTTGTAAGATTTATTGACATAGAAAAAAATATGGTCAGTGACTAGAGCATATTACAAAACAGTGTTGTGGTCCAATTTTAATTGTAGAGGAAAAGATAATGTCTCTATGTATAGAAAATAGTGTGCATTAGATAATGATTATTTTGGGGTAACTGGACTTTCAAGTGTATATACAAGTTTTTAAAACCCTATATATTTATAGGTGTATATATAATATTTTATACATTTTTGTTTCTTTATCTTTTCTGAATTTTCTGGCTTTTCTGTAGAGGACTTTTTTTTTTTTTGGTATAATATAAGGTATTGATACTTTCTCCCTTCCCGTACCAAAGAAATTGCCTCCCCAAAAATGATTATTTGGTATACCTGTGTTATTAACTTGAAGTTGACTGGACCATAATGCTTTTAGGCCATTATGATTGCAGAATGCTTCATAGTCTTCACTCAGTTGTTTATATTACATTCGAGGGAAAATGATTTTTATTAAACTAAGGAAGTAAAATGTAACACTGGAAAGATGCTAATATTTTAGTATTTTTCAATGTATCTGCTGAGGGGAATGATTTTTATTGTGGTGTTTTTACTTACAAAAGCCTTAGCATCTCTGAACGATATAAACTGGAAGCACTGAGCATTGTTTTCTGTTGTTTTGGAGATAATGAGTGATTTGTGGTTAGTAACAACTTTAGATCATTTTTATTTACTTTTTCTTAATTCTGAGCAATTCTTTGCCACCTTTCAAAATATTAATTATATGTTAAAGCAAAATTTTCTGCCTTTTGGAGTGAATTTCTTTTGCCCTCAGAATCCTACCTGTTTTATAGTACTTGAAACTTTTACTTTTTATTTGTTATTTCTTAGGTAAACGCAAAGCACTGAAGTTGAATTTTGCAAATCCACCTTTCAAATCTACAGCAAGGTTTACTCTGAATCCCAATCCTGCAGGAGTTCAAAACCCACACATGTGAGTATTCCTGGTAATCAAATAAAAGGCTCAACTCAAGCAAGGGTTTTAAAGTTATTGTGTTTTATGAATTTTTTCAAGTCGAGGGGTTGGTATTTCTGTTATCCTCTGGGCCATTTGAAATATTACTGTTTGAACTCAAATAGAAAGCTGTTGATTCTGTAGTCTGAAGTAGGCAAACACAATTTTCCTTTTTAAAGTTGACTTGAAGGGAAAGGAAGAGCTGAAGATGCAGTTACATTTATATCGTTTTAGTTTCTCTCTTATTGAACTCTGAGAATATTATTTTTACCTCTCCTTCTGAATTTCCAGTTAAGTTGTAAGTAGTATTTAAGAAAACTTAACTCTCTCCTGTAGATCTGCACAAATCATCCCCACTTACTAGTTGACAAAATAGATTTCCATTCTTAATATACTGAGTGTCTATAAGATTTCCATGTCATAGTAGATTGAAAGAATATGTACGTGTCAGTGATTTTTTTAAAAATTGACTCCCTTAATATTTTTAAATTAAAAAATAGAAATGATATTGTAGCATTTTACTGAAGAGTATTAGAAATATATTAGTTAATTTAAAACAATCTCGCCATAATAATATTTTACAGAAGCCTTTGAATCAAAGTGAAGTGAAGTATTAAATAATAATGTTTTCTTCTTCTCAAACCTGGCAAGAACATGAAGGGTCAAAGCCAGTGGATTTACATTTCTACTAATGTCCAGAAAAATAATTTTCACCTAGTTCTAATATTGAGAACTATAAAGCAAGTGGTGGAAGGTATGGTTTAAAAAGCTGTCAGAATCCATTATTTTATAGTTTTGTAATAATTCCTCAACAATCTGTATTCAAACTTTATTAGACTACAGATACATTTATTCTTCCCAAAGAGGCACATTTATTGCTGTTTGACATTTGGTATACATTGTATTTGCAAACAGTAACACATTGGTAGAAGGTAGACTGTCTAGCAGTAGGAATGTTGAAAATATTTTATTTTTAAAACATCAGTGTCTAGAAGAAAGCAGCAGATACGTGTGTCTGTACGCTCTTATGCTTACACCTATCACCTAAAGGGGAATGAAAGAGATTTTCAATAAAAACTGAGTGGCAGTTTATTTGCCTGGGAGTGGTGTCTGTCAGCTTTATTAGACTGCTGTCCACAATGAGACTTCTTGTCAGAGCTCAACCTTGTTACCTTCTCTGAATCATATTGAGGAAGGAAACTCTTAGTACTGCTTAATTAGTCAGAGCTCCAGCAGCAAGGAAACACTGTTAAAAGAACCTCCTTCCTCATTTCCTAGAATTTCTAGTGAAAGCTAGTACAAAAGAACTTAAAAGAACCTTAAAAGAACCTCCTTCCTCATTTCCTAGAATTTCTAGTGAAAGCTAGTACAAAACTAATTCTTGAACATATTCCATTTCTGTTGCCTTGGTTGCCAGCTGAACCACAAATTTGAAGTCTAAAAAAGAAGGATATGTAGTAATCGCCAAACTTAACAAATCTTTCTTTCTTTCTTTTTTTAAAAGCCCCCTTGGACAAAGAGAAAGACAACCTGATTTGCATTTAGAACTAGAAAAACATTTACATATTTGTACTCTCTCCCCATTAGACTTTCTTCATGTCTAGGGGAATTCATGGACAGAATCTTTTTTTTTTAAACAGTAAACAGGGTGGTGAAGAAAACGCTTTCTTCCAAAATTTGAGTCTATCAGGCTTTTTTTGGTTTTTCTTTCTTTCTTTTTTTAAACTACTTCATAATAATCCTGTAACCAGCTAGGTTTCTTATTTATCTCTTCCCAGAAGGTGTTAAAAGTTTGAGAGGACACAGTAATAGGCATCTTTGTGATAGAATCTTTGGAATTTGATTCTAGTATGTAAAAGTTTTAGACCCTGCCTTTGAGTTTTATTATTGCACTCGTCTGTTATCTGGATCAGGAACAGGCAACTACTAGTATTGATACTCATCAGAGACAGTTGTTTCCCTGCTTTGGGCAGCATATCTTCTCTACCTTCCCACTGCCTTCCACAGGGATCCTCTGTATTCTTCCTGTGTATTGAATACTATCAGGCACTAAAAACCACTGTTGATCCCTGCTTAGGATAAGTTTGCAATTAGAAGATATAACTTGCAGTAGGTGGAGGCTTTGAAAAAGATACCTCTATGCCATTTATATGTGTTTCCTTCTTTTAAAATTTCCTTGCATTCAGTTCTTCTTGAACTTTAGTTATAGATATAAATATAAAACTTTTTAAATGAGTTTAGGAAAAGATAAGATGAAATATAAGTAACTAATGAAGTTATGTCTCAGGGACTAGTTCAGATCCATCTGACATTTGATGTCTACTGGGTGCAGGATTCTGTGGACGATTAAAAAAAAAAAGATTAAGACAGTGTCCTTATTTTCTGAGAAATAGCAGTTTAAATAAACTTTCAAGAAGACAGAAATTCAAGAAGTAAGGCATAAGGTAATACAGATCAAAAGTCAAATGAATGGTGCAGGAGGGGTAAGAGCACTTCAGATAAACAACTTGGTGAAAAGTTTCACAAAGGAACAAGGTTTGAACTGGATTTTGAAAGCCCCCTAGAGGAGGTTGGTTAGGTGGAGAGAGGGGAGAATGGCATTCTGGTGAGTGTCAGCGCACGCTAAATTTGGGGACCATGTGTAGATCTGTTTCACTGTAGTGGAGATGTTAGTTATAGATTACCTATTTCTCTCTCACTTTCAGCATTTTGCCTTTATTCTTGGTGTTCTATAATTATGTGAGAATATGCTTAGGTTTGGATCATCTTTCTGTGTACCGGATGAATTGTTTTAGTTTGAAGAGTCACAAATCTTTTTCTGAGAGTTTCTGCTGCTTTTCTTTTGATAGATTCCTTCATGTTTTTCCTATTCTCTCTTCCGGAAATGTGTGTTATTTGGTTTTGGTATCTCTGAATTCTCTCGGTCTTTGACTTTTATATTTTCTATCTCTTTGTTTTCTTGCTTTATATTCTAGGAGATTTCCTTTATTTCCTGACCCTTCTATAGAATATTCTGTTTTGGGAATTGATTTTTTATTTCTAAGAGTTGATTCTGGCTTTTTCTTAGTATCCTACTCTTAATTTGTGGATGTAAAGTCTGGAATTTAAAAATTCTTTTCTATACTTTAGGTAATCTATTTCCTCAAGGGTCACTTTTTCTTTTGTCTTTGTCTTTCTCCTTTGTGTCAGCTTTTTTCCACATGTCTAGTAGTTCTTGGTTGTCCATTGATAGTTGAGGATGAGGAAATTAGAAGACTTATTGGAAGCTCTGGTTAGAGGCAGCCAACTGGTGGGCTTGACTTGACTTTTCTCTGAATGGTTTGAGTGCTGGCTGTTAGGCCAGGAATACTCTAGATGCCATAATGAGTAGGCCAATATTTGCCCTAGTAGGCATTGTTTTTTCCAGATAGCATGTTTGTTTTCTTTAGAGACATGCTCTCTTTTCATTTTGGGGCAGGTGGAAAGGAAAGGAGGAGCTGAGTAAACCTTTCTTCTGGAAAGAATTTTAATCGCTCTTCCATTTCCAGGCTTTTATACTTTCCAGCTATGAATCCTCTCTAAGGTTCTGTTGGGACCATTACCTATCTCTCGTCTCGGCGGCATGCTCCCCTCCCACCATGTGTTATGGGTGCTAGTTTTCTCTATTGCTAGTTTTTTTAACCCCTTATTATGGAAAGTTGCAAATATATCCAAAACTGGAGAGTGGTAGCTGAATCTCTATTATTTATCAGTCAGCTTTAGCCGCTTCAACAGTTAATATGGCCAATATTATTTTTGTCTATTCCTCTACCCTCCTTAGTTTTTTTTTTTTTTTTTGTCGGTACGCGGGCCTCTCACTGTTGTGGCCTCTCCCGTTGCGGAGCACAGATTCCGGATGCGCAGGCTCAGTGACCATGGCTCACGGGCCTAGCTGCTTCGCGGCATGTGGGATCTTCCCGGACCGGGGCACGAACCCATGTCCCCTGCATCGGCAGGCAGACTCTCAACCACTGCGCCGCCAGGGAAGCCCAACCCTCCTTAGTTTTAACCAAACCTCAGACATATTATTCCATCTATAAATATTTCAGGATGTGTTTCTAAAAGACAAGGACTCCTTTTTAAAAACACAATCATAATATTATCATTATATCTAGTAGGATAAATGATTCTTTAATATCATCAAATAAGTATTATAGATTACTTCATCACTTTTTTTTTTCAAGTTTGAAGCAGGAACTAAACAAGGTTTTACACTGCACTTGGCTGACAAGTTTTTGAAACTACTGTAGAGTCCCTTCCCTTGGAATTTATTAGTTTTGCTTTGTCTAGATATTTTTGTCTGCTTTCACGTGTTCAGAAATTTGTCTAAATCTCTGTTTCTTTATTGTTTATTTCCTTTAAAAAATCATTCTTTTCATTTGGGTCCTTAGAGAGTCAGGAGACAACCTGGTTTTTAATTGGTTTTTAATTATCATTGGTTAAAATTATAAGTATTTCCAACACATGAAAAAGTGAGTGTTAGAGACTCTTGTATCTGCTACCTAGATGTAAGAGATGTTAGCATTTTGCCATTTGGCTCTTTAAATGAAAGATTAAGCTGTAAAACTAAAGAGTGCAAGGAAAGACGAAAGGAAAAAAATGTTTGGCTACTTTTGACATTTCCATCAGGATTGGATTATGCTAGGCACTATATGTCTTTTTGATACCCCAAGGGTATTCTTATAAATGTGGCAGGCTTGTGCTAAAATCATGTTCTGTATATAAAATTTGACATGAACAGAAGTAGATAGTCCACTGCTGTGTTCTGTGCTTTCATCATGCTGAGTGATGTGCAAGTGCTCTCTCAGTGTGCTGAATCATTTAGAATGCACCAAATATGATTGTTATTCTGAAAGAACAGCCCTTTTATCTTCACAACGTATCAGGATTGTACAAGAAGAACCACCAGCTTAAAAGCTAACATTGGAAATAAATAATGATGAGTAAAGATACATTTGGGGGCTTAAGCTAAACATTTGGGAACCATATGTTGTAAATTTAAGGGGCTCTGTTTTGTTGAGACCAAGAGGATCTCATTTTTCTTTATTATATTTGAACAGAAAAAGGCTCAGTTGTGCCATAGAACATCTAGGAGGTAGTTTTAAAAGAAGTTTTGAAGTCCCCAGTTAATCACTAGTATTCTTTTTTTTTTTTAATTTATTTATTTTTGTCTGCATTGGGTCTTTGTTGCTGCACGTGGGCTTTCTCTAGTTGCGGCGAGTGGGGTGCTACTCTTCCTTGCGGTGTGTGGGCTTCTCATTGCGGTGGCTTCTCTTGTTGCGGAGCACGGGCTCTAGGTGCGCAGGCTTCAGTACTTGTGGCACGTGGGCTCAGTAGTTGTGGCTCGCGGGCTCTAGAGCGCAGGCTCAGTAGTTGTGGCTCTTGGGCTCTAGAGCACAGGCTCAGTAGTTGTGGTGCGTGGGCTTAGTTGCTCTGCGGCATGTGGGATCTTCCCGGACCAGGGCTCGAACCCGTGTCCCCTGCATTGGCAGGCAGATTCTTAACCAGTGCGCCGCCAGGCAAGCCCAATCGCTAGTATTCTTTTTTTTTTTTTTTTTTTTTTTTTTTTGCATTATGCGGGCCTCTCACTGTTGTGGCCTCTCCCATTGTGGAGCACAGGCTCCGGATACGCAGGCTCAGCGGCCATGGCTCACGGGCCCAGCCGCTCTGTGGCATGTGGGATCTTCCCGGACCGGGGCACAAACCTGTGTCCCCTGCATCGGCAGGTGGACTCTCAACCACTGCGCCACCAGGGAAGCCCCAATCACTAGTATTCTTAATTCCATGATGAGTCTACTCAGTAGAGCATCATCTTAAAACTCAGAACAGTAATTATAAATTACGTAGGCACTTATTGCTGGTTAAATTGTGGAAGCTTTATCTTTTAAACTTATTATCTTGGATTAACTGTTTGTTACTACTGGAGTCCTGGTTTCTATCCCAGCGTCATCATGGTCTCTGTGACCTTCAGTGTGTCACTTAACTCCGATTTTAGTTCAGGCATTGAATTAGGATAGTGACTTTCATTATTTTGTGTGGTGAATGGCAGGGGGTGGGGGAGAGAAAATGAATATGAACAGGAATGAATATGAATCAAGCCAGTGTTGTGCTCCTTTCCTAAAATAAAATCTTGTGCATGAGCCTGACAGGCTGTTTGTGGAGGTGGGAGAGAGCTCTGTGGTCTTGTCTACCTTCATTCCTCAAAATAGTCCCAGGACATCTCTGGTCAGTTCCTGAGTATGAAAACCATGAGTATACTTGAGCTTAAAACTTTTTTTCCATCTCTGAAATTTTTAATGTAATCATAGTCATTTGGAATCTCTACATTTCTGTGGTGGAGCCCTTTCACATAATGGCAGTAATTTTATGGTAGAAATATTTATAGGTACAAATTAGTACCCCAAATTTAAAAAGGCCAAATGTGTCAAATTCTGTGGGGTAATTACTTATTTTGGGCTGGTTTCGATTTACTGCTGCAAACTTTTTTTTCTTACTGTAGCAAAATATGCATAACATAAAATTTACCATCTTAACCATTTCTTAGTGGCATTGAATACATTCATGTTGTCGTGTATCCATTGCTACCATTCATCTCCAGAACTCTTTTATTTTCTCAAACTGAAACTCTGTATCCATTAAACACTAACTCCCCATTCCTCTTTCTTCTGGCCCCTGGTAACCACCATTCCACTTTATGTCTCTGTGAATTTGATCGCTCTAGGTACCTCATGTAAGTGGCGTTATACAATACTTGTTTTGTGACTGGCTTGTTTCACTCAACGTGTCCTCATGCTCTCCATCTGTGTTCTGGTGTGTGTCAGAATTTCCTTCTTAAGGGTGAATTATATTGTATGTGTATATGACATTTTGTTATCCATTGATGGGCATTACAGTGTTTCTGACTTTTGACTCCAGTGAATAATGCTGCTGTGTGAGATAATCTTTCAAAACTTGCATTCTTAAAGTTCAGAGGTATTTAATCTTTCCCTCAGTTCCATACTCCACCTCCATGCACCTGATGGTTGTACTTGGAGGGCAGTGGTACTAGGTGTGACTGAGCTGATTCTCTGTGTGGCCCTCCACCCTTGGAGAGTCACTAGTATAATTCTCCTTAAGCTGGACTCAGGTATTGGATGTTAATTCTGAAATATTTATTTAAAGAAATTAATGTGATAAATGCTGTTAAGTTGCTTGTCTCCCGAAAATGAACTTAGTTTTGGTGTTTTAAATCATCTTGATTCTTGAATCGGAGACTTAGACGTTAGAATATATAATCTGTAGTTCTTTACCTATAGTACTGCAAAGTTCTGCACTTTAAAGAAATGTCTGGTTGCTGTGCTTTAGATGAGTTTTCCAACCATTTGTAATCAGGCAGCAAGTTTTTGAGTTCTGATTTACTTCATAATGTTACAGAAGTCCTTTGCCTTTGTAGTGTAGGCATGTTTCTGGAAACTTCTGTCTGCTAATAAGGAATTCTGCTATTTAAAAGAAACATCCTCTCTTTTCAGAGTATTCTTTCTTATTATTATTATTTAAAATTGAGTCACAGTATAATTACATTACTGTTCTTGAGCAAATGTGTTTGCCCCAGAGTTAATAATTGCCTCATTTAATGGTTCACTGTGAATCTCCTCTCCACATAATTAACTACTTAGGTGATCTCTCAGTTCTTTTTTTCTAGAGTCATCTGTCTATCTATACAGTACTCTTGCTGTATTCTGGAGTGGTTGCACTTTATGGCTGGTGCCATTGTTTTGTGAATGCCTATGTTACTCTTCTGAATTTGATTCCCTGTTTCGGGGATTTCATGTTTTCTTCCTTCCTTCCTCCCTTCCTCTCTTTCTTCCTCTTTCTCTCTCTCTGTCTCTTTCTTTCTTTCTTTCTCTTTTTCAGTTTTTCTCTCACGTTTTGGGGGAGTATATCTCCTAACGGCTTCCTAAGATAAGTGTTTTTTCTTAGTAAGTAAGGTTTTTGGGTCTTTGCATGTCTGAAAATGCCTTTATCTAACCCTCTTAATAGATTAGTAGTTTTATTGACTATAGAATTCTGGGGTAGACATTTTTCTTCAGAGTTTTGAAAGCGTTGCTCCAGTGTTTCCAATGTTCAGGGGTTACTGTTAAAAACTTATATGCCATTGTGATTCTTGAACTTTGGAATATGACCTGTTTTTTTCTTTGTGGATGATTGTAGGATTTTGTCTTTTCCCCTGTGTCAGAAATCTGCTTTGGTTTTATTTTCCTTTTCTCTTCTCCTTCCTTTCTTCTTTCCTTTCACTGAGCTCTTGGTGGACTCCCTTAAACTAGAAACCACTATCTTTCATTCTAGGATATATGCTTTATTTTTCTTTTATGCTTTTGATTTTCTCCTGTTCTTTTTTTTTTTTTTTTTTTCCCTGTACGCGGGCCTCTCACTGTTGTGGCCTCTCCCGTTGCGGAGCACAGACTCCGGACGCACAGGCTCAGCGGCCATGGCTCACGGGCCCAGCTGCTCCGCGGCATGTGGGATCTTTCCGGACCGGGGCACAAACCCATGTCCCCTGCATCGGCAGGCGGACTCTCAACCACTGCGCCACCAGGGAAGCCCTCTCCTGTTCTTTTGATTTTCTCCTTTCCGGTAGCTCTCCTGCTGAAACTCCACTTTAGGTTTTGGACCTCTTAGTTTGAGTCCCTCTTTTTCTTAACTTTTTTTCTCCTTCAACTTCGTATGTATTTTCACTTTTTGTTTGTCTTTGGTTGATCCTTGGTTGTCTCACACACACATGCATAAAAGAGTCAACCAAAAGGTGATCGGAAGCTTTGTGATTTGCTTGGTGATACTCCCAGTGAGGAGAAGAAGAGGTGCCTGATTTTTTCCTTTGGAGAATTAATTACCCAGTGTCCTTTTTTGAAAAAGAAGTGGGCATGGATTAAACTCAATTGAGAGAATGATTACAGATTCTAAATGAATCAGAAAGAAAGAAAAAGTGTTATAACAGTGTTCCTAAATATTTAAATGCCTAGGCAAGGCACAAACACAGAATCACTAGACAGAGTAATGAATAACAACATTAAGGAGCTAGGAAAAGAAGAGCAAATTAAATCCAAAGTAAGTAGAAGAAAGGAAATAATAAAGATAAGAGCAGAAATTAATGAAATAGAAAATGGACAAATAATAGAGAAAGTCACAAATTCAAAAGTTGTTTCTTGGGATTCAATAAAAGTGATGAACCCCTAACAAGACAGATGAAAGAAAAGATTAAGTCCAAGTTATCATTGTCAGGAATGAAAGAGGGTAATCACTACAGATCCCACAGACAGTAATAGCATACTAAGGAAATATAATAAGTAACTTTATGCCAATAAATTTAATAACCTGAATGATATAGACAGATCCCTTGAAAGACATAAATAATAAAAACTAACCCAAGAAGAAATAGAAAATCTGAATACCCCTATATCTGTTAAAAATTGGATTTAGAGTGAAAAACTTCCACTTTCAAAGGAAACTTGGGGCCCCAGATGGTTTTCCTGGTAAATTTTATCAAACATTAAAGGAATAAATAAGACTAAGCTTCCACAAACTTTTTCAGCAAACAGAAGAGTAGGGAGCATTTCCCAGTTCATTTTATGAGTTCAGTGTAACCCTGATATCAAAACTGGAGAAGGATATTATTAAAAAAATACTACAGACCACTATCCCTCATGAACATACACTTGAAAATCCTCAACAAAATATTAGTAAATTGAATCCAACAATATATAGAAAGGATAATATGTCATGACCGAGTGGGATTTATCTTAATTTGACACTTGAAAATTATCAATATAATTCACTGCATTAATAAAATAAGGAGAAAAATGGCATAATCATTTTAGTAGATGCAGAAAAAACATTTAACAACATTCAATATCCATTCATTATAGACATTCTCATTAATCTAGGAAAAGAGGGGGGAACTTTCTCAGCTGTTTAAAGTACATCTATGAAAAACCTATAGCTAGTATCATACTTAGAGACAAAAGACTTAATGCTTTCTCCAAGATTAGTAATAAGACAAGAATATCTGTACTCATCAGTTCTATTCATTATTATACTGGAAGTCTTAGCCAGTGCAATGAGGTAAGCAGAAGAATTAAAAGACACGAAGATTGGAAAGAAAGAAGCAAACCATAGGACTTCCCTGGTGGTCCAGTGATAAAGAATCCGCCTTGCGGGCTTCCCTGGTGGCGCAGTGGTTGAGAGTCCACCTGCCGACTCAGGGGACACGGGTTCGTGCCCCGGTCCGGGAAGATCCCCCATGCCGCGGAGCGGCTGGGCCCGTGAGCCATGGCTGCTGAGCCTGCGCGTCCGGAGCCTGTGCTCCGCAACAGGGAGAGGCCACAGCAGTGAGAGGCCCGCATACCACAAAAAAAAAAAAAAGGGAATCTGCCTTGCAATGCAGGGGACATGGGTTCCATCCCTGGTCAGGGAACTGAGATCCCACATGCCACGGGGCAGCTGAGCCCGTGCACCACAACTACTGAGCTCGAGCGCCTCCACTGGAGCCCACGTGCCGCAAAGTACAGAGCCCACGTGCTCTGGAGCCTGCACGCCACAACTAGAGAGAAGCCTTCACGCCACAGTGAAAGATCCCTCATGCCTCAACAAAGATCCTGTATGCCGCAACTAAGACCCGATGCAGCCAAAAAATAATAATAATAAGTAAATAATCTAAAAAAAAATAGCAAACCAGTCTTTTTTTTTTTTTTTTGGTAGATGATATGACTATATGTGTAGAAAATCCTAGTTAATTTACAAAACATTAGAATTAAGTGACTGGAGCAGAGGTGCAGGGTACATGATCATTATTCCAAAATCAATTTAAAGCATATTAGTAAAGGAACACCTGAAAAGTGAAATTGAAAAAATGATTGTCAGAGAATGAAAAAGTATAAAATACTTAGTGATAAATTTAGTGAAAAATGCATAAGACTTCTACACTGAAACTACAAAACTATAATATGTTGCTGAGAGAACTTAAAGACCTAAATACATGGAATTTATATGGAAATGCAAAGGATCTAGAATAGCCAAAAGAAATTTTATAAAAGAATAAGTTGGAGGACTTAAACTTCAAGGTTTGCTATAAATCTACAGTAATTAGGGCTTTGTGGAAGGACATTAAGGATAGACAAATAGATCAACAGAATAGAATAGAAAGTCCGGTAGACAAACATAAAATCCATTTTAAAAATAAAATTTATATTGGAGTATGGTTGATTTACAATGTTGTGTTAGTTTCAGGTGTACAGCAAAGTGAATCAGTTATACGTACATCAATACTTATGTCCACTCTTTTTTTTTTTTAGCTTCTTTTCCCATATAGTCCATTACAGAGTATTGAGTAGAGTTCCCTGTGCTGTACAGCAGGTTCTTATTATCTATTTTATATATAGTAGGGTGTATATGTCAATCCCAATCTCCCAATTTATTCCTCCCCCATTTATCCCCTAGTAGCTATGTTTGTTTTCTACATCTGTGACTCTACTTCTGTTTTGTAAATAAGTTTATTTGTACCCCTTTTTTTAGGTAATCAATATCATGTGATATGTATCTTTCTGTGTCTGACTTACTTCACTCAGTATGACAATCTCTAGTTCCATCCATGTTGCTGCAAATGACATTATTTTGTTCTTTTTTATGGCTGAGTAATATTCCATTGTATATATGTACTGCATCTTCTATTTACAACAGCCAGGACATGGAAGCAATCTAAATGTCCATCAACAGAGGAATGGATAAAATCCACTTATTTTTGATCAGCTGCCTATACAGTTCAGTGGGGAAAAGGAGAGAATTTCCATGGTGAGGGAACAACTGGAAGAAGGAATGGAACAGAGTAAATCTTGATTCCTACTTTATGCCATACGCAAAAAGTAGTTTGAGATGGATCATAGATCTATGAGGAGAAATTCTATAAAGCTTATAAAAGAAAATATCCAAATCATATTGTGATCTGGCATAAGGAAAGATTTTTTTGACAGGACAAAGAAAGAAATAACTACTAAAAAATGATAGACTGGACTTTACCAAAATTTAAAATTTCTGCTCATCAAAAGCTTCTTAAGAAAATAAATAGGCAAGCTACATACTGGGAGAAAATATTCACAGTTAATATATCTGACAAAGAACTTTAGTAAATATAATGAAGTATAACACAAAACAAAGAAAAATATGGGCTAAAGACTTCACAGACATTTCTCCAAAGTGTATAGGAATGGATAATAAGTACATGAAAAACGTGCTTAACAGCATCATTAATTAGGGAAATGCATATTAAAACCACAAGGAAATACCATACATACTGTCAGAATGCATAAAATTTAAAAGACCATGCAGTATATTGGCAAGTATAGGGTGTAATTGGAATTCTCACATATTGTTGGGGAAGTAGAAAGTGGTATAATCACTTTAGAAAACTCTTTGATAGTTTCTTATAAAGTTAAACATACATCTACCCCATGACTCAGGAATTCTACTCCTTATTATTTACCCAAAATGAAAATGTCCTCAGAAAGACTTGCATACAAATGTTCATTAAAAACTTTATTCGTAATTGCCCTCAAACTAGAGACAACCCAGATGTCTAATAATGGAAGAATGGATAAACAAATTGTGGTATATAATTCAATGAAATTCTCAACAGTAAAAAAGAACAAAGTACTGATGCCCACAGTCACATTGATGAATCACCGAAAATGCTGAGCAGAAGAGACCAACACAAGAAAACACACCGTCTGATTGTATCTATGAAATTCTGAAGGAGGCAAAACTAATTTATGGTGGCTGAAATCAGACAGTGTGTGTCTCTGGAGGGGACTGAAAAGCATGGCTGAAGAGAACTTTCCAGGGTGATGGAATATCCTATATCTTGTTAGGGTTGTGAGATATAAGGGTGTACGTGTTTGTTAACTCATCAAACTCAGTACCTAATGGTTTGTGCATTTCACTATATGAAAATGATACTGCAATTACGAAAAGGCCAGAACAATAATGATAAAAATTATGAGTATATTATTTACTTTCACTAAACAGTACGTGTGGCTTTCTGTTCTTGTTCTCAAAGCACCTCTGTGTTTCATCAGTCACTTGATAAGTATATGCACCCTGTGTTTTTATTGGGTTTGGCTCCTGTGCCTGTGACAAATTTTGTTTCTGCCCATTTGGTTTCCCTTGTCATGATGTTTGAAAGAGACCTAGAGTGAAAAGTTAAAGAAGGTTATCAGGTAGCTTTTGAGGATTAATCTGGAACATTCATCAAGTCACATGAGGTGTGGTGTACACTTAAGTAGTTATAAGGTGCAGGGACATGTTGTCTTTACTGTGCTTTTAAAAGCACATTTACCGGTGGTGTTTGCTCCCCTCCCTCCCTCCCTCTCTTTCTGTCTTTTCTCTCTTTCTGTTTTTAAATATAGAAAAGTATAAAGAAGAAAACCAAAATGGCCCATAATTTTACTGTCCAGATAATTGATGTTACCCTTTAAAAAATGAGTAATATATGCTTCTAGTAAGAGAATTCAGTTGGTATCGAAAGTTATAAAATAAAAAGCTCCATGTCCTTAATATTGCTCTCTGAAGATATGACTTTATTATACAGTATAATATGTCCTTGCAGAAAAACTTGTTCATATATCAAAATATGTGATAATTTATATAAAACCATGAAAATATTTATACAAAAAGTAGTTTTATTATACATTGCTTTGTAGCTTGTTTTTTTTTCACAGTACATCTTGCAGATATTTCTAAATTAGCACATACCCTATTTTTCAGTCAGTTGTATACCTTTCATTGCATTTTATAGCCAATTTAGTTTATTTTCATTTTTAAATTAAAAACAGTGTTTTAAGAATAACTTTGTGTTAGTGAAATGTTGCATTTTTTTAAATTAAAAAAATTTTAATGATTATAGATTGACAGTTTTTGGCCTTTCTCCTATGTTAGGAGACTTGGAAGGCACAGCTGTGTCTTCTCAGCCCTGGCACCATTGACATTTTAGGCTGGATAACTCTTTGCTGTAAGGGCTGTTCTGTGTGCTGTAGGATGTTTGGCAGCACCTCTGGACTCTACTCGCTAGATGCTGTAGTGCCCCCCTCCCTCAGTTGTAAAAACCAAAAATGTCTCCAGACCCTTGGGTTGCAAAGTTGCCCCTGGTTGAGGACCACTGACGCACAGAGCATTGCAGGTACACCGGATGGTTGCCATTGCCTCTCCTGCTGGAGGAGCTGCAGAAGTCAGATACAAGAGACGTGTTCCTTCTTAGCTTGGGGTTTCAATGGGTGCAAAAAAGGGGAATGTAGGGAAGGGATATAGGGATATCTCATAGAACCCAGGGAGTGCATCAGAGTTTTGTGAGCGACTGACAGCTGTCAGAAACCAAAGCAACCCGATAGGTGTTCTGTCATATGTTCAGCAGCTGTTTATTGAATGTCTGCCATCTGCTAGTTACTGTGGTGGCCACTGGGTATTTCATGTTGAGAAAAAGAGATGTGAGTGCTGCTTCATGAAGCCTAAGGTTTAGAGGTAGACACAGACATTCAGCAAATGAATGAATGAATGAATGAAATTATAAATGGTATACCTGCTATTGAAGGACTATAACCCGATGCCATGAAAGAATGAAAGAGGGGCCTGATTTGGAGTGGAGATGGTGAAGAGATAGCCATGGAAGGCTTCTAAACCTGTGTAGCTTTTTACTAGGTTTGGGGAAGGGGCTGCTGATAAGAGTGTTCCAAGCAGAGGGAATAGCATGTATTTGTAGTTTCAAGATATCAAGGTGGGAAAGGTTCAGCTTTTTATGGAACTGAAAGAATGCCAGTTTGAGTGGAGAATAATTCAGTGAGAAGGAGAAGTGGATTTAAAGTAAGGGTGGAGAGGTAGTCATGGGCCAGATGATGCAGGGTCTTGTAGGCAGAGTTGGGGTGATGTACAAAGTGTAGTGGGAAGGTGTGGCATGTTAAAGGCAGGTGAGTGACATGATCTGATTTACATTCTGAAGTGATGATTCTGGCTGCTGTTTGGGGTATGCACTGGAGAGAGGCAAGAATAGAATTAGGGAGACCCAGCAAGGCTGTGGTAGTGTAGCTGAAATATATGGGTGGTGATGACATTGAGTTGACAGTGGAGGCAGAGGGAAATGGACAGATTCCGGAGATTTTGGGAGACAGCATTCACGGAAATTGGTAATAATTTGAATGTGGGTTGTGAAGAGGGGAAGGCATTCATAGTGACTTCCAGAATTCTGGCTTGAATGATGGGTTCAGTTGCCATTACTGATGGGGGACCACTGGATGGGTCTGGAGCTTCAGTGGACAAGGGAGCACAGAAGAGCAAGAGTTAAGCTTTAGATGTGCTAAATGTGAAATGCTTGTGAAATATCCTATCAGAGATATCAAGGAAATAAACATGACACATAGTCTGGTGTCGAAAATAAGAGTCTGCTGTGCAGAGAAAAGGGTACAGATTGGAGATAAAAAGTTGAGAGTTGTCAGCATATAGATGATAACATTGTCTAGGAAGAGAGTGTATCTTGATGAGACCATTGGGTCCAGGGCTGAACCCCAAGGAAATCTGATGCTCAGAGGCTGGATACAAGAGGAGCAACAGGCTGAGACAGGAAAGACGTTTGAGAGGTAGGAAGCAGATCCATAGAGGGTGATGTCATGGGAACCGAGCATCGTTTCCAAGGGCGCGGGTGGGGGGGTGGTCAGCTAGGTCTAATGTTCTGAGAGTACTGGTAAGGCTGCTTTGCTAGTGATGACTCCTGAGATGCCCTTTTAAACTACTCTGATTTCTTGTAATACTTGGGGGGATGGGGTTTTAGCCACCAGTGGAGATTGGAGCCCAAATAGGGAAAGGATCTTATGAAAACTTGTAACCTGTTGGTTTAGGGCAGCTTTCCTAACCTTTTCTATAAGAAGCACAGCCAGAAAAACCATTTCGGCGGTATGCTTTGAGCATAGGTGAGAAACATCAGCTCTTAGGGAATAGGCAGCAAGATGTAAACATGAATGTTTGTGTGTTCTATTACTGTCTTCCTGGTTGATTAAAGAAAAAGTGCTTTCTACTTCATACGTCAATACTACTTCAAAATACTGCAGATTTGTACAATTAATACCTTCTGTTCACTGAATATGGATATCAAAAGTTGAATGTTGATCTCTGGAGTCTTTGAGCGATTCTTCTAGAAATCTTTCTTTTTTCAGTTTTTCCTTTTGCCTCATCTTAGGTCTTAGCAAAGATACTCATTTTGTTAGTAGTGCCAGGAAGCAGGCAGTTTCCATGGCAACTGACAGATTGCATTTACTGTGGAAATTTCCGGGATTGACAGAGCTGCATTGCAGAAGGATGCATAAAGCAGTATTCATCTAGAGAGCCTAACAGCATGGACACAGAAGAACTGTTGCAGTGCTGTGCAGGGTATGTGTTATGTTTATTTTCCTGTCTCAGGAGGATTACGAGTTCTGAGGAGAGGGTAGAACAGCTTGAGGCATTTTAGTATATGCTGGCTTGCTAAAATCAGAGAAACTTTGGGAAAAAGGAGGAAAAATAATTTGGGAAGAAAGATGTGTTTGATAGCATTGGGAGGAAATCAAGATGAAGATAAATGAAGTAGAAGAATGTGATAACGAAATAAGAGGAGAAAACACACTTCAAACTGATTAGATAATAAAGGGGTCTTACAGATGGTGGTTCTAGACACAAGAAGATATTTATTTATCAAAGGAAAATTAGCAGGCGTTGGCAAGCTCAGGGAATCACGTTCTCCTGTACGGGAAGGATAATGCTGGTAAGGTAGTGAGCTGCTGCCTGCTGAAGGGTGATGCGCAGCTGTGAGGGCTGCTCTGGGTGTAGGCAGGTTTGCTGCTGCCTCGTGTACTCACTTCCCTGCACGCAGGGAGAGTCAGGGAAGGGTCCTTAGATCCTCAGTCCTACTCCCTGTGGATTTGTGGAGGAGTTTTAAGAAAAAGCCTGAAATGTGTCTCGAGATTAAATTCTGGAAATAAAACTATAGGACTTGGGTAGATAATTGGAATTTCTTATCCTCCAGAGCATGATTGTAAATTTGAAAGAGAAATGATATGAAAAATAGATAGGATTTAGATCATTTAAATGATAGGTGATATCTAGCTGACTAGATGTCATGTAGGTTATGTAGTCAGCAAACTACAGCTCATGAGCCAAATGTAGCCTGCTGCTAGTTTTTGAAAATAAAGTCTTATTGGAATGTAGCCACACCCATTTGGTTACACAGTTGCCACAGAGACTTCTGTAGATGACAAAGCCTGAAATATTTATTGTCTGTCCCTTTACAGAAAAGTTTGGTGACTTGTGATTTAGATGGTGTATTGGATTCCTAGGGCTGCTGTAACACATTCCCACAGACTTGGTGGCTTAAAGCAACAGAAATTTATTCTCTAGGGTTCAGGAGGCCAGAAATTCTGAAGTCAAGGTGTTGGCAGGGCTTGTGCTTCTTTGGAAGGCTTTAGAGGAGGATCCTTCCGTCCTATTCCTAGCTCAGGTAGCTCCTGGCGTCTCTTGGATTTTGATAGTATAGCTCCAGTTGCTGCCTGTCCTTACTTCCCTGTCTCTGTTTCCTTTTCTGTCTCTTTTAAGGACACTCATCATTATATTTAGGGTTCACCCTAATCCAGGATGGTCTTTTCTGGAGACCATTTTCTTAATTACATCTGTAAAGATAAGGTCACCTTCTGAGATTCCAGATGGACATACCTTTTGTTGGGGCTACAGTTCAGCTCACTGCATATGGTGTTAAAGAACTGGGTTTTGGCTTCTTAGACTACATTCTGTGTTAAGAAAAGTCAGTTCCTGGCAGATTTCCTTTGGAAACCTGTGAGGCATATCCTCTGAAGTAGACTTGTTGACCTGCTGGAGAGGGTGTTAAATTTACTTTTCAAGGACCAGACAATACAGACATAGTTAAAAATCATAGCAGACAGCCTCTGTGATGCAAACAGAAGCAGCTGGGTAGAGGTAGTACTGGAATATTCGCAGGAGAAAAGGTACTAAAATATTCACAGGAAACCATGAGCATTGTCTAACGTTACATGTCTCCAGCAGTCTCTCAACTCCCACCCCCTAAAAAACAACAAAGTGAATCTGGAAATTTAATGAAAGGTAGTTGGAACCAAAATGAGAATCAGAATTTTGAGAGATTAGACTCATGACTGGATTATGACAATGGGAAATACATATATGATTTAAAATAACTAGATTCCATACATGAGTAGAGTGAATAGAGCTGTAAGTTTGAGACTTGACTCTGGTTAGAGAGCCTTTGTATCATTATAAGAGCATATAGACTGTTGGCTAGGCAGGCGAGGTCTGTGATGTTTCCTCTTACCTTCTGAGCACATTTATAAGCCATAGTAATGACAGATCTCTATCCTCGCATCCCTTGGAAGTTTCATCTAGCATATTTGGGTATATTTGGAAATGTTTAAGCAGCGATGCATGCCCATGCTGAAGAATCAGATGGAGCCAGGAGATTCCAGGGTGGGTGCTGGAGCTGCAGAGAAAATCCTCCTCACTCTGTGATCTCAGGGAACCCTAGTGCCTGCATCCTCAGCTGTACACCTGAAAATGAAGCCCCTGGTGTAGATTTGATGGAGATAATTACCAGCAGAATTAAGCAAAGATGGTTAGAAGTGGATCCAAATTAGGGTTCACCAAGAATAAGCAGTACCAAACTAGCCTACTATACTTAAAAAAAAAAAAAGTTACTGGGCTGTAGATCAGGAATTTGCCGTGGGCTGGGTGTTTCTTGATTTCACCATATGTGGGTACAGAGGAGGAACACGAAGCCCGAGCCAGGATTTTCAGGCACAGTTTCCTGAAGGGCAAGACTGGATGAAGTTCGTGTATTCTTTCTAATTGAATTCTGTTAGTCTGTGACTGTGTGTATCTTGAACACCAAACTGAGATGTTAGCAAGCGGTAGGAATGGAAGTTTTCTTCTCTTCTTCCTTTAACAAGATGTTTTGTGTACTAAGTGCCACCCATGTTGAATTGTGTGCTTCAGCTTAAACAGCTTCAGAGAAAGATTCAAATTTAGCTACAATCACTTTATTTTTTATTTTTGATATAAATTTTATTTATTTATTTATTTTTGGCTATGTTGGGTCTTTGTTGCTGCGCACGGGCTTTCTCTAGTTGTGGCGAGCGGGGGCTACTCTTCGTTGCGGTGCGTGGGCTTCTCATTGCGGTGGCTTCTCTTGTTGCGGAGCACGGGCTCTAGGTGTGCAGGCTTCAGTAGTTGTGGCTCACAGGCTCAGTAGTTGTGGCTCGTGGGCTCTAGAGTGCAGGCTCAGTAGTTGTGGTGCACGGGCTTAGTTGCTCCGCGGCATGTGGGATCTTCCCTGACCAGGGCTCGAACCCGTGTCCCCTGCATTGGCAGGCGGATTCTTAACCACTGCACCACCGGGGAAGCCCCGCTACGATTACTTTAACTTTTAATTTTTCTGTTGGCATCTAGAATCTATGTAAGGAAATAGAATGAGATAAGGTTTAAAGCATAGATTGGGATTAAATTAAGCTGGTTGATCATGGTTCATACAAGCTACAATTTAAGTACTATAAGGGGTTCAAAAGCACACTAGATTTCAAGTAGATATATTATATAAAATAGATGCATAGCAAAACGTGTCTGTTAATAAAATTTATTTCTATAAAATCTTTTTTTCTCATTGACCTATTTAGATAAATGTCCCCCCAAAATAATAAAAATAAGCTTGAGAATGTAGTTGTTTCATAGTTATGTGTTTAAAAGATAATTCACATAGTAATAGTATTAAAAATTAGCTACAGGTTAGGATAAAAATAGTGGTTCAGACCCTTGGTTCTTGTTTGCTTGAGGAACTAAAGTTATGACTTTATAAAAGCAATTTCATATTTGTAGTACAAAATGATGTATGAGTAGCAGCTGCCTGCTAAAATATTTAAGGAACAAAGGTGAAAATATGAAACATAGAAAATTAAGACAACTTAATGCTAAACGCTATATCTGATTGCTAATAACAATAACAGCCAGGGTAAAGAAAAAATGTACCCAGAGTTTCTCTTGCAACATTCCTGCAGAGATTGATTGAGGTAAGGGGGCCCCTTCTGAGCCTCTAGTCTCAAAGACCGAGCATCTTCATTCTCTTTCCCGCCCTCCCCCCTCACTGGTAACTACAGAAAATACCTGGAGAGCGACGGGAGGAGGAGGAGAAGTGGATGCAGACAGATTCCACTGGGTAGTGTGGTCATTCTGAGAAGTGTTGTAGGTGGACGCAGAGAAGGGCTGTAGCAGCAAAGTAGACTGAGAGTTGTATTTTTATATTTGCTGCTGTCAGCTGAGAGCACAGCATTAGAGAACAAGGAGATTGCGGGGAGGAGCATTTGCCTTTGGAGCAGTGAGTGCTTTGATTGAATGCACTGAGCCCTGGATGCCTCAAACTGTACACGTGCTTTCAGCTATAGACATAGGACAGGTAGATCCCTTTCACACAGAGTGGGGCCCAAGGAAACTCAGTCTCTCTCTCTTGACAGTTTTGAGGTATAATTGACATGTAATAACCCGCACCTATTTAAGGTGTACATTTGCTGAGTTTTGAGGTATGTATGCACCTGTGAAACCATCACCACAGGCAACATAATGAACATATTCATCATCGCCCAGAGTTTCCTCCTGCCCCCTTGTAGTTTTTATATCCAGACGTTTGATTTGGTTCTTCTCTCCATTCTTTAGTTTCTTGAACATATGGAATACAGTAATAAACACTGTTTCATTGTCCTTGTCTACTTATTCTAGCATCTCTGTCATTTCTGGGTCACTTTGAATTGGTTGCTTTTTCTCCTTATGATGGCTCATAGTATCTTGCTTCTTTGCATACTTGAGGATTTTAGATTGCATGCCAGGCATTGGGTGCTGGCTGTTTTTGTATCTTATAAATATTTTTGAGCTCTGTCCTTTGGTTAAGTTCCTCGGAAATAGTTTGATCCTTTTCGGGTCTCTTTTTTCAGCTTCGGTAGGTGAGACCAGATCCTTCTGCATGCTTTCCTGAATTCCCCATGAGTTGTGGAGTTTTCCACTCTTGTGGAGTTGTTGTATGAGCCTGGGTATCATTCCCTCTAATGCTTTTGGGTGGTTCTTTCCTCAGCCTTGTGTAGGTTCCTCATAAGCTTGTGCTGATCAACGGGGGGGCCCTGCACGTCTGTGGGGTCCTCCTTCTGTGCGGCTCTCTCTTACCTAGTGCTCTACCTTGAGAGCTCGGTCTCCCCAGACTCTCAGGTCCGTCGCCTCCTCGTGAGGATCTGCTGGATCTGCCCCCCCTGTGTTGTGGTCTGTGAAGTCTCCCTAGGCAGTATGCACGCTGGGGTGGCTGCCGGGCTCGCCTTGTGTATTTCCTGCCTCTCAGCGCTCCGTCGCTGCCTTTTGTTGTCCGCTGTCCAGGGTCTTCAAGACCTTCCCGTGTATTGTCTTTTTTTTTTCAGTTGTTTCAGGTGTATCAGTCTGTCTCCCGATGCTCCATAATAGCCCAAGCACAAGTGCCACAGACACTCATCGTGACACAGGAGGAGAATTATGGAATTAGGGAATAATATCTTCAACGCTTTGAGAAAGAGCATCTCTGAATATGATATTTTGCAGCATTCAAAATCGTTTTTTACAAGAATGATTAGCATTTGTAATAAAGTAGAAGAAATCATGGCATTCATAAAAAAAGGATTGAAAAATAGTGAGGAGAGAACAAATTTGGATAAATAGGCAACAGAATTACTGAAAAGGGTGATAGATGAGAAAAAAAGACATTGCTAGGAAACTAAATGCAGTGGTGGAATGAAATCCATATTGCATGTGGAACTTAAATGGTACTGCATGGCAGCAAAAGAAAAGAATGTGATGGGAATAATTGATTTGAAAACATACAAAGTACCACATTTTTTACATATATAAATGCATAAATACAATCGGAAGGTAAACAACACCCTGGAGAAATATTTGCAATACAGGACGAAGAGTTGATAGGTATGTTAATAGAAAAAGAACTTTTTAGCAGAAGCAGCGACAGCAAAACAAACACCGGTCTAGGAGGGCTCTGGCTAAGGGGGTGTTATCTCAGGCGGTTAACCAAAGAAACGCTGTTTACCAAATAGCTCAGAACATCCAACTCCAAGAGTAATACATCAAAATGCCACTTAAGAGTGAGTGATCTAGCCCCAGTCACCTTTCCGCTGGCCTGAGGGAAAGGGTGCTATGGGCCGGGCGCAGGCTCTCCAGGCAGCGCTATGCAGTCATGTGGACCCTGTGATGGCCGACACGTCGACAATACACTCAGTGAGGTCTGCAAAGCAGTAGGTGCAACAGGTCATTCGGTGACCTATCCACATAGTACAGAAAAATGCAAAGGATCTATACTGAAATGTTAATAGTGCTTTTCTCTGGATTATGATTGATTTTTCGTTTTAAGTTTCTCTTCTACCTGTGTAGCTGTGAGAGGGATTTAGGATTGGGTAGTCTACTTGGAAAAAGAGGTTCAGGAACTTGCCCTGCTGCTGAATTTGCACAGCAGAACCCTGTGTTTAGTAGATGGCGGGGCTGGGGCTAGAGCTCTCCCAGGTAACCTTGGCCGTGCCGTTCCGTTTCTTTAAAAAACAACCCACCCACATACATACAAAGCCCCAGGCAGCTTTATCAGACACACGAGGTAGAAATAAAGCTTTTCTCAGGGCCCAGTCTGATTACGTTCTGGAACATTATGTCACAGTTCTTTAGTTGTTTTGGAATCAGTAGGATTTCAGAAATTCATAGATTAGTCTGGGCCAATGAAGGGATGGTAATTAAAATACAGTAGTGATGATTTAGTATTAAATAGTAAACGGACAAGTTGCTTATTTCTATCCAGAAGATCAGTTGTCAGAGAAAGTACTGAGACATGCAGATGGCCAACAGACACTTGAAAAGATTCTCAATATCACTAATTATTAGAGAAATGCAAATCAAAACCACAATGAGGTATCACCTCACAGCTGTCAGAATGGCCATCATCAAAAAGTCTACAAATAATAAATGCTGGAGAGGGTGTGGAGAAAAAGGAAACTTCCTATAGGACTATTGGTGGGAATGTAAATTGGTACAGCCGCTGTGGAGAACAGTATGGAGGGTCCTTAAAAAACTAAAAATAAAGCTACCATATGATCTAGCAGTCCCACTCCTGGGTATATATCTGGAAAAAAACCCCTCTAATTTGAAAAGATACATGCACCCCAAGGTTCATAGCAGCACTATTTACAATAGCCAAGACATGGAACCAACCCAAGTGCCCATCAACAGACAGCTGGTTTAAGAAGATGATATATATATATACGGAATATTACTCAGCCATGACAGAGAATGAACTATTGCTATTTGCAGCAACATGGATGGATCTAGAGAATATTATACCTAGTGAAGTAAGTCAAAGAAAGACAAATACTATATATCATATATGTGGAATATAAAAAATAATACAAATGAATCTATATACAAAATGGAAATAGACTCACAGACATAGAAAACAAACTTATGGTGCTAACTCCCCCTGCCCTTGAATATGTAGACTTACCCACCCTGTAAGTGGCAGCCTGATATAAGGCATGAGAGAGACATTGCCGGAGCACGTGTACCCTCCCTGTAGGGTTAGCTCTGAAAGAGAGGAATTGAACAGAGTGTGTTTAGTTTCTTCTCTGTATTCACTGATCAGTCAGTAAGGCCTCAGGTGAGAGACCAGATCCCTCTGCATGGAACAGTGAGGCATGGGAGGAATAAGTGTTCCCTTAAACAATTGGGGAGAGGTAAGCCCTGAAAGCTTTGATATTTTCCAGTCATTCATATGGCATCTTTTTATAAAGCCAGGGAATATTGTCATTTGAAAAGGAACATGAAGATACTGACCACATGGGACATATATACCCAATCTGTTTATATTAGCTGTTGAATATCTGTTGGTAAGATATGGTATGTCCATGAATTGATTTTCCAAATTTGATTCAAATTGATAAGGTTGATTGATTTTTCTTTTTTTTACGTTTTAATCCTTTGTGTTGGTGTCTGTAGATTTCACCAGAGTCTATTATTACCACTAAAATTCTACTAACCTTTATATAGGAGAAAGTATATTAATGGTAACATCAGTCTATATCTAAACAGCTTCCCTGGTGCTGTTAATATCTATCCAAAAACATATACTGTTTGAAATACCGTATTCAAGAGATACATTACGCATTTAATTCAGATTTGTGATCTGTAAGGCATTTAAAAAATGTAAGTGTGTAGCTGATTTTTTACCTGGGATGTGTATCATTTGATAATCTAATTACAAGTCCTAGTATAACAAAGACTACTAAAACTTGTTTTCATATTAAAGACCTCTAAATCCAGAGGAGAAGATTACTGATTTTTCTATGGACTTTTTTCTACTGGACTTTCCTATGTAGAGGGCTAGATAGGGGGCTGGGATTGTATTCCTTTCTGAGACTTGGGTTAATTTGAGATTTGGAACCTCAGTCCTTTGCTTGTTTCTTGAGTGGACTCAACAAAAACATTGGAGGGGTGTCCTGGTTAAGTATTGTCCATGTAGAGCACTTAACCTATTTTAGAAGGAATATAAGGCACTGATAGGCAGAGGCATTGAGGATGACTTACAGGTTTGTTGAGTTGAGTCAAACTAATTTCCAGGTAAGAAATTAATAATGAAATGACTGGGAATTTCTGATACTGTCTAATAGAAGTAACACTTAAATCTTGTTTGATAGATTTGCTTAAAGTTAAAGAACTATAACTAGGGTTTTGGCCGCTTGGTACAGTTGCCTCAGTGATTGACTGCTAGAGTTTCATGGTAAAGGTTCAGGTCAGGCTTCCAGATCTGGTTACTACAGTGCTTTATCTACGTACAGTTCTTCTTCGGAAGCAATCATGGTTGAACTAACTCTTATAACAGTAGCTGTGAAACAGTTTCATTGGAAAGATCGCCAGTCCAGTATGAATGAAGACTCTATGAACATGCCTTGGTGATGGCATAACCGTAGCATGTTTTTCTGTGGTTTTCACAACTCTTTTCCTGTCTAAGTGAGAAAATGGAACTCTGGGTAGTAATCACATTCTCCTGTTCATCTTTTTCTTTTGCAGCTGTATTGAGATATCATTCATACACCATACAGCTCACCCATTTAAACTGTATAACCCTACTGCTTTTAGTATATTCAGAGTTGTACATCTGTCACCTTACTCAATTTTTGAACATTTTTGTTAGCCTAAGAAGATAACTCACATTCCATATCTGTCAATCTGTTCACTTTCAAAAAGAAAAAAGAATCTTATCCAGAAACCATACAGCAGGCTTACAGTAAGCTAAACTATTAGCAGAGATATTTCATAATTCTAAAATTTGACCTTCAGTGGGATAGACAATATTATAACTTGTTTTTCTCTGACTTTATGCAGTAATGAAATATTCATTTCATTTCTCAGGAATGCTAGCAACAAACGTTATATGACACAATGTAATGATGAGTGATAGCCTTTGCCATATTCTCTTGGCTAGAAGCAAGTCGCAGGTCCCATCCATATTCAAACAGAGGAGCTTATGTAAAGATGTGGGTGCCAGGAAAGTGGAGGTCATGGGCAGCACCTTAGATCCTGTCTGCCACTACCCTCAGCAGTAGGCTAGTGCTGTATATTTCACCAGTGATTAAATTGAGCCATTAAGATGGTGTTTTCTTGCCAATGATCATAGAACAATAGTCATTATTCATGGAACTTCTTTATGTTAGAATACTTCCTGGCTTAATCGGTCTACTTCATGAAAAAGATTACTGAGAAAATTAGTCACTGGGATTCATCTGCTTGCCTAGATCTGATTTCCATCTTAGCCAGTTCAAGCTTCACCTCCATACCTGAATGGTCACTTATGCCACTGCTTTCTGGGCTTCCTTTGACTCTAGATGCTAGGGTATATATAATATTGGTGAAAGTATTTTGTAAACTGAAAAGAACTTGTTACGAATGAAAGCTGGTATTATGACTTATTAAAGTTATGATTTGAGAATCTGGCATTTGGAATGCTGGTTCACTAAGTTGTTATTTAGACAAAGCATAGTAACTTTTTAACTCTAACCTTGACTCTTGGTTATTATTAATATCAGTACTAGTATAAATGATTATTCTGGGGGAGTCATTTTAAAATTCTAAATATATGAGAACCTTAAAAGTAACTACAAAAAACAGTTCTACTAATCTGAGAAAACATTTCCTGAATTTTGGAAGAGGAAATAGATAACCAAGCATGTTCTTGCTTGTATCATTAGATCAGATTTTAAAAGAGATTCTGATCATTTAATATGAAATTGAAGAAATGTAGATGATATTCAATGGAATCTTTTTCTTTATGTCTGTTGCACTCTCTGGTTTGATACAGTTCATCCCTACACATTGGTATGTGTGTGAGAGAGAGGCAGACACAAACGAGATTGATTTTACATTTTTCATTGGATTTGCTTTTTTACAAAGTATGGTTAGAAGTTAATACTTTGATCTCCGTGCTGGCATTTTGGAGATGATTTTTTTATTTAATGAAAATCCGTAACAAGTGAGCACTTCTGTCCATAAATCATTCTTTTTTCACCCCATTGCTCTATCTATTGATCAAGGGCTGAGAGGCTCAATTTTGAATAGCACATGGTAGTTTTCCTCTTAGAGCCAGCTGACTAGTTGTTTAACTGTTCTCCCACCTCAGCATGGCTTTAGCATGAATAGGGCAGTATCCTAAGGTGCTCATTCCCAAACTTCGCTAGAATCATCGCGGTATCTTTAAATATACTGTTTTTTGACCCTATCCCCACATATTCTGATATAATAGCTATATGATGATACCTGGGCATTGGGATTTAATAAATCTCCCCAGGTGATTCTGATGAGCAGCAAAGTTTGTGAACAGCTGTATTAAGGATCGAGGACCTGGAATAATTAATGTTGGGTAAGGTAGGATAAGAACTTTTTGGAAATGAGGTTTGTAGCACCTGCGATTCTGCATTTGATAATGCAGTTTTGCAAAGTTTGGAAAAGATCTCGTATTTGGAAATGAAACTGGTCTGCAGTATTAGTTGCTTCAGTAAATGGAAATTTGGTTTTATGAATCCCATAAAAGCTAAGTTCATTGACTCCCTGAATTTAGGCCTTTCTTAATTAACTCAGTGTGTAAAAAACCAAGATGACACAAACGAACAAAAAACAATCCCCGGAAACCCGGAGCGCAGACTGTTCTAGTAACTGATGAGAAAACAAATTTTCCCACGCATTAATCAGTGCTAGCTAAAAGAAAAAAGTCAAAACCTATTTAAAATGTGGAAAAATTGCTTCCCAATATTTTAACAGAGAGAGACTGAGAACACACAGCATTGAATCGTCAGGAAAACTGAAGATCTCCCCTGAGCAGCACTGGGATTTCACTGCAGAGGACTTGAAAGACCTTGGAGAAATTGGACGAGGAGCTTATGGTTCTGTCAACAAAATGGTCCACAAACCAAGTGGGCAAATAATGGCGGTTAAAGTAGGTGATGCCCATGATTACTTTTGGTACTTTAGTCCACTCGGTGCAATTTCTTGGTGCAGTAACACCACTACTGCTCTGTTCTCACTGGTGTGGTAAATATGGGTGTTCCTGAAATGGTTTCTCCGAATCCTTTTGAGGGTGTTTTATATTATATAGAGGTTGTCTTACCGGTGGCATGTTTCCTGCCTCTCGGGAGACATGAGTCGTGAGGTGTGCATGTTCCCTGCACTTTCGGCATGATTCTTTAACGTGTTTTAAACTTCAGGCCCTCCCGCTGGCTGCCAAGGTGAGTTCCGGTGGGGCGGCCGCACCCTGGGGGCCGGGCAGTGCCGCGCCGCGCCAGAGCTGCACGGAGACGCGGCGCACTGGGTTGGGCAGGGTGCGGGGCTAGGGCTAACAGCAGGCTCGCTGACGGTTTCCTGGAAACCACGCACATGCTGTTGCCACTAACCTCAACCTTACTCGGTCCTGACCGGCTCGGCTTCTCTCTGTTTTTTTCACCTCCACTCAGTACCGCCCTGTGCCCCGGCTCCAAGGTTGTACTGAAACGCATACTTTGTGATGCTGCTGTCCTAGTCTGTCATTACTGTGAGTGTCATGCCACTTAATATGTTCATTTCAAACAAAAACATCAAGAATGGCCAGAGGTGGAGATTGGCCGCTAGACTGTACCTGGCAGGCTTACGTTGGTACCTGTGGGGAACTCATGGTTTCCGTCTGACTCCCAGGGGGCCCATGTCATTGTAACTTGTTCATGTGTTTGTTCAGATGTTTAACGAATATTTGCTCTGTGTAAGATATTTCAAGAAAGTCAGCGATGGAGGGAGGGGGGCAGTTTAAAAGGAGAAAATGGAGATACGGCCACACTCTCATCGAATTTAAAATTTTTGTGGGAACAGATACTTTCCCAGTTTGCAAGAACTGAGAATGGGTTTGCCGACAGTCTAAGCTAATCATCTTCCTGTTAGTCCCCTCCCTATTTTGAGAGTTTATCAAAATGGCTTGATGAGAGGAGTGACCTGTTTCCTACTTGACTTTTGGGAGTGGATTTGTGTCACATTAATATAAAATGCTGCCTGTTTTGAAGTTTATTGTGAGCAAAATGTTACTCTGTTTTAGCCTCCTTCACTGTTGAGCATTTCTCTTTGCTGGGTTATATAAAACTAATGAAAAATTAATAGTGGGGAGAAACCTTAGGATTCTCTCTATGGGTTCCTAACCTGTTTTTGGTCATATTTCTTTTACAATATGGTCACAACTGTAGACTTTTTTCTTGTGAAGATGGATACATATACAAAATTTTGCATATAACCACAGACCTCTTAAGATGCCCAGGCTAAGACCTCTACTTTGGATTACCTGTTGAAATAAAATGTTGTTTTTCTTGGAATGTAAAATAATTTCTCTCTTTTTGTGTTGTGAGCTGTAGTGTGAGTGGAAAGAAAGTCATTTTATTTAGACTTTTCTGCATGAGTGTTGCATTGCCCTTATGTACTGTCTGTGCATGACGCTCACTTTTCCTTGGCTGGGGCTTAAGGGAAAGCTATCCTATATAACTAAAGTCCTAAACCTTTCTCCCAGATACCAGGGAAAGTACTTTTAAAAGAATTATGTCCTGCTTTTTTCAGTCTGTGCTATGTGTGCTTTACTATGTTGATCAGCATCATAAACTGTTTTGGTAATCTGGATAGACTTTAATCATGGTTAATAGGTTTTAAAGGTAAATAAAGAAGTTCCTTCATTTGGATGTTAAAGTTTTTCTTAATTTGCTAACATTTCAACTGTATAATGCTTAGTCAAATTTCGAAAGAATTTAAGAGTGAAAACAGGAAATTGTTGTCTGCCATTTGTAATCTGATCTTATTTTGAGATCCCCTGTTGGAAATGCTATTAAAAAACCCAATTCTTAAGAAGCACTCCTCAGGTGGTGATGGGACCCACAGACTGATAACTGGCACGTCTGTGCTCACCAGGTGATGCTGTCTATCTTTGTCACTTTGAATTCTTGAGCAAGCATGATAGTTTAGCATGGGAGTGGTGGGAGGGCAATTTAAAATGAAAAAGGAAAAAATGAGATATGGCCACGCTCTCACTGAACTTGGTAATCTGACATTCCAGTCAACATATTGATGGGGTGTAAGGATTGGATTTCATGAGTTCGTATAATACTGGAAGAGTGTTTGTGCATTAATATATATTAAAATTGGATACCAATTTGATGACTAGTATATGCCATCTACTACAAATTTAAAACGTATTATTGTTGGTCTCTTTGAAAAAACTTAGCCCTTCATCATACCAAGAGTTTATTCACTCTTCACTTAGGCACACAGACCAGACTGTCGAGTGAAGATACACAGAGGCATTGTACGATTGAGGAGTTAGATCTGACATTTTACACGTAGATGGCTCTATTCCTGAGCACGCACTGGGTTTATCTCTGAGATAAGGACTGGGGAGATTTAAAGGAGCTGTGAGACAGCGGTTCACACTCCTTTAAGTTTTCTTTGGTGTTGGTGAAATGAGAAACCCACTAGAAGTAGCTGTATACTAAGTGTCTTATTATGCACTTACTATAGAACGATTTCTTTTTTTTTTTTAACATCTTTATTGGAGTATAATTGCTTTACAATGTTGTGTTACTTTCTGCTTTATAACAAAGTGAATCAGCTATACATATACACATATCCCCATACCCCCTCCCTCTTGCATCTCCCTCCCACCCTCCCTATCCCACCCCTCTAGGTGGTCACACAGCACCGAGCTGATCTCCCTGTGCTGTGCGGCTTCTTCCCACTAGCTATCTGTTTTCCATCTGGTAGTGTATATATGTCCATGCCACTCTCTCACTTCATCCCACCTTCCCCTTCCCCATGTCCTCAAATCCATTCTCTATGTCTGTGTCTTTATTCCTGTCCAGCCCCTAGGTTCTTCAGGATTAATTTTTTTTTTTTTAGATTCCATATATATGTGTTAGCATACGGTATTTGTTTTTCTCTTTCTGACTTACTTCACTCTGTATGACAGACTCTGGCTCCATCCACCTCACTACAAATAACTCAATTTCGTTTCTTTTTATGGCTGAGTAATATTCCATTGTGTATATGTGCCACATCTTCTTTACCAATTCATCTGTCGATGGACACTTAGGTTGCTTCCATGTCCTGGCTATTGTAAATAGTGCTGCAGTGAACACTGCGGTACATGACTCTTTTGGAATTATGATTTTCTCAGGGTATATGCCCAGTAGTGGGACTGCTGGGTCATATGATAGTTCTATTTTTAGTTTTTTAAGGAACCTGCATACTGTTCTCCATAGTAGCTGTATCAATTTACATTCCCACCAACAGTGCAAGAGGGTTCCCTTTTCTCCACACCCTCTCCAGCATTTATCGTTTGTAGATTTAAAAAAAATAAATTTATTATTTTATATTTATTTTTGGTTGTGTTGCGTCTTCGTTGCTGCATGCGGGCTTTCTCTAGTTGCATCTACTCTCCATTGC
The DNA here is from genome assembly GCF_949987515.2 of Delphinus delphis. Taxonomy (NCBI): domain Eukaryota; kingdom Metazoa; phylum Chordata; class Mammalia; order Artiodactyla; family Delphinidae; genus Delphinus; species Delphinus delphis. The sequence continues at coordinate 54,288,595 of NC_082701.1, forward strand.
GGTGCACGGGCCTCTCACTGCAGTGGCTTCTCTTGTTGCAGAGCATGGGCTCTAGGCATGTGGGCTTCAGTAGTTGTGGCACACAGGCTCAGTAGTTGTGGCTCGCAGGCTCTAGAGCGCAGGCTCAGTAGATGATGGCCACCGGTGTGAGGTGATAACTCATTGTGGTTTTGATTTGCATTTCTCTAATGATTAGTGATGTTAGGCATCCTTTCATGTGTTTGTTGGCAATCTGTATATCTTCTTTGGAGAAATGTCTGTTTAGATCTTCCACCCATTTTTGGGTTGGGTTGTTTGTTTTTTTGATATTGAGCATGAGCTGCTTGTATATTTTGGAGATTAATCCTTTGTCAGTTGCTTCGTCTGCAAATATTTTCTTCCATTCTGAGGGTTGTCTTTTCGTCTTGTTTATGGTTTGCTTTGCTGTGCAAAAGCTTTTAAGTTTCATTTAGGTCCCATTTGTTTATTTTTTATTTTTATTTCCATTTCTCTAGGAGGTGGGTCAAAAAGGATCTTGCTGTGATGTATGTCATAGAGTGCTCTGCCTATGTTTTCCTCAAAGGGTTTTATAGTGTCTGGCTTTACACTTAGGTCTTTAATCCATTTTGAGTTTATTTCTGTATGTGGTGTTAGGAAGTGTTCTAATTTCATTCTTTTACATGTAGCTGTCCAGTTTTCCCAGCACCACTTATTGAAGAGGCTGTCTTTTCTCCATTGTATATTCTTGCCTCTTCTAGATAAGGTGACCATATGTGTGTGGGTTTATCTCTGGGCTTTCTATCCTGTTCCATAGAAGGATTTCTTTATCAGACATTAAGCTTATCCTGGAAGTTATCCTAAGATTTACTTGCAGTACCTGTACCAAAGTGAACTGTGGTATTAACCTGATTTTTAAAAATTATTGTTTATTCCTCATTTTTAGTTTTGAGGGAGCCCTTCCCCAAATTTATTTTGCCACATATAAGAAATGTTTGAAAAAATGAGTTCTTAGTTACAGGAAATAATTATCTCCAAGAGATAATTAATCTAAAAATCAGTTATGATATCATAAATCAGATTCAGCAAGATAACACACAGTATATGTAAGAGTTATACTTACAATACTTTCTTGACCTTTGGCCTGAGCACAGTTCCCTAAGCTGCCAGGGAGGTTCTGTGTTAGACCTAGGATGTAGGAAGTTTGAATCCTTCATTTTTATTTGCACACGCTTGGGTAAGCAGGTTTTACTCTTCTGTGAGTAGTTTGTCTTGTACTATTTTGTCTAACTGCCTGAGCGACTGAGTCACAGGACTGCTGAGGGCAAAGCCATGGTTGCTGCAGGGTCTTTTAAAGCTCAGGTGGGACGTCCTTTGACGCCGGCTGGTACTGCAGGCTTGGATCAGCATCCTCTGCAAATAACATTTATTTCACGCCCCGTTTTGCACGATGGTGGAATAACCACTGAATGAAAAAATTAGACACACACAGTCACCATCCCCTAAGGTGAAGTAGGGCCTAGCTAAGCTCCGCTTAACTGTCTGGCAGGGCTGGTTATTACAGCCAATTCTGGGAAGAGCCCAGAATTCAGGCCAAGTGTTTGAAGAAGCAGTCAGGATTAGGTTTTCAAGCTAGGGTTAGAGAAATTCAAAACTGGGAGAAACCCCCAGCAGAGTTAGTCCACAGATGATCAGAATCTACTCAAAACAATCCAGGGACACAGGAGTAAAGAGTTAGGAAGAGTAGCTGCAGTGCCACGGTTCAGGCCCACGGCTGGAATTGAGTGGGACAGCAAAGGCAGACTGCTACCAGAGGGAGGAGTGACCTCCTGCAGGCCTGGACTGCTGCCCCCCTGTTGTTAATTAGGTCCGGATTGACTTCTTGAAGGATCGTGCCCTGTTCTTGTTTGTAGGCTATGAGAGAAAAAACAGGGGCGAGTAGGAAAGAATGAAAGTGGGAGGGAATAGAAAGGAATGAAATTGCTGTCGCTAAAGACAGAAGGCAGTGGAACTGTTATTTGGAGGGTGAACGCGGGAGTAAAGGTCTCGTCTCACTGGAGAGACTGGGCCTCTGGATGGGTTAGGAAGGTGTGAAGGTTGTCACTGCTGGTCACTATGATGAGCTTTGAGTCTTCTAATTGAGAAGTTCCCTGAGTTAATCAGAAAAGCAGTCGGCTCTTTGCAGTTTGTGACCTCATATTTAAGGGTTTCGGGTGTTTCCCTTTCTTGGCCATCTGCCTGACATGTGTTACTCCTTCCACCCTCAGTGTCCTTCCTCTACTCTTCCAACTCTCCTGCTGCGCTTGTTTAACTTTTCCTGATCCTGGGCTGCTAGCCCGATCTCGATTCCTGTGTTCTTGCCTCTCCTTGGTATTTGGGTATCGACGTCAGTGTGCTTGAGCTGAGACCCAGGTCACCCCAATGCCTGGTGGAAAGGACCAGAGCCCTCTGCCCGAGAGTGTCAGCACCCACAGCCCAGCCCTCCCTGAGCAGAGCAGCGTGGGGCTTTCCCCTGCTCGCTGGGTGGGCCTCCTGTGCAGGCAGAGCTGCGAGTGTCGAGAGGCAGCTGGGCAGTGGGGACCTAGCCATTGCTGTCAGAAGTTCAGTGCTGCATAGTTTGCATGGGGCCCGTGAGCACTGTCAGAGGAGGGTCGTTTTAGTCCCAAGCATTGGTCTTGCGCAGTGTTCTGAAGGCAGTAGAATGACACTTGACAGGCGTGGCCTTAATTAGAAGAGCTTCTTTCTGATGCTATAGACAACTTTGTTAGGCAGTTTTGTTGAGTTTCAGAGGTCCACAGCGCTAGCATTTGATTATCCAGGTCACTTGCGGGATGCAGAAGCCATGGCTATCTTGTTTTGAATTGAGACTGGAGTCCAGTGTCTTAGGCTCTCATTCGATTGGCTGGATCCTCATGGCTTATTAAGAAATCCACAGTTGATTGCCCCATATTATTTTATGTTGCTAATGTTGCTTGAATGTTGTGGCATTGCAATGAAAAGTGTAAGTGGTGCCCTTCCAGGAGTGGACAGATCCCAAGCACGTGGCAGGGCTGCCCCCTAGTCCGTGGTGTAGTGGGGATTGGAACTCCTAGTCTGCGTGTGTTTCTCTTGCTGTTGCTCCTAGTGGATTCATTCTGTTAACAGAATTGTATGTAGACCCCAATAAGTAAAGTAGACAAAATTAGTGCTATTCTGGTTGATGTGATGGACGGGAGGTGCCTACCCATATCGGAAGCCCTTGGGGCGTGAGTACTGAGGAACCTTTGGGATCCGCGTGGACAGTTTGGAAATGGTTGCTCTTGGTGAACTTTAATCAACCATTTTTGTTTCTGAACATTCTGGACACCTAGTTTCTGAAACCCTCTACCTTCACTTGACTGACCTGACTGAACCGTGACATAGGACTGTATCCTAGCTTATGCAGTTATTTGGAGAAAAACCCGTCTTAACACACCTCATTCTAAATGAGGATCCTCCGGAACAATATTTGAACAATACCTCCTGCACATTTTCTGTCATTCTTTGTTATGTTATAGCCATGCCTCTGTAATTGTTTATATATCAGATTTCTCTTATCTCACTGTATTGTCATGGGTACCAAAGTTGTGATCTGTCATTTATGATCTTTAGGCCCTTAAATGTTTCAGTGCTGAGGTTAACATTGTGCTCTTTACATGTGGATGATGTAAAGAGGAAGACAATACCACCCTTGTCAAGACTTATCAAACTTGTCCTATTAACTTTGTCCTCAGGGCAGGTCTTCCCATGATGTGATATCACGTATGTTGTTGGAAGTGATCTTGCACGTTCTCTGATGATGCACAGCACAAGATATGTAGAAGGGAGAAGAAGGGGAGGTCCTACTATTAATTAATTAATTTGACTAAGTTACAATCGAGAGTTCATTAAATTGCTTCTAAAGACTCAGATGGTTTTGCAATTAAGAATTAGTATCCTTTCTTTCTTCCTTAGTAAAAACGTGTGTTTTCATAATTTAAAACAATTGATTTAACAGACACACAATTTGTTACTCTTTGTCATGAAAAACAGTTTTGCATCTGTGATCAGCACTCCAAATATTTTGCCTTTTTTTTTTTTTTTTTTTTACTGTTTTGGCTAATGCGGCCATCTGCTTTGATCTTATTAGTGATAGTATTGTAAGACATCATGGACATTTTTTTATGTGATCTGTTTAGAAGAAGACTCTTTAGCAGCTAAGGTTAAGTGTCTTGCTGCATCTGTGGGATATAGAATCTTTGTTTTGAAATTAGGAATATAAGAATGCCTAGGATTTCCTGCAGCCCAGAGGAAAGTGATAGCTCACTGATGTGCTGCAGTGGTTTCTGGGGTTTTCCAACTTCGTATTAGAACTGAATTCTGGACATTTCTGCTGGAGAAGCAGCACATTTGTTGTAAGGATCGAATGTTTGTAAGAATCCAAGGGGGCGCTTGGGGATCTGAGTGTGATCCTTGCTCTCCTATCCCCTACCTCCCTGACTTAGGTTGATCTGAAGTCATCCACTGACTGGCAGTGGATTCCCCTTTGTGTTTTATTCTCTCACATGTTAACCTTAGGAGGAGTCCCTAACCAAAGGGCAGGGACTGCTTAATGAACAAGGCTGCACTTCTGGCAGGGCAGTATTGGTGTTTGTGGATCCTAGGAACTGGATACTTTCAAAATACGTTTATTACAATTATATCAATTAAGAAATCCTTGTTCTCTGCATCATTTGATTTTAAATGAAATGCTGTAGAACCTTCATTCCATCCCTCTTTATTTTCTGTGGAGAGGAGTCCACTCGAGATCCCATGTGCTGTGTTTGCCCAGGTACCAGCTCTAGGATTCCTGCGTGGGTGATACTTATCAGTGTCTACTCAGTCCAGTGTCTTAGGCTTTCATTCGATTGGCTAGATCACATGGCTTATTAAGAAATCCACAGTTGATTGCCCCATATTATGGGGCATTTGATCGACGCAGGGAGCATTTGATCTCATTCCTGTCCTGTGAGTGATTGCTCAAGCTTTCATCCCATTTTGGCAAGATATTTGGCAATTACTTGAGTAGAGAATATAAATACTGTTGGTCACCTTAGATGGTGAGAGGCGCTCAGCTAGAGGGATGAGCCACAGCCACTGAGAGCTGAAATTGAGCTACCTGCAGGCGATAGCGGATCCCACACGGCTTTGCCGAAGGGTAAGGACCTTCTGGTGCTCTGATTTCGGTTGGCGGTAAATTTAAAGTAGCACTTTGCCTAATGGCCCAAATACTAATAGCTTGCATCACTTTATTCCGTGTTAAATTGTTTTAGTCAATGCCTAGAATAATCTTTAAAGCCATACACTGATTTCCTCTATAGTTGCTGAATACATCACCTTGCTGAGTTTCGTTGTGTCCGTGCCCAAATTTCTGATTGGGGAACTCACCCCTCATTCCCTTTTGAATACTCATACCTTATTCCTAACTTACTCTAAGCAGCCACAGATGAACACGGGCACCTTGTTACACGGTCCTCTGAACCCTCAGCTGAGCCCTTCAAAGACCTGGCAAGAATGTGTCATGTGAGAGTTTAGAGACTACCTGCCAGGACTAGTGGTCATGCCCTTTCACATTACTTTTCCCATTTTTTCTGTTCCCCACATCTCTTTCCCCATGTATTTTCTCCATTTCAAAACAAAAACACAGATGGAGTATCAGTTAGAATTGATAGACATTTTGTAAGTTTATTTGACTGTGTTGCTGTTTTCAAGTCTGTCTTTCTGAAGTCAGTTCCTGGACTCCTCGGTTCTTGATTCCTGATATGTTTGCAGGTGACATGTATCTCTTTTGCCTGGAACGCCCAGATCCTAGAAACATTTGTTGTACACATTGTGGAACTACTGTTTTTAATCAGGAACATGTATGACTTATCAGTCTTTTTTACCCTGAGTCTTTCGAGTATGTGATGACCTATTTTCTCCTTCTCTAAACACGAATGGGATCAGGTAACCCAGAGGGACTTCTCCACACACACATTATCCAACAGATAGAGCTGGTCATTGGCCTGACCTTTCCTTATAGCTTGAGTTGGCAGGTAGAACAACTTTGGGATTTTGGTGAGAGTCCAGAGTTCTTGCATAGGACACAGGCAGACACAGACTGGGGTCCTTTCAGGGTGGGCCTCAGTGCTTTGGTGTGTGCCTGGCTTCTCTAGCAACTGAGCTAGCTCTGAGAACTCTGACACGGAGATGTGGGTTAACTCTGAATCAGAGTGGGTGGCAAGGACACTACCGGAATCAGCTAGGTGTTCATTGAACGCCCAGGCAAAATGCTCCTTGGAGACCCGCTTCTGAGGACCTACGCTGTGGGCCTTTTTTCATTTTCTCTTTGCCAGTTGAGCCATCCTGGCCTTACCCCATAATAGCGAGTGGGTCATCATCATACTCTCCCTTTATCCCTTCTGACCTGACCTCTGAAAATAAATTTAGGAAAGCAACACTAATGCGGTCATAGTATCTCAGTAACAAGGGGTGAAATCAGTTTCCTTAAGAGTGTGTACTGCCTGTTTTCATCCATCCTCTTGGCTTCTTTCTGTCTGCCCTTTCCACCCCAGTCCTTCAGTGAATTTAGTTTTAATAGTTCCCCCAGTCCCTTTCCATCCTAATAATGTGTCTTAATCAACTTGAAAGTCCTTCATACTTACTGGTGTTAGTTTTGTCCCTAACTATTCATCCTTAATGAGTACCAGCAAATTACGTGAGAGGTCGGGTTGGCAGGGTTTGGAGATAAGGCGAGAGAATACTGTGTGTGAAATCCCAGTGAAAGGAGTATTTATACTTTAAATTCGTGTTGTTAAAAATTGAGGCATTCCAGATGAGGCCAGGTATAAGCTGTCAACATTTAAATTTACCAATGACTTGAAGATGTCACATTGTACAGGAAGAAGGAAAGCAAACTTTCAACCACTTCCTGGTATTTCTGTATGATTGGGACTGTTCTCAAAGTGGGCATTGCTGAGTTCTGTGCATGAGGTAGGAGAGGGCAAGAGGGCAATTTCTAACTTAAATTTTTTAGCTTGTCCTATAGAACTTGTTGACTTTCTATAACTGTAGCTTAATCCTTACAGAGTTCTAGTAACTGAATTTGTGGCTGCTTCAGCCAATGGCATGAGTTGGATTGGCTGCTTTAGATAAGTGAAGCTCTTTGGAATTTTTTTTTAATTAGATAAGAACCATGTATAACACTAATAGTCATACAACCAGGGAACTAGGAATTTATCTTTTTTCCCTTTGCCTCTACTAAGTGTCTAAATGAGAGTCATTTTGGTGTTGCTGATCTGTAGCTACATGCAGTTTTTGTTGGCACTTACCTGCTTTTAAAGCTTTATCAGAGTATAAAACAGCTTTGTATACAGACTTGGACAACAATTTTGAAAATATATTTTTAGCTTCAGGTATATAAAATTTCTTCACTGTAGCAAACTGCTTATATAAGTAGGGTAGTAATTCTTGTTTTGCTTTAAAAGTGTTTTCTCTACATTATGTTCCAAATAAAGTAAAATTGTAATAATTTGAAAATAACTTCATTATTGGAAATGCTGTGTAGGTTGATTTTCAAAACGTAGTTTAGTTTGTCCTGAGAGAATGTGATAACTCAAGCTAGGTTAATAAAACAGTGACAAGTAAAAGCTCAATAGCCCCATAATGAAGAAACAAGAGTAATTTTAATGATATTTGGGTGAAAGTGAAACTTTTCTTTAAAACTTAAGGTTCTTGAGATGATTTTCTTAAATATTTTCTACTTTCTTAAATAGAAAAAAAAAAAAAAAGGGTTTGCTGAGACCAAATGAACATTAGCCTTATCTAACTTTAAATTTATGGTATCAATAAATGAAAATTTCCTGTAATTCAAGGCATTTATCAACACATTTGATTTCTGAACATTTAAATTACAGGAGCATTTCAAGTAGTGTAATTGGCTTCACCTTTGCATTTTCCAGTACCCTCATTAAGGACAGCTTTATAAGGGGAAGGGAAGTTTGTTCTCAGTGATGTGTTCCATTTTTGGTGATTATGCTCCCTTCATTAGAGAATCCGAGCCTTGCTTATTTCAAATGGTAGAAATCTTTTCCATACACATTACTTTGATGTTCAATTAGAAAAACTTTCCTGGTAGTGACTTTTATTACTAAGTATTTTTTCATTTGAATCATCGATTATTTGTGTTTTCTAACTTGAATTACTTATTGAATTACTGAATTAAAATCATTAATTTGAAGCTACTGCTATTGTAGGAGATGTATGCTTATAGTTAATCTCCTCTTTGAGTCCTTCAGGCCTTTTGAATTAACTTAGTTTATTAATTCCTCACATATAATAAAGGTTACAATACGACCCTAAAACTTTAGTATCGGTATAATTCAGAGCTAGCTGTACTTGCTCTGTTTTAAACAATTGAGATGCAGTACCAGCAGCTAGTCCTCCAACGCCCATCTCTTGGGCGAGATGCTCAGAAAGCGTGAGGAGGTGGGGACAGGCATCATTAAGAGCAGTAGGCCATCCAGCAGCCCCCCCATGTTCTCTTTCATGCTAGCAATGGCATTAAAGAATATTTTACAGATAGACAGATTTTCCTGCCATGCTGACGATCTCAGAGATTACAGCTGTGCCAGGAACTCTCTCTCCAGTATGGTTAGTAATAATCCTATTACATCAGTTAGATGCTGGGACTTCAGTTAGGTCTCCAGTTCACACAGTAACATGTATCCTTTCTGTAGCAACAGCAGTGTTTTTAGAAACTGGTCCCCAAGAGTCAGTTATTGATGATAACTACTGAGGTTTATTGTAAATTTAGAAAACCATATAACCAGTTTAGGGAAACAAAAAATAAACTAGAAAGGAGGGCATCTTTTAAAATAGTGTTTTATAAGTGTGTGTGTTAGTACACTTGTAAATAAGGAAAAATAGTAAAAGTAGAAAAAAAAATTTTTAATCTATTAATAGTGAGAATTCTTTAGTAGGTAGAAATCTTCCGCAACCAGAGGATCATTTGCTTTTTCTTCCCTGTTTGTCTCTAATTACCAGTTCTTTGTCTTTTAAGTTTAGATACATAGGATTATTAAGTCTTTTAAAAATAATAGCGTTCCCAAATTAGTATTTTCACAGCTACACTTTTAAAGTTATATTTTTTAAAACAGAAGTTAATGTAATTAAAATGTTTACAAAAATTTCAGTGTCATGTTTTGAACAAATACAAATTACATCTCTGGGCTAATTTGACTTTTTAAAACTATCCCTTTTGAGCAGACATTATGCCGATATTGATTTAAAAGCAAAATTATTAATCTCCAAACTATGAAAGTACAGAAATGGGAGGGGGGGATTTTCTTAATTTTAAAAGTACTAGTCTTACTTGTTTTTATTTTTCATTCTTCTTATTTTTTTCTTATTTATCTGGGCAGGATATTCAGTGTGAAAGTTTGGAATAAATCAGTATGTACAAGATGGATGCCAGCTAGTAAATTTTATTTGGTATGAAGTACTGTAGCTAGCAGGCTGTAAATTTTAAGTTGCAAAATTAAATTTGTTTGTATTTGGAATATGTGGAATTCCTCATTTAGTGTGGGAAAAATGAAAATTAGAGAACCTACTTCTATTCCTTATACACCTGCTTATTGTCGTGTCACATGGAATACATCTTTTGTATTTCTCTGTGCCTCTGGCTTCTCTTCCGTAAAATGGGTTCAAGAGTTTAATTGACTGCCTTCACCCTTTCAAGAACATTGAGGACAGATACCTTGAAGTCTTTGGAAGACAAAATGCCACCTTGTATATTTTTTGATACTAACTTGCCTTGTAAGTATGTGCTATGTATTGTACACAGTGGCGCGGTGTGACATTGTGAACTTTTTTTATGAGAACAGAGCTGTTTGCATGCCTTGTCATTAAACTGTAACTTCATTATTAATATTTTACACTGTCTGAACTTGATTCTTTCCTGTCTCTAGTGCAGTGGGAGCTGTCGCCCTGAACATCTCCATGTTCTGTGCAGTTCCTGGGTGGGTGGCAGGGCTGGGGACCCTTATCTTTTGTGGGAGTCTTTTAGAATTGTGCAGAGTCGTCGTTTTACAGGTGGGTTGGGGATATACCCCAGGTCTGCAATGTACAGGGGAGGACCTCATCATCTGAGGAGCAGACAAACAGCCCTCTGTCTCCTCATTTTTAGATTTTCCTCCACATGTTTATGCTGCCCTGCATTCTGACTCACGAGTTGGAGAGTCAGGTAGAACTTTTTGTTTTTAACATACAGAAAGCGTGGTGAAGGGGGAAGATACCAGTACAGGATTTGGGAGACATGGGTCATAGTCTGCGTGCTGCCCCTATGCTAGTTCCCACTTTTACCTGTTCTGGGCTATTTTCCATCTCTAAAGAAGGAGGATGCTAAGGCGTAAGGATGCCAGGGAGTGAAGAGGGCTGCTCTTGCGTTGAATGCCCAGATTCCATACAATTCTGAAATAGTGATTAAAAGTATGTATGAAACTACTGATAATTATTCAACGTAAACTGTTTAGAGGATGGCTTGTTAAGATTTTCTTTATATTTGCCGGCAGGGCATTCCTTCCATCATCATCAGTGAATGCTTGTGGTTAAAAAGCCCTGGGTCCCTTAAAGAGTTCCTACGTGCTATTTTGTCAAAAAAATTTTTTTCAAAGTGCTGTTTTGTTTTTCTGTGATAAAATTATTCTTGTAAAGTATAAGGAAGATGATAATTTTTATGTCTGGTTAGTATTTGTGAAGTCTGCTTGGAATTTTTAGTCTTGTGGTAGTGGTTTTTCTTTGGTTTCTAAAGTTGTTTTATGTTTTTGTGACATCTTTTGTCATTTTTTTCCAGAGAATTCGGTCAACAGTGGATGAAAAAGAGCAAAAACAACTTCTCATGGATTTGGATGTAGTGATGCGAAGTAGTGATTGCCCGTACATTGTTCAGTTTTATGGTGCACTCTTCAGAGAGGTAGGAATAAACCTAAGCTTGGGTCTTAGCTGACAAGTGGACTTCTACTTGGAATGAGTAAGAGGATGGCAGGATTTGATTCCATTCTTCAGTTAAATGCCGTACATTAGTAATACATTGATTTCTCAGCATTTTAATGTATCGCCATGATAATTTACACATTAATTTCTACCATTCATGTTCCTTTGGTTAAGGGGTGAACTTCATACTTTAATTATATTAGTTAATTAAGTATTTTATGGCTGTCATTTGTGAATTCCATATTTCCTTCTTCACATGTAAATATTTTCTGTTTTTTGAGAACCTGGCACAAGTCATCTGGCTTCTAAATATGTTACTGTATTTAGATCTATCCCTTTTGTCCTTGAGCTCCCTCAGTCTTCCCCGACCCCTTTTTTAAACTTTCATTCATTTCTGTCATCAAATGTATCTGCATTTAGCATAAGCATTTATTTGTGTCCACCCACAATCCTCAATAAAACTCATCAGACATGGAAATTAACAGCTGCAGTAGAATTTCTTTTATCTAATTCTGCTATCCAGATTTTTATGTAGAAGCTAGAACTTCAGTTTCTTGGTGTCAGGATCATATATCTCTTTTGGTCTCTGACTCTCCTGTATCCTGCTACAGGAGGATATCACTTCTGCCTGCAGCTGTCAGTGCACTTGCTCATTTCCAGTCACACCACTCCCTAAAGCAGGGAAGTGAGTTGGGGTCAGGAAGTAAAGGTGGAGCTGTCAGTGAATCAGATACTTCATGGTGTCCTGGACAGTTATCACACACTTGTGATATTTAGTTAGGTGAATGGGAATTGAACTGAACTCTTAAGCATTTTAAATATTCTTAAAAAAATATCCATTATAGGGCTTCCCTGGTGGCGCAGTGGTTGGGAGTCCGCCTGCCGATTCAGGGGACATGGGTTCGTGCCCCGGTTCGGGAGGATCCCACGTGCCACGGAGCGGCTGGGCCCGTGAGCCGTGGCCGCTGGGCCTGCGCATCCGGAGCCTGTGCTCTGCAACGGGAGAGGCCACAACGGTGGGAGGCCCGCGTACCGGAAAAAAAAAAAGCCATTATCATTTTGAAAATGTTAGGATGAGCTGGTACTGGTGGGTTTGTTATGAACTGGTGAGGAAAAACTACATCCCACCCTGCCCTTCTTTTTGGGACTGGATCGCAGAGGGTGTCGTTTTGGGGGTTTTGTTAGCGTTATTGACTTATGTTGTAAGACAGGACTGAATGTTACACTGAGTAGAAAGATATGAAATCTTATCATTGGAGAAGACCTTAGAGGTTTGTCGATTAATTCTTCACCCAATCCTGAAATATTATTTATTTTTCTGTGCTCTTAATAGATAACTCTATTAACCAGAAGCATTCTCCTTCATGATAGAGCCCATCCCTTTGTTGAATCACTAATTAATCACTATTAGTCTTAGACTCACATAGCTTCTTTCTCCTCCTGTCCTTGTACTTTTTTGACTTGAGTGTTCATTTTTATGACCAGATCTGTTGAATTTGTTAACTTTCTTCCCCATGTCACATAGTATTACATCACATCAGCGCACACAGTCATGTACTCAGGCAGGTAACTGTATCCTGCACCGAAGTATTATATACTGTTATTCTGTTTGTAAGATCATGAATCTGGAACTTTCTTCATGTTGCACAGGAATCTTGCCATCTCCTCCTCCCTTCTTCCCCCAAACCATGAATTTCTTCTTCATAATCATAAATCCCCTGGCCACACTACTCTTCACATCTCATGAAGAGCAGTAGTTATCCGGAATGGACTAGATTTTCTCTCCTAACTGGATGCCACAGTCAGCTTTTCCATGCTGTGCTCACTGTCTCCGGAGACTCTCATGGGCTCTATCTCAGCCCTAATTCACCTCCATAGTGCTCAAGAATGCCAGTTTATTTCTCATGTTCGTTTACTTGATAATTCACTTAAGCAACATTTAAATATATAGCTCCAGGCTAGATAGTGTGAAGTCTGATTTTATGAAAAGAAAGCAGAGTGATATCCATGATTGAAAAGTTACTGGAAACAAAAAGCTTGGAATAGTATCTGAACAGGATCATTATGATTCCTTATGAATAGCTGGGTAAAATTCAGTTTCATATCTCAGGAAGGTTGACTGGAATTGAGATATGCATCTAGAAGCACTAACATCTATTGAATGCTCTATAGATTCCACATTTATTACTTTCACAACAGTCTCAGGCAGGTTGGTGGTATTATCCCCTCTTCCCAGGGAGGAAACTGAGATATGAGTACTAATTTGACGAAAGTCACACAGCCAAGAAGTGTCACGGACAGGACTTCAGAGACAAAAATCTCACTGTTCTTTCTGTTATACCACAAGTGGTCCAGGGATAAAGAACTTGAGCTTCATTTAAGAAATAATCTACTTTTTAAACATTGCAGTTTTTGAGTATGATAAGATGAAGGGTCAGGAGCTATACAAGTAAGTTGTGTTAAGTCACAAAATGCCTAGTTAGGCTGAACATGAAGCCACCCCCTGCCCCCCTTAGATCTTAGAATGCAGGAAGTAATAGGTACTTTCTGAATAATGCAGTTTTAGAAGCAGAAAGTTCACCTTGAAGAGTGCATAGTCAAAGTTGTAACTTTCCTGAAGTTACAATGGTTAAAAATAATAAACATTTATTTAATAATGGTTTGGAGAAAGATTTTTGAGCTAGATCACTTAAAAGAAAAGGATCCTTTTTTGTTGACATGACCTTCAGGGTTTTTTTTTGTTTTTTTCTGTTTTGTTTTGTTTTTGCGGTACGTGGGCCTCTCACTGTTGTGGCCTCTCCCGTTGCGGAGCACAGGCTCCGGACGCGCAGGCTCAGCGGCCATGGCTCACGGGCCTAGCCGCTCCGCGGCATGCGGGATTCTCCCGGACCGGGGCACAAACCTGCATCCCCCGCATCGGCAGGCGGACTTTCAACCACTGCGCCACCAGGGAAGCCCCACCTTCAGTTTTGATAATAGACACAGAATTCTGGGTTTATGAAAGGAAAAGACTGGACATGAATGAGCGCATTCAGGACTTGTGAGAGAGACGAATGCTTGTAACTCCCATCCCTGTGAAAAGCCTCCAGAGTATTTAATTTCACATAATTTATATGACCACAGGACATCAGCTCTTGGTCTGATTCAGTCAACCAACAATCACGGAGCCATGAGATGTTATTTTTCTTCTTCTTGGCAGCAACAGTGTAGAGGTTAATCTTGCCGTTGGGTAATATTGAGCCTCTGAAAGTTCCATAACTTTATTTGGAGCAGTGAATAAATAACATTTAATACTGAAGTTGGTAACTCATTTATTGCTGTTGTCTCCAACCATGTGTATACTTCTTTCTAGGATGAAACTAAATGAGGATAAGAAGTCGAAAATACAACTTGGATTTTATTTAGATAATTTATTAAGACATCTAATTGCACAGGTTTCTAAATTCATTTTCAGAATTGGTAGACAGGGAAAAAAGAGCTTGACAGTATTGAATAATGAAAGTGACTTTTAGCCTGTAGCTTACATAAAGGCCAGACCTACTATTTATGTTATCAATACTGAGACTTAGAAGCACTTTTAAAATGTCTTTTAATATATACATTTTCAGAATTTAATAGCAAGGAATCCCTTATTTAAGATATCTTTTGAGGTTGGGGAAACTCCAGTGTAGGAAATACTGTTCTGAGTAATCTGTGACTATACGAGTTCATCAGGTTATGTAAAAGGCAGTGATAGGGCTTCCCTGATGGCGCAGTGGTTGAGGGTCCGCCTGCCAATGCAGGGGACATGGGTTCGTGCCCTAGTCCGGGAAGATCCCACATGCTGCAGAGCGGCTGGGCCCGTGAGCCATGGCCGCTGAGACTGCGCGTCCGGAGCCTGTGCTCCGCAACGGGAGAGGCCACAACAGTGAGAGGCCCGCGTACCGGAAAAAACAAAAAAACAAAAAAAAAAGGCAGTGATATTAGCCAAATTTAGTCACCTCCTCCCTTTCTACCCCTACTTCTGCTCATGTTGTCCTTTCCCCTTCATTCCCCACCCCGGCAGGTTTTAAGTACAGCTTTATGGAGGTAAAATTGGAAATCAACTGCACATATTTACAATATACAATTTGATATGTTGGAACAAATGTACACACGTGTGGGCTTGTCACCATAATCAAGGTCATGAACATACCCACCTCTCACGAGTTTCCTTGTGTCCCGTAGGTTATACACACATCCTCTCTGCTGTCGCCATCCTCAGGCAACTGCAGAGCTGCTTTCTGCCACTGTAGATGAGTTTGCATTTGCTAGAATTTTATGTAAATGGAATCATACAGCATGTATCCCCTCTTTTTTTTTTGTCGTCTTTTACTCAGCATAATTATTTTGCAGTTCAGTTTTCTTTCAAAGAGTTCTCTTCAGGTTATCTGTTTCTCCCTGAGTGATACTTGGTAGTTTGATTTTATTTTCAGAAATTTGTGCCTTTTATCTAAACTGTCAAATTAATTGGTATAAAGTTATTCATAATAGCCCAATATTACCATCATAATATCTGTAGAATCTACAGTGATGTTACCTCCCTCTCTCTCTCATTCCTGATGTAATTTGTATCTTCTCTATTTTTTCCTGATTAGTCTGGCTAGGCTAATTTGTTAGATGTATTATTCCTAGGTGCTTTTTTCTTTCTACTGTGAGTGGTGTCTTTTTTTTTTTTTTTGGGTTCGCAGGCCTCCTCTCACTGCTGTGGCCTCTCCCGTTGCGGAGCACAGGCTCCGGACGCGCAGGCTCAGCGGCCACGGCTCACGGGCCCAGCCGCTCCACGGCATGTGGGATCTTCCCGGACCGGGGCACGAACCCGTGTCCCCTGCATCGGCAGGCGGACTCTCGACCACTGCGCCACCAGGGAAGCCCAGTGGTGTCTTTTTAAACATTTTATTTTCTAAGTTGTTCCTGTTGGTATAAAAGTTATGTTATTGGTTTTATCTGGATGTTGTCTCTGAAACCCTTATCTTGATCTTAGTAGTTCAGTTTCATTATCCTCCACCTTCCTTTTCAGTAAATCCCATATTCAGTAATTTTTATTTTTGTATTTCAATTGTGTGGTTGTCTGTCTTTTGCTTGAATGTGAAAGTAATGTTGCTGTCACTGCTTTTGAGGCAGCTCAAACCATTCCTTTTTTTTTTTTTTTTTTTTTAACGCAGCTTATTGCTGTTGTCTATTCTCAGTTATGGCCAAAAGGAACTGCTAGAAGAAATACATTTACATTAGGTTATGTGCCTTAGAAACTACAAAGATTTCCCGCCCTGGAGCTAATTGCTCCTTTGTATCTGCCCTTCTCACCTCAGTTTACTTCTCACCTTTATTTCCCTTGTTCCCTTGTCTTTCCTTCTCTTTTGGTTGCTTTCCTATTTTTCCACCCTTTCCCCTTCTCCCCTCATTTTCTTAACTCTAGTTTTTAGCAGCTGCCAGGCGCTTTACTTTGTGCTTTACATATGTTAACTCGTTTGATCTTTATCATATTCCATTGAAGATTGTGGGGCAATCCCATTTCATCGTTAGGAGTTAATGAGGCCCAAGCTTATATAAGTGGAGAGTGGGAGAGCCTGGATGAGTAAGTCAGGCCTTCACACTTTAATCAGTGATTGTCCCACTTTGCTATATTACTGAAGTTAAGTTCCTTCCTCGCTGTTTTCCTAAGTAGGTGAGTTAAATGTGCTATCCTTTTCTCTAATTAAAAAATTCTGGTAAATCTATTGAGATGGTATCTTTAGATTGAAATAAATTCAAGTGTGTGTTTTGGGTTAATAGTGTTAGTCGTTTATGAAGGTTATTCTGCAAGAGCACCCAGAAAAAGAGACCTAAGAAGAAAGATTGGAATAACTATAAGTGAAAGTTCACTTTGTCAGATATGCTTTACAAATCAGCATTCTGTGAAGCCATGGAGCTACATGGACGTTGCAGCAGCTGGTTCTACTTTAAGAGTGGGATTATTCATCTCAGCAGTCATCACAGCATGTGCTGTCTCTGCATATAAGTTAAATGTCCTTGCATTGGAGGTGTTGATAGGAGAAAGGAGTTATGTAAGTGGATTCTGTTCATGGCTCTATCGCTAATTAGCAGTGCTGTTCTGAGCAAGCCATTTTACTTCACCGGGCATAGATCTCTCGTATGATCAATCCAAGTCAGTTGTTAGGGGAAGGAGGTTAGTGGTAGAAAATCTCTAAGGATATAACTGGATCCATAAATTAGAAACCATATGCAAAATTTTTTAAAGATAATTCTTGTCATGATCCCTATAGCTCTTTTCACTCTCCCAAGGTACTTCGTATTCCTTGTTTATATGTGCACATACTTTTACAGCATTATAAACATGGAATCTGCTTATAGCCTGTGTTTTCTCATGCATACCTCATGAACTGTATAGTTTTCAAAATAATTTAATTTTAGGTAATCCTTTTAATAATGTACCATTTCATCTTGTGAGATAGTTGAGGTTTTTAGTTTGTTTTTGTTTTTTCTTTTTGTAATTTATGAGCTATTTGTTTAAGTTAGGTTCCCAGTCATGGGATGACTATCAAAGGGTATAGGCACTTTTATTTCTCTTGTTTTGTTGTCAGATTGCCTTCAAACTGGTTTAAAACACTCTACAGTGCTGCCAATAGTTTTTGAATGATTTGATTTGATTATAGCCAGCATTTGTTCATTTAAGGAATGTTTATTGAGCCCCTGTCGTGGTGGACTATATGTTATAATAGGGAAGATCAATGAAAACCATAATAAATAAGTAAATTATATTTTATATTAGAAGATGATAAAGGCTCTACAGAGTAGAGCTGTTAAGGGGATGCTGAGAGGGGGATGACTTGCATTTTGAATTGGGCATTTTCAATGTCGGCCACTGAGAAGGTGGCATTTAAGCAAGGACTTTAGGCATTGGGCTTGCTTTATGTATTTTTTTTCTTTTTTTACTAATTTAAGAAGTTTATATAGTTTCTCAAGATTCCTGTAGTCTATTTCCTTTGTTAGTGAGAATGAACAGTTTCCCACATCTGTTTTTCTATTTAATCATGGCAGAGTTTGAAAATTTTTATAAAAGTCCAAAGGTTTTCTATGTAGGACTATGCCCATTCTTACAATTAAGAGTAGGGAAAATTGGGCAACTAAATTTGTGTTTGAACATGAGGAGAATATTCTGTCCAGCACTTTAATAAGGAACAAAAATTAAAAAAAAAAAAGATTGCTTCTTCTCTCATTGTATTTCTATTTTAAGTAAAGGAAAGGTAGTACTTAATGTTAAGATGTATAAGAATAACCGATATTTGTTTTTTTATAGGGTGACTGTTGGATCTGTATGGAACTCATGTCTACCTCGTTTGATAAGTTTTACAAATATGTATATAGTGTATTAGATGATGTTATTCCAGAAGAAATTTTAGGCAAAATCACTTTAGCAGTAAGTACTTGGTTTTCAAATTGTTCCTTGTATACATACTTACATAAAGATGCTACTGGAGTTTTGAATGCATACATCTGAATGCCCTTCACAGAATGTTACTGACCTTCCTAGAAAATCATTATAATAGGAAAAGAGACAAAAATCACTTCTGTGGGGTAATTAATACAACAAGTAGTAAGAACAATTTTCAAAATACTACATTGACACTTTCCATTATTGAAAAGTACGTATTGAAATCATACATTTCAATAATAAATACTACAGTATTCTTTCCATTAAAATCAGAGTGAACCATAATAGACTGTGCTGTAAATAAGGCTAGAAAAAGCAATTTTCTGTTCCTCTTTCCCTTGTTACTTTAACTGTATTTAAATAGGCTATATTATCACAGTTCCGCTTAAATTAGAATTGCAGCAGTCTCCTTGAAATCCCTTAACTGAAACTCTTTAGACTAAGTATATTTCCTGTGGTTTAAGATTTGGGCTATTCTGTCTAAACTACTTAAATTGTTGACTAGCAATTTCAGTAACCAGCATTACTACTAATTTGGTCAAATCACTTTTAGCATAGTACCAAAAAAGAAAAGAGGCACTGTTTTGCTTACGTGTTTATAGTTTTGAAAATGAATTAATGATCATTTTCTTTCTTGTTCTTTTAGCTAACAAAGGTCATTCACAGTTTTTTCACAGAAAGAAAAACAAATTTTTTTGATAAAGTTAGTAAGTTTCTTAGAAACCCCTGAGAATCTGAACTAATGACATGACCTGGGTTAGTGGATGTGTAAACTAAATTTTATAGGAAGTTGTAAGATAGATATTCTGGTTGCATGAATTTCCTCTTTCTTCCTGCATCCTCCACATCCAGTATAGTCTGCCTGGTAATTGTCAGTTTATCCTGTTTAATCATTAAGGGTCAATGTTAAAATAAGTAAGACAGTTTCTGAACTGTATTTTAGTGGTAAGAGATATGTGTGTATAACTGGGATTTAAAAAGTCAGGTTAAACTCTAGTCATAATCTTAAGATTAATAGGTCTCATGTTAATATTTTAAATTATTTACCTGAATTAATGCTTAATTTAAATGTTCTATGAGCTGTTCAGATATATACCCTTTCATATAATTTTATAAAGAAACTGTCTAGTATAAACAAGTTTTACTAGAAACTTCTTCATTATTCAGACAGGTGTATGAAATTTTATGTTGATCACTTTAGTCATCTCTCTTCAGTATACCAAACCTAGCTTTATCTTGGAACTTTTTACTATTCATAATAATTATAATGGAACAATAGTAGAATAATGATAATAGCCCATGGTTACTGAGTGTTTATTTGTGTCAGGCCAAGATCTCATGACATTTTATGTTCATAGCAACTCTCAATGGTAAATAGTGTAACCCCCTTTTTATTTACAGATGACAAATCTAAAGCATGGAGAGATTAAGTAATTAATTTGCTTTGAAATTCATATATTTGTCAGTGTAAATGATTTAAGCCCAGGCAGTCTGATCCTAGAATCCAGCTGTTAACCACTGCATGACAGGATGATCATGAAGTTGGAAAACATAGATAAAATTATTTTATCCTAAATTGCAATATATGTAATATATACTAATAAATCATTTATTATATATTTGCCTGTGTTTCTAGACTTGGTGATCATCCTTTTTGTTAAGCGTAACATTTAAAATTACTTTGTGTTAAATCTCTTCTTGCTAATTAATAACCCCATGAACAAGCCTGGCTGTTTGAAGCATTGCGAGTTTGTGTTCTGCACCCAGCAGCTTGATGGCAGCGGAGACTTGACCTTTCTAATTGGAGGCCTGTGCTTCACTTCTCTTTTAGTTTGAGGTTGTAGAAATGTTAATTCAAGTCTCTGTTTCCTCTATTCCTGGAGAAATCTTTGATTTCCTGATCATGAGCAGTGATCAAACAACAGGATAAATTCTGGCTCTGCAAAAATTACTTTGCAGGCTCCACACCCAGTGAGGGTGAATGATTGTGAGAAACTGAGAATTTGGAAAAACTTATTAACTTAGGGTTGATAATGGAACCAGACTGTTGGACCTTTTTGTACTAAATATATCTGTTCCTAAAAAGTTCGATGGTATGAGAAAGATTATACAACTTTTTAATGACTTATTTAAAAAATTGTAAGTTACCTGTTTGTTTTTTTAGCTGTCAGGGAAGGGCGTGTAAAGGCAACTATGATTTCATATCTAAAATCATAATTTAGCATCTTCAGCTAACATAAAAAATGGACAGAATATTGAAATATTAAGCCCAAAAGAATGCAAAGAGCTACCCGAGCTGTTATTTTACGGTAAGCTATTGTGCTATTTGATTAGAAGGAAATTGATTGTTTATCCCGTCCGTCTCTGCTTTTTCCTCCCTAGACTGTGAAAGCACTAAACCACTTAAAAGAAAACTTGAAAATCATTCACAGAGGTGGGTATGACCTGGTTTTTTTTAGACTAGAAATTAACATTTTTCCTTAATAGGAAAAAAAATTAAAAGTTACAGTGTATTGTATAACTTTTACTAAAATACTTGTATTTTTAGCAAAACATACTATATGTACCCTAAAACTTTATTATTAATTTAGGATTTTTTTCCCTTTGGGATTCTATAAATTTCAGTCTAACTTATTAGAATGTTGGGGCTTAGTTGAAAAATAATTATTCATTTGCCTGATAGATAATTAATGTTTCTCTGTCTATACAAATAAGGCAGGAAGGTGAACCTGTGGACCGTCAAAGAAGGATCTGCAGGATAGCACCCTCGATCATTTTAAAGGCACGCTACTGTCCCTATCAAGTGTTTCTTCTTTACTTGGGAGGATATTTTTGTAAATTGAGAAAGATTCTTTAATTAGTATTTTACATTGAAATTCCTCTAAAGCATTTGTATTTGTGAAAACAGTGATCTTGGCCTTATTTAGACACAGGTCCAAATTCAAACATTTGGTGTCTGTCTTTTGGGAGACAGTGGGATTCCTGAATTTAATTCAGCAAATAGTTTAAGTAGTTGCTCTGTCTTATTACTATGCCAGACTCGGGGTAGTGAGACAGTGGCTTTGAAGAGGCACAGTTCTGTACCCTCAGTAAATCTGTAGTGGACAAACCCAAGGTGATACATGGCAGTGTTATTCAGCCTGACAACACAGGAAGGAAGGAAACAGTCGTATTCAGAGATGCGAAAAACCTTGAATTCTAAGGTTAAAGGGCTCTAAGGTTGTGATTAAAGAGATTAGTAATTAGGGCATTGATTTAAGTAATTTTTATTTGAGGTTGACCCTGAACGACTGCAATTAGTTAACCTCGAACATCAGAATGTTTCATTTAATTTTGCCTGGCTTAATGCTTGTTAAAGATAATTTTGGCTAGCCTTCTTATTTTCTCTTTTGTCCTAAAATCATGTAGGATTAGGTTCCTAAACAAAATTATTTTGTTCCTCTTGTACTTCATCTTGTTCTTGTTTTGGATTTTTTCCCTCCCTTTTTTTGTCTATATTTGGTAATTATGGGAGTATTACCTTAGGGCATCTGACAATTACCTTAGGGATTCTCACCAATCACAGTAAAGCACTAAGACACTGCCCAAGGTTAAATAAAAGGGAAAGGCTTCAAAAATAACTTTGGTTTTCCTGTGACTAAGTAAAATGATGAATTTATAGCAGTCTTTTTTACCAGCTAGGATCAGGTAGCTTTTTTTTTTTTTGCTGTAATTAGAGTGCTTTTGATTACAAGTAAGAGAAAATCCTGTTAACTGGCTTAAACTTCAAGGAAACTCATTATCTGTCGTAGTAAGTCCAAAGATAGGGTGGCTCCAACACGATATGATTAGGGCTCAGGCTCCCTTCTTCTGGCTCTGCTCTCCTTAACATGTTGGCTCCATCCTCAGGGTAGTAACAACTAAAGCAGGTCCTGTGTCACACCTAGCATAACAGCCTCTTGAAGAAGAAGCTGTCTCTTCTTGTGTGGCTGTCTTAGCAGCAGGGAGCTCTTACTTACTTGTCTCTCACATTTTCTCTTGTCTCCTTCATGCCCTTACCTAAACTAGTCCCTGGCAAGGAGCATGAGGCTACCCTGATAAGCTTAGACCAATCAGGACCCCGTGTTTGGAGGTGCGGATAGATGTACACAGAGGAGGATGGATCTCAGTAAAATGAAAGTTCCATTAGAAAGGATGATGGCATGCTTAGGAGTGGATGTTTGATAGGCAGTCAGCCGTGTCAGTGATGGTAAGCATTCTTTTCTGGATTTTTTTGTAGGTCCCCTTCTGAGTTACAGACAGATATTTTTGTATCCTATATTTATTTCTGTCCTTTTTATTCATGGAACCATGACAGGGACAATTAAATGCCTCGAAGGATTGAGATAGGGACAGAGAATTAGTGAGCAAGGGCAGGGAGAATTGTCCAGCTAGCTGATTTGCACACACTGGCAGTGAGTGAGTTGATGGTGAGTGAGGAGGAGGTGATAACCTAGGGGCCAATGTGACAAGACTGTGTAAAACCTGGAGAACCAGATGGAAAGGATTCAGCTTTCTCAGGTGTGCGGGAAAGCACACACACTCTGAGAATGGTAAAAATGAATCTAGTTTCTCCAGGATGACTCTTAAAGAAGGTTGGTTGGGAGAAACTCAATGAAGCCATCTAAGATCAGAAAAATCTCTCAAGGAGAAATAATTATTAAGTGGATACATTTACTGAGTACTAACAATGTTCAGTTTCTGTAATAGGTGTTTTCATTTCCACAATCCTATAAGTTAGGAATTATTACTTATATTTTGTAGATGAGGGAATTGTGGTTGCTAAGTGAAAGTTCAGGAACTTGCCCCAGGTCACATTGTGAATATCAGGCCCAGGTCTTGAACCTTTGCTTTTTTGATCCCAAAGCTTGTGGTCTTTTAGATGTACTGGATTGGATACTTTCCTAAGTTAGATAAAGCTCTCCTTTAACTAAATTGTGAGTTTATAATTTGTATACTTTGCATTTAGTTGTATAATCTTTGACACGTATTGTAAAGTAGCTTAGTATACTCTTACAGATTAAATTCATCCTGCATGTTTTGACTGTTAAGTAATGAATTTGAAACAAGTAAATGAGTATGTCTCTTGATGAAAACAAAACTTTATAGAATGCCTAAATTTAATATGAGGAGTTTTTTGATAATGAGTTTTTAGCATTCAGAAAATTTTTTTCATCTTAGCTATCTGAATTTTAAGGACTTGATCACTTATGTTTTCTAAGGTTTTTCAGTATTTTTCCTTGAAATACTTTAGAATATAGCTCGTTTGATTACTTGAACGTTGAGTGACATCTGTGTCTTGCAGATATCAAACCTTCCAATATTCTTCTGGATAGAAGTGGAAATATTAAACTCTGCGACTTTGGCATCAGTGGACAGCTTGTGGACTCCATTGCCAAGACAAGAGATGCTGGATGCAGGCCATACATGGCAGTAAGTGCAAAGGCCAAACCTTCTTGCTTGACATTCATTGCACAGAGAGCCTGTGCCCTTTGGTGCTGTACTACTAAGGAATCTGCTTTGGTCGTGCAGTTTCACCATACTAGAATATTCTCCTCTTCCACGAAGACCAAACTCAGTTCTAGCTCTTCTATGAAACTTGGCGAAATCATCCCAGTGAACTCCTGTTTCATTGTCTTACCGTATTCCTCTTGCCTGGCACTGAGCATTTATGGTCTTTTCTGATTACTGTTTTTTCATTATATTCTAGTTAGTTCTCAGAAGGCCTCTTTTGTACGTCTAGACCCCCATATGCTGTCTTGACTGTAGGAGGTACTACAGTCAAGTAGTAGACATATTGATTGTATGTTTACAATCACTGTTACAATTGATTGTATGTTTACAATTGTAGTAGACATATTGATAATGTAAGTGGTGCTGTTTCTGGTTAGAGAAGAATAGGAAGCCGAATTCCTCATAGAACTCAGTATGTCTCATAGCATGTTCAGAGGTAAGAGAAACTCACTGACACGTGCAAGGTAGAGGCATTAGTTATTTCTCAACCTGGAGTGTTATAATTCCTGCTGATGCATAGGAAAGCTACTTATACTGATATGTTTATTTTGTAACCAGCCAAAATACTGATCTACCTCTTTTTTTAAAAAATTAGTTTATTTTTGGCTGCGTTGGGTCTTCGTTGCTGCTCACGGGCTTTCTCTAGCTGCGGCGAGCGGGGGCTGCTCTTCGTTGCGGTGCGCGGGCTTCTCATGGCGGTGGCTTCTCTTGTTGGGGAGCATGCACTCTAGGTGCGCGGGCTCAGTAGTTGTGGCGCGCGGGCTTAGTTGCTCCTCGGCATGTGGGATCTTCCCAGAACCAGGGCTTGAACCCGTGTCCACTGCGTTGGCAGGCAGATTCTTAACCACTGCGCCACCAGGGAAGTCCCTACCTCTTTTTTGAATAGGTTTCAGATGGCACTCAAGGTACCATTCTGCAGGTAATTTTTGCCTTAGCATTCCTCATATTTATTGATCTTTCTCATATCTATCTACCTACCTATAATCATATATATTTTGTTACTTTTCTCATGTTTATTTTTGTTGCTTTGCCTAGAACTGTATCAATGTTGAATGACAGTATTGATGGTAGGATTCTTATGTTGCTTGACTTGAAAGCAAATGTCTTTTTCTGGTTTACTAAGTGTATGTGTATATATCTGTGTGTGAGAATGTGTGTGTGAGAGAGAGAATAAGAATGAATCAGAAATGGCTATTAAATTTTATTAAATGCCTTTTTGGCCTTGTTCAGCGTATGATAAAATGTTTCTGTGCAGCTGTTGATACGACACATCATAGTAACATATATTTCCTGTGGTTGAACCGTTCTGGCATTCCAGAAATAATCCCTACATGGTTCATAGTTTATGTGTTTAATATATTTTTACATGTGCTATATTAATATTTATGATTGCTACATAAAAATGTTTGAGATTGGTTTGTAGTATACATTGTAAAGGTTTTAGATGGGCTATGCAAGTTTTAAAAATCGAATTGGGAAAATCTTCATCTTATTTTATTCATACAGTAAAAAAGTATTGATCACCTAGTAATCAAAAACATAACTTTGGCCTCCTTGAGCTCAGAAAATTTTCCCCAGAGCTCAGAACAGTTGTGATGGTATAGTTTTCTGTTCTTTGAGGTTGAAATCCATCTTGGCCAGGAGTCTTCGGGGAAAGATACATAATTCTTTTTTTGTTCTAAGATTTTTTTTTTTATGTGGACCACTTTTAAAGTCTTTATTGAATTTGTTACAATATTGCTTCTGTTTTATGTTCTGGGTGTTTGGCTGTGAGGCATGTGGGATCTTAGCTCCCCGACCAGGGATCGAACCCGCACCCCCACTGCATTGGAAGGTGAAGTCTTAACCACTGGCCCGTCAGGGAAGTCCCCATAATTCTTTGAAAACTGTGAAATTTTACTGTTTCCTTAGCATCACACATATGCGTGGGTGGGTGTGCGTGTGTCTACATATACATACTTTCCTTTTCTTAGTTGTTTTAAATGTTGGGTGTAAGACCTGTTTACTGCAGTGTTTTAAGTACCAATTATGTGGTAGTTTTAAAATCTGTCCAATCTCTTTAATACACCTCCCTTCAAAAGGCGGTGGCTAAGTACAGCCTTGAGTGTGGACTGAACTTAGGCACTCACTTCTCATGAGTAGCATGTGGCAGAAATGACAGTGCATCCCTCTGAGAGTTGGTCATAAAGAGGCATGTGGCTTCGTTCTTGGTTTCTTTCTTGGATTGCTCACTCTGGGGGAGGCCAGCTGCCATGTTGTGAAGACACTCAGGCAGCTTTACAGAGAGACTCATGTGGTGAGGAACAGAGGCTTCCTGCGGTACTGTGTGAGTGAGCTTGGTGACGAGACCTCCTGCCCCAGTGAGGCCGACAGCCCTGGCTGACATCTCAGTTGAAGTCTCATGAGAGACCCTGAGGCATAACCACCAACAAAAATGCTCCCTGAAGCCTGACTCACAGAAACCTGAAATAATAAATGTCTGTTGGTGTCAGCTGTTAAGTTTTGTGGTGCTTTGTTACACAAAGAGCTAACCAGTACAAAGTGATTCATGTTAATCTTTTTACTTATTACTTGCTTTCAAAGCATTTTAGTCCGTACGTTTCTGCCTTTTGGGACATACTAAAATTCTTCTTTTAGCATGATAAATGGTCAATTAAAAAATGAAATATTGGAAAGGGTCTGTTCTGTATTATAATTATATTCAGCACTTTTTTTAAACTGTTTATTTATTTTTAATTTTTTTTGGTGGGGGGCTGTGTTGGGTCTTAGTTGCTGCGCGCGGGCTTTCTCTAGCTGCAGTGAGCAGCGGGGGCTACTCTTCGTTGTGGTACGTGGGCCTCTCATCGCTGTGGCTTCTCTTGTTGCAGAGCACGGGTTCCAGGCATGTGGGCTTCAGTAGTTGCAGCACATGGGCTCGGTAGTTGTGGCTTGTGGGCTGTAGAGCGTGGGCTCAGTAGTTGTGATGCACTGGCTTAGCTGCTCTGCGGCGTGTAGGATCTTCCTGGACCAGGGCTCGAACCCAGGCAGGTGGATTCTCAACCACTGCACCACCAGGGAGGTCCCTGTTCAGCACTTTTTTGCCATTTTAATATAAAAAAATAGAGGAGTTCAAAATTTGAAAATATTGAGATTGTCAATTTCTCCTTATTCCTTGGTTTTTATTTTGTATACTTTAATACAAAGTAACTTGAGTTGTGTATTTATTATGAATTACATGTTTTGGATATAAAATTGTTTTATCTACTACTTTTTTGCTGTTTTTGTTAATATTATAGACCCTATTCTCTAAGTTGATATTTTCCTCTTGTTAATTTTAAAAAGCTTTTTGTTTTTCAAATCCGTACTTCTGACTTAGATTTAGGATACAGCATCTTTAATTAGTTTCATGGATCTTAAATCTCCACTCCTCTCAAAGAATACTTTTCAAAATATTAAAAATATTACATGTACAAATAGAGAACGAACATGTGTCAAAAATATATTTAACTCATTAATGAGAAAACTGGACAGACAGGTTAGTGAAACTGGTTCAAAGAACATTTGCATCATTCTGTATTTACAGTCACTAAAGAAGGAATATTGCAACAAGATGGCTAATCAAAATATAAATTTGCTAATTATCTCCAGGTCAATAAAATAATAACTTTTGGGGTTGTTGGACAGAAATCATTTGCATCCCTACCTGACAAAAATCTGCAGGTTATTGTGTAACTTAAGTGTCTGGGCCCTAATGAAACAAGTACACTTACACAGTCCTTGGGCAGGCTTGCTGGTGCTCCACTGTGACACTGAAAGGAAACGGAATCCTTTTTTGGATTTATTTCCCGGTGTTGGATAAGTTTTTCTAACACACACATGATAGGCATTATAGCTGTTTGTGACATAAACATACAGCAGTTTTAGAATGACATTAGCGCTGTAACCACAAATAATAGGTGCCCATTTTAAGCATACAATTTGAATTTTGACAAATGTAGTTAGTCATATAATCACCACATCAGTCAAGATATAAAATATGTCTCATATTTTATAGGATCATTGGTCCTATTTTCTGTCACTGTCGGTTAGGTTTGCTTTTCCTCAAGTTCTTTAGAAATGCCATCCTACAGTCTGTGCTTGTTTGTGTGTGCTTTCTTTTGAAGATGTATCGATGCTGTCCGTGTGTATTTGTCGTTCAGTCTTTTTATTGCAGAGAAGTTGTTATTGTATCAATAGACCATGATTTATTTATCCATTCCGCTGTATCTTGTCATTGCTGAGTTTTTTAGTACCTGTTATGTGTATTAGTCATTCAGTTTTTTTATTGCGGAGAAGTTGTGCATTGTATCAGTAGACCACAATTTATTTGTCCATTCCACTGTGCGTATCTTGACGTTGCTGAGTCTTTTAGTACCTGTTATGTTTCTCCATTGATTTAGATCTTCTTGCTGTCTCTCAGTGATGTTTTATAGTTTTCAGCGTGGATCTCTTGCGCACCTTTTGAATTTATTCCTGAGGAATTCATGTTTTTCGATGCTAATATTGTAAATGGGATTTTTAACTTTTTCCCAATATTTTGCTATTATTATAGAGAAATAGAGCTGGTTTGCACATTTTGACATTGTGTCCTATGATCTTGCTGGTTTCACCATTAATTTTAGTAGGGATTTTCTAACTAAACAGTCGTAGAAATCCAAATGTTTGTGAGTAAAAGCCGTGCTTTTCCCCCCTTGCCTTTTTGTACTGGCTGGGAACTCCAATATAATGCTGAATAGAAGCAGTGCCTTGTTCCCAGTATTAATTAGGAAGGACGTGTTCTGTATTCCACCACTAAATATGATGTTAGCTGTAGGCTATTTT
Organism: Delphinus delphis; assembly: GCF_949987515.2. Classification (NCBI taxonomy): domain Eukaryota; kingdom Metazoa; phylum Chordata; class Mammalia; order Artiodactyla; family Delphinidae; genus Delphinus; species Delphinus delphis. The sequence goes on from NC_082701.1 coordinate 54,317,399, forward strand.
ACATACATTTTATGAAATAAGAAGTTTCCTTCTCAGTATGCTAACAGTTGTTAAATTTTATCAGATTCTAATCCTACATCTGTTGAGATGATCGTATGACTTTTAAAATCATTCTATAAATATGGTACATTACATTGATTTTCAAGTATTAAGCCCATATTATCTTCCTGGGATATACCCCACTTGATTATGATATATTACCACTTCATATGTTGCTAGATTAGATTTGCTCATATTTTAACAATTTTTGTGTCTGTATTTATGAGGGATATTAATTGTCTTGTAATGTTTTGGTCAGGTTTTCATAAATGGCTATGCTGGCTTCATAAAATGGATTGAGAGGAATACCCTCCTTTTCTGTGTTTTGAGAATAATTTGAGTAAGACTGGTGTTATTTCTCCCTTGCATGTTTGAAAGAGTTCACCAGTAAACTTATCTGGGTCTGGACTTTGTGGAAAGGTCTTTAATAACAGATTCATTTAAAAATTTAAAAAGTTTTGCGGTTATTCAGATTTCTACATTATTTTTGTAGGTTTTCATTTTCAAAGAATGTCTATTTCATCTGTTTCTGTAAGATCAATAGTAATATCCCCTCTTTCATTCTGACTTTAATAATTTGAGTCTTCCCTCTCTTTCTCTTGATCAGTGTAGCTAGAAGTTTGCCAATTTTGCTAATCTTTCCAAAGAATCAACTTCTGCTTTTGACATTTTGTATTGATTTTTGTTCGCTGTTTCGCTTACTTCTGCTTTACATTTTTTTTTTTTTTTTTGCGGTATGTGGGCCTCTCACTGCTGTGGCCTCTCCCGCTGCGGAGCACAGGCTCCGGACGCGCAGGCTCAGCGTCCATGGCTCACGGGCCCAGCCGCTCCGCAGCATGTGGGATCCTCCTGGACCGGGGCACAAACCCACGTCCCCTGCATCAGCAGGCAGACTCTCAACCACTGCGCCACCAGGGAAGCCCTGCTTTACGTTTTATTACTCCCTTCCTTCTCCTTGCTTTGAGTCTAGTTTGTTCTTTTTCTGTTTCCTTAAAGCTGTCAAGTTAGGCTGTTGATTTGCAATCTGTCTTCTCTTCTAATATATGCAATTACTGCAGTAAGTCTCCCTCTGAGTAGTACTTTCACTGCATCCCACAAACTTTGGGTGATTTCATTTTGGTGATTTCACTTTCATTGAAATTGAACGTGAGTACTGTGAAATAATTTACTGAAATTATTTCAGTAAATAATTTCATTGATTACTTCATTTTGTAACTTCATTTTATTAATATTTAGTTCAGAATATTTTTAAACTTTTTCTTGAGACTTCTTCTGTGATCCATGTGTTATTTAGAAGTGTGTTCTGTTTTTAATTTTTTCTTGGAGTATGGTTGCTTTACAATGCTGTGTTAGCCTGCACTGCACAGCAAGTGAATCAGCCATACACATACAGATATCCCCTCCCTTTTGAACTTCCCTCCCGTTTAGGTTACCACAGTGCATTAGGTAGAGTTCCCTGTGCTATATAGTTCCCATCAGTTGTCTATTTTATACATAGCATCAATAATGTATATGTGTCGATCCCATTCTCCCAATTCCTCCCCACCCCACCCCTTTCCCCCTTGGTATCCATACATTTGTGATCCATGTGTTGTTTAATCTCCAAATATTTGGGGATTTTTTAGATATCTTTCTATTATTGATTTCTAATATAATTATTTTGTGGTCTAAGAACATGCCTTGCATGATTTCACTTTTTAAACATAAAGTGTGTTTTATGGCCCAGATCATGGTTTATATTAGTGAATGTTCCATGTGAGCTAGAGAAGAATGTGTATTCTGCTGTTGCTGGATGGAGTATTTTCTCTCTTGGTTGACTATCTGGGATTTTTATGTAATGTGTATCTTATCAGGTAAATAACTATATTTATATCTAAAAGTAAAAGTGAAGAGCTTCCAATGAATATTTATGCAACACAGTACTCATATTCAAAACAAAATGCATAGGTCTCCAAAGTAATTGTTGCTGACAGGCAGAGAACATAACACAGTGACCATTATGCTTCTCTGGACGTTTCTTTCAACAGCAGTTACTGTCAGTCTTAGCTAAGGATCCATTGTCAGCTCTGTGCTACTGATAGCCTCTCTCTCTTTTCTTTTCCATCCCTGGCACACTATGTAAATAATGGTCCCTTATTTCAAGGAAATGTAAAAATGCTCCCTTCATAGAAATTACTAAAAATGATTTTTGCTGTTTTTATGATAGGATAATATATTATGATACTGGCAATGCCTTAATTTGGTTAACAATTAGACTAATTGACAAATATGTTTAAAGATATAGATGTAAATCTATATCTTTTTAAAAATATTTATTTATTTATTTTTGGCTGCGTTCGGTCTTCGTTGCTGCACGCAGGCGTTCTCTAGTTGTGGCGAGCGGGGGCTACTCCTCGTTGCAGTGCACGGGCTTCTCGCTGCGGTGGCTTCTCTTGTTGCGGAGCACGGGCTCTAGACGCATGGGCTTCAGTAGTTGTGGCACGTGGGCTCAGTAGTTGTGGCTCATAGGCTCTAGAGCACAGGCTCACTAGTTGTGGCGCACGGGCTTAGTTGCTCCATGGCATGTGGGATCTTCCCGTACCAGGGCTTGAACCCATTTGCCTTGCATTGGCAGATGGATTCTTAATTACTGCACCACCAGGGAAGTTCTGTAAATCAGTATCTTTAAAGGTATAGATATTTAGCTTTATGATAAAGAGTGAGTGGAGCAATTATAATAAAGTTAGCTCATACTTGCTTTTGTGTCTCAAATATACTGTGGTATGTCCTTATTCACTGAAGCAAAAAGTGATAAGATTCTAAAACTTAGTCTTTTTTTTTTCTTCTTTTTACCATTACTTGCTACTAATCTGGCCCTGTAATTCTTTATGATTTTCCTTTTTCCTCCTCTTTTCTCCCTCTGTCTGTTCTCAGCTTCAGTTTTGTAAACTCTTGTGCGTCCTTAGGGGGAAAAATTAGGCTTGTATTCCCTTTATGGAGGAAGCCGTTGAGTTGGGTCTTTCCTTGCTGTTCGTTTTCAGTATAATATTGGCTTCCTATTACTCCCAGTCTGGCCCTAGACATGGATTCCTCTAGGAGTGTGCTGGTGTTCTGGCTGCCTACCCAGCTCCTGCTTCCATTACTTGCTCCTGGAGGGTGTGTGTAATGAATGACGGTGATTTCTCTTTGTGTTTTAGCCTGAAAGAATAGACCCAAGTGCGTCACGACAAGGATATGACGTCCGCTCTGATGTCTGGAGTTTGGGGATCACATTGGTATGTTCATGTTCACTCAATCTTGTCATTGTCGTGTTATAAGACATTTAGAGATAAAAGAAAATTTAACCATAACCAGTCTTTCACCACTCATAAGAACATATCCGGTCTCTTCTAGTCTTTGATTTTATATACCTATTTCTCCCTGCCCCCCAAGTGTAGAAAAACAAGTTTTTATCTTAAAACTCAAGCTAGAGTTGATTATTTCCCTTGTGGTTTTGTGAAGTGCCTAGGGCTCTTTAATGTAGTGGCCCTGGATCTCTTGGCCACGGATACTAGGAGTATCCGTGAACTGCGCTCAGAGCAGGAACAGGGAGGCCAGCTCACCTGCGGTCGGTGCAGCAGTGCAGCTGCGTCCCCATCTCAAGCAGGAGTCGTATGTCCAGTAATACTGTGGACAGTGTGTGTATTAGGTGCACATACTTATATATATGAAGGTAGTTATATACTACTTGGAATCGTCTATTCACCGAATAGAAAAGTCACACATGCTGAAAGTAATTCCATTGTTGAAGGACAAGAACCACCGCGGTGACAATTCTCAATGAAAGTTCTACCTTAGAACAACACTGAGCGAGAATAGTAAGAAGACTACTTAGTTTGTAGCTAACAAGCATGATGAAATAAACTGTCTCACCTGTGGACTGTATTGAAATTTTGGTTCTATTTTAGAAACAGATTCATTTGCTGATTTCCTTATTACCAAAATCTGTTTTGAAGTTTTAGATTTATTTTCTTGTGCTTGCTGTTTTACCAGGGCTGAATGGCATTTTTCTGATCTCAGAGCAGCTTCTTCCACATTGGATGTGAATTTTACATCAGTATAGGTGGGGCTGTGTCCTGTTCGGTAGGCAACCCAAAACTTTTCCTCCCGTCTTAGTAAGACCCCAGAGCCCCGAGACACCAGGTTCAGAGCAGTGAACTTTTCCTGTAGCTTGTTAAGTAATCTCCATTTGTTTATTGGCATTATATGGCACTAAGGTCCTCTTCCTGAGGATCACACACCCTTGTGAGTGTCCTTGGTGAGTCGCTGTGCCACACCTAATGAACTCTCCGTCTAGAGACATGAAGGCTGACAGCTCAGCTCCGCACAAGACTCCATCTGGTTTCCCTTGTGAGCAGACATGGGAGACACCTCGTGGAGTCTTTTCTCAGCGTGAAGCCACTAACCAAAGGGGATTCCTTCCCCGTTAGTCAGGAGAGAACACAGAACTTGGGAATCTTAGGTCTGGTGACTGGAGCAAGACTTATAGCTAACAACTGAGACAACTGTTTGCATGTAAGAGGTAATCACGACTCAGAAATACCTATCTACGTCCAAGCCAGTTATGCTTAAAAAGCAAGTTTTTACTTTATTGTAAAAACGAAATTTTGTTCTGTGAAAGGTTTTAACATAGGAATTTTTTAAGCAATTTCCTTTAGTACCTCTGGCTAAACTTTGTTTAAAAGCAAGGCGTTCAGTACTTATAATTGCTTTTTAATTTTTCATAGAGACATTATTTTCATATAATATTTTTAAAATTATGAGATGTGTGAAATTAACTCCTAAGATCCTAAGTCTTTCACCTTATGATGTTGTGTCCTACTGTTTCCTTCTCTTATTAAAACCTGTTCTCAGGAATGAATCTAATGAAGCAATTCCCATTGCTGTGAATAATCAAGGAGGTTTACTTCTTCCCAAGCGTTTGTATTTTTATCAAAAAGAAACCTCAGCCAAAGGAGTGGATTTGCGTGTGTGTGTGCGTGCCCACCTGCCTGCTTTCCCACAGGCGCAGGTGCAAGTGGAGACGGTGCTGAGCTGCAGGAGGCCTCTTCTGGGGAAGAAGGCCCTCCCATACCAGCTTCCTGTCGGAGGACGGCTTTATGATTGCTTGCTCGCCTTCCTTTCATTGTGCAAACTGGTACTTTAATATTTGACTAAACTGACAAAGTCAAATCTCAGTGGAAGAAGCTCCAAAACCATCTTCTCAGATAGTGCTCTGTCTGTCATGTGCCATCTCTGATAAGTTTGGGGCCGCCTGTCAGTGCACGTAAAATGGGGTTCATTTAGGCCATGCTGCAGACTTAAACCTAGTTCTTGGAAAAAGCACAGTTTCTAGGTTTCCATTGTCCTCAGAACAGAGTGGGAGAAAGATGAGAATACAGTTCACAAATATGTTTGACCTGTGGCAGATATGGACATACTATCTTGATTTCTAAATATCCCTTCCACTTAGCCATAATTCTGAAGATTGCACCTCAACCTGATCTTGATTTGAGTCAAGGCTTTTTCAAGAGTTTTGCTTGGAGTTTAGATTTACAATGTGGCCTTTCCAGTGAGGAGTAATAAGTACTGGATTAATAAGTAATGCCCAGTGTATTTTGCTTTTTCCTCTGTGTTCTCTTTAGTACGAATTGGCCACAGGCCGATTTCCTTATCCAAAGTGGAATAGTGTGTTTGATCAACTAACACAAGTTGTGAAAGGAGACCCACCACAGTTGAGTAATTCTGAGGAAAGGGAATTTTCCCCAAGTTTCATCAACTTTGTCAACTTGTGGTGAGTATTTGATTTATGAATGCTCAGAGATATACGGTGAGAGGACAGTGAGGTGATTACTTAATCTTAGCAACACTGGTACTTTATACTGGGGAAGGGGAGCCTGCTTCATATCGCTCTGTCTTCTCAGCTGGGACTCTGGATCACTGTGGCTACATGGAAGGCTCCAGCTAGCCTGGAGAGGCATCACTCTCTTATTCTGCTACTCAGGTACTGATGAAAAACAGATGTGGGTGGTGGAGAAGCTGCTGCCTCCAGATTTCTAGTACCTTGTACAAGAAATACAGCCTAGGTGAGAGTGATCGTCTTATTCTGATGTGGTTCTAACAATGAAATTGTACCAGAATCACTTGGAAGCTTTTACTAAGTTAAGATCCTGCCAGACTTTCAGGGGTGGCTCTCTGCTCTGACCTGACACGTAACCCAGCTGGGTGTATGTAGTAGTGTCAGGCCCAAAGCTCAGTTGGTAGAACCATATACTGCCTCACAGAGACCTTATTCCAAGGAACCTTATTCCAATAAGTTTCCTTATTCTAGGAACCCCACACCTGATATTGTTCACTCCCCTTTTTACAGGCGTGTATGTGTTTGCAGCATGTAAGAATAAATATACACTGATATGGCAACAGGACAGTCGTGCCTTGTTATCTAAATTTTAAATAAAACCTGTTTTGTTATCATTTGAATATTTTTGATAATTATTCTGTTTATCCAACATGATTTAAAAGTAAGATATATTTATGAGCAAAAAGCCAGAGCATTTTGTATATTTTCATTCTTGAAAATGCTTTTCTTTTTCTTAATTTTTTCTTTCCAGGAATGCTGTTTCTCTCTACTCTTTTAGGTCCTATAAGACTAAGACTTAATGTTTCACGGTCTAGCATTGCCCTCTTTTTGAATATGTAGAAAACATTTGTTTGGCTCCAGTTTTCAAGTCCCTTTCATCTTCTCTAACCAAATTCTACTTTTGTGTTGGTTTTCAGAGGGGAGAAGAATACCTCAAGATTTTTAGATAGAAGAGGGCCATAAGGATGACGCAAATTGGCTGCTTTTTCCTTTTAAAAAACCATCTACTTTTACCAATTTGCACACATATATACAGTATATAATTGCAAAATGTGATCATTTTATATATTCCACTTTAATGAAATATTTGGTTAAAAGAATCTGTGTGAGTCATAGAGCATAATGTCTAAAATAATCACCTGGGAACACTCCACCAGGATTGCTTTCTTCTTAATTCCTGATCTCTCTGTTGGTTTTGTTTTATATATATATATATATATATATATATATATATATATATATATATATATATATATATATATATATATATATATTTATATTTACTTTTTATTTCTGTGTCCCGTGGTGCAAGTTCTCTCCCATAAATAGTGGTTATAGACTTGAATCTCACGTTGTTTTCCCTGAGTAGGTACGTAGTTCCATCTCATTCCAGATCATTAAGGTCTGCGGTTGAAGTATTATCTGTTTTTGTGATATGCTCGTATCAGCTCTCCACATTTGTCCATTCTCCCTTCTTCTATCCCTGAGCATTTTCTAGTATCTAACCTGGATCATTCGGATTCCTATTTGGTTTCCTCATAATCCAATATCACCTTGTTCCAAGCCATTTTCCTTCTTTTTGTCACAGCTGTATTTTTTTATGATGCATGTCTATCGAATCATTACTTCTTGTTGAAAACTTGTTTAGAACGTGCGTTCTTAGTGGAGTGCTGTCACCCCCAAGGGACAAAAATTTGTTCTGGAGAGCCAGAAAATCCTGCATAGTATAATGGTTTGTAGCAGATACGCCGTATTTAACTTTCATGGGAAGGGAGGGTAATAATGAAAAAATGATGAAGAAGCATGAAGTCTAGTGCTAAGAAAAGCAACAAATGAAAACCTACTATATAGCTCAAGGAACTCTACCCAGTGCTCTGTGGTGACCTAAATGGGAAGGAAATCCAAAAAAGAGGGGATAAATATATACATATAGCTGGTTTACTTTGCTGTACAGTAGAAACTAACACAACATTATAAAGCAACTATACTCCAATAAAAATTAATTTAAAATAAAAAGAAAGAAAAGCAACAGACTAGAACATAAAGCTGCTTTTAATGGAGATGAGATTATGGAATAGTCTAAAATACACTTAAAATAAGTATATCTAAGATGCCCAAGGAAGTAAAGGTGTAAGTTTCATTAAAACTGAGGAAGAAGTAAACAGAAATGAAACAGTTAGCTATGAAAACTAATTAATTAGAAGGCTTGGGAATGAAAAAACATAGCTATTGATACAAAGATACAACAGATGTGACGTACTCTGGACTGAAAACACTTGAAGACAGAGTTGGGGAACTGGAAGATGGACTTGAAGGGTTTCCCCAGCATGATGTAGACAAATATGTATGAAAGAAAATAGTTAAAAATCAGTGAGAAGAGAATGAGTAATTCTAAGATGTATATAATGGAAATGAAAAACAGCTCTGAAAGTGGAGAAGCAATATTTAAGGAGATAATAGCGGAAAAGATTTGAGAATTGATCTAGGATAGGTGCTCAGATTTCAGTTAAAGTCTCTGTATCACATAGGATAAATAAAGGTAAATTTATACAAAAATTCACTGAAGCAAAATTGCAGAACAATGATAAAGTAAGAGTTGGCAGGAAGAGAACTTAGAGTACCTGCAAGAATGAATGAATCAGATTGACAGCAGACTCGTCATCAGCAACACTAGTTGCCAGAAAACAGTGGAGTCATAGCTCCAGAGTGCTGAGGAAAAATAATTGTCAACCTCATCCTAAAGTTTTATACATGGGCACTCAATTATCATTCAAAATGAGGAAGTATAGATTTTTTTTTTTCCAGGAAGGGAAAGCCTAAGAGTTTACCGTTCACAGATTGTTTTGAAAAGATATATTTGACCAAGAAGAAAAGTAAGCCCAGCAAAAGGGTGTTGCAGGTTGGTTCCCTGGAAAGCAGGCTTTGGGGACAGTAAAAAGTGTACAGGAAGTTGGTTAAGTGGTAGGTAGTGATCTTTGGATCAACAAACAGCAAAGGGAGGGAAAGCAGGGCTAGGCAGAAAGGGGAGTTGGGCGGCAATGCAGCCTCAGCCAAAGCCTCCACCAGCCCTGTAGGAAGCTGTGAAGCTGGGCTGGCCCTCCAAGGTTGACTCGTATGGGAGGAGGGTCTTGGACTTTACGCCCCTTTGTGGATCAGTCATTAGATACAGGCTGGCGCCAGAAGGCCAAGGTGGCTGTCTTCAACTGATACCATCCCTTAGAAGCCACAACCGAGGGCTGCCTGCTGACAGCCCTCCCAGCAGTGGAGGAGTAAGTTATTCATTCCTAAAGAAGGCATCTGTGTAGCACAGTGAGGCGTCCACTACAGAAGGTGCAGCTGTGAAGAACAGCACTGAGTTTAGATATAGGGGACCTGTATTGCCCAGATTCATGTCTGATACTAAAAAAGTGAATGTAATTGAGGTTGGAGGAGAGTGGTGATTAAGGTACGGTCCAAGATAGATCAGGAAAATACAAACAAAATGAAAGCACTTCTGGCGACATTAATTAGGGTAGAATTCAAGGGGAAAATGTCAGGAGGGCAGAGGTTTTTCATATATCAATATAGTCCTTATGAAGTTGTACTACTGTGAACTTTTGGAACAAAGAACACAGAATTAAGATACAGAGTGCAAAAATGTTTTAGTTCTAAGGATAAGTTTATAAAATTCATATGTAGCTTATCTCCCAGACTCGCTGGATTACAAGTTTCTCTTAGGGTAGTGGCCGTATATATTTAGAAACACACAGGCACACAGACATATACACTTACAATCTTATACTTACACATGCATTAAATACGTTTAACTACATAGTATTCTAACATGTAGCTATGCCATGATTTATCCAATTTTCACCAGTTAACTTGTTTCTAATTTTTCACTAATGCTCCTACGTTGAGTATCTTAAGGGCAAATCCTTAGATTGTAGATTGCCTCATTTTTTGTGTGTTTTTTATGTTTGGCAGGTTGTCTGCTTTGTGACTTTGTATCTGAAGGGGAAAAAAACCTACTTATTTGATTGTAATACTTTGTTCGTGAAAATAAAAGTACTTGGGTAACTGTGTGTCCATTTTAACGATGTTAATTTTTGTGTTATTTTAGCCTTACCAAGGATGAATCCAAAAGGCCAAAGTATAAAGAACTTCTGGTGAGTCTGAGACTTGGGGAGTTGGAGCTGTCTCCTCACTCCTGAGCCCTCCAGCATACTGTCCACTAAGCAGCAGCCGGCCTCTCTGTCCTAGACTGATTGACCTTAATGAGCATTGTTAAAGAATGTTTTAAAGCAAAGAGATTTGGGAAGAGAAAATGTGTAGGTCTAGTTTTCCTGCTCATTTACTAGCTAGATTCTCGTGGAAAATTTTGGCCTTCACATGTTATAAAAACTACCCGAAGGAGCTTGAGCATTCACCTTGAGGAGCCGTTCCCACTGCGTGGTCTGTGTGTATAACACGGCCATAGGAACTTACTGTGCTCATCCTGCCTTTATTAAAAGCTCTCACACAAACTGACATCGTATGGCCAATTCTCATTTCTTTGAAAGTTCTCACCCTTCCATGGAACTCGGACTTTTTAAGCAGTCTACCGGATCTGGCCTTGGTCTTGGCAGTGAAGAAAGTCCTGTGACCTAATAATGTGGGAATATTTTAGGAAAAGACCCACTTGTCACACTAGCTTCTGGTTCTCCAAGGATGTTAAGTAGAACTCCAGTCAACCCCAGCACTGACTAAACGTATTTGGTTAGTGTACTTAGCAAAGCTATGAAAGAAAAATATCGCTGGGGGTGGAGGACGAAAAAATGAGTTTGCAAGGCAGGTACAGAGCCATAGGCTTTGGAGAGCACAGCGCACAAGCTCAGGGGAGAAGTTTCCATTGTGCCTCTTTTGGAGTGGGGGTCAGAAGGGTCGAAACTGAAGCCTTTTTGTAAGGTCCTTCTGCTACATGTGGGGAGATATGGGAGGTTGGAGTTCATGCCTGTGTCCCACGAGGAATAGCGACCGTGATTCATGCCGTTCTTCTTGGCTCTCAGATGGCGGCAGAGGCTCCAGCTATGCTTTGTGCTGAGGAATGTGCCGTCCTGGTACACAGATAAGCTTGCAGACCTCACAGCCAGGGCGGTTCCTCCAGAGCCTGACACCGTGCATCGTATCTCAGCGGCTCACACCCATTAACACGTCTGCGTGGAGTGCAGACTGTGCTTGCCTTGCTACAGTCATTTACAGCTCGACCTGGCTGGAGCCTGCAGTTCTGTGCTGTGTCGAAACTGGGAAAAGTTCCGTGTGAGCTCTGATGCGAATATTGATCATTTTTCTTTTCTTTTTCTGTTTTTCAATATTCTTGCAGAAACATCCCTTTATTTTGATGTATGAAGAGCGCGCTGTCGAGGTCGCATGCTATGTTTGTAAAATCCTGGATCAAATGCCAGCTACTCCCAGCTCTCCCATGTATGTCGACTGACATCGCTGCTACGTCAGACTCTAGGCAAAAGGGCTGAGAGGAAGCAAGACGTAAAGAATCTTCATCCCGTACCACAGTGTTTTTATTGCTCGCCCAGACACCATGTGCAATAAGATTGGTGTTCGTTTCCATCATGTCTGTATACTCTCGTCACCTAGAACGTGCATCCCTGTAATACCTGAGCGATCACGCAGTGTTAGTGCCGGTCAGAGAGACCTCATCCTGCTCTTTCGTGATGGACGTATTCATGAAATGTGGAAGTTAGTATGATCAATTTGTTGACCGTGATTAGATCACATCTTAAATTCATTTCTAGACTCGAAACCTGGAGACGCAGCTACTGGAATGGTGTTCTGTCAGACTTCCAAATACTGGAAGGATGCGGTGATGGGTGCGCTGTGTCTGAACACAGACTTGGGCTGGAGTGAGAAGAGCGGGCACAGCCAACGGGACGCATTGCCTTCTGGAGCTGGGAGACGGAGGAGGGATTTACTGTCTTCACCAAGTGCAATAGATTTACTGATGTGACATTCTGTTGCTTTACAGCCACTGTCGATGTCTGGGGATGGATGTACTTAGCCAAATTCCTTCCCTGTTAGAGATATCATGTTAAATCAGAGGGAATTTATCTTTACCAAAAACCACGTTGCGTTCAGAGAGGTGAACATTAGAAGATTGAGACAGGACAGAACGTGTTCTTTTCTCCTTCCCCAGCCCTCTGCTCTTCACTGGGGAGACTCAGGAGTCTGCCACTTGTCAGAGAAGGTGCTGATCCTAAGAATTTCATTCTCAGAATTTGGTGTGCTGCCAACTGGATGTTCCACCTGCCACAGACCACCTGGACTGGAAGAAGAAAAAAGTACGGAGGGCAAAGTTTACAGCTGTTTTTAATCCTAGAATCTTATGGAACAACTTGCAGCAGCTGTATATTTCCCCTTGGTCCCAAGCCTGATACTTCAGCCATCATAACTCACTAACAGGGAGAAGTAGCTGGTAGCAATGTGCCTTGATTGATTAGATAAAGATTTCTTCTAGGCAGCAAAAGACCAAATCTCAGTTGTTCGACATCACTGGCCCAGGTCTTCAGCTTCTGCATCTCTTTACCCACCTGTGTGGTCTATTGCCACTATGTGACTTTTGCTTAATCCAATATTTCGCCTTTTTCTCCTGTATCAGAAACATTTATAATTACCAAGGATGTTCCTTACCAAGGATTTTTAGCCCCCAGTCTCTCACATGCTCTACTGTTTAAAAGGCTGAGAAGCGTGGGGCCTAGCTGATGTGGTAGGTAATGAAGGAGCATCTTTTCTAGAGAAAACCGCTTGACCAGAGGAGGATGGGAAACGGCAGTCTCTTAGGTGAGATCATCACCTGCGAGAATCTCTAGCAGGTCACCACCATTTCTTGGAATTGGGAGTCTACAAAAACACAAAAACCAAAAAACCCCCGAAGAACCCCAGAATAGTTCTAAGAGGCCATTTAAATCTGCCATCTTCTGCTGTCCTTCCTCCCTTACCCATGGGCCGGGTCTCCGTGGTTTCACTCTGGCCTCCCTGGCCCCGAGCGTTTGTGTGACAGTCGGTCAGGCAGCACTGTGAGTGGCTCACGCACACTGGAGTAGAAAGCTGCCATGGTCTGAGACGCAGATGGGGCTGCGACGGAACCAAACAGTGGTAGGTGTTGCTGTGTCTCCTCCCAGGTGACGGTCACAAACACTTCTCAACAATAAAGGGAGAATGGTGCTGTTTACAGTTACATCCCTGTAAATTTCAGAATTCACCCGTGGTTTATCGCTTTGGTCCACTTGCCTGGTTTTCCTGTTTTCTCCCCCATGGCACCTGAAGCCCAGGCTTCCCAGTGCTCTACAGGAGGCCCTGCAGTGTCTGCCTCTGACCACACCAAGCCATCATCCTCCACCGTTCCCGGGGACTCCAGAGGAATCTGCATCTCTGCTGTCAGCCTCCTGTGTGGCTCAGCATAGGGTCACTTTGCCATATACCAATGGAGATAGAAGCAATTCTGACTGTCCAGGAGCTAATCTGACCGTTCTGTTGTGTGGATGACCACATAAAAAGGCAATTTTAGTGTATTAATCATAGATTATTATAAACTATAAACTTAAGGGCAAGGAGTTTATTACAATGTATCTTTATTAAAACAAAAGGGTGTATAGTGTTCACAAACTGTGAAAATAGTATAAGAACTGTACATTGTGAGCTCTGGTTATTTTTCTCTTGTACCATAGAAAAATGTATAAAAATTATCAAAAAGCTAATGTGCAGGGATATTGCCTTATTTGTCTGTAAAAATGGAGCTCAGTAACATAACTGCTTCTTGGAGCTTGGAATATTTTATCCTGTATTCTTGTTTGAATTCTTCCTCTATTTAAGATATATACATGGAATCGAAGTGTTTATGTAATAGTTCTATCCTTTTGCCTGCAGGTCAGTTGTAATAAATCTAGGATGTGATGATGACTTTGTAATTTGATTTTCTGAAGTCAGACCCTGAGAGGGTCAGTTCCATTGGAATTATCCAATTCCAAGTCAATTCCATTAAATTATCTGTGCATTTCACATGGGGGAAAATTCTCTTCTTCTGGAAGTGTGTACGGCTTCTTTCTTTTTCTCGCCCCGTCTTCTGGCTGCCGTTTCTCTGCTTATTCTTCTTGGAAAAAAGTTTTGCGTTCTGTTTGAGCAGGCGTGATGATGGGGTCAGTTCAGATTTGTTTCTTTGTTGTTTGTCCTGGCTTGACCCAGCATTTCTTACTGCTGAAGGAGGAGGGTGCCGTGTCATGGTGGAGAGACAGCCTGTAAGAACGCGGCCTGCCTCGGCCCGACATCTGGCTGCCAGCCCTGCTTTCTGCTTCCAGTCCTGTGGCTGCTGAGTAGGCATCAGATGTCAGCTCATGCATTCATTCACGGCTACTCGAGACAGGAGGGGTAGGGGGGAGATTGGTGGGTCAAAGCCCTGCAGAGGTCAGACCTGGTAGGTTTATGGATGGAGGACAGTGGAAATTAGCAAAAAGCCATAGAGGCCTGGGAACTACCACAGAGAAGAATCTGGAGCTCCAGCCCCAGGACTGACCTGTTGTGCTCCCACCTGTCGCTCGTTGACAACATCCCGACTCATTGAACATAGACTAACTAATCCAGCACCTTACCCTTTTCCTGTGCCTGCTGCTAACTTGATCTCGGAGGCAGCAACACCATTACAGAAGCAGGTGTGGTAGGTATCGAGCATTGTCCAAGGAAGGGTGTAGCCAGAGGCATCCTGACCCCTCTGGCTGAGCCTTATCTGCTGGGGAATGGAGACCCCGTGGAGTTTCCAGATCCCAGCTGAGCACCAGCTGTGCGCAAGACAGAGTGTCGTAGGTGGACCATGTACTCAGTGTTTCGTGGACCCTACCTATGTTTGCTAACCTCAGCTTATCCTGACTGTAGCCTTCTGAAGCAGGTGGTAGAGGCCCTTTTTAGAGATTAGAAAAAAACAAGGCTCAGAGAAGTGAAGTTCTGGCTCTGATAACAGAGTAGGGAGGAGAGCTGAGATTCACATCCAACACTCACCATAAGAAATTACATTAATTAAAACATGGCCATCAAGAACGGGTTGAGCTGAGCGCTGGGAGATTGAACTATGGGGATAACTCCACTCACAAGCCTTACCAAGGCCTGCTTTGCTGTCTTGAAGTCCTAGTGGCCCCTGTGAAGGCAGCTGTGTAGAAGGTAGTTACTTAGAACTAACCAGAGAACTCTAGGTCCTGATTCTTAAGCGCAACATCTGAGAATTCAGTGTAGAAGGATTGAGGTCCCCATCAACATGATGACGTAATGTGGCAGTCACTGAAGCAGGAAAAGGACTTGAGGTGGCTCTTTTAGTATTAAAATGCCCTTTCACTTCTTGACTCCATCCGTCTGTCTTAGCTGCAGGAGGATAGATTGGGGATGCATGAAGTCTTGAAAGTGCCCAGATGCTGGCTGCCCGTCTTAGAGGTGCAGAGGTGCTTTGTGTCCCCAGCTCTTAGCTATAGGTGTATGCTCCAGTCACATCCACGGCATCTGTGCTCGTTACTTGAAATGCAAGGGGTAAAGAACCTAAAAACCATTGGTCTTGACCTTGTTGGCTCCCTTAAATACCTTGTTAACTGATTTGAGGGAAAATCCAATCAGCAATGGGTGGCTTCCTTCTGAGGGTCCACTGTAAGACAGGTGTCGTGGAAAGTTGGTATTAGACCATGTAGTGTAAAGAATGTCTATAGTCTGTGAAACATCAGCTTCCATTATCTTCTGGGGATTTACTACAGACTAAAGTGATGTATTGTTTGGTCTTCTCCATCTTTCAGGTAAATGAATATCCAGGAATTGTCATCTCAAACCTTGAAATCATCATATGGGTTAATAACTCAATATCCACAATAGCAGATTTTTTCTGATGATATGCCAAAGTGTATTTATATTTCTTAAATGTAAAACGTGATTCTGCTGTTTAAAATTGTCCGTATATAGCATAGCGTAAAGTCAAAACTGAGTCATCATAATGTATAATGAGTCAAATTTCTATCTGCATGTGTAATTTCTCTCTACATACACATTTTGCTGAAGAACTGTGAAATAGGACTTCTAGTTTTTCATAGCACTTACTGATTTAATATGAAGACAACTCTTTGAGGTCAAAAGGGTATTGTTTCCTCAGTCTTACAGGGTACCAGTCTTAAATAGTTAGGTAAGTCGCTTAAGGTCATAATCATATAGGGAATTGTACATTATGCCAAGCAAGGAAGGACTTTATCTCATAAGTGCTGGAGAACCAGATGAGATTTTAAGCAAGCAAGTGGTTTGATGTGTTTTGTACTTTGGAAAAATCATTTCAGTGACTACGCTGGAATGGAAGTGGGGAGATCTAAGCCCAATTAAGAAACTTGGAATATTCTAGGCAAAAGTTGGGGGAGGTGAAGTAGTTGAATGGACAGGAGAGGATTTAAGCGACAGCTTGGGGTGGAATTAGCTGTCTGGCTCCTGATGAGGGGAAGAAAGGGGTGGGGTGGGAACCTGAAAGAAAGTTGTTTTCTGGCTTGAGTGATTAAGGTTTCTGTACAGAATCTGTGTGCCATTCACAACCTTTCATTGTTTACCGAACCTGCTCTGCTCTGCTCTGCCCTGCTCTGTTATGCCTTCTTGGTGCCTAAGCTTGTCCCTTCCATCTGTAATTCTTTTCTTCACTTGTCTTTTGAAAGCACCTGCTTATTCTTTAAGAGCTGGGTTAAATGTCACACCCTCTGGGAAGCCTTTCCCAATTCTGTCCTCTGAGCTCTAATCACTTTAAAAAAAGAAGAAAACCATATCTCTGTGCAGCATTTAATCATGTTTCGTTAGTTGTCTCTTTCCTTACTCGTTTGTGAGTTATTTGAGGTCAGTCTTAGCCATCTTGGTAGCCCATTGGTATAGTCAGTGTGGCCGTCCCACAGTGATGGTGCTTTTCAGTTAAAAAGAACATGTAAGCCTGATTTTTTCACACCTGAAGATAGCATTTCGTCCTGTTGAACCTAGATTATTTTTTCCTAGAACAGCGCGAAGTGAATTGGATTTACATGTCCATGGCATATTTCTGCTAAAAGCAAGGAAGTGAACGTGGACTGTAGCTGGCGCACCACACAGTCAATCGTTAGCAACCCAGTCTTAGGTCCTGTGTGAACAGCAGTAGTCAACTGTCATTGACGTGTATTAGTGACGTCTGTTTCTGACAGCTTCAATACCATTAACAGTACTCCTAACTGGAATAACTACACTGTTAATTACAAAATAAAATTACGTATTTTAAAATGCTTTCCCCAGTTGGCACAAAAGTAAGGAATGTCCGAAGCACCCCCATAAAGAGAAGAAGTGGGAGCTCTTTATCCCAACCTGCTTTCTTCTGTTTCTAGAAAGTAAATCTGTTCTCAAAGCATGAAGAGTTGCTTCAGTTGAGGACAGAAAAAAGTGTTAAGAACTTGCTATGAGCAACTTTTGTTCCTGAAGATGTGAGGGCCTTTTGAAAGTTGTCTAACCAAGTGCTGACAGGTGAGTGTGATGCTGAGAGTTTCTGCTGAACCTTGGTAACCTTGAACTTTTGTGTTTAAAATTATGCAGGGTTCAGGGCTTAGGAAGTGAGGTGTGGCGCCCGCCGCATGTGGGGTATCTACTAGGAAATCCTCCAGGAAGGCTGGGGCTTCACAGGGCTATGTACAAAGTATAAAGTGGACAAAGAAATCTGCCAAGTGGTGGAAGATGGAATGGAAACATACTTGCCTTCGTCTTGGCACTGGACGCAGGAAAATTTTTAAAATCTCCAAGAATCCATACCCACAAGTCAATTTCCATGTGGGTGCATGGTTTGAATTCACACTACCTCTGTGGTCCAAAAACCCAAGCAGAGAGTCAAAACGAACCTAGGTTACTATTGTCCCCAGGTGACTGGCAGAAGCAAATCAAAATCATCTTTGGAGGAACTCTCCTTCAACTCAGGTTCAAAGGATTACCACAGGTAAGACTCAAAGGAAAATGAATGGCTCACAGTCCAAAATCACAAAGACACAAACAAGATGCTGAATGAGAACCAGCAGAGACCACAAGCAGTAACAGGGACTTATCAGATGGAGAATATACAATAAATGTTTAATATGTTAAATCAAGCGGGAAGCTTGAAAATATGGGCCCAGGAATAAGAGACTATTAAGTCTATTAAGAAGGGAAAACGATCAAATAAAACTTCTCTAATTGAACAATGTAGAGATTGAAGTAATAAAGTGAGTGGTGCATGGAGACTGTTCTTCCTTCTTCCCCCACCCCACCCACCCAGAATCTATTCTCCTTTCCTTCCTCTTAGCAATAAAAACCACGAGTTTTATCTGGGCATATAGTTGCCTAGCTAGTGACTGTTTCCCCCCTCACTTTTATTTAGATGATTGGTTATTAACTAATAGGAATATAATGAACACTTGTGAAAATATAAATCATAACTCTTAATAACCTGTATCTAACCACACAGTTTACTTATTATCACATTTCCCTGCTTTTCCTGACACAAGATAATTAATCCTCCTCCTGAATCCATGTGGTGGTCATTCACTTGCTTTCCTCTCTAACTTTTATCTTTTTTTCTCCCTCCCTCCCTCCCTCCCTCCCTCCCTTCCTTCCTTCCTTTCCTCCCATAGGTAGGTAGGTAGGTAGGTAGATAGATCAAGCATATTTTTGAGTTTAGGTCTTATATTTTATCAAAAAGTCATGCTGTCTATACTATTTTAGGATTTTTCCTCTTAATATCCTATTACATCCATATTGCATTTTAATTGCTATATAATATTCCATTGCATTAAAATGGATTATTCTCCCATTCATGGGCATTTAGGTTATTTCCAGATTTTTCTAGAGTGAACAGTACCACTATGAATATTCTTGTCCATGTGTCCTGCTTCACAAGTGACAAAATTTCCTTTGGGTGCTTGAGTCAAATTGTGGGATCAGAAACCATGCATTGAATGTTCAACTTTAAGAGACAATACCAAACTGTTTTCCAAGTAATTGCACTAATCTACTCTACGTCTTTCCCAACATTTGGTATTTCAGACTTAATTTTTTTCCAGTTGAAGAAGTTTAAAGGGTATCCCACTGTGACCTTGATATGACTTTCCCTAATCACTAATGACGATATGCCTATATACACATTTATTAGCCAGATAGGTTTCCTCATTCATGTTTCTGCTCAGTTTCTCATTAGGTTATTTATGCTTTATTTATTGATTTTTAAATAAATCAATAAAGCATAAATTCCATTTGGAATTGATTTTTGTAAATGGTGTGAGGTAGAAATATAATTTCAACTTCTCCATGTGATAATCATTTTTTTCAGCTGCATTTATTAAACAATCAGTTCCTTCCATACTGATCAGACATTCCATCATTATCATAAAAAAGCTTCAAACATGCATGGGATTTTAGGCTTTTAATTTTTTCCCACTGGTCACTTTGTCTCTCCCTCACCAATACCACATTGTCTTTCCTGCTGCTCCATACTAAACCCTGATATCTGATATCCCTTCTGCTCTTCTTTTGTAACAGATGTCTTGCCTATTCTTGACCTTTCCATCTCTATATACATTTTAAAAAAAAGCTCTATTGAGCTATAATTCTCATATCATACAAAGAGAAATCAGTACTTCATTCCTCTTTATGGCTGAATAATATTCCATTTATGAGTCTACCACATTTTGTTTATCCATTTAAAGTGTACAATTCAGTGAGTTTTAGCGTATTCACAGATATGTGCAACCATCACCGCAGTCAATTTTAGAACATTTTCACCACCACAAAAACACCCCACCCTTGAGCTATGACCCCCAACCAACTCCCTCCCTGCCTCAGCCCTAAACAACTGCTAATCTACTTTATGTCTCTATGGAGATTCCCTACTCTGGAGTGGAATCACATAACATGTGGACTTTTATGACTGGCTTCTTAGCGTGTTTTCAGGGTTTATCCAAGTTCACCCAAGCAGCACGGTAGCAGTATTTTATTCCTCTTTATGTCTGAATAACAGTCCACTGTATGTGTCTACCACATTTTGTTTATCCACTCATTCGCTGAATGTTTGTGTTGTTTCTGCCTTTCGGCTATTATGAGTAGTGCTGCTGTAAGTTTTTGTGTGGGTGTATGTTCCTATTTCTCTCATGCATATACCTACAAGTGGATTTGCTGGGTCATACGGCAAACTCTGTGTAATCATTTGAGAAACTGCCAGACTGTCTTCCAGAACGGCTGCACCATTTCACATTCCCACTGACGATGCATGAGAATTTCAATTTCTCCACATCCTTTTTATTTCCCCTAAGAGTTTTATGGTTTTAACTTTTTTTTTTTTTTTTTTTTTTTTGCAGTACACGGGCCTCTCACTGTTGTGGCCTCTCCCGTTGTGGAGCACAGGCTCCGGACGCGCAGGCTCAGCGGCCATGGCTCACGGGCCCAGCCGCTCTGCGGCGTGTGGGATCTTCCTGGACCGGGGCACGAACCCGTGTTCCCTGCATTGGCAGGCGGACTCTCAACCACTGCGCCACCAGGGAAGCCCCTGGTTTTAACTTTTAAATAGGTCAAATGGTTTTTGACCCATTTCATATAATCATCACTTACGGTGGGAGGTAAGAGTCCAACTTCATTCTTTTGTGGGTGGCTCTTCAGATGTCCTGGCATCACCTGTTGAAAAGACTATTCTTTCTCCCACTGAATAGACTTGGCACCCAAACTGTTGAAAATCAGTTTGCCATAGATATATAGGTTTATTTCTGGACTCTCAATTTTATTCCACTTTCCTATATGTCTATATGTCTTGTGCCAGTACCACCCTCCTTGATTATCATTGCTTTGTGGCAAGTTTTGAAACTGGGAAGTATGTGTCGTCCTGCTTTGTTCTTCTTTTTCAGGGTTGTTTGACTCTTCTGGATCACTTGAGATTCCATATGGATCCCAGAACCAGCCTTTCAGTTTCTGCAAAGAGGTCAGCTAGGATTCTTACCGGGATTGTGCTGAATCTGTGCATCAGCTTGGGGGTCAGTTTACCATGTTAACAGTGTTAACATCTTCCGACCCATGAACATAGGGTGTTTTTCCATTTATTTAGCTCTTCTTAAATGTTTTCACCCGTGTTGTATGGTTTTCAGGATATAAGATTGGCACTTCTTTTGTTAAATTTATTCCTAAGTATTTTTGATGCCATTGTGAACAGAATTGTTTTCTTAATTTCATATTTAGATTGTTAATGCAAGTGTATAGAAAGACAGTTGATTTTTTTGTGAGATCTTGTATCCTGCAACCTTGCTGAACTCATGTATTAGTTTTAATAGATTTTTGTAGATTCCTTTGGGGTTTCTATATACAAGGTCATAATCATCTGCAAATAGACATAGTTGCACTTCCTCGTTTTCAGTCTGCATGACTCTTGTTTCTTTTCTTTGTCTAATCTCCCTGCCCAGACTCTCCAGTATAGTC